>NC_083353.1:103004257-103637142 GCF_030254825.1 Meriones unguiculatus
ATGCTTTGATCAAAATAAATATCTTAAGCGTGACAGCTTTAAAAGCATGCTCAGGGTGACTTTCCAAACTGTGAGAAAACTCAAAAAAGAAAAACCTCATCATTCAGGTCACGTATCTGATTTCTTAAAACCCTGCTTTATTAAGAGATAGCCCTCTTCCAACAAGAGTGCAGCTGTCAGGCTGGATGAAATGCCTGACTGTGTTCAGCAACCAGCCTTTCTCCTAAATCCAGCTGTTCCTCCCCCTGTGCTAAGTAGCAGCCAAACTCCATACACCCAGAATCCACTGCTTCTAACAGGTCTTCTCGAAAGTCTTCGACGTTCACCTTCCCCAAGCTTCTGAAAGAATCTCTCAGGTCAAATTCATATATTGCTGTGCAGAAAGTATAGCAACTAACTCCCCTACCTCCACTGACCTGTGGGTATAGGCTGCATTCATGGGAATGTTCTCTGGACTCTGCTGCCATTTTTCTCATCATCTGCAGAGACAGAGATGAATGGGAAAGGAGGATGCATGACAACCAGGTGATTTCCGAAACACTGGTGCTAATCAGGCTGCTGACATTAAGCCCAGACAGAGAAGAATTACACTCACAGTGAGATGGAGCGCATGCCCTTTTTCTGAATGTTCTTCGGCATGAAAAGTTGGTCCTAGGTAAGACAAGCAAAGTGTGAGGAAAGTCTGTTTCAACTCCACACATCTCTCTTACCTCCAAATCCCATGGGTTCTTACACCATTGTCCCAGACCTTCTGAGCCATGGCAAGTCCCACATCTAAGAAATGGTAATAAAGCCATTAAGTGTTTGTATATGTAGAAAAAGCTACTCAGAGCAGCAAAGGTAATGTAAGTGCTAGACCAGTGTCAGTTTTTATGAGTGGCATTACTTAGTTCATGACTGTTGAGCCTATCTTCTAGCCACTGTGATTTTTCAGTCTAATGAACCTACCATGTCTTGTATAAGGGCACTGAATTATGCTTCTGAATTCTGGCACAGACAAATCAAAATCTTCT
Source organism: Meriones unguiculatus (assembly GCF_030254825.1). Taxonomy (NCBI): domain Eukaryota; kingdom Metazoa; phylum Chordata; class Mammalia; order Rodentia; family Muridae; genus Meriones; species Meriones unguiculatus. The sequence goes on from NC_083353.1 coordinate 103,005,271, forward strand.
CTTTCTCCTTCTCCTCTCCCCACTCTTCTACATTCTCCTCCCTTTTTAAAAAAAAATTCTCCCTGTTATTATTATTAATAATACTAATATTATTATTCCAAAAGTAGTGGTAATAATACAAACTGGCTATTCATACTAATGCAAAATTGTGGGAAGCGAACATATGAAGCTAGAGTGGAATTTAAGAGAAAATGCCCATAGTATGTGGAAGTCACTTGCCCCAGATAACACAGCCCAGAGGACATTGGGGCTGTCCATGCCAATGACCTGGCAAGACGAGCCATTCCCATCCTTCCCTATTCTTTCCATTTGCAAGCTGGCACAGACATTCTCTCCATCACTATACAAAGACACAGACGGCAAGCCATCCTTTTTCTCAAACGTGTCATTGGAACGGGGTGAAAAGTAACCTAATGTGCTGACCACGAATAGCGGCTCCTAGAAATGGTGAGCTGAATGGCAGAGTTAATAAACTACTGGGCAAGAAGCCTTTTCTCACCTGAGAACTTAATTGCGACAGTGAATTTAACAAGGAGCTCTTGACATTCTATTTTATAAAAAGTATTTTATTCTCAAATTGTATCCTTGATTTATTAACTACAGAGAGAGGGCTCATCCATGGCCATGAGGGACATTTCTCTTCCTAAATATCAAGGTTTAATTTACATACATCAAGACAGAAACTAATTTATTTGGCTTACACTATAACTCAAAGTGTCTCCAATTTATGTCATTATAATTTTTAAAAATTTATCATTGAAAATAAATTAAGCCATTGTCCATCTTTACAAATAGGCATTAGGCTTTGGGAATTTTTGCAAACCAAGGGCTTTAAACTCTGAATTGAGAAGATCCTACCTTACTCCCCTACAAATTTAAAATATGAATATTTTCTAGAATAGTTCTCTGGATTGCTTAAAAATATTTAGGACTTATTTTTGTTAAGAATCCCAAGGACAGGCTTAAATTACTCATCCTAAAAGAATTTGCCAGAAGACTTAATGTGATGGACATATTAGACATTCTTTGTTTTCAAACAAATAAAAAAAATTTGGAAGAGTACTGATTTCATTAGTATATATGGATATATATGGATTAGGTGTTGAGTTTACCGGTGAGTATCTCAACAGAAAGTGCACAGCACAAGCAGTACACACACTCTTTGGGAAGTTTGTACAGCTTACAAAGATAAGATATGGGTGGTGATAGACAGTGTAAGAACCCAAAGACAATCAAGGCAGGTGGACTAAGAGAAGGAGACCTTTCCAGATCCTGGAAAGAGAGAGTCCCATAGCGAAAGTTCTTCCAGGGTCAGTGATCTGTGGAAGGTCAATTCATCACCATGGAAGAGCAAGAGAAGGGAAACTGCGATCTTGCTCTTTTGCCTTCTTATTCTTTATTTTTTCATTTATCTTATTTTAAGTTTTATTCAGAAACGTCTGCTATCCAGACTTGGATCCAGAGAAGGTGACAGCTCATTAATATGATATATAGTGTTTGGCCTTTGGAGTAAGCAGTAGAGTGGAGATGACTAATGGATTAGAAAGGGCAGGTAGATGATGTCAGCTCACCTGCCAAATTCAAGGCACTATGCTTGCTATTATATGAGGACACAAAGATGGGTAATGCTCTGGTATGTCCTCAGGAAGCCTGTATTCTAGTTTTGAAGGACTCTTGGATTTTAAATAAATAAAATATAGGATCTGAGAAGATAGCTCAGTCAGTAAGTACTTACCACACAAGCACTAAAATCAGATTTTAGGATCCCCAATAAATACGTTAAAAAAAAAAGCAGACATAATACAATGGACCTGCAATTCCAGCTCTAGGGAGGCAGAAAGTAGATGCCTGGGCTTGACAGCCAGATAGTCTTACAGAATGTAAGTCCAATAAGAGACCTTGTCTCAAAGTATAAGATGGACTACAATTAAGGCAGACACCTGAAGTCAACCTATAGCATTTACATTCAAGTGTATGTGTGAGTGTGCACACACATGCACAAAATATAAATGAAATATAAGTGATATTTCTATTTCCAACAAAGGATTATAAATAAAGGCAATAATTACATTAGCATCCATTTTCCATGTCTGTGTGGGAGCCCTTCTCTTAAGTGAGTCTTAGATTTGAGCATGCAAATAATTCACCAAAATCTCTGCACAAAATATAGACTTGTGGTACTAGCCATTATTCCCTTTATTATTAATTTCATTTATGAAAATAGATTCTCTTCTTATACAGTATATCTTGATTATAGTTTCTGCTCCTCCTATTTCTCCAATTCATTCCCCAACTCCCCTCCCCTCTGGATCCATTCCTTTTCTGTCTTTCATTAGAAAAGAACAGGCTTCTAAACAACAACCAAACATGACAAAACAAAAAATAATATGAAATTCAAACCATCACATTGAGGATGGACAAGGCAACCCAACAGAAGGAAAATAGCCCCAAGAGTAGGCACAGGAATCAGAGACCCATTCATTCATGCATTCAGGAGTCCCATAAAAATACTAAGCTGGAAGCTGTAATATATACACAAAAGACCCAGTTATGTATCCATGTAGGCTCTATTTTTGTTGCTTCAGTCTCTACACATTTATATGAGCCTTGCTCATTCAGAGGCACTTGTTCTCCTGGTGTCCTCCATCTTCTCTGGCTCTTACATTGTTTTTCTACCTCCTCTTCTGTGGAGTTCTCTGAACTCTGAGGGGAGAGATTTGATAGACATCTCATTTAGAGCTGTGTGTTCCAAGGTCTCTATCTGCATAATGTCTGGCTATGGGTCTCTGTATTTGTGCCCATCTTCTACAAGAGGAAGTACCTCTGATGAGAGCCATCATTTCTAAAAGCTTCCTAGGTGATACGGATGCTGTAGCTGGCCAGGAACCTCAGTTTGAGAAGTTGTACCTTTTCTAACTTTTAGTCCTGTAACTATTGCCAAGCTGTCAACTCCTGCTCATCAATGTTGCATCCACAGTGTAGATCTGGCCAATCAGTATCATCCACTCTACTTGAGTCCTCTAGGACTGCTCTCTATCAATGCCAGCTGAGGTTACCCTGACTTCAGACTTCCCATCTCCCTGCTTCTCTCCTCTGAAAATCAGTCCAGTTCTCATATGCACACAACCTTGTTTATTTGAGAAATTTATCTTCATGGGAGAATTCAAGTGCCTTTCCAAGACTTAGTAAGTAAAAATACATCACAGCATTATTCACTATGCAAATGTTCAACTATTGGGGTTTAATAAAATAAAATAAGACACAATCATCGAATGGTATGCCACACATGTATTAAAACTTCAATGAAAAGATGTATTAGAAGTTGAAGAGATGACTCCACAGTTAAAAGTACTCCCTTCTCCTGCAGAGCTCCTGAGTTCAGTTTCTAGTAACTTCATGATGGCTCACAACCATCTATATAACTTTAGTTCTAGGAGACACAACACCCTCTATTGGTACTCAAAAGCATTGCATACTGTTGTGTAGCATTTTCCTTCTGAGATAAAATCTATCTTGGATGAAAGCTCATCAAAACACAGGATGTTTTAAAGAAGGTGACATAATCTGTCTTGCAGGAAAGCTTCTTAAGTTTAGGACGTAAACAACTCAAAGATATCAGGAAAGCCTTGCAACTGACAAGATTCACTATATCCCCCTCCCCAATTATACATAAACTTTAAGGACTACTGAGAGATACTCTCAGACAAGCTGAGCTGCCTAAAAGAGGCTTGGACCTGGTAAGCTACCTGGAAGAAGAAAGATAAGTTCAGATGCCTGGAAGAGGTTCAAACCAACTGATCTACCTGAAGAAGACCTTCTGAAGAACTGAGATGCCTGCAGGCTGTGCAGTGTATTCTAGGGTCCATCCCGCTATTATGTATGAGTCGTGACCCATGCTAGGGTGGACTTTGGTGATGCTGAGTTATATTTGCACCTGTTAGTAACCACTCATCTATATTTCTGTAACTACCTTCAAGAAAAAAAATCATTTGTTTACTAATATGGATTTTAGTGTTATCATTACTTCTGTCTGCCAATGGTTCCCTATACAGTGCAAATAGCTGTTTGTTCACATATTCCCAGGAATCGTGTCATACAACACATATGTGTGGTGCACAGAAATACATGCAAGCATTCACTTTAAATGAATAAATACTCTCTCAAAAGTGTATTACTTAAGAAATGCTAGGAAATCAAGTTACTAAACATTTTGCAAGATATTCTGTTCTTTAAGATAGCCTTATATTATGAAAGTTGATATGTCTTTCTATTAACTTATCATTCCCAGCTGGTAGAACTTTGGTCATACTTTCTCTTTATGATATAGCTGCATTTTCTTTCCAAAATGATCATGAACTATTCTGTAATAAAAACAAGCAATAAAATAAATGTCATTGTAAAGTAAATTCACAGCTCTTGTTCTAACTGCATTTAGTTTTCAAACTCAAAAAATAAAATAAACACCTGCATTTGTTCTCAGTTTTCCCAGACCTCTGTAGCTCTATTAAATCCAAATGTGTCAGCTATAATTAGATTTTACTGTATGTGACCTCACACTTAAATTAAGAAAGGCTTAGGACTGAAAAGGGTTTCATTTTCTCCCATAGCATTTCCAGAGGCAAGCAGTGCAGAGCCAATATGATTCTCCATGAATCCAAGGAACTGTGACACATTCCAGCCTTCCAATTCAGCTGGCTGGTATATGTCCTACTACTTTTAAAATCTGAGATGATTTCTGAAATCTCACTCATGACACTAATCTAGCCAGTAAGTGGAAGAAAAGGAAAAGGAAAAGGAAAAGACACTATGCACAACTCTTGCTTTTATTCTGCCCATAGAATAATTCCTAAGCACAAGATCCTAACATAGCTACAAGTGAGGCTGAAAGACAGTGTCACTTACTGGGAGAAGCTGTATATTGAACTAAAAGTGAGGATGAGCTCTACCTAGTAGGAGAAGAATATGTGTGAATATGGGGATACCTGCCATTTCATGCCAGGACATGAAAGAGGCATGAGCTAATTGAACTTTACTTAGAAATTTATCTAGATAAGCCATTCTGATAAAAGAACATCTGGAAATATTTCCTAATAATACAAGAACTTGATATTTTCATTAATTATATCACTAAATTGCCATTGTTGTTGCTGTTAAGAAGTTTGTGTACAGTGGTAGCTAGGGACAGAAAAGGAAAAAAAAAAAACATTTAAATGGAGAAAAACTTGGAAAATCTTTACTCTCCCTTCACTGTCATGATTTCAAGAAGAACGATTTAGAGAAACTGAACACCAGATCATGTAGCAGTTAAATTTCCCAGAGAATCTGCTGTTTTCACATTGTTGGGGCCTCATCCAAGACCACGTGTCAGAAATGTAGGTGGATTCCACAACAAGGGAAGGTCTCTCATCACCCGCAATGAAGCCTCTTGTGTGGCCTTTTGTGTGTTCTATAAGTGACAGGCATCTCAATGCTTTGAACTAGTTTTTCTCTTGTTGAAATACTCAGATGTTTGCTTAGCTTATGGATTCATTCCTCTCCCTCCTTCAGCTCTCTGCTTAAAGATTACCTCATCATCAAGGTCTTTGGAGCCCAGTCCACTGAAAATTGTAGTTGCCTGCATTTTACACAGTTGTTTCTGCCTCCTGTTTATTTTTTTGCCATTTGCATCAATTTATGTCTAATGTCATACATGTTTCAAGTGCCGACTCCCTGTACCATCTCTACCCTCAACTAGAAGATGAAAGTTCATGAGGGCTATGATTTTTCTTCGTTTCAGACAATGTTTTCACCCCTTGACTTAAGAGTATAGCCTGATATGTAGCAAGTATTCAATAAACAGTGACAAAGTAGATTAATAAGCAAACGAACTTAACCATCAGCATCTCTTACAGAGAATACAGATGCAGATAAAATGGTTCATGAAAAAAATAAAACAGCTCTAGATGTGCCTTGGTTACTTTTCTATTGCTCTGAAGAGACTTCATGACCAAGGCAACTTATAAAAGAGTTTATTGAGGCTTATAATTTCAGACCATCATAGTGGGAAGCATGGCAGTAGGCAAGTAGGCATAGCAGTAGCTGATAGCTTACATTTGATCCACAGGCAGGATGCAGAGAGAGGAATTCTATGGGTCTTTGAAACCTCAAAGCCACTCCCAGTGACATACATATCTCCTCCAACAAGGCAACACCTCCTATACAATGCTACCAAATGGAACCAAGAATTCAAATACATGAGCCTATAGGGGTCATTCTCACTCAAACTACAACATTGGATGACTCATTAAATTTGAATCTCAGTTATGTAAATATCCACCAGGCTGCAGTCTTGTTAGGGTGAGCGGCATTTGACCAGTGTTGTCATGGACTGCTCAGTCTGAGAAAGTCAGGCATACAAATCACCGCAAACAAATACAAAGCTGAACTAGAACAACTACTGCAGAGCACAGGGAGCCTTTCATATTTTTATTATGCTCTGGAGGGGGTCTATAATAATGACAATCTGTGTGCTTTCTTCTATATTACATCCTAGACTAGTGCCTGGCACATTAAAGATATAGGATAAATAATACTGTGTGGTTGAATGATGAACAATGCCATGAGTTCCAGGCTGTTCAGAAAAACAAAGGGGTAAAAGCATAACATGAAAAATGAAGACTAAGGAATAGCTAATTAGGCAGATAAAGAGATAGAAGAACTCTGCAATCAAAGTGGCAAATGATGAGCTTACAGGTTCTGTGGTCAGAGGGAATGAACCTATCAATGCACCCCAAACCCTCTAAATCAGAATCTGTCAGGAGCAGGAGTGTAGTATTTTGCACTTTAACAAACTCTCTAGGTAATTCTAGTGCATATTACTGACCACAGCAGAGGGTAAGAAGAAGAAAACAAGTGTGCCCAGCAATGAGATTAGAGGAGTTCTCAGCAAAGGGCCACCTTCAAACACATACTTAACTTTAAGGACAAACAGAAAACATCAAATCATTCTATTTTGGGTTTTGGGGGGGGTTGTATTTTTTTTATTATTTTTTAATCAACAGGGCGTAGCAGTGTACAACTGTAATCTCAGCACGTGCAACAGAGAGACAAGTTTAGGGTCATTCTCAGTTACTTAACAAGGCCAAGACTACGTTGAGATACACATAACACTGTCTCAAAAATATTACCTTAAACCTACCCCTAAAGATGTTACAGGTATGGCTGCTATGCCACATGTGTGTCAGGAGGTGGTAGAGAGGCTATGTCTATCCTCACTGTTCTGTTCATTGAACATCTGAATGATTAGTAGCCTAACGATCACTGAAAAAAGGGAACCTGAGATGACCACCAATCTGGTGCCGGGGACTCAGACAGGGAGCTACCCTGAGATGACAATATAAGCTGGGACCAGCCCCCAGGGCAGGGAGAGGGCCAGAGACTAGAAGAACCCTGCCTGGGACAGATGATACTGAGACAATCCCGGAAACTCAGAGACCCCTGGAACTACTAAAAGGAGTAAGTAGTGAAGAGATGGGAGAAAAAGAAAAACAGAAGGATGTGGGCACCATACAGAGAGGCAAAACTGGAGACTCAAGGGTACTGAGGAACAGCCTGATGTTGTATCTAGTGATACCACCTAAGATCATGGTAGGGTCCTGGCCTGTGGTGCCACCTGTGGTGCTATGTCTAGATCTATGGCTTTGCAACAACAAGGGTCTGTTACCACCAAAGGCCAGGGAGATGTCCTTGGTCCAGGCTACCGCCCAGGACATGTTGATGTCTGATAGCTATACAGAACTGGCCCCACCCCTCACCTGGTCATCAAGGGAGAGCTGGCCCTGCGGACATGAGAGCAGGAGAGTTTATCCCACCCCTAGGCAGCTGCAGTACTTGGGAGAACAACCCCACACATGGCAGGAGTTGTGGGTGAGCCAGTCCTGAGAATACAAGCATGGGAAAGCTTGCTCTGCCACCAGTCTCCTATGATGCAGCATTGATGAAGGAGAGATAGTCTCCTTCTCCCTTGCCCCTTACAACCTGCAATGGTTGGGAGACCCGGCCCTGGGGTATGAAAGCAGGAAATCTGTCCCTGTCCCTCACCAGTGGCAGCACTCGGGAAAGTGGGCACTGCATCTTGCCTGGGCAGCATAATAGAGCTGACCCTGGTGGCCAAGTTGTGGGTAAGCTAGCCTCTAGGGCATGAGTTTGGAAGAGCTGGTCCAGGCTCATGTATGCTGTTTAGTGACATTAGCAAAAGTGAGATGCCCCCCTCCCACCCCTTACCACCTACAGTAGACTGAAGAGCAGGCCCTGAGACCATCAGAGTGAGAGAGCTAACCCTGTTCCTTACCTACTGCTGGACTCAGAGGAGCTGGCCCTGACTATTGTCTGCTGTGCTGTGATGTCCTGTCGGCAAGGCAGAAACCCACCCCACCATTTTGCCCTCACCATCTGTGGAGGGCAGGAGAGCTGGCCTCTAAGGGGTCATGAGAGTGGAGAACCAACCATGCCTCTCACCAGCTGTAACACTCAGGAGAGCGGACCCTTCACCTCACCTGGGCAGCACAATAGAGCTGGCTCTGGTTGCAGGAGTTGCTGATAAGCCAGCCCTGAAGCCATGAGAGCAGGAGAGCTGGAAGGCTGACCAGCTCAAATACCTCTCAAGCTCAGGTCCAGAGATTTGAATTGGTTCATCCCAACATCTACCCCATCAAAGAACTGCTGGAGGGCATGAAGGGGCTGACCCTACAGATTCAAAACTACAGAATCTCCATGACACAGGAGAACAACAGGATATCTGAGAGGAGTTCAAGTGAGGTTCCAGGTTTCTTTCTCTGTTGGGAGAAAGGTTGCAAAAGTGGAGGGAATGAAGAGAGAGGGGGGAGTGAGTGGGGTTGGGGTGTAGGATGTGAAATTCACAAAAAAATACAATAAAAAGTTTTAAAATATTATCTTAATTATTTATATTTTGAATAACAGTAAAATAATGAGATGAATGGGGGAGCTATTTGGGCATTTTTTATTAAGACAGAGCCTCACTCTGTATTCTAACCTAGCTTGTAATTACTATGTAGCACAAAGTGGACTAGAACTTGTGCCAATCCTCCTGTCTTAGCCTCCTAAATTCTGATTATAGATGGCAGCATATTTCAAAGCATGCATATAATGTGTAATGATCATTAATGTAGTTAATATGTCCATCTCCCAATACTTTTTAATAACTTTTATTAAGATCAAATCATTATAAATATTTGTAGTGTAGAGTGTTTTAATAAATGAGTATAATCTATACAAATCAAATCAGGGAAATTAATATTCCCATCTCTTTATTCTTATTTTGTGAATGCAGTAGGCATTCTTTGATTGCCTCTCACCCAGTTATTCATAAACTATACAGTAAGCTATTGTGAAAAGTGTGTTAAGAAGGCAACTCATGTGTAAAAATTTAAATTTACTGTCCTTCTTGCCCTGGTGTGAAGGGAATCCTAGAGCAAGAAGCAGGATCAGCTAGAAAGCTGGAGCTTCCTGGAGGGGAACTGTATTGCTCTCACCATAGAACTAATCAGAAGCAGCTTGAGGAAAAGCAGTTTATTTCATCTTATAGACTGAAGGATACAGTCTATCATGAAAAGTTATGCATGACAGCTCTGTGGAAGTGAAAGTAGAGCAGCTCTTTGCTCAAGGTTCAGCAGACCTGGAAGCAGAGAGAGAGAGAGAGAGAAAAAAAAAAACAAACAAACAAGCACACAGGAATTGGGTCCGGGAAAAAGGAGTCTGGGTTATAAACCTCGAAGCATACCAGAGCCATTTCTCTGGCTGGGCTCTCTACCTTTGAAAGTTTCTCTAATAACCCAAAACAGCAATGCTAGCTAGAGACCAAGTGTTCAAACATATGTGCCCACAGGGGACATTTTACATAGGTGGTGGTTTAGATGAGAATGACACCTGCAGGCTGGTATGTTTGAATACTCAGCCCCCAGTTAACAGAACTGATTGGAAAAAAATGGGAAGTGTGGCTTTATTGGTGGAAGTGTGTCTCTAGGGGAAGGCTTTGATATCCCGAAAGACTCAAACCATTCTCAGTATGCTCTCTCTGCCTCCAGGCTTGTGACTCAACATGTGAGCGTTCAGCTGTTACCCCTGTCTCCTAGCTCCATGCCTTTGCTCTGCCTTCCCAGATTCCAACTCTGTCAGACTGTAAGACCAACTAAACACTCTCTTTTATAAGTTGTCTTGGTTCGTTAGCCAAACTTTGGGCAGAGTGCAAAGAATCTTATGAAAGAAGAGGGAGCTAGAAAGACCTGGAGGAAACAGGAACTCCACAAGGAGACCAACAGAACAAAGAAATCTGGTTCCAGGGGTCTTTGCAGAGACTGATTCTTCAAACAAGCACCATTCATGGAGACGACCTAGAATCCCTGCTTAGATGGCAGCCAGTCTACAAGTGGGCTTCCTAGTAAGGGAAGCAGTGGCTATCTCTGGCATGAATTCAGTAGCCAGCTCTTTGATCACCTCCCCTTGGGGAGATGCAGCCTTACCAGGCCATAGAGGAAGACAATGCAGTCAGTCCTGGTGAGACCTGATAAGCTAGGGTCAGATAGAAGGGGAGGAGAACCTCCCCAGTCAGTGGATTAAGGGAGGGGTATAGGGGAAGAAGAGGAAGGGAAGGTGGAACTGGGAAGAGATAAAGGAGGAGGCTACAGCCAGGATACAAAGTGAATAAATTTTAATTAATAATTAATTAATTAAAAATAAGTTGTCTTGGTGATGGTGCTTTATCACAGCAATAGGAAAATAACTAATACAACATCCATACCATAAGAGGAATAAAAGGAGCTTGAAAACTGCAGATGATGCAAAGTTATTCATAAAAATGGAACCAGGAAACCAACCAAAACATCCATCGGTCATGTTCTTGTGTCTTAACTCTCTCTGAACATTAGTTTCCTTTTCAGTACAATGAAGATAATATCATCCACATTTATAATAAGGATTCAAAATAAAATATAGGACTGAAGAGATAGTCAAATGATAAAAATGTTTGTCATGTAAGCAAAAAGACCCGAGTTTAATTGATCCCCAGAAACCACATTAAAAAAAAAATCTGAGCAATAATGATCAGCCTAGAAACAAACACTCATGGCTGCAGTATTGGTACAAATGTTATGAGAGTGACCACTCTCTTACTAGACTTAAGGTCAGCATCACAGGAAGAAATGGATGCACCTTATTGGTAAATCTAGCTAAGCATGGGTTCTGGGAGTAAACCTACAATTATTATTTTGTCACTCTGTCCTCTAAGTTCATATCTCTATACCAAAGTTTAGTGTAGTTCTTAGACTATCTGAAAAGTTTCTTTGTGCAGTGGACAGCTGTTAACAGAAACTCACAACTGGTCAAAGTGAGGAAAGTAAGTGTATATGGAATGCTCCACAATAAATGGAACATCTCTCTCTCACCTCACCTCCTCTCAAGGCTCATGGATGATCACGAAAGAGGGGCAGAGAGACTGCAAGAGCCAGCAATTGGGAGGACTGGGTTAAAACAGTGTCTTCTGAATGTCAAAGAACAGCTACACTCACACAATCATACTAGCCGCAGTTGGCTGCAGAACACCTACATAAGAGCAATCCTTACTGGGTGGTAGGAGTGCATGTCTTTAATCCTAGCACATAGATAGGTGGATCTTTGAATTCAAGGTAAGCCTGGTCTTCAGGGTGAGTTTCAGGACAGCCAGGACTATACAGAGAAACCTTGTCTTGAAAAAAAGTTAATCCAGCTAGCATTCATAAGCCCCTACAAGGATCTATCGGCAGTTGGTGGCTCCTAGAATATGAGCACGTGGCACTGGTAGATGATCCCCCAGGCTCCAGTGGATGTCCCCATTGTCATGAGTAGAAAGGCAGCACAAACTGGACCGGGTGGGTTATTAAACTATTTAAAACAGGACATTAAGTTGGAAGTAGGGTAAAGGTGGCTCTAAGGGGAATTAGGGACAGGAGGTAAGAGGGAATATGATCTAATATACTGCAAGCATATATAAAATGTGCAAGTATTTTTTTTTCTCAATTGTCAGGGTTGGTGGAACATCTATAGAGTCCCAGCATGAGAGAAGAGACAAACAGACCCCCAGGGCCCACTGACAAGCCAGCCTAACTAATTGTTATGCTTTAGGCCAATAGCAGACCCTATTTCAAAAACAAGGCAGTCAGTGCTCTGAGGAACAACACCCAAAGTTGTCCTCTGACCTCCACATGAATTCACGTACATACACATGCTCTCACAGACACATAAGCACACACAACTTGCCCCTGTGGCACACACACACACACACACACACACACACACACACACACAGCCACATGAATAAAAAAAAAATCTTAACAATGAAAAGCTGTAACAAACCCAGCACCATCTGTTGATGTAAAGGGGATTTATCCCTGAGGAATCCTTTCCTTGAGATATAATTTTCTTCCTGCCTCACTCTCAAGCATTCACCTTGAAATGCTGACTCTCACTATCTACTTTGGCCACTGTACAGAGTGCTGACCTGGAAGTCATTAGGCATCATTTTCTTCTACTTCTAAGAAAGGCTAAGATTACCATTTGTACTGAGTTTTAAAGAACTGTCAAAAGCAGTGTTAAAACCATTTCTCTGAGTCTTGAAGCCAATTAAAGGAGCCCAGGATCATTATAGTCATTTGTACAGAGTTATTTTGTAAAAAGGTTCATCTGTTTTTCCTGATGGCCTGAAAGGGATATAAGATGGCTTCCAAAAGTTCACATTTCACAGAATAAATAAATTAAAAGAAAAATGACTAGAAAAGGTATAAAAACCAGGGGAGAAAACTGATTTAGAGCTGTGAGCTGTCTTTGAATATCCTAGGACAGTGCTACTAACTTTGCCCTGGGTTTTCTAAAAATCAATATATCAAGAAAGCCACAGAGACTTCTGAGATGCATGAAGCCCATCAGGCAAACATACACCAGTGCTCCAGAGGAGCCCTTAACACACAGGCCAAAGAAAGATGCCTCCCCTGGGCTGTAGAGCAAGGATTCTGAATATCTTCACAAACAGCATCCTAGTCAGCTTCCAAAGCAGCCTTGAAGAATTGCTTCCTAACTGCTGTGCTTTATAAAGCCCAGATTTGAGTTGGCATCATCTATAATTTAAGGGTCTCCTTGGGTATTGAGTACTACAAGCTGATATTTCAAAGTACTGTCTTAGTCACATGCAAGGAGAAGAGAAAGATAAGAGTCACAGTGCTCTCCTAGCTCTGAGGTCTTTGGACTGTGTCTTTGGTCCTTCCATGCTGATGGATATGCCTCAAAGGTTGTGGGAACTTAGAGGAACCCACGAGACAGCCCATGGTCACTTTCTTTTAGAAAAATGGGCTTTCTTAAAAAATAACTTAAAAACTAAGGCTCAGGAGATGGTTCAGTCAGTAGCGTAATTGTTGTGCAAGCATGAGATTCTGAGTTCCAGCCTCAGACAGCCACCTTTAAACATCAGGCAGGGGTGTGCACACTTGTAATCCCAGCACTAGAAAGGCAGAAATAGACAGGTCCCTGGAGCTTTCTGTCCAGGCAGCCTAACTGAATTAGCCATGACAGTAAGAGATTGTCTCTGTTATTACTGTAATTACGATAGATGCTATCTGTCCTCCACATGTACATGCACACACATGAATACCCATCCACACATATGTACCTGAACACATACATACTAAAAGGGACAATGGCCTTCACATAGTGGAGCCTTGGTAAGTGGACTTTGGAGTCATCTAAGCAGCAGAGTATCTAAAATCAGGTTCAAAAGCAGATACTCACTAGCTATGGAACTTTGGACAAATCATTTCTGTGTACCTTACTTTCCTTTTCTATAAAGTTGAAGATGTGGCTACAAGAGAGAGAGACAGAGAAGGACAGACAGACAGACAGAGACAGAAAGAGTTAAGATAAGCTCTTTATCTGCAGCCCAGGCTAGAATGGACTGGGCTCACTAATTATTCCCAGACTTGCCTCAAGTTTAAGAAGAGTCTCCGGTCAGCCTTCTGAATGCTGGGATTACAGATATGATCTAACACACCTGGCTAAATAAAACTATGAACAGATCTTAACGTACTGGTGCTTGGAAGATTAGTTGGCTTGATGTCACAGCAGCACACGATCAAGTCACAGAATAAGTGTTTGGATTAGTAGCAGATGTTTGGATAGAGAAAACACTTGCTCCTGCATGTAGTATAACCTTCGACATATAGAGACTGCTGGAAAAAAATAATTCTGTCCACGAAAGACTCTCCAAAAGAAAACAGCCCTAAAACTAAAGTGACCTGACACACATATTATCATCAGCAAAACACTTGACCTCAGGTCTCCTCACATTTCTCTAATCTCCTATCTACCAGGAAAGGCAACTGGATTCCACTTCTCACAGCTGGGATCTACTTGGCTCAAGTTGACTCCTTATACGAATTTTGAATAACCCTAAAGATGGACCAGGAAATAGCCCTCAGCTCACACATGCCCACGGAATACTAGAGAAATATTTAGATAACATCCAGAATTCACAGGGCAGAATCAAATCAATTAGTTATGTTCGCCACTAGGAAGTAAAGGGTCATATCTATAATATATACACCATAGAATATGCCACTCTATGATATAGCTCCCTGGGGGTGGCAGTTCAGTCTAGGCACCGCCAACTCTCCACAGCACATCTCTCCGCTCTGAATAGATGATAGGTCATGTGTCAGTGTTTACAGAATGCCTGACTGATTGATGATGAAATATTTAATGAGTGTGAAAGGCAATTGTGATTGGATCTGATGACCTTTTCCATGCCGTACGGAAGGCAGTAGGGCTTGAGGCTAGATATTATAAGCACTCAATTATTTGCTTTCTCAGAGTCCGCTTAATGTACAGCAATGTATAATGATTTCAGAAGGTCCATTGACTAAACAATGGGCAGGAACACTGCACTGGTTTCTATTAGGAGCGCAGCCATCAGAGAAAGTCCTACATCACTTCAGGATGCTTAGACACTGCCTGGCTTCAACACAAATTGCTTCTGAAGCTGAAATTGCTTATTTTCAAATAATTTCCACACTGCAAACAGTAATTGGGCTCTTACTTTATTCAGACACGGCTGCTAACTGTAAGTCATCGCAAATACGAATTTGAGTTTCTAACTTCCAACACAGAGATAAAAGCCAATGAATCTTGCTAAACATAGGAATGTAGATTGCTACTAACACAAGAGCAATAAAAAGTGTTGTGTGAGAGAGAGAGAGTCTCCTCTCTGCTCCTAAAATCACCTCCTTGCCTACCTGACAGGACCTGACATCCTCCTCTAATGAGGTTCTGCCTCCTTTTCTGGTTTCTCTTCATTTTTCTAAATTCGTGATGGTGAAGTAACACAAAGCTCTGTCACAGGGTCTCTTGTCCTTCACATTAGCCCAACGACATTCATCATAATGCACAGGCTGACAGCTACCACACTGACATATCCAATGTTGGCCTGGTTTCTGAACTCAGGTTTGTATACCCAGCTGACAGGCATTTCCATTTGGCTACCCAGAAACACTGCAGCTACAGAATGCCACAAGCCAACTTCAAGCAACCCCTGCCAAACATACTCATCCAGAGGTCTCCTCTGGTATAGTTATTTTAATAAAATTGTGTTTGGTTCTCATTTTCTTTCTTAACCCTACTATAACACAAATAATTGAGACTCTATTCTATTCTAATATTTAACAAAGCTTCACAGCACAAGAACTGAGCAGTTATTCTCTTTTCTTAACCCTCTAAGCTAATCTGGTTTCCCTTCCAACATATATCCCAGAAATACTTGTGCTTTGTAGTTTTTACTATTCCAGCTCTCTCTCTCTCTCTCTCTCTCTCTCTCTCTCTCTCTCTCTCTCTCTCTCTCTCTCCTGATGTTTCCTGGACCTCTCCTTTGGCTGAATCCTCTACTTCCTCCTCTAACTCCTGCTCCCCTGGCTGGCAGGAAGTCTAGCCCTATTCTCTCCCCTGTTTAGTGATTGCCTGTAAGCTGCTCTGTTGACACATCAGGGGACAACTGGGAAGCAGTATTTATACAACAATAAGACAGGAGATTCTCAGAACAAGGATTGCAACCAGATATGGGGGGGGGTACAGAAATCAGCATTTGGGTTAGACAATAACCTTATGCCTACACACCTCAATACATTATTTCTCTACACACTCTGGAGAAGAGCACCTATTGGGCTGCTTGGCTAACAGCCTTGACCCCTTTCCTTCCTTCATGAACACTAAACCATTCCAACCGCCAAACTCAAGTATTTCCTCACTTAACTCAGAATGGAAACTAACTCTCCACCCAGTTGTACTACTATCATCATGTAGCCCCAGTTGATCTCCAGAGTCTAGTTCTCAACCACCTGCATTTCCAAGAACAGCAGCCAGCATGAGCCTGTTAAAATGTAAGACACATAATTCAGCCAAGGTCGAAAGGGACCACCGGCCTCCTGTTTCACTAGAGAGTCTCACCACTTAAAATCCCCTGACATCCTCTCCAATTGCTCTCCCTCTTCTTCACAGTACTTCAGCCACAATGCCTCATAGCTGTGTCTCCCAGAAAGGTCTCACACCTTCTGCTTAGGGAATGTTGCTACCCATCGTGAACTGAGCTTTCCCTCATTGTTAAGTTAACTCAGTTCCCCACAAACAGGTCCACAAGCTAACCTACTGTAGACAATCCCTTATGGAGACTCTTTCCAGTTGATTCTGGATTGGTCCAGGATGACAATTAAAGCCAACTATCACAGCTAAAAACCAACCTTTTAACACATGAGCATTACATGTTTTACTCTCTTCTCCACTAGGACGTAAACTCCTCAGCTACAAATGGGCTCTTATTTCTTTCTCTGCTTTTACAATGAAAAATGATTATCGCCACATATGAGGCACTTAAAAACTAGCTATTCAGAGAATGAAGGAATGGGGAATTTAGTACCAGATAAGGAAGGGGCAGAGAAAACGACAATAAAAATTTTTGTCTATATACTTTTGATTAAAAAATTAACATGCTTCCAACGTGTTTTCTAAACTTAGAAGACAAGATCCAGCAATGATAGAGCTATTTAATGAACATTATATGCTTTGTCTGCAATTTGTAATCACTTTTATTTAAATGTTTTATAAATGTTTTTTAATGCTCAATACATTTGCAAGGCTTCAAAATAGTTGGAACGTATTTTGAAATGTTTCAAACCATTATCAAATCTTTGCTCAAAAAAATTGTAACTCATCAGCAAGTTTATAAAATAAACTACCTCAATACCCAAAATGTTGTGCTTTATGAGGGTTGGTTTAAAATGGAGGGGGGGTGAGGGTGTGAGCAGGTGTAAAAGACAAATGTCTCAAAATGGATTGTTTTGAAATTTAAAAGTTTTTTTTTTCATATTCACAAAAAGGGGAATGAATGAAGTGTTTATAATTAACATAAGAAACAGTACTTTTAAGCTTTTTAAAAATGATTTACATTTTTCTAGGGTACTTACAGTCTTGTACCTAATAGTAAAACTTGAAAAATTCCCATCAATGGGAAAATATGTGACGGAACATATCGACAGCTTGAAAAATATCTATAATCACCTAGGAGACAAACTCCTGGGCAGGCTGTAAGGAACTTTCTAGATTGGGGTAACTGGGAAGAGAGGATCCTACCTTACTTGGGGCGAATGCCATTCTACAGACAGGGGTCCCAAACTTACTAATAAAGAAGAAAGAAACTGGGCACCAGCACATATCTCCTGGCTTCCTGACCGTCTGCACCATGTGTGGCCTCATGCCTCACCACACCTTCCCTAACAGGATGGGCTATATCTTCAAACTCTCAGGCAAAAACGAACTCTTCCTTCCTTAAGTTGTTACGTCAGAGTAGCAAATGATGATGACTGATACATACAAAGTGTTTGGTATTTAAAATGGCAAAGAAAGCAGGTTGTGGAATAATAAGCAAATCTAAGCCCCACTTCATCTTTTTGTAGGATAAAAAGCATGTGCATCTTTGAGGACACTCTTGAACCAACAGGCTGGTAGGATGCTGTCCTCAAGAAATGTCCGTGGCTAATAAACGAATAAGCAACTGGGAGAATGTTTGAGACACTAGGAGAATTTTTTTATTATTATTATCAGTGTGTGCGCAGGTACATGTGGAGACCAAAAGAGGGTGCCATATCTTTCCAGGAGCAGGAGTTATGCATTTATGAGTCCCCAGAGATGGTTGCTGGGAACTGAAGTCCAGTGCTCTGGAAAGGCAACAAGCACTCTTAACTACTGATCTTTCACTCCAGTCTCAAATTTTATTTTTCTTATCTCCTTTTGCACTGTTTTAAGATTTCTTGCAATAAGATATCTATCAGGATTTTAAGAAATGAAACAATTTTTAAAAATTTCAAATGGTCTCAGTATCAGAAGGTTTGATATGTTAAGATAAATTTAATTTCTTCCTAGACTTTTGAGAGGCTTGAAGGAAACCACTCAAAAGTATTAAGGAATACAATATGATAAGCAATTTATCAACAAAATCCAGGAGTTAGAGGGATAAAGGAACAAGGAAGTACCAAGAAGCTTTTCCCAGAAAACAACTGGACTAGCATTAGAGGGTCTCGGGGACTTAGTGCAAGCTATTTTATTAAAGAATCAGGTGGTTGCTTTGGTTAACTAGGAAGCTAAAGACTCTCTCGTGGTTGGTACTATGAAGGCTGGGATCAAAGATGAACCTTTGGATAAGAGATGATTAAATGACAAGACTGCACCCCCCAGGGGGAGATGAACAGAGAACCTGCCACTGAGTTCATGCCAGAGATAGCCCCTGTTCCCCTTACCAGGGCACCCACTTGGAGACTGTGCCAGGCCACAGAAGAAGCCAATGCAGCCAGTCCTGATGATGATTCCTGATAGAAGGGAAGAGGACCTCCCCTATCAGTGGACCTGGGAAGAGGCATAGGGGGAGAAGATGAAGAGAGGGTGAGATTGGGAGGAAATGAGGGAGGGAGCTACAGCCAGGATACAAAGTGAATAAATTGTAATAAATAATAATAATTAATTTAAAATCTGTATAAAAAGATGATTAAATGAATGCATATGTTTTATAAAACTTATTTTGGTTCAACTACTAGGTCTTTTGTCCTTCCATGATGCTCCCAGCCTTTCTCCTGCTATGATACCTTTGATCTTTCAATGGTTCAGTGGGCGAAGGTACTTGCTGATCCAGCAGGAGGACCTGAATTCAAGACCCCAGAACCCACATAAAAGCGGAAACAGTATTAGAAGGAGATGGGAGATAGAGATGGGAGAATCCCCAGAACCTTGGGGGCCAGATACCATGCATATGTAGCAGAAAAAAAAAAGTAACAGGTCCTGTATGAATCCAGGTGCAATGCAAGGAGCAACTGCTGAAATTATCTTCTGACCGCCACATGCACACCGTGGCACACACACATTCTCAGTCACACTCGTGAAAAGAAAGAGTCAGAGACTAAGACAGAGACTATCTCTACCCTAATTCAAAGCTGTTTTTATAAAGGTAAAATGACATTTATAACTCACTAATCCAAGAAAAAGACTTCAATAATTTCCTCTTAGATTTGGATTGCTTTGCCTACTAAGCTGACCTTTGTGATTTTGACTGATTTTCCCAATAGGAATATTTTTATCTTCACACTATAGCCAACACCGTGAAGGTCTACAGACAAGCACTTTAGTAATGCTTGACTCGGAACTGGAAGGTTGAAGCCTGTTTATGATCCCATGCAGCTTCTTGAATCTTACTGTGGGATGGCAACAGCTCCTAGGGCAGCATTCCATAAATAAACTGGAGGGAGACTTTTATTTCTCCGTGTTGTTTCTTACAGGATGGGAAATCTATCTTACTTTTCCCATTATTGACTTTTCTGCAGAGTAATCTCCAAAGATGTTAAAATTGATTAATTAAAAGTATATCATTTCAAAAAGCATAAAATAAAGAAGCTGGTATTCTGGAAAGATATAAAGATGGCTGTTGTTCTGCTTTGATCAAGAATCACCATCTTCACAAAGAAAAGACAAGAGGCTGGCAGATCACTAGCAGCTGGCTGTGTGGTTATCTCTCCTTTGTAAACTCAGTTCCCTGATTGTGTAGACTTCTGTGGGGAAAAAAATGGAAGGAAGGAAGGAAGGAAGGAAATAACTCAGTGTACGGAAGTAATCCAATCCAATCTCATCATTGTTAAATGGGAATAGCAATCACAGCGTTAAATGATAAGATTATCATTTCTGTTTCCATCTGAGTAGAAGTGGCAAGAAGTAGATTATCTTTCTACTTGAAATAGCCATTAAGCAAGAGGACAGGCAGGAAATAAGAACCAATGGATTCTCAGAAAGTGAGGAAGTAACAAAGAACAAGGGCATCTGAAAGAGCGGGAATGAATATGGTAACCTCAGGATCATTCCCGATTCCTGTTCTGAGAGAATTCAGAGACTAGTAAATCTTATAAAGACCATGCAAAAGCCCAACTCCAAATCTGTCTCCAAACAACTTAACCTGAAAACTTATAGAAGTAAGAAGTCTGTCTCCAAACAATGTAACTTGAAAGTGAAAATACAAAAACTCGTACCCAACAACACAAAGTTCACAATAGCTGACATCTAGTAAACAATATTAGAAATGCCAAAAGAAAAATGTTCAGCTGTAATGACTAGAAAAATAGACCAGGGAAAGTTATTCTAGTGCTGATATGGTTGTTAGAATTGTCCAATAGAGACTTTAATATGATTACCATAACCTCTTCCCATGTGTTAAGTAAAGCTTGGGTAAACATTAGCACCCTGGAGACATAGCAACAAAAATAATCAAGAATAACAAACACAGAGTCTAGACAAAGAGAGCTGAGGCACTTGAATTTGAGGCAGTTTGCAGGAAGTCTCTGAAATGGGGGGAGGTCATCTAGAAGAGAAAATAATTTGGTCAAATTTGATGAGAAATATATGCACATGGTTTCAAGAAAAATTAGTAAAATAGCACATGAAAAATAGAAGAAAAATAGTAAATCACATCACTGTCATATTGCCCAAAATTAGTGACAAGGAGAAGAAGCAAGACTTGTTACACAGGTAAATAAAGATAAGATTTGGGAAAATTCCTTTTTGGAAAGACCACAGTCAAAAACACGAAGGGCCATCTTCAAAGCTCTAAAAGGACTCCCAACTGAAATTTTTTGTGTTGAAAAAGAAAATGAGACAAAGTCATATTCAGGTTATTTTTTAAGAATTGACCACTGGCAATTAGGCACTACAACAAATTTTAAAAAATAAAAGTTGTTCGTGCAGGAAAAAAAAAAGCCACCAGTGGGTAGAAATGTGACAATAAATTAAAAAAATAAAGAGCACCAGAAATGGCAATAAGATGGTTAGATGTATAAAATTTTCTGTGGTTTAAATAGCCTTATTTGAAGTTTTAAATAAAAGTAATTCATGGACAACTGTAAAAGTAAAGAGTATGGTAGAAATGGTTCAAAGACCAGAACAGGAGAAGCAAAGAATGATACTACAACATTATGTTAGACGTAGAACTGTATCATTTGAGAGATTTGTTTCATTTTTAATTAGGTGCATAGTTGGGAAGCTCAAGGAGGGAGACGCACATGTGAGCGCTGGTGTCCACAGAAGCCAAAGAAGAATCCCATAGAGCTGGAGTTACAGGCAACTGTGAAGTGTCCAGTGAGGGTGCTGAGAACGAAACTTGGGTCTACTGCAAGAGCAATACACACTCTAATCACTGAGACATCTCTTCAGCCCCCAAATTAGTCAGCTGAAGGCAGACTTAATAAGTGCCTGAAGCCTGATTCAAACTTAGAAGCTAATACAATCATGACAAAAAATAGTAATAGACAGGAAGCCAGGAAAGGATACAAAGTACAACCAAAAAGCATATGCAGTTAGCTCATAAAATGTATAAGAGGGATAATATGAAAATAAGATAATACGAGGTGAATAGAAATCAAATGGCAAGATGATAATTGAAGCTTAAGTCAATAATGACAATAAATATAAGTGGCCTAACCTGTGAATTTACATGTATACATTATCAAAGTAAGCAAAAAGTAACTATAAAGCCATTTATTAACTACAGTAAAGACGTACTTCTAAATTTTATATGGTAATACAAATATATTGAAATTGAAAAATAAAAACAATGTACAATACTAACCCCAACTGAAAGAAATATGGTATGTATCTATTAATATCAGAGTGTTAAGTTACAGTGGAAAAAATACTATAAATAACAAAACACATCCTAGCATAACTGAAAATGGCAAAACTCATTTCTTATAAGATAAAATAATTCTACATGTTTGTGTACCTAATAAGAGAAACAAACACACAAATCAAACTGAGAATCATAAGAAGAAATGGAGTGATCCAGAACATACTCAGATGCTTTAATATTTCTCAATAAGTGATAAAATAACTAGTCAGAAAGTCAGTATGGGATACAGAAGGGTTGAACACTAATGTTAATTAAGTCTCACTAAATGGCATTTCTATGTATGGAGTACTCCACTCAACAACCAAAAATTATTGAGAAAAGTCCTATTTTTCTCTTTGATTTGGGAATATCCAATTTTTCCAGCACTGTTTGCTGAAAACAGCATCATTTATACATTCAATTACATTTTCAATATGCATCTATTACAGAACTAGATATAAATTTTAAAGTTATCAAAATTCTAGAATAAAATAGAAGAAATCATTTAGAAACAAATTGCTTATATTTGACATAAAAATATTTGACAATGTAAAGATAATCCAAGGAATAAGAGAGAGAACTCAGCAGTTAAGAGGACTTGTTGCTCTTCCAGAGGATTCAGATCCATTTCCTAGCACCCACATGGTGGCTCACTGTCTGAACTCCTATTCCAAGGGAATCTGACATCCTCTTCTTGCCTCTGCACACACCAGGCACACAAGAGGTACACAGACAAACATGCAGACAAAACACCTGCAAGCATAAAATAATAAACTGAACAACATTAACAATGAAATAAACTGAATAATAATAAAATAAATTGAGTAACATTTACATTTTAAAATTAAATAAAAAAATAAAACCAGGCTTAATCAAAATTTGAGAGTTCAGGATTTTAAAGAAAAACATAAGATATAGACTAAGAGAAAATATTTATAAACTCTGCAAATGATAAAAAAGGATGTCAGAATACATCTGTAAAAAAAAATCTCAAAATCCATTTACAAAAAATAAAATACAATATGAAGTTCAAGGTCAGCCTCTACTATGTAATAAGTTTGAAGCCAACCTTAAACTACATGAATCTATGTTTCAAAAACAGAGGAAACTAAATATGTACCTTAATTTCTTCCCTAGCACTACGTTTATTCCATAGTATCACATACAGGAAGCATTGTGTCACATGTAACCCCATTACAAAGAAGGTGGACACATAGAAGAATCAGAAGTTCAAGATCATCCCTCAATATATGAGTTTGAGGTCAACCTGGGCTATATCTGATCCTTTCTCAATAAAGAAGTAAATAAATAAACAACTTTAGGCAAATATTTTAGAAAAAATATATGGATGCTAAATATGTACATGAAAAGATATTAAGTATCATTAACCATTAAAGAAATAAAGGTTAAAATCACAATAATGTACTTTGGCTAGTGGAAAGGGTAAAATTAAAAAGCTGATATAGTTAAGTATTGACAAGAGCATGGAGGGACTGGAACTCTCATGTAGCTGTTTTGACTGTAAAATGGTACAACCATTTTGGAAGTCAGTTGGGTAGTTCAGGGTTTTGGTTGGTTGGTTGACTTAGTTTAACATTTACTTATAACAGAATCAAAGCTTTTCCACCTCTATATTGTTCTAAGAGACAGAAATGTCTTTGCTCATATAAATATTCACTAATGGATGTCTACAGTGGCTTCATTTGTGGGATTTAAGACAAGTCAAATGTTCATCAACACATTGTAGGTTACAGAATAGGATACTGCATAGCAATAAAGAGTAAAGAGCTCTGATGGGTGTGAGGTGAAATCTCAGGGTTGTTTTGATTTGCATTTCCCTAATGGCTAATGACGTTGAGCATTTCTTTAAGTGCTTCTCTGCCATTCGATATTCCTCTACAGAGAAATCTCTGTTTAGCTCTGTTCCCCATTTTTTAAGTGGATTACTTGGTTTGCTGCTTTTCAGCTTCTTTAATTCTTTATATATACTGGATATGAGTCCTCTGTCAGATAAAGGTTTGGTGATGTTTTTTTCCCAATCTGTAGGCAGTCGCTTTGTTTTGATGACGGTGTCCTTTGCTTTACAGAGCTTTTCAATCTATACGATGGAGTATTACTCAGTTATGAAAAATAAGGAAATCATGAAATTTGCAGGTAAATGGTGGGACCTAGAAAGGATCATCCTGAGTGAGTTGTTCCATAAGCAAAAAGACACACACAGTATATACTCACTCATATAAAGATACAACATAGAATAAACCCACTAAAATCTGTACATCTAAACAAACTAAGCAAAAGAGAGGACCCTAACTAAAATGTTCAATCCCCATCCTGGAAGGCAAAGAGGATGGACATCAGAAGAAAAAGAAAACAGAAAACAACCTAGGAACTTGCTACAGAGGACCACTGAAAGCCAGAAGAAGAAAACGGGAAACAACCTAGGAACCTGCCACAGAGGACCTCTGAAAGCCTCTGCTGTGCAGACTGTCAAAGCAGATGCTGAGCCTGATGGCCAACTGTCGGGCAGAGTGAATGGAATTCTATGTAAGAAGTGGGAAATAGTAAGAGCTGGAGAGGACAGGAACTCCACAAGGAGAGCAACAGAACATGAAAATTTGAACACAGGGAACTTCCCAGAGACTCATACTCCAACCAAGGACTATTCATGGAGGTAATCTAAAACCCTGACAATGCAGCCACTTCTGATGAGAACTGATAGACTAAGATCAGAAAGAAGGAGAGGAGGACCTCCCCTATCAGTCGACTTGGGGAGGGGCATGCATGCAGAAAGGGGGAGGAGGGTGTGACCAGGAGGAGAGGAGGGAGGAGCTTATGGGGGGATACAAAATGAATAAAGTGTAATTAATAAAAGTTAAAAAAAAGAGTAAATAGCTCTAAGTGTTTACAATATGATAAGCACAAATTTCAGGATAATTATTTTGAAGGACAGAACCCAACAAAAAGAACACAGGGTGTTATTTATATAAACTCTACAAAATACACAGAAGCATAACAGCAAAGAGTACAGTTGTTTCCAGGAATAGGATCTGGGCACGAAGGGGAGTAGGCATATATAGCATAAAGGCATACGTGGCAGCCCTTGTTATAATGCATGTGCTCATTGTCTTGATTCCAGTTATTATTCTGCAGATGTACAAAGCCACTTTCTTTAAATGCATGCACATATACTGTATGCCAATTATAGTTCAATATATTTGCTAAAACTAAGCAAACCAAAAACGCTATGATAACAAACACAAACAAAGATAATTGCAAGTGGCCAGAGGTGTGAAAAGAGGCCAACACACTCCTAGGGTGTAAAGAAGAAGCCAGGCCAGTCAGACACTTAGGAAAATCCCTGGTTTTTTATTTCCTGTTTGGAATGAATAGTTTCTGGGGAGGATTTTTAAAACAATTTAAACACTGAAAAGTAGCAGCAAACAAGTTTGTGTCCCAATGGTGATATTTACTAGCTACCACTGGATCACACCTAAATTTCAGTTTACTAATAAATAAATACGTACATAAAATAACCAGCAAACTCACCAGAATGGATAGATGTTAGGATCAATATGAGAAGCAGACAGTTTTGGTTTCAGACACAGCTAGGTTCAGTCCTATAATCAGGTGTCCAGTTTCTCTCCATCTTGGTAGGCTCCCTCTATTCTTTGCACTTTCATCCTCCTGGTTACCCAGCCACGACAAAATGACTGCCAACACGATAGCCTTCCTTCTCTTGTCCCATTGGCATATGGACACTGTTGTTCAACTGATTCCAGGAAAGGCCTCAGGTTCTTCAAATAGACTACTTTATGGCTCACATGTTCATTCATTAACCAATTCTTATGGGTCAAGAAAAGTGGTTCTCTGAAGAACTTAATTAGACTGTATTTTATGCATACTCTGCTCACAGAATTGAAATGGAATTCTATCCAGTATGCAGAAGGCATTGGTGGTTGTCTCTAGAAGTATTGAGTAGCAATTTTCTCTAGGATAAAGCTGTCCATCTTGAAAAGAAGCTGATTAAAACACATGATGTTTTTACTGATGGGGGAAAAAAACATTTTGAATTGTCTACAGGCTACAGAGTGAGCTCTAAGTTCCCAGCTTTAATGGGTTATCACCTATGCTGGGTGGGCTTCAGTGACACAGTCATCTTTGAGTCTTTTTTTGCTTCTCAAAGTAACCCCTCACCTATATGTAACCCCAATAAAACTCACTGACTCACTAAGTTGGAATTTGGTGGTATCTGTATTTTGGTTTTTCATTGGTTCCTTATCAAGAGTGAATAGATCTTTGTTCACATATCCTCAGAAGTCACGTCAGACAACAAGAAAGAAATTTAGTTTCTAGAAAGATGCCATGATCTAAACACTTGTTTCCTCTCAACTTCGTGTGATAGTGAAAGTGAGGTTTTGGTTAGTAATAGTCCTTGTTCCCCTTACTATGGGAAACCAATTGATTACTGAGCTATCACGGGTCACATCCGAGCAGAGGTTCTAGGTTTTATCCTCTCATGGACTTTGCTTGAGTGTCCATCTCAGAAAAGACCCTGTGCCCAGATACGTTTGGTCCTTGTGGAGCTCCTATCCTTTCCACATCAAACTCCCCTTCTTTCATATGATTCCCTGCACTCTGCCGAAGGTTTGGTTGTGAGTCTTAGTATCTATTTAGGGGCCCTGCTAGGTAGAGTCTTTCAGTCTTGAAAATACCTGACAAAAGGGAGTCATATGAAAGGGGAGGAGGTCCTCCCCTATTAGTGGACTTGGAAAGGGGCAGGGAGGAGATGAGGGAGGGAGGGTGGGATTGGGGAGGGAATGAGGGATACAGCTGGGATACAGAATTAACAAAATGTAACTAATGAGAAAAATAAAATTATGGAAAAGAAAAAAAACATTAAAAAAAAGAAAGTGGGGTTTTGGAAAGACAATTAGGTTACAAGGATAGAACATTTTTTGGAGTGAGTGTCCTTGCAAATACAACCTGCTAGTCTTTCCACCAGATGAAGGCACAGTAATAACATGTTGCCTGTGAATTCTAAAGCAGGGCCCATGCCAAACAATGGGTCTTCCAGTGCCTGGATCTTGGAGTTTGAGTCTCTAGGAAAATGAAATTTCATTTTGGTTGCTTATAAACTGGAGCGAGCATATGGCATTTTGTTATGTCACCTCAAATGGACTAAGATATGAAAAAGCAGAAAATCCCACTCTCAGTATCAAACTCAGTTTGTAGCTAGATACATGTTCAGGACACCACATCTTCAGCATTTCTGCTAGATTGGAAAGAGGCTCATGATATCCTATCATGTAGCAGTGGATATAAAGGCCAGTAAAGCAGAAAGAGTTCATCTGTTTCTCTCCAGTATTTCATCAGATCAGAGCAAACCAAACAAGAAACACCCTAACCTTTGACTTAACTGAAGACAGAAGAACAGAGAGCTGAAATGGGCCCTAGGGAGTGTCCTATGCATCTTAGGAAACAGACACAACATAGTGGAAACCTCTTTATCCCCTTCCAGGGACTTACCTTCCTTATTATCACAGTATGTAATTTAAATAAATTCATGGAAGTAAAAAAAGGAAGGGAGTGGGGACAGAAGGAAGGAAGGAAGGAAGGAAGGAAGGAAGGAAGGAAGGAAGGAGGGAGGGAGGGAAGGAAGGAAGGAAGGAAGGAAGGAAGGAAGGAAGGAAGGAAGGAAGGAAGGAAGGAAGGAAGGAATAGGCATAGTCTTGGCAGAAATGGCTTCACTGTGGCTTTTTCCTTACATAACATCCTTCAGGCCACGGTGTATTTATAATAAGCAGTGTGCCAGGTTTTAATTGGCATCATCTTGTCTCTCTTAGATGTTTACAAAACTGTGGTTCATCTCACAACAGGTAGTCTTGTTTGTGATGATATAAAACTTGAATAGTCTCACATCTCACCCTCAACCCAAGTGGGGAAAAAAAAAGTCAATAATGCCTGGGTAGAGGTGATCCCAAGACCATGACTTGGTCAATGGATGGTACAATGGTGTGAAGAAGATTTCTCCATTTTAGAAATTACAGGGTACAAGGTTTGAAATGAGAGCACAGTCAAGGTGCCATCCATCCCAGGTGGACTTTCATAACACACAATCTCACAATGGTGAGTCCAAGAAAGCCCTTTCCCATGATTCTCTGCTACCCATCCCAGCCCCGCACACTCATAATTAAAATACCATCAAATATCATAAATACTCTACAGTGCTAAGCCAAAACCATAAAAATCATGCTATAATTCCTTGAAATGTGCTTTTTTTTCTCACCCACAACTAAACAGATATTCCTATTTAAAAACTAGGAATGCCATCCAACTACCCAGAACTCAAAGGCAAATAGATAGGAAGTACAGTGAAGGTAGAAGGTGCCTTTAGCAGGTGATAGATGCAGTAAATGTTGTTCTTTTTTTTTTTTTCAATGCAGTTTATTCAGAAACCTTGAACAATCCTCGGACCCTGGGGAAAGCCAGCCCACAGCTTAAATAGCCTCTGGGTAGCCAACCCAGGCGTGCCACGTGGGCAATGCAGATAGGTCCACATACATGGAAGCAAGCCAGATCCTCAGCCTTAGCCAAATGTGGAATTGTTCGTGACAGAGAGCACTCACCATCGGGAAGGTGGAAGGCAGAAACCAGCTCCATCTTTAAGGCATAGCATTCTGCAGCTCTCTACAGTTCCCCCTGGTTGCATGCGGGTTGATGCCCCAGGTCCCGCCTCTGAGAAAAAGGTATTGGACGGGTCTGATGCTCTTTGGGTGGATGACACCTAAACGAACATTGGTACAAAGTCCCATTTTATTTCTAATACCAGAGATCAGACCTCTACTCTTGCCTGATGCATCTAAAACAAAAAGTAAATGTTGTTCTTTAAGAACAATAAGTGAGATAACAGCTGGCCAGGACAACAGCTGTATATCTTTTTTTTTTTTTTTTGTCTTAATGAAATGCAGCCTTCCTTAAAATGGATGTGCTTATTTGTGATGCCAAAGCTTCTTTACTGTTTTCTTCTCTGATAGATGTTGCTGAGTTAATGTGCTTTAAATGTATCATGAAAACATAATGAAAAACATACATTTATTCAATGAAACTCCTACAACATAGTCTATAAAGCCCAAATCTTATAAAGCTGAATTTTATGGCATTTCTTAAACTCATTCCTTTCGTTTATAGTTGCCCCACAATATTGGTTAGAATTTAGGGTTTTTCTCTCTCCTGCCTTCATCTCTAAAGCAAAGAGAGTGCTTGAACTTCTGGTTCCTCATCCTGTCTCTACCTTTCTCTCCAGCTTTGCCTATGTTCTGCCTTAATTTGCCTCATCTTCCCACTTTTCTTCCCCATATTCTGCCAAAAATTTTCATGCCAAATAAAGATTGCCAGAAGGTGCATACAGAAACCACAGGACTATGGCTGGGGAGATAACACAAATTACTCTTAATGTTCACTTATTAAGCAAAGGTCAATATCCTAGAGTTCAAGGCCAAATCTGGCCCTCATGTTTTGTTTTTATAAATAAAGTTTTATTATGTTTATATGTCTAGGCATTGTCTGAAGTTTCTCCTAGGTTATAAAATTTAAGTCCAATAGTTATAATGGAGACTGTATGGCCCATAAATCTATCATATTTATTATATCTGGCACTTTACAGGGAAAGGGAATGTTACTGAGACACAACCATGTCTGGAGAATTGAAGTGCTTTGTTTCCTTCCAAGCACTGAGACACCATATTCGGAGTGTTGACTGACAGCTATGGTTGTCATGTGTTCTCATGCTAGATGGAAAACCAGTCCTTTATTTAACTGTTTAAGTCACTGTTACAGTGAGATCTCACAGACCACCATCATAGCAGCTAAGCTCCACCCACAAAAGAGGTGGAGTTTGTGCCCGTGATCTTCACTACCCAGGATGCCCTTTATGATTTGAGGGTCTGTGGTAGCCACCACTCTGGGGACTGAAAGAAAGTAGCATTCCTACCCTGCAAAGAACTGCCACAGTTTATAATCCCCAACCAACTGAGAACAGCTTGTGGGTAAGCAATTTACATGTCATTATACTACATATAATCAAGATGGCTACCTGAATGGGCACAAAGGATGATTCTGATGAGTCTTTGGAATACACACTGAACATGCATTTCTCAATCTTCCCACCAACCATGAGTGAAAGTCTTTCCAATGTTCTCTTCATCAATACCAATCAGGCACAAGCTGAGGTACTCTCTGTAGTGTTGTAATCATCTAATTCCTTCAGCCTGCTAAGCATACATACATATTCTGTATCCAAGACTGAGCCCTGAGCTGGGTGGTAGAGGTGGAACTCTGAAGTCAGGCCAAGGGACCCTGGAACCCTGGGTAGATGGCTCAGTCAAAGGTGAAAACCTGAATTCACATTCCAACAACCACGTAAAGAGCTAGGCGAAGCACTGCACATGGGTGATCCTAGCACTGGGGAGGGAAAAAACGAGCTCTCTCGTAAGGAATCACCAACCTACCAATCTAGCAAACTGGTAAGCATCAACCAAGGTAGAGAAGGAAAGGACAGTATAGATGTCTGGCCTCTCTACTAATTCACACCATACAAACACACAGCAAGGGGGGGGAGAAATGAAGATGGGGGGGGGGGACAAGCCAGAGTATAACGAGATGATAAAAAGGCAAGAGAAACACTAGATACTGCTAGATAATGCTATTGACTGAAGAATCTCAGGGGAAAGGAGCCTTAGAATCGGGGTCGGGGTAGACTGTGATCAAATACAGAAACTGAAGCACGTTTGTTAGGGCTCCCCTGTGACTGAAAACAATCACCTTCACGGACTCCACGTTTGAATTGGGAGCAGGGGAATATTTATTCTTCTGATGACACTGCTCCAGGATATATGAAATAAACACGCCTCTCAACCTCCAAGATGTTAGTCCTGTTACCAGGCTGTCAATCAAGCTTCGTTTTCATTGCATTTGTCCTAAAGGAACATACTCTCCTTTGTCTGCACTTCAGACACATCACTTCTCTTCGTTTTGGCTGCATATCAAAACTGTCCTTGTAGGAGCAGATCACATTTTTAATATTTTCCTTTGCCCTCCTGTGAACACAGGTGATGAGCTAAGCGAGTTTGGTCTGAATTTTATAATTCATCAAGTGCAAAACAAGGTATTTTTAACATTGAACCACTGCAAATTTGCTCATCTTGTTGCCTTTTGTTCATCGACCAATTCTATCAACAACCGGCTCTTGAACATTTAGTGTGTCATTTGTTAAAGGCTGGATGGGAGTGTTCAAAAGTTAATAAGCAAGAGTGCCTGCCTTTGGGGAGTTTAAAGCATAATTGTGTTGCCAAGAGTAATCATTAATGTGTGCCTGCCCAGCATTCTTCCTATTCCATCCCGAAAAGATTATATATTCACTATACAAATGGATGGCTTTTATAATGACATTCTTATTATTCAAGTATGTCAAGTATTTTGTGCGTATTCACCTTCATTGTACTTTTATCCTCCCCTCATGAGCTCTCATCTTTCCAAATAGTCTCCCTTCTATTTTATCGCATTGTGTGTGCGTGTATGTCCCCACACGTGTGTATAAAATCTAGGCGAAACATATAAGAAAACACACGACATTTGTCTGAGTTTAGCATAATTTGCTTAGTGGTATGACCTCAAGTCCTATCGATTTTCATATAAACGGCATAATTTTGTTCCCTGGGTAGAATGAAAGCTACATTATGCACCACGTTTTATTTATCCATTCATCTGTTGAGGGACACCTAGGCTGATCCCATAATTTGGCTGCTGTGAAGAGTGCAGCAGTCCAAGGATGTGCAGGTGTCCCTGAGGTGTGCAGACTTAGAGCCCTTTGGACTTGTGCCCAGGTGTGGTATCACTGGATCATTTCAGTTTTTTTGAAGAACAATCCTGTTCATAATACGCTCACAAAAGCTCTCTAGAAATAATGCTAACCAAAGACCTGAAAAACCTCTGCAATGAAAACCTGTAAACAATGAAGAAATAAATTGAAATAGATTAGAAGATAGAAAGAAGTCCCATGCTCATGGATTAGTAAAATAAATGCTGCAGAATTGGACATCTTATCAAAAGCAGCATATACAACCACCATTAAAACTTCAATGGTAATACAGAATTTTGTTAAACTATTTTTTTTTTTACCTTTTTGGTAATGGATACTGATCAATATATATCTTGGAGAGAGAAGGGACACTTGTCTTTATGTGGGTATGTGGCAGTCAGAGACTGTTGTCTTCTGTACCCAACTTTATGTGGGTGCTGGAGATCTGAACTCAGGTGCTCATCTTTGTCCAACAAGCACTTTTACCTGATGACCAGGTATCTCCTCAGCTACCAAGAACAGTTAGCTAGAATCAGAACTACAGAACCCAAAAATCAGGGTTAGTACATTTAGGAACTTTCCAGAACTATGGATTCTGATGGATTGGGTTCTGTTCTCATTTTGGTAGCTGTTGCTGCCTATGTGCTGGGTTCCAAGGCCTAAATGGCATTTCCATTATGGCATCAGTCATGCTAAGGTCTGGGACCTGTTACAAGTAAATATGGCCACTTTCACATTTCAAGCACTGAGATATGGGGCCCAAACTAGTCGATCATTTCCCCAAATCTCCTAACACAGTCATTGCTAGAGAGATAAGCAATGGCTCTCATTCATGATCAAGGATGAACTGCAGAACCTACGTGGGACCTTTCAGAAAGTTCTGCTTTGAAAGTGGTTTAGGATGGAGATGCTGCAGCCATCTTCCTTCCAAGAGTGGAAACTCAGAAAATACAACTAAAACAGGGACACAGAGTGGAAGGACAGGAGTAGGAAATGGAACCAGGGGGAGATCATTTGGTACTCTAGACCAAACACATTCCTCTCTAGATATTTTTGCAATGAGTCCTCTATCTGTTACTTTTCTAGTGGCTGTGAACTAACATCTGACAAAAGCAACTTCCAAAAGGTCCATTTAGCTCAGTGTTTGAGGAAGGTCATGGCAGGGAATATGTAGTATCAGAGAGAGCCCTGTAGTGGGAGAGTATAACACATCTCTCAGTGGACCAGAAAGTAGAGAGGAATCAGACCAGAACTGGGCTGTATGTCATGCATAAACCCACTCCATGGACCCAGTCCTTCCATATAGACCCTACTTCCTAAGTTCCACAAACTCACACAAGAGCACAACCAGCTCAATAACCAAGTATTCAAACACAAGTGCCCATAAGAAACAACTCCCAAACCATAGCATGGTCCCATTAAGTTCCTTCTTGCAACTAGTAGGGGTTACATCTTCTGACAAATAGAAAGAGACTTAGCCAAACCCGGGTAAAACAATATGGTTTTACTAAAAGAAAGTTCAGGGTCCATCATGAGACAATTATGGCATGATGCAACTAAGGAGATTAAATGTGTTCTTATGATATCATAGAGACATGGATTGTAGGGACCCAGGGGTGTGATCTTGATCTTGGTCTAGACTGATGAGACCTCATCTAGAATATTCATTAGTTCTGGATTCTTTTCCAAATGGAAAGTATTCAGATGAAGGCCCAAAGGGTGGAAAAGCTTTTGAAAATCAACTTGTAAGAATAATTGGACTACTTAAGATGTTTGTGTGGGGAGGAAAAACAGGAAGGGTAGGTATGGAGTTATACTTGGCTGAACAATCTTTAATTGTCTAAATGTTTGGGACATATTTAAGACTACCAAATCAATAAGCCAGCCTCTGGCATCATTGGGAATGTGTTTTAAGTCAGCCTTCGGGTTTTGACTTTGGCTAAAGGATTTAACATCTGACAAGTTGCTTTGCTGGCCTGTGAAAGTAAGCCTAAGAGAAGAATTCATCACCGCTGTTTGAAAGCTAATTCTGTTACAGGCAATAGTGGGGCTCAGGTTGCTATCAATTCATCCAGGGGTGCCTGGTCTCATTTATCACTAATGGTGACTGGTATAGAAGACGGTCTCATGCTGGCACAGTCAGATTCCTTAACAAACTGATACTTAAAGTAGATTTGGAGATACAACACCCGAGGCCCCGATCAATGTAGTCACATCCAGGCCCAAAGGTCTTCAATCTTGGGTAACTAAACAGCACCGTTAAGCATTCGGGGATATATTTAACAAACACTTTTGGAACGTATGGTGATTTGAGGATGCCGTGTAGGTAAACTTGAAGTGCTGCGTATAGAATTCAGCAGGATACAACTTCTCCCTTTGTGAACTCATTGGCTAGGTCAGGTGAAAGACGCACATGGAACAAAGCATGTCACAGAACATAGCTAAACAACATAAACAGCTCCATTCCACATCCCCAGGTTCTAGGCAGGTAACACCAATGGCCATGGCAATGTTTACCTTTAAGCCAATGCAGCCTCTTTCCTCCCAACACCTACTCTTCAGGTAGGTATTCGTGTGTGTGTGTGTGTGTGTGTGTGTGTGTGTGTGTATTTTAGTGGCTATGCATGCATGTATTTGTATGTGTGCATGGAAGCTATAGGACAACTTTGTGTGTTGTTCCTTGGGTATTGCCTGATTTTCTAAAATAGTCCTGGAAATCACCAAAACAGCTGGGTTGACTGACCAGCAAGTCCCAGTGATGTGCCCCCTCTCAGCCTTCCTTGTTCTGGTAATTTAAAGTAAGCACCACTAAATCCAACTCTTTTTCATAAGCGTACTAGAGAACAAATTAAGGAACATTAGCATTTTATTCACTGAGCTTTCTCCCAAGCTCCAGAAGGCAGCTATCCTTTTAACCAATCATGTGCATTCCTGAGAAGAAACCTAATTACCACTCCTGAGTTGGGGTTTAGGGAGGAGAAAATGATCTTCACTTCAGAAATAAAACAAAGCCTTTGAATTGTTATATGAAGAGCAGTTAGAAATCTCTGAAGAAAATTGTGTGCATGAAAGCAGTGGTGTGATCCAGGACTGGGACAAGAAAGGAGTCAAATGCTTTGCCTGAAACCTGCGTAAGTAAGTTAGGATGGAAGGAGATGGTCAGAGCCTTGCAAACGGTAAGACATTTGGAGGTTGTTTAAGGGTACTTAGTACTGTAGAGGAAATATGTTTTAGGAATGTTATGAAGTAGGCTCTCCAGGAAGCAGGAAAAATGTCAAAGGTAAATAAAAAACCCTGTGGTGGGTTAAATCGTACAGACATACAAGGAAGATGTTAGAAGATCTGAAAATGATCCAGTGATCAGTAAGGGACAGCCATCAGAATGAAGAAGAGTCAAAAGATATGATGGAACAATACTGGGACCAGAGGGTGAAAGAGAAGCAACAGCAGCTCACGGGACTCTGACATTTAATGTGAGAAGATCGTGACCAAAGAAAGGATTGTGATTCTTTTTAGAGCACACTAAGCTAGGGATGCTGGCAGCACACCCTGCTGCAGTGTCTTGGAGAACCTGAAAAAAAAAAAAAAAAAAAAAAAAAAAAAAAAAGAGGCCTGGAATTTGTGAGCACAAAGGTGGAGGCTAGAGTTCCAGTCATGATAAAGAAGAGAGAAGAAATCTGGCATGGGTGAGAAGGGCAGCCAAGGGGTAGATGATAAAGAAGCCTGTGCTTAGGAAGTGCCCCAAAGGAGGAGAGGCCCATGAAGCAATCAGAAATGAAGGACACATCTTCTAAGACAATAATATCAAGGGCAAGAGATAATTTTCAATCAAAGAGGATTATTAAAGCCAGCTTCTGTAACTTCCTTGACACCAACAATAGATAAGGTCACCAAGATGACCCAATGTTTAAGTCCAGAGACCCCAAGATAGAAGGAACTGTAGGCGGAGCACAGCTGTAAAGAGTAGAAACAGCTACAGTCTCACCCCCGATCCCATCTGGACTTCCAGATCCACACAAAATGTATCATTTACTCACATGACCCAAATATATTTATAGTGTTTCCTGAATCAAGTATTGGCTTGATGGTGGGGATTCAGAGTAGAATGAAAGTTTAAGGAACCATAATACAGGCAGTACATGTACTTAAAATGTTAACGAAAGCATGAACAAAACATTTGTATAACATGAAAGATAAATCAGAAAATACTACTCTAGTCTGAGACAGTTTTTGTTTGGTTAGCTTTGTTTTTGTTTTCATTTATAGAGACTGAACTTGGGACTTCACACATGCTAAACAAATATCCTATTACTTAGCTACATTTGTAGCCTAAGAGATTCCACTTTGACCTTGAAAGATCCTGACTTGGCCTAGTACAACTAAGTATGGATGGATAGGTGAATGGATTGGTAGGTGAATGGATATTAATTGATGACCAATGGAAAGGTTTGAGAGATGGGTGGAACATTAATTTATTAATGGTGTTAGTATGGACTACTTTTAACAGATTGTAATCATCTTTTGCCTCTCTTTCTCCTAGCTAAAATAGTAGCTGGTCTAGTCCCTCTACTTGCTATATCCCATAAAAATGATATTTTCATAGCCACAAGTCTTACTTCTTTGAGAAACTGAAAAATAAGATTAACAGGTTATGTGTGTCCTCAACATAAAACCAGACACACTACACCTGTTAGAAGAAAAAGTGGGGAAGAGCCTTGAACTCATTGGCACAGGAGACAACTTCCTGAACAGAACACCAACAGCACAGGCTCTAAGATCAACAATCAATAAATGGGACCTCATGAAACTGAAAAGCTTCTGTAAAGCAAAGGACACTATCTTCAGCCTACAAATTGGGAAAGGATTTTCACCAACCCTATATCTGACAGAGGGCTGATATCCAGAATGTATAAAGAACTCGACAAGATAAACAACAACAAACCAAGTAATCCAATTAAAAACTGGGGTACAGGGGCTGGAGAGATGGCTCAGTGGTTAACAGCACTGTTTGTTCTTCCAAAGGACCTGAGTTCAATTCCAGCACCCACACGGCAGCTCACAACTGTCTATACCCCAATCCTAAGGGATCTGACACCTTCACACTAATGCACATAAAATAAAATTAAATAAAATCAAAGTTAATAAACTGTAATTAATATTAAAAATTAAAAAACTAATTTAAAAATAAATAAGTACTTATCTCCCCCCCAAAAAAATGGGGTACAGAGCTAAACAGAGAATTCTCAATAGAGGAATATCAAATGGCAGAGATACACTTAAAGAAATGTTCAACATCCTTAGTCATCAGAGAAATGCAAATCAAAACGACCCTGAGATTTTACCTTACACCCAGTAGAATGGCTAAGATCAAAAACTCAAGTGACAACACATGCTGGAGAGGATGTGAAGAAAGGGGAACCTTTCTTATCTTATCCATTGCTGATGGGAATGTAAAGTTGTACAACCATTTGGAAATCAATAGGACGCTTTCTCAGACAATTAGGAATGATGTTTCCTCAAGATTCAGTTATAGCTCTCCTAGGCATATATCCAAACATGCTCAAGTATATAACAAGGACATTTGCTCAACCATGTTCATAGCAGCTTTATTTGTTATAGCCAGCATCTGGAAACAATCCAGATGTCCCTCAACTGAGGAATGGATACAGAAATTGTGGTACATTTACACAATGGAATACTACTCAACAATTAAAAAACAAGGAAATCATGAACTTTGCAGGCAAATGGTGGGATCTAGAAAAGATTATCCTGAGTGAGGTATCCCAGAAGCAGAAAGACACACATGGTATATGCTCAATTATAAGTGTATATTAGACATATATTATCAGATAAACATACTAAAACCTATACACCTAAAGAAGCTAAGCAAGAAAGAGGACCCTGGGTAAGACAATCAATCCTCGTGCAGAAAGGCAAAGGGAATGGACATCAGAAGAGGAAGAAAACAGGCAATAGGACAGGAGCCCACCACAAAGGACCATTGAAAGACTTTACCTAGCAAGATATTGAAGGATAAGTTAAGACTCATTGCCAAACTTTGGGCAGAATGCAGGGACTCTCATGAAAGAAGGGGCGATAGGAAGACCTGGAGGGGACAGGAGCTCCACAAGTAGAACAATAGAACTGCAAAATCTGGGCACAGGGTTCTTATCTGAGACTGATACTCCAACCAAAACCATGCATGGACATAACCTAGAACCCCTGCATAGATGTAGCCCATGGCAACTCAGTCTCCAATTGGGGTCCCTAGTAATGGGAATAGAACTGTCTCTGACATGAACTCAGTGGCTGGCTCTTTGATCACCTTCCCCTGGGGGGGGATGCAGCCTTACCAGGCCACAGAGGAAATCAATGCAGCCAGTCCTGGTGAGACTTGATAGGCTAGGGTCAGAGGGAAGGAGAGGATGACCTCCCTTATCAGTGGACTTGGGGAGGGGCATGGGAGGAGATGAGGGAGAGACAGAAGGATTGGGAGGGGATGAGGGAGGTGGCAACAGCGAGGATACAAAGTGAATAAACTTTAATTTATAAAAATATAAATCTTTAAAAAGTGAAAAATTAAATTAATTATTTAATTAATTAAAATAAACAAAATCATTCCTACACACACCCCTTACCTATGAGGGGTGGGTGGGAGATGAATATCAGAATAGTTATTTTTCCTAGGTACAAGAGTTTCAAAATGTTGCTGGACCAAACATGGACATCAAGAGAGACAAGGACATCTTCCCAAATCATGCAGGGATCCAGGTTGAAGGCAGAATCATGGCATAAACTATAAAACATGGGGTACAAACAACCAGTGTCTGCCAAATATTTCAGGGGCCCCCTTGCATTTCCCAGCTTTCTTTGATCTTGGATTTTAAACTAATGTGATTGCCTCATAGGAATGAACTGTAACTGGACATGGCACACAGCCCTTAGGTACAGACACATGTAACAGCTATTAGGTCTTCTCTGGCTCTCTCTTCCTTCCCAAGTTATTACAAATCCAATTCTGGGTACAATCATTGACTCAAGGGAAATGGTGTCAGAGTGAGAAACTCACCCTTGATGTATTACAGCACTCAAATGTCAAGGCTTGCTATTGTGGCAGAGCCTGGTATTATTCTGACAAATGCCTAACACCATTTTGCTTCCAGATTACATGAATCACAGAACTCACTTCAAGTATGCTATCTGTATGAAATATACTTTTAAAAAATTCCATGCTTATTCTCTTACTATTTCACCTGCCCATTTAATTCTTCCATTTCCTACTTCTAAAATATATAAGCTTGCCTACACTTTATTGTTCCCTCTCTCATTCCCATTCTCCCTTCTCACTCCCTCTCTTTCTCTTCTTCTCCTATACTACACACACACACACACACACACACACACACACACACACACATTTCTTACCTATATGAAACACAAAATACAAAATAAGACATAAACATCCATATCCAAACTAGCCCCTGGATATTTACCTTGCAGACACAGTATTAAACTACTGAAGGATGATACGTTTTTAAGTGTAGTTCTCCAGAACAACAGAACATTGCAACAGCAGAAAGAGACAAAAACTGATATCATATCTGTGCATAGATATGAATTTGGCATAAAGTTTAGTATTCTGTGTTTAAGACAGTCTGTTTAATTTCAAAGAACACCTACAAAGGTGGCCTGGGAGATGCATCCTTTTTATTTCTGTTGATTTGGGGATAAACTTTAATGACTCCCTCATTTTTCTATAAAAAGAGATACAGAACACAGAGAAAATTATTTTTTTCAGTCCTCCAGCATAAATATTAAGGACAGTCATGAAGACAGAAAAGAAAGAAGTAGTGGAAATAAGAAAAGTCTTTTTAGCTATTAAATTGTTGCAATTCATCAATACTGTCCCATAAAAATTTTATGTGACAACTCAAGACATAATTTTTTAAAAGTCATAAGTTTAAAATAAAACTGCCCCTCCAGTGCTCTGCTAATCAGTGTGCACATGGAGTTGTGGCAAATTACCTGAACCTTGATATAGGAGAAGGTAGGCTCCAGGAAAGATAATAAACAATAAAGAAAACATGTTGTATTTTAAGCAATACCATTAACATTTCAGGCACTTAAAAGTCTATAAAAAACAGTGAGGTCTTATTATTCTTATGCCAAATATTGTTTTAAAAATCATAATTATTTTTATAATTTTTCAGTGATCTATTTACCTGTCCATTCATTACATTCATCTATCCATCCACTCATTTACCCATCCTTCAAGCTAAATATCTTCATCATCCATTTATCCATCCACTAATCCACCCACCCATCCATCTCACCATTCTTCTAACCATCCATTCATTCTTCTAGTCATTCGTTCATCATCTATCTATCCATTCATCCAGCCATATTGTCGCCCATCCTTTTGTCTACAAATAGAAGCCAACCATCTTTCCCACTATCCATCCACTCAACCCCCCACTCATAGCCTCATTCATTAATGCATATTTACTACCCATCTCACTATCTATTCACTCATTTAGTCATCCATCTATGCATATCATACATACACGCATGCACGCATTTTACTATCCTTCTCACTATCCATTCTTACTTCTACCCATCCATCTATTTACCCTCATCATCCAACCACCATTCATATTTCCATCCATCCATTAACATATATGTTCGGGGCTGGAGAGATGGCTCAGTGGTTAAGAGCATTGTCTGTTCTTCCAAAGGACCCGGGTTCAATTCCCAGCACCCACATGGTAGCTCACAACTGTCTATACCACCAATTCCAAAAGATCTGACACCTTCACACTAATGTCCATAAAATAAAACAACTTAATTAAAAAACCATATATGTTCATTGCATTCAATGTTCAATTAGTCTCTGAAAAAAAGTTATTCTCAAAGGCTTGGTAAAGTATAGCACAAACCCAAAACTGATGGAGGTATGACACTGAATAGAAAACATGATGCACCCTTAGAAGAGACAGGCCCTCAAGTGAACAGGAGGATGCTGAAGAACACCTAGGGTGCTCAGCAAACCCAGGAGCACTGACGGCAAAGCAGGAGTTAACAAATGCCCAACCATCTCCAGGCAGGTTAGCTGAGGCTGATCTACAGAGACGCCTCCAGGCAGGTTAGCCAAGGCTGATCTACAGAGGCGCTGCAGACAGTCCTGGAAACTCAGGCGACAAGCAGCAGCAAAAGTCTTAGCACCTTCCCTTTTTGCAAATCAAGGCGGCCGGTATGTTTGGCACATTTTCCCCTAACATGGCATTAAGCACAATGTTCCACAATGCCTTTTCAAGTGGGGACTGCAATCAAAATGTCATCAGCTTACCTCCGCCCTTTCTTCCAATCTCCCAGGAAAATCACAGTTTTTTTTTTCTTTTTTTTAGGCAGAACATTTTGATATTATTTATATGCCATTGTCCAAAAGGTGGCAAGTGACTAATGTCAGTGTTCAAGTGTCATTCATTGTTTGATTGTTTTTTTTTTTTTTTTGTGGGTTGTTTTTTTAATACCTTTTAATGTAAAGTTTTACTTTTCTGCTTTTCTTTTTTAAATAATGTTTTAATTTAGTCTTAGAGAAATTTGCACATGTATGCAATGTATTTTGATCATATCCTTCCACTTTTCCCTAACTTTCTCAATCTCTCCCAATATGTCCTGCTCCCAACTTCCCAACTTTAAGGAATATATATGGAATTCCTTAAAGTTGGGAATATATATATATATATATATATATGCTCAGGAATATATATATTATACAAATATATGTATATATATGTATATACATACATATGTATGTATATGTATATACATACATATATATACATATGTATGTATATGTATATAAATACATATATATATATATATATATATTCCCGAGGAAAATTAGTACTCTCCAAGTGAATGTGTGAAGGATCCTCAGTGATAGACAACCTACCAGAGGCCACAGTCCCAAGAGAAAATGGCCCTCCTTCACCAGCTACAAACAGCTCCTCCTTGGCTGAGTGTTTCTGGGAAATCCCTGCAGGGACTGGGACTGGCCACATATTACACAGACCTTACACAGGTAAGAGGGCTACCAGAGCTGATCCACGAGTGTTTGTTTTTCTGCTTTTCTAAGGACACCCAAGGTTTTTCCTGACCACCTTACCCCAACCAACACTCTGCTCACCTCCTCCCAGGATCACTCTTTCAGAGGACCTGAGTTCCCCAGGAGTCGCCCAACTCTCTCCTATTTTCCACTGCTGAACTCCACAGAGACCATGGGCCGGGAATTCTGTTTTCCCATCATCTGCAGCACTGTTTAATCAAGGCCACTAATCAACTGTGAAGTTTATAGAGGATGTCAACACAGTTTCCTGTGTGGTGATTGATGCATTTAACAGTTTGGTCTTAATGCCTTTGTTCAAAATTAGATGACAACAAAATCGAGATTAATATCTGAATTTTTTTTTCCAGACGGGTGATGGCTGCTTGTGGGAACAGTTTTCTCCTGGGACTGCATCATGGGAGCTGTGTTCCAGTGATTTAGGGCATGCCCTGAATGGCTTTGATTCTAATAACCACAGGCTTTCACAGGCACCAGAGAGTCCATTCAAAACAAGGAATTCCATGTTATTTTCTCATATGAAAATGAGTGAGCATATGAAAATCTTCCTTTTCATTAAAAAAGAAAA
Organism: Meriones unguiculatus; assembly: GCF_030254825.1. NCBI lineage: Eukaryota > Metazoa > Chordata > Mammalia > Rodentia > Muridae > Meriones > Meriones unguiculatus. The sequence goes on from NC_083353.1 coordinate 103,048,076, forward strand.
GAAAAGAAAGATGAGTGTTTGTGTATGTGTGCACATGTGTGTTGAATAACAGTCTAAACATGCCTTCTGTCAAGGAAGTAAATGTGTGTAATTCTCTCTCCTTTTCTAATCCCTCCATTTCTCTCCCCTCCTTTCTGTTTTTCTCCCCCCTTACTTTCATTCACTCCCCCTTTCTCTCTCTCACTCTTTCCTTCCCTCCTCCCTCTCCCCTTCCCTCTCTTTCTCTCCTCTTCTCTTTTCCTTCATGCCTCTCTTCTTCCCCCTCCCTCCCTTCTTCTCTCTTCTTCATCCTCTTTTCCTTTCCTCTTTCCCTTCCTCCACCTCCCTTTCTTCCTTCCCCTTTATTTTCTCTTCTCCCCCTCTTCTCAAAATAAAAGCTCACATAATGAGGATGTCCCATAGACAATCCCTTGTAACTATCCCCTTCACCCCCACCCCCACTCCAGGTTCTAGTCATAGGACATGGCTGGACCTCACTACCTAAGCCCTGGTGTGAGAGCACAGTCTGAAGGAGTCTAACCTGACGTTTTGACCCTGAGCTTGGCAAACACAAGCTTCTCTTGCCAGTCTTCTGTACTCAGTCCTGTTCTCCTTCCTTTTTTGATTAATCAACAATGTTTCTCAGTAATAATCCAAATGAACATCTTGATAGATTGCAGCCATTACGGGCTTTTCCACAGAGAGATGTTCTCAAAAAGTTCATCAGGTTTGGGGAAGGGAGGGTGGCTATGGAGGAGTTCTTAACAGTTTTAATAGGAAAATCTAATAAGACTAAAAGCATTCATTTCAACTCGATAGGGAAAGAATATTTTTTAATTATTAAGTTCTTAAGAAAACAGAATCACATTATTACACTGTGAAACTGAGTCAACTGCAGAAGATTCTGCATAATAATAAGTAACCATATTATCTCAGTTTTAAAAAACAATCTTCATTAACTCTTAGACACAGTAATTTCCGGAGAATATAGAAATTTAAACATTTATCTTTTCCTATAATTTCCGTTTCCATTTTCACTATTAAAATTTCCCATTGGCATGTTTTTTAACCTATTTACAGAGATGCCTTAGTATGGATGGGTCCTAACTAGGCAGAGATTAGCACCTTATTATAAACTGGATTTGTCTTTTTCAGAAATCTCCAACAACTGCCCATCGTAAAACTGTTAGAACTGTGAGCTGCTTCCTGGCTAAACATCCTCTTGATGTTATGAAAGTCTGTGTGAGCTGACAGTCACTTTATATTATTAAAAGCCTCAGACTGGTCTTTCAGACTCAGTCATGTTTGACTGAAAGCATCCATTTCATATCATACTCTAGATGGATTTCCTCCCACTCCTTCCCCCAAATTATTAGTCAGTTTTCTGTTGCTATTTCAAGGTACCTGAAACTGGTTACTAAATTTCTTGGTTTTAGAAGTTTTATTTAGCTTGTAGTTACAGTTCCTCAGAGGTACAATTTCAGTACAATAGGGGTTCCTTTTAGCTGTGTCATAACATAGAGGATGGCATCACAGGCTCCATTCCATAACTTCTTAACAGAACCACACTGGAGACCAATCTCCTGGTGTATGAGCCTCTAGGGAAGAAACCATATTTAAACTGTAGCAATAGTGAAAGCTACTGCAGTGCTAAAACCCTGCAGAGCAGGGATGTGGTGGTGCCTCATACCCCTGCTCTCCTCATGACTGAGGCGGAGACTGTAAGGTAACAAAATGGGGGAGTTTGAGGATTAAAATTGTCAACTAGACAGGACCTTGAACCGTCTCCGGGCATGACTGAGTCTCTAGACAGTTTCACTGAGTTTGGAAGGCCTACACTATGGTAGAGCTAGTCCATGGGCTAGGATCCTGAACTGAATAAAAAGAGGAGAGTGAGCTCCCTGACTGTGGATCCACAGGAACGGACTGTAACCTCTAACCGCTCCCTCCTCAGGTCACTTTTGTCAGGTGTTTGATGGCAGCATCGACACAAGTCAATAAATCAGAAACAGACAGACATGTTGTTTTCTGATTCTGAGCTCACTTCTTGCCTGATCATAACTGATGACTTTATTTATCTGTTTGTTTGTTTGTTTGTTTGTCTTTGTCTCTGGATCTGAAGACAATGAATTGGGACTCTAGCAAGTATGTATGGTAGGGCTTCCATTCTAGTCACTGTCCCAAGAGGTAAAACCCCAGTTCTGTAACTCAACTTTAAAGTTCTTCAAATTCTGACATAAGCTTCTTTCTAACCTCGGTACCCATCGTTCTGCTTGGGTAAACCCATGTTGTAGCTCCACGGGACCTCTGTCCATCAGCCAAACATCTGTTTCCTGTCCTAGTCTCATTGCCACTGTGGTGATAAACTATACTGGCAAAAAATACTTTGAGGGGAAAGAGTTTCTTTTATGGGGTGATTCTGGGTTACAGTCCATTACAGCAGAGAAATGAGATGACAGTTACTTAAAACAGCTGTTCACACCACTCTAACAGTCAAGAACATAGAGAAACCATTAGTTCCCTGCATGATTTCTCTACTCTTGTACAGCCTAGAACCCAAACTCAGGAATGGAACCACTCTCATTCAGGTTGGGCCTTCCTATATCAATTAAGACAATAAAGGCAATCCCCAATAGACACACTCGTAGACCAACCTGATCCAGACAGTCCCTCAAGCAGACTCCCTGCTCAGCTGAGTGTATCAAGTCGGCAATTAAAACTAATTGTCAGAGGGCTGAAAGGCTGAATCAGCAGTGAAAGGTACTTGGGCTCTTACAGAGAACCTGGGTTCAGTGTCTAGCACACACGTGGTGGCACACACAATCTTCAGTAACTCCAGTTCCAGAGGATCCAGTGCTCTGGTCTGGCCTCCAAGGACACTAGTCATGCATGTAGTACAAATACATACATATTTAAAAATTAAAACACTCACCACACTTTCCAGTCCCTCAGTTACACTACCCATCTCTTCCCTGGTGTTTGTTGTTTGTGCACCCAGGTCACTCTGAGATATCTCAGTCAATGAGCAGGTGGAGAGTGGGGACATTCCTGGTTCACCTGACTCCCCGGAACTCTGAAACGAAAGACTGTGTATCCACAGGATTTCAAATCCACGAAAATATTCAAACATTTGCAAGACATCGGGACATACAGACAACATGTTTCCTTCTGCTTCCATTTTCCTCTTGAACACAGTCACATGTTCTACAAATAAAAGAGTAAATTGAAAAATAACAATAGGCCATATCCAAAAGCTCTCAGTAAATATACATATATATGTTTCTCTCACAGGCCTCATCATTACATCCATATCAATGACACTGTTTCCTTAAGACAAACAAAACTTTTAAATGGCTCAATAGAATAAACCACTGATCATGACAGTGACTGCTACTTTATTTAAAAAATATACATGCACTGCAACCACACCTCCACACACACACATCTGTACAGCGCATGTATGTTTGTGTGCATGTGCACACACACAAATAGATGAACTTACACACAGACACACACACACAATTAATACACACGGTAGAATTCCATTGTGATATCTTTTACATGTTGACTTGAATGCAATCCTCTATGTGAATAATACAAAGGGGTACATTATTTAAAAATCAAAATAAAATATTGTATGATGCTAACATACCACAGTCTACACTTAAATACTCTTTTATAGGTAGCTGACTCATAACTGTTCAGAATTGAAATCCCTATTGAGTTGTTTATCTCTGTCCCATCTGCAAACTAACATGGCGTATGGGAATACTCTCAAATTTAGGAAGATTATTTGTTGCTTGTGGGTAAAACACTTCTGCCTCTTTCCTGAAATGACCTTTGTTTGAGATCTCATTACGCCATCTTCAGGGGAAAAGATACAAATTGAAAATCAGTTTGAGCCTTTGCTTCCCTAGAAAGTTTAACAAAAATTTCCATAATTGGCTCTGGGGTGACTGTGAATTGGAGTCTTAGGAGAGGCCCAGTAGCTAGAACATCTTCCCCTGATGAGAGCACCATTGACGTGGGTTGCCAAGCCCCGCAGAGAGCAGAGCTAGGTCCACACAACTAATACAAACTCTGCTCCCTGGATCACAGGCTTTCCCTGCTAGGCAACTTAGAAATTTCTTCTACCTAGGCTAGAAGCACCATGTTTCCTTTTTTTTTTTTTATAAGCGCAACTTAACATTCATCATATTTATATTTGAGGCAAACAGAGGCTAGAGGGAACATAACATGCAGTTAGAGCTGCAGGAAGTAATAAACACTAGCTATCCTCAGCTTCCGAAATGATACACTGAATATATGGTCTGTTTGTATACCATCCGAGGTTGGATATGATGCTACATACCTACATACAGTACACACAAACATACATACACATACCACAAAACACACACACACATACACACACGGTCATCAACATGGCTGCACACTCTACCGTAAAACACTGTACTAAGAATCAGGAGCTATCCTCTTCTCCACAGAGAAAAATCTCTCGAAATCATGATTTCTCTTCACTCATTGCCCATGTAGATAAGCAACTGTCCTTTATTTTAAAAACAAGACCTAAGCTTTTCCTCCCATGGGTATGTTGAATTTTGATGGCGTGGAAACCCAGGAACGTATTTAAGCAGACAGTCTGAGAGTTCATGATGAGCAGAAGCCCTGCACGCATATTTAGGGTAGGAAATCTGCTCTGTTGCTCATTTTTCAATATAAAGCTGGAGAAAATTGGAGGGGCTTGCAGTTGTTTAAACAAGTTGCAAAATGCTTTGTTCAAATGACATCAAACCTCATACAAAGCCACATAATACAAACAGGAATAAGGTTCAGTTGGTCTGATAAAAAAAGGAAGTAATCATATATCATGGGAAAGGCCATGATTTGCAATAGCCTGTGCTGTAGCATCCTAGAAGTCTTGTCACTCAACAAGGAACATCTGCGCTAGGCAAACCACGGCTATGAGCCAACCGCAAGGTTTCAGTGCTGTGAAAATAAAGGTTTCTTTGGAGCACGGTAAAGTCCATTTGTTTCTATAGTGACCACACATTTAGCTGTTCACCAAATACAGTGACAGTTACGCAGTAACAAGTTGTAAAGCATTAACTTCATGTTCTCAAAAGTTGATATTGACTGTCAGCCCGACAAGATCAAGAATCACCTGGGAGACAAATATCTGCACTTGTCTATGAGGGATTTTCTAGATGAGGTTGGTTAAGGTAGGAATACCCAGCCTTAATGTGGGCAGCTCCATGCCATGGTATCTGAAACTGAAAAGGAGTAATATGGCTAAGATCCACAGTTATCGCTTTCTGCTTCCTGCACAGATGCAATATGACCAGCAGCCATGTACCCATGCCTCGCTGTACGGTCCATTATGGACTGTACCTTGAAACTGTAAATCAAAAAAAAAAAAAAAAATTGGACCTTCTGACCTTCTTTCCTGAAGTCACTTTTGTTGGTATTTTCTCATAGCAATAAGAACTAATAGAGTGTCCCTTGACAGAAAATGTGCTACCCTCTGCTCTAAATTATTGCTACTACTACTACTATTATTATTATTATTATTATTTAATATATTATGGTCATTGCTGTTTTTGTTAGTCTGTGTGTGTATGTATCTGTGTTTGGGTGTTTTGCCTGAATGCAGTTCTGTGTAACACGTGTCTGCAACATCTAAAGAGGCTATAAGAGAGCATCAGAAGCCCTAGACTGGAGTTATAGGTGGTTGTGAGTCAAAGTGGGTTTGGGGACCAAACCTGGGTCTGCTGGAAGAGCAGACACTGTTCTTAATTGCTGAGCCAGCCCTCCAACCCCAACAATCAAAAGATTTTACAGAATCAAAGGGAATAGAGACCACAGTAGGATGACTTTCAAATAATTAGTTGTTCTGAACACACATCAATACATCATGTGATGTTTGTATTGTTACTTTTATCACTGTGTTGGCAAAATGAACCCAACAGAAGCAATTTAAGGGAGCAGGGGGTTTAATTTGAACAGGTGGCTTAGGAAGGGATACAGTCTATCACAGCAGAAAAGCCGAAAATGTAGGCTTAGGCAGCTGGCCATGTTGTATCCAGACGCAGAGAGGAATAAATGATGTTCAGCTTGTTCTCTCACGTTCAGTTCAGGACACAGCCCAGGGCATCATACTACCCATATTCTGAACAATGTTTCCTTCCTCAGTTAAAAAAATCTCTTCAATACTCTCACAGATGCATACAAAGGTGTGTGTTTCTAGTGATTAAATTTAATCAAGTTGACACTAAAGACCAACCGTCCCAAAAGATCACTAAGATCTTCTAAGTGAACACTGTCCAAACTACCCATGGCAGAGGTATACAAGAGAATCTTAGCTTAGTGACGTTTGGGGTTTTGTTGTTATTATTATTATTATTTTAAGAAGAAAAGAATAAGGAACAAAGAGTCTGCAACAACAACAAACAGTTCTTCTAGGCCATGGTCATGACAAAGCAAACAAAAGACAACCTGGTTATTTGAAAGCAAAACTGTGGGAACTCTGAGGCAAAGAAAGAAAGAAAGAAAGAAAGAAAGAAAGAAAGAAGGAAGGAAGGAAGGAAGGAAGGAAGGAAGGAAGGAAGGAAGGAAGGAAGGAAGGAAGGAAGGATTAGCAGCCGCCCAGGAGATTGGCATTTCTAATGCAGCAAGCCGCATTTACATTGTCACTCAGTATTCACTTCAATGTGTGGAATGTTCTGCGTCACCGAACGTGCTATGCATAGGCTTCATCTGACTACTTAATGGCTGGACTTTCAGAAGTCACTTCATGCCCGCCCACCCTTTTAAATGGCACTGACTCTATAAGTGGTTTAATTTTGTATTTGCAGTCTCTTGACAACTGCCTCTCTCAAACCTGTCACACTTTACAATGTCCTGAGAGAGGGGGGATGTCTCCTATACGTAGATACTTCAGGTAATGCACCACCTGTCTCAAGACAAAGAGTTGTAACACAGTGGGGGAAGAGATCGTGAAAAGACATCGTGGTGTCACAGAACATTATTCAGAGTACTAAGGAGAGAAGACATACGAACATTAGATAAACTATACATATATAATCACTTTCTCTTAATATGTGTGCAGAATTAACAACTGTGTTTCAGTTGCATTTCAATAAATCCTGGGAGCAGCTTTCTATTTGTACCAATTAGTAATTATTTCTGAGACCCTATTATTATGAGGATGACTAATTTAATGAGCACAGTGACCAGTGTTCACAGCCCTCCCAGGTGGGCACATGATGAGGCTGGCTGAGAGAGAGAAAAAAAAATAGCAGCTTTTCAGATCCTTCCAAACATGAAAATTAGGAATTTTTTTTTTTACCATGTGTACCTTGATTATATTTCATGAACCAAAAAAAAAAAAAAAGGATGTCTCTCAATCTTTTAGGTAGCAGCAAGTTTTCTCTCTGGGTGTTCATGCTCCTGTATCAAGAACCCCTTGACCCTCGAACACCCACAGCCTTCGTAGTGAGTGCCTAGTTCTCACACAAAGAACACAATGGCTGTGTCCTTACACAATGCACTCTAGCTTCTATTCAGTTAACGTCTGCCGAATAATTTACTCTCAGCTTTACTGGCATGACAAAGGCCATACAACAAGAGCAATGCTGCCAAGCTGAAAATTTCATAGAACATGAAGCATAGTTCTATCACACAAGACCTGGCATGTGGCAGTGCCTAAATAAATATTTCTGCAGGCCCCATGGGCCCAAAATTGTTGGCTCTGTTGGACTTATAAAGCCCCTGTCTGCTCTGTGTCCTTCTATTGCCCCACTCTTTCCTAGGACTCTATGCACTCTGCCCAAAGTTTGGCTATGAGTCTTAGCACCTGCTTTGATCTGCTGTTTCAGAGGACATTTATGGTAGGTTGCCATCATGTTCCCTCTCTACAACCACTTCTAGTGTCTTTTCTATTTGCCAATATTCTTCAAACTATTCCACAAATTAAAAATGGAAGGAATATTACCAAACACATTCTGAGGCCACAGTCACTTCGATACCTAAACCACACAGAGACCCAACAAAGAAAGAGAATTTCAGACCAATTTCCCTTATGGACATTGGTGCAAAAGTACTGAATAAAATACTTGCAACCAAATCCAAGAACACATCAAAAATATCATTCACCATGACCAAGGCATGCTTCATCCCAGGCATGCAGGGGTGGTTCAATATATGGAAATCCATCAATGTAATCTACCATACAAACAAACTGAATGCAAAAACAAAAACAAACAAACAAAAAGTATATGATCATCTCCTGAGATGCTGAAAAAGCATTTGACAAAATTTAACACCCATTCATGTTTAAAGTCTTGGAGATATCAGGGATACAAGACACATACTAGTGTCTTGTACATAGTAAAGGCGATATCCAGTAAGCCTATAGCCAACATCAGATTAAACAGAGAGAAATTTAAATCAATTCCACTGAAATGAGGAACAAGACAAGGCTGTCCACTCTCTCTCTATCTCTACAATATAGTAGTTGAAATCCTAGCTAGAGCAATAATACAACTAAAAATCAAGGGGATACAAAATGGAAAGGAAGAAGTCCAAGTATCACTATTTAAAGATGATATCATACTATACATATATAACCCCCCAAAAAAACCTACCAGGGAACTCTTCAGCTGATAAACACCTTTGTCAAAGTGGCTGGATACAAAATTAACTCAAAAAAAATCAGTAGCCCTTTTGTATACAAAAGACAAATGGGTGGAGAAAAAAATTAGGGAAGCAACACCCTTCACAATAGCCACAAAGCATAAAGTATCTTGGTGTAACTCTAACCAAGCAAGTCAAAGACTTATATCAAAAAAACTTCATGTCTCTGAAGAAAGAAATTGAAGAAGCTATCAGAAGATGGAAATATTTCCCATGCCATGGATTGGTAGGATCAACATAGTAAAAATGGCCATCCTGCCAAAAGCAATCTACAGATTCAATGCAATTCCCATCAAAATACCAACACAATTCTTTACATACCTTGAAAGAACAATTCTCAACTTCATATGGAAAAACAAAAACCCAAAGTATCTAAAACAATCCCATATACAATAAAAGATATTCTGGAGGCATCTTCCTCCCTGATCTCAAACTATACTTCAGAGAAACACTAAAAAACTGTGAATGGTTTTTTTTTTTTTTTTCAATGTAGTTTATTCAGGAACATTGAACAATCCTCGGACCCCGGGGAAAGCCAGCCCCCACAGCTTAAATAGCCTCTGGGTAGCCAACCCAGGCGTGCCACGGGGGCAATGCCGATAGGTCCACATACATGGAAGCAAGCCAGATCCTCGGCCTTAGCCAAATGTGGAGTTGTTCGTGACAGAGAGCACTCACCATCGGGAAGGTGGAAGGCGGAAACCAGCTCCATCTTTAAGGCATAGCATTCCGCAGCTCTCTACAGTTCCCCCTTTTTGTTTTAGATGCATCAGGCAAGAGTAGAGGTCTGATCTCTGATATTAGAAATAAATTGGGACTTTGTACAGATGTTCATTTAGGTGTCATCCACCCAAAGAGCATCAGACCGTCCGATACCTTTTTCTCAGAGGCGGGACCTGGGAATCAAAAAAAAAAAAAAAAAAAAAAAACCAATAATACTTAGTACCTCTTTATGTTTACATTTGCTATGTTTTTATTCCCAAATAAATACTGAAGATATGAAAAAAAAAAAAAAAAAAAAAAACTGTGAATGGTACTGGCATAGAAACAGACTGGTGGATCAAAGGAATCAAATCAATGAACCAGAAATAAACCCATATACCTACGGACACTTGATTTTTGACAAAGGAGCCAAAACCATATATACTTGGAAAAAAGTATCTTCAACAAATGGTGCTGTCTGACTGGATGTCTACATGTAAAAAATGCAAATAGATCCATATTTACCACAAAAATAAAGTCCAAGTGGATCAAAGACCTCCATATAAAACCAGACACACTAAATCTACTAGAAGAAAAAAAATGGGAAGAAGCTCATTCTCATTAGCACAGGAGACAACTTCCTGAACAGAATGTTAACAGTTCAGGCTCTAAGATCAACAATTAATAAACGGAACCTCATGAAATGAAAAGCTTCTGTAAAGCAAAGGACACTGTCAACAGAACAAAACAACAGCTTACAGACTGGGAAAAGATCTTTACCAACCCTACATCCAACAGAGGGCTAATATCCAGAATACATAATGAACTAAAGAAATTAAATACCAACAAACCAAATAATTCAATTAAAAAATGAGATACAGAGCTAAACACAGAATTCTCAATAGAGGAATACTGAATGGCTGAGAAGCACTTAAAGAAATGTTCAGCATCCTTAGTCATGGAAAATGCAAAATAAAATGACTCTGACATTCCGTCTTCCACCCATCAGAATGGCTAAGGTTAAAAAACTCAAGTAACAGCACGTGTTGGCAAGGTTGTGAAGAAAGTTAGATAACACTCCCCCATTGCTGGTGGGCGTACAAATGTGTACAACCATTTTGGAAATCAATCTGGCACTTTCTCAGAAAAAAATTGGGAATAGCTCTACCTCAAGACCCAGCTATAACACTCCTGTGCATATACCCAAAAGATACTCCACAACAAGGACATTTGCTCAACTATGGTCACAGCAACTTTATTCATAATGTGGAAACAACCTAGATGTCCCTCTAACAAAGAACAGATATAGAAATTGTGGTACACTTACACAATGGAATACTACTCAGCTATTAAAAACAAGGAAACCATGAAATTTGTGGGCAAATGGATAGAACTAAAAAAGATCATCCTGAGGGAAGTAACCCAGACCCAGAAAAACATGCATGGTATGTATATACTGACTTATAAGCAGATATTAGCCATATAATACAGGATAACCACACTACAATCCACAGACCTAAATAAGCTAAGTAGAAGGAGGACCATAGGGAAGATGCTTAATTCTCATTCAGTAGGGCAAATAGAGTAGACACAGGAAGTGGTTGAAGAGAGGGAATGGGAGCTTTCCATAGATGTCCTCTGAAAAACTCCACCCCCCAGGGGATTGAAATAGATGCTGAGACTCAAAGCCAAACTTTGGGCAGAGCACAAGGAGTTTTATGGAAGAGTTGGGGGAAGACGGATGCAGAGAATGCAGGAGCTTTACAAGAACACTAACAGAGCCAACAAAGTTGGGCCCAGACAGTCCTACGAAGACTGACATGGAGTCTATTGCTTGCTCTTCAGTCACTTCCCCAGGGTGAGGTGGACTTGCCAGGCCACAGAGGAAGGGGGCGTATGCAGTCCTGAAGAGACTTAGTAGTCTGGGATCAGTTGGTAAAGGAAGAGGGTTCCCGCTTTCTGAGAACTATAGGACAGGGATAGAGGGGAAGAAGGAGAGAGGGTTGGAGATAAGGGAGGGGGCTACAATCAGGATATAAAATGAATAAATTAATTTTTAAAAGAATGTGCATAGCAGTGATTAGAGAACTGGATCAGTGGTTAAGAGCACCTGTGCAATCAGGAGGGCTTAAATTTGGCCCAAAATTGTATTGAGGAGCTTGAGTTAAACCTGCATTGGTGTATGTTGGAAGACGATGCCCTTTCTGTGTGAACTGTACGAACTGAACATCTGTCCCTGATGACCACGTGTTTAAGCCTAATCTAAATAATGTGAGGACTGTGAGTCTAAGGCAAGAAGACAAGGTCTGCTTAATGGGATCAGTGCCCTCCTATGAAGAGACTCAAGAGAAGTGATCTCTTTCTCCCCTGACACAAAAGATGGCCTTTGGCAGTCAGAAAGCAAGCTTCCCCTGACACAGGCCTGCCACACACTGACCTTGAAATTCAAGCCTCCAGAACTAGGGGGTGGGGGAGTTAACACTTTCTGTTTAAGCCACAGTGTAGAAATAGAGACTGAGACATGGGGTGCTGTTCTAACAGGCACCTTTAGAAGGCTTCAGAACTTACTGAAAGAGCTAGATGCTCCAGGGCTTTTGCCTCATGGCAGCTCATACATTTGCACTCATCTCTGACTCACTTGGTTGCTACTTATTAATAAATGAGACTTTGAACTTCAGAGTTTGGAGTAGATGCCAGGGTAAGATGAATTCCTTGGATTATGAAATAGAGTGGGTAGGTTTGGGGTATGGACATGGGGAAACAGGGACAGAATGCTATTAACTAAAGATAAGTCTCCCCGAAACTGATACTCTGTTACAGCACCATGAGTGACTAAACTCTCAGGTAAGCGACCACCACTTCAATAAAATCCCTCTGAAACACAGGTCACAGACAAAAGAGAGCTTCCTTGTTGTCACATTTTATGCAGACCCCAACCACCCACACTTTCACACACAAGAAAATATAAAGCTATTAGTCACATGATACTTTGGAACACAGGCAATTCTCTTGGCCCCTGTGTCCAACCATCACTCAAGACTCCAGGACATATCACAGTATTGTAACTGTTGGTTACCTTTGGAGGTTTTATGGTGACAAAAATGATAGAACGATGAAAATTAAAAATAGCGATGATACCGTCTAGCAGGTTTTTTCCTGGCCCATAATACCGTCACATAACACTTAGTTTTCAAAGGTTCCTACAGCTTACCGGGTGGAAGCACTCAGTAAATCGTGGAACAAAGTGACAGCTTCTGTATTGTTGACTTAAGGAAAAACAGTAAGAGCCACGAAACTTCCATCTGTCATGGATATGGTCCCAAAAGAGAGAGGAGAGGAAATGAAAGAAGAATGGTGCATGCTGCAGGAAGGTGTTTTTTTTTTTCTCCCTTATTTGTGCTCTGAGCATCAGAAACAAGGATCTATACATACAAACACACATACACATGCATACACAGAGAAAATTTCCTGAATGTTATCTGATATTCTTTTTCAAAAGAAACACAAACTTTCTTTTTTTATTTTAAGTGGTTTTTATTTTATTAATTACAGTTTATTCACTTTGTATCCCAGCTGTAGCACCCTCCCAATTCCTTTCCTCCCTCCCTCCCTCTTCTCCTATGCCCCTCACCCAGTCCAATGATTAGGGGAGGTCTTCCTTCCAGTCCTTCTAACCATAGTCTATCAAGACTGGCTTCTTTGTCTTCCTCTGGTGGACTGGTAAGGCTGCTCCCCCCTCAGTTGGAGGTGATCCAAGAGCCAGCCCATGAGTTCATGTCAGAGATGGCCCCTTGTCTTATTATTGAGGAACCCTCTTGGAAACTGAGCTGCCTAGGGCTACTTCTGTGCAGGGGTTCTAAATTATATCCATGCATGGTCCTTATTTGGAGTATCAGTCTCAGAAAAGAACCTTTTTTTTTTGTTCTGTTGCTCCCCTTGTGGAGCTGCTGTTCCCTCCAGGTCTTTCTATCCCCCCCTTCTTTCATAAGATTCCCTGCACTCTGCCCAAAGTTTGGCTATGAATCTCAGCATATGAAACATGAACTTTCTAAAATAGTTCATGATGAAAACAACTCAGATTCCTAGAACAAATGTTGTCCATAGTCCTGCTCTTTCCAGATAAGAGCTCCGCCAACATAGCCCCTCTGACAATATCAACCTCTTTAGGACAAGCAATATGAGCCTCTCCTCTATGGGCTAACCCCCTGTGGTAGGACACAAGACTAGAGTCCGCCAAAGAGTTAAGCCTTCACTCATGGGCATGAGGAGGACTCCAGGGAGCAATCTCAACCCAAGGCCTTCCTATTTGGAGATCCGTGAGACTTTCCAACTTGCTGGGAGACTCAACCTGCATCTCCATTTTCATGAAGCATGCTCAGCATGCTCAGTAGAGCAGAATGTGGGATGAGAGAAAAACAGAGCAATGATTCACCTTCTGTCTCTGGGAAGAAAGGAGAGGATGGAAGATCGCACAGATAGGTAGAACCTTGAACTTCACTGGCCTAAAATCATAGCCTACTTAGTGAGCTCTCTGAAGATGGGAGACCCTGCCTCAAACAAAAGAGCACAGCTCCTGGGAAACAACACCCATGAGTGTCCTCTGACCTCCACATACAACACACATACATATACATGCACCTACACATACACATGTACACACACACACACACACACACACAGAAAGAGATGATATCTTTGATGGTTTTAAGTCTTCGTGCAGTTCCTACTTTGTCTTCATACTGCTTTAAACTTCACATGTGAACTGGTGCCTCCAACACAGTTGGGATCAAGAGATGATTGGTTATTCATTCAAATAGTCACGATGATAAACCCTCACTCAACTCAGGTTAATAAAAAGAGCCAGGCCCTGTTTTCCCAGAGCGCCTTGGGTAATCGTGTAGGTGGCCACTCTCTGCTATCATGAAGCAACTGCTGGGAAGCCAGTGCCCACAGTCATAGCCACCTTTACATCTAGCATGGTCATGTTTACCTCCCTTGCCCTCAAAAGAAAAAGAGGGAAAAATGGAGCAGAGTGATATACATTAGTTCCAGACCTGGCACCTAAAACTTCCTATTCAAATCCACGGTGCCTTCTCTTCTCATCTCCACTGCTAGAGATCTGTGTCTACAGGAGCCACAGCATAAAATCGGACAGCCCTTTGTGAGCCTGGAACCATAAATGTCTCTGCAGAGAAAAGAGTTTGCCTTCAGTCTCTGCCTGGCCAGAGGGACATCACTGATTGGACTTATTGCTCATGGAAAAAAAAAAATCCACCTAGAGTCTAGTAAGTCATCAGGTCAAAAGAGTTCCTCCATTATCACAGCTACATTAGCTAAGTTCTCAGGAAGCACTTCCAAGAACTTTCATCTGTTGGTTTATTCATCTGTATGTATTGGACACAGCAAGAGCTGGCATGTGCTAGGAACACCAGGGTAGAGAAGGAGGACTGAAAATCAACAGATAAATAAACATAATTCAAACTGGGACAATGCTATGAATCAAACATCATTGAGACAGGGTGCAGCTGAGAAGCCTCTGTGAGATGCCAACTTGACCCGTGACCTGAAAGGTATAAAAGAGGCAGCCACGCTCACTCTGGAAGATATCTACACATAAAGGTTGCAAGTCAAGCCATCACTAGCAATAGTCTAAGACCCAACAAACGTCCATATGCTGTAGAAGATATACAAGAAGTAGGCAGGAGCAGAAAGATGTCTGTATCTTTCTCATGACCTTCCTAACCTCTGTTCAAAGGTCAGTCTCCACTGTCCTGAAGTCCCAAAGCCCAGGTCCCTTCCCATTTTACTATACTATATCTGTGGCAAGCCCTCACATGCCTGCCTGACCACACAAGGTATGATTCTGGTAAGTTACTTGACATCATCTGTTTCAACCACTGAAATTCTTTTCAATTTCAATTAAAAATAAATGTTGGGAGAAGTTCTAATAGCTGTTGTATCCCTGAGCCACAGGTTTTAGAAGAAATAACACACAAATAGTCAAGTATTCCTTTATAAAAAATAAATAAACAGCAAGGCAATAACAATAATTTTACAGTGAAGTGTTTCCTCCTGTAAAGGAAGAGGAAATTGTTGGAGTTTCATTTCGGGACCTGGGGACCACATTTGCTTTGAACTCTTCTGCCCTTACATGAAAAATTGAATTAATTTCAGGTATCCATTGGAATATGTCGTTGTCTTATTCACTGCAAGTTATCTGGCTGAAGATATTTTCTAACTTTTTTTCCTCCTCCAGATTCTCTGGTATCAATAGCTTGGGGGGTAAACTGTCTGATTTAGTTATAAAGAAAATTACTGTTTTTATTTGATTCCTATTTTTTTTCTAAGGGACAAGAAGAATATTCTCACCATTAACTTGGTTCTAAGAAAAGAATTAAGTATTATTCCACAGTCCAATAAAGGAGTTGCTTTCAGCTAGGATGGGCTGTGCTCCAGAAGATGAGGAAGGTAGAAGGAGTCAGCGGGGCTGAGATGAAACAGAAGCATTGAGTAGTCCTACATGAACAGAGCCAGCAAGGAGAAGCAGAAGGTCTGACCACCAACGGCCTCCACAGGGAAGAAAGGCTGAGAAGAGTGAAGGTAAAAGGACAATGGAATTAGAAACTGGACTTTGGGACTGACCCATATCCAGGTGGCATTACTGTGAGCCTTGGTTTTCCTTCTTCCATGACCATAATAGTTTACTTGAGTCCTGGAATCCTTCTAGCACATCATTAAACCTCAGGGAAGTCTTGAAACCTTTCCCTCAGCCAACAATGTTTATTGAGCATCTACTAAGAATTTGGCCTGACCTTGGCCAGGCTTAACTGCCAATAGCCTATTAACAATACTTTTAAAGAGACAGGGTCACACCACATAGACCTGGATCTGCCTGATTCTGCCTCCCAAGTGCTGGAACTAAAACATGTGCCACCAAGCTTGACTTATTAACAATACTTATTAGCCACTATTATTTGACATGTGACCACAGGTTTCCAGATACTTATTTAGTCAAACACTGTTCTAGATATTTCTATAGAGACTTTGTTTAGATGAGATTAACATTTTAGCCAGTAGATGGTAAACAAAGTAAACTGTCCTCTACAGTGTGGTCTCAATTAAGAAAAAGATTATTTTCCAAGATAAAGGGGATGTTGCCTGCCACTTGCCTTTGGAGCTAAACTGTAACTAGTCCCTAGGTTTAGGAACCTTTAAACTCATCCTGACGATTTTGGATTTATGAGCTCTGTATGGGTTGACATGATATTAAGCCATCTTGAGTCATAACTAACATAATTGCCCCACAGTAATCCTATGGTTTTCTAGAAAACTCTAAACAGACAGAACCATCAATGTAGTATATGGAGCTTTGTAGCTTTACTCTGTCTCCAGAGATGTCCCTGAGACTGTGACAAGATTTTAAAACAAACCAAGTACTTCCCAACTGGGAAAAGGTTATCTTTGTCCTGACTTGTATTCATGCCCTTCCATCTGACCCAAATGGTGAGGTTCTAACTGCTCTTGCTGCCATCTAGAGCCATAATCCATTAGCACTTCCCCAATAAATAATACTAAGTATAGCCCTGTATATGCCTGTATCTCTCCCTTATCCCTGGCAGCTTGTACTTGTTTGCATAGGCTAAGGCCATCTGGGTATAGAACACTCTTTAGTGGCATGGGTGGAGAGCCAAGGAAGCCCTGAGTAAATGCTTAAGGAATGGATAAAGTCCTGAGAGTTGTGTACTATTGCCATAGACCAGTGCATCAGATCCATGGAATGGCAAAAGCTTCCCTGTTCCCCGTCCCAGGTCAGGCTAAGAGTTGGCAAAGCCTTCATCTCATCCATGTGCAAATATTTACAGTATGAGAAAACCTGCAGCTTTGTCCCCCAAGATGACTGCAACCTGAGACTTCTCCCCTACAGAGATTTCCGACAGAGACATCTCACCCTTCCTCCTGTGCTATACATAATAAATGTGCTGAGGTTTGGTGTTTGTGTGGTTGGTGCTGCTCCATCAGAGTATGCAGAGGGCATGCTGTTTCAGCTTTTCTATGTGTGTGGCTGTTTTTTGCTTGTTCCTCATTCCTTTGTAGCCCCAGTCTTATTTTAAGGACCAAGTTCTATGAGACAGCTGGGCATGCCCCAATAAACACATACATACATGTACTTCTGGCTCTGTTGATATGGAAAACTCTAATGCAAGCATTTAATTTGTGCTGGTATCATCTTAATAACTTGAGATACATGAAAGAACAAACAATGTGAACACTTTGACCTTCTCAGCCTACACAACGGACTGAGCAGGCTCCTGCTGGAATCCCGCACATTCTAAAGGCAGGTCTTGTCTGTGGTTGCATCGGAGCCACCATGCCCCTAGATGTCCCTGCCCACCCCTGCTGTGTAGCACTGGGGTCTCAGGCCATGCTACATAGTTCATGTTTACCATGAGGTTCATAGGAAAAGCTTGCTTTTGTTTGTTTGGGACCCTGAGCCATGCCGTATCGGCTTGACCTCCAGGAATAGAGGTGAAAGCTGCAGCTCAAGAAATTAAGGAGAGTGTCTTAGGCGACCTACGCTTAGATGTTTGGCCCACGATAAAAACCCCAGCCATCAAAGCTTGGGGGAGTTTCCTTGGCTGACTGTATTCTATGCACGTTGCGATACATTATCACTGGGAGAACTGAGTGTGGTCCATGGGAAACCATGTGGTGAAGACTTTTCCCAGTCACTCCAACCTTCTGCCCAAACACCTTTTCCTTTTACACGCTTTAGTCCTTATCTTTTCAATGCAATAAATCATTACCGTGAACATAATAACTTCTTAGAGTCCTGTGGTTCCTTCTGGCCAGACATCAAACATGAGGGTGGTCTTGAAACTCTTTTTAGAGTAAGCCATATTTACTGAGCATCTCCCCTGTGCTGATGTTATCCATAATTAGTTGGTATTTATGGGGAAGCAAAAAAAAAAAAATACACAACCCCACCCCTGCTCAGTTGCCCTTCCTGGTAGCTCTACCCATGAAGAAAGTGAGTGGCACTAATGTACTCACGTGAATTCACTCCCTACGGTGGTCCTTAAGGATCCTTAGACCATGAATAAAATGAGAATCAAAGATGTTTGTGAAGTCAAGCAAGCAAACTAAAACCCAGCCCCAGTGTGGCTGGAGCATGGGCTGAAAAGATCATTGGTCTTTTTCACCAGTGAAAAGATCACGGGGCTTCTCAGATCATTGGTCCAGGCCTTAAATGTGACCAACTGCAGTAGATTCTAAGAGTCATCATTGCACACCACTAGCAAACTACTGGCAAACTAAAAAGTGTTCAAGTCCTCACTTGGCTCAAATGCTGTTCCATGGGGAGTAGTGAAAACGTATACAGATATTTAGAAACATGGTCTTTGTGTCAGGGCAGTTGGATCTCTAAGTGATATCCACTAATACCTTGACAAAGTTTTCACGCTTGGAGGTGTGTCACAGCACATAGTACAAAGCTGATATGAAGCCAGACATTCTGTTCTGTACAGGACAGTCCTTCTCAATTGAGAAGGACTAGTACGGCAATGCTGCTGTGGCTGAGAAACCCTGAACCAAGATATTCGGAATACAGAGATCTATCCACTCAATGAATCAAGTGCTTCATAAAGAAAAACATATAACATTCCTTGACATTTCCAGGCAAAAGTTAAGTCTGTCGTTGTGAATATCAGAAGTCCCCAACACTGAATGAGTGACACCTCTAAATATGTACGAGCAGCCACAGGGATGGTTTGTGGCTGTTCACCCAGTGCAAGAAGAAACACAATAGAGAGGACTTAGATGAGCCACTGGCAAAGTGGCTCAGTCGATGGTGGTGCCTGCTGCCAGGCCTGACTGTCTGAGTTATCCCCAGGTCCCACGGGTGAAGGAGAGAACCAACTACGGCAAGTCCTCTCTCCTCCACAAAGGCAGTATGGTGTGCATTTCCCCACCCCTACACACACACACACACACACTAAACAGACAGACAAATTAATGAATGAATGAATAATGAAGTATTTCTTTTAAAAAGAGGGCTTACACTTATTTTTGTTGAAAGAAATTTCTTTTTTAATTAATTTATTTTTTATTAATTACCATTTATTCACTTTCTTTCTCAGCTGTAGCCCTCTCTCTCATCCCCTCCCAGTCCCATCCTCCCTTCCTCATCTTCTCCCATGCTACTCTCCAAGTCCACTGATAGGGGAGGTCTTCCTCCCCTTCCATCTGCCCTAAGTCTATCAGGTCTCATCAGGACCAGCTGCATTGCCTTCCACTGTGGACTGCTAAGGCTGCTCCCCCTTCAAGGGCAGGTGATCAAAGAGCCAACCACTGAGTTCATGTCAGAGACAGCCCCTGTTCCCCTCACTAGGGAACCCATTTGGACATTGAGCTGCCATGGGCTACATCTGTGCAGTGGTTATTTCCATGCATAGTCCTTGGTTGGAGTCTCAGTCTCAGAAAAGAGCCTTGTACTCAGATGTTTTGGTTCCATTGCTCTCCTTGTGTCCTTCTGTCCCCTCCAGGTCTTTCTATCTCCCCCTTCTTTCATAAGATTCCCTGCACTCTGCCCAAAGTTTGGCTATGAGTCTCAGCATCTGCTTTGATACTCTGCAGTGTAGAGTTTTTTAGAGTCCCTCTATGATAGGCTCCTGTACTGTTCCCTGTTTTCTCCCTCTTCTGATGTCCATCCCATTCACCTTTCTGAATGAGGATTGAGCATCTTAGCCAGAGTCCTCTTTCTTGATTAGCTTCTTTAGGTGTACAGATTTTAGTATGAATATCCGGTATACACATGGTATATACTCACTTATAAGTGGATATTAGACATATAATATAGGGAGAAATTTCTTAAATCTTTAAAAAATATACCATTTTATCTTATGATTTTAAAAACAATAAAGTAAAATAAAGAGAGGGCTTAGATGGACTTGTAAAATGCTATGGGTACAGGGTCAAATGGACGCCCTGCTGTGGACTCTGGCATTGCAATGAAGACAATGTATATTTGGCCTCTCCCTTTAGCAAACACAATGACCTAACCAGAGGAGAGGTAATAAAGATAATGTGTTTGTTATTATTATCATATCTACCATTTTTGAGCTCTCCTCTTCTCCATGATTTACCACATTTAATCCTCTCAAACAAGAGTGGAGAACATAAATAAAAAATTATGTCATGGCAACAGCCAAGTCAACTACTGTTACTGCTCCCATTTCACAGAATACAGAGTTTCTGACTTATAATACCTCAACTTAGCAGTGTTTCCATTTAAGGTGGTAGGGACTATTTACTATTTCACTGCCAATATGGTATTTAATACATTTCAGAGACATGGCCAACACTTTGCACACCAAGCAAAGTATGTGTTAGTTGATTTTTGACAAACTGTAAGCTATGTGGGCATCCTGAACACAGTAAAGTGAGCTGGCCCAAACCATGATGTTTGGTTTCTCAGTATACTTGTATCTTTGGCTTATAAATCTGTCATCTTGAAGTAGATTGATTCCATAAGAACCTTAGCATTTCATGTTCTCTCTCTCTCTCTCTCTCTCTCTCTCTCTCTCTTTCTCTCTCTCCATTATTTTTTATCAGAAAGAGATTCATGTTTTAAAAATTGACTTACAAAGAGAATTTCCGGCCAATCTCCCTTATGAACATTGATGCAAAAATACTTAATAAAATACTTGCAAACCGAATCCAAGAACACATCAAAGATATTATCCACTATGACCAAGTAGGCTTCATCCCAGGTATGCAGGGGTGGTTCAATATATGGAAATCCATCAATGTGATCCACCATATTAACAAACTGAAAGAAAAAAACCACATGATAATCTCCCTAGATGCTGAAAAAGCCTTTGACAAAATCCAACATCCATTCATGTTCAAAGTATTGGAGAGATCAGGGATACAAGGCACATATCTAAACATAGTAAAGGCGATATACAGCAAGCCTATAGCCAACATCAAACTGAATGGAGAGAAACTTAAAGCAATCCCACTGAAATCAGGGACAAGACAAGGCTGCCCACTCTCTCCATATCTCTTCAACATAGTGTTGGAAGTCCTTGCTAGAGCAATAAGACAGTTGAAGGAGATCAAGGGGATACAAATTGGAAAGGAAGAAGTCAAATTATCACTATTTGCAGATGATATGATAGTATATGTGAGTGACCCCAAAAACTCTACCAGGGAACTCCTACAGCTGATAAACACCTTCAGCAAAGTGGCAGGATACAAAATTAACTCAAAAAAATCAGTAGCCCTCCTGTATACAAAAGACAAAAGGGCTGAGAAAGAAATTAAGGAAACAACACCCTTCACAATAGCCACAAATGACATAAGGTACCTCGGAGTAACCCTAACCAAGGAAATCAAAGACTTGTATGAAAAAAATTTCAAATCTCTGAAGAAAGAATTAGAAGAAGATATGAGAAGATGGAAAGATCTCCCATGCTCATGGCTTGGTAGGATTAACATAGTAAAAATGGCCATCTTACCAAAAGCAATCTACAGATTCAATGCAATGCCCATCAAATTACCAACACAATTCTTTACAGACCTGGAAAGGAAAATTCTCAACTTCATATGGAATAACAAGAAACCCAGAATTGCTAAAACAATCCTCTACAATAAAAGATCTTCTGGAGGTATCTCCATCCCTGATCTTAAGTTGTACTATAGAGCAACAGTTTTAAAAACTGCATGGTACTGGCATAGAAACAGAATGGTGGATCAATGGAACCGAACAGAGGACCCAGAAATAAACCCACACACTTATGGACACCTGATCTTTGACAAAGACGCCAAAACCATACAATGGAAAAAAGATAGCATCTTCAACAAATGGTGCTGGTCTAACTGGATGTCTACATGTAGAAAAATGAAAATAGATCCATACTTGTCACCCTGCACAAAACTGAAGTCCAAGTGGATCAAAGACCTCAACATAAAACCAGACACATTAAATCGGCTTGAAAAAAAAGTGGGAAATACCCTAGAACTCATTGGTACAGGGGGAAACTTCCTGAACAGAACACCAACAGCACAGACTCTAAGAGCAACAACCAATAAATGGGACCTCATGAAACTGAAAAGCTTCTGTAAAGCAAAGGACACCGTCATCAAAACAAAGCGACCACCTACAGATTGGGAAAGAATCTTCACCAACCCTTTATCTGACAGAGGACTCATATCCAGTATATATAAAGAACTAAAGAAGCTGAAAAGCAGCAAACCAAGTAATCCACTTAAAAAATGGGGAACAGAGCTAAACAGAGAATTCTCTGTAGAGGAATACCGAATGGCAGAGAAGCACTTAAAGAAATGCTCAACCTCATTAGCCATTAGGGAAATGCAAATCAAAACAACCCTGAGATTTCACCTTACACCCATGAGAATGGCCAAGATCAAAAACTCAAGTGACAACACATGCTGGAGAGGTTGTGGAGAAAGGGGAACCCTTCTCCACTGCTGGTGGGAATGTAAACTTGTACAACCACTCTGGAAATCAATCTGGCGCTTTCTCAGACAACTAGGAATAGCGCTTCCTCAAGATCCAGCCATACCACTACTGGGCATATATCCAAAAGAGGCTCAAGTACACAAAAAGGACATTTGCTCAACCATGTTTGTAGCAGCTTTATTTGTAATAGCCAGAAGCTGGAAACAACCCAGATGCCCCTCAACTGAAGAATGGATGCAGAAATTGTGGTACATCTACACAATGGAATATTACTCAGCAATGAAAAATAAGGAAATCATGAAATTCGCAGGTAAATGGTGGGATCTGGAAAGGATCATCCTGAGTGAGTTGTCCCAGAAGCAAAAAGACACACATGGTATATACTCACTCATATAGACATACAACATAGGACAAACCCACTAAAACCTGTGCATCTAAAGAAACTAAGCAAGAGAGAGGACCCTAACTAAAACGTCCAATCCCGATCCAGAAAGGCAAAGAGGATGGACATCAGAAGAAGAAGAAAACAGGAAACAACCTAGGAACCTACCACAGAGGGCCTCTGAAAGCCTCTGCCCTTCAGACTATCAAAGCAGATGCTGAGCCTGATGGGCAACTGTTGGGCAGAGTGAACGGAATTTTAGGTAAGAACTGGGAAATAGTAAGAGCTGGAGAGGACAGGGTCTCCACAAGGAGAGCAACAGAACAAGAAAATTTGAACATAGGGAACTTCCCAGTGACTCATACTCCAACCAAGGACTATTCATGGAGATAACCTAGAACCCCTGCACAGATGTAGCCCAGGGCAGTTCAGAGTCCAATTGGGTTACATAGTAATGTGAAGAGGGACTGCCTCTGACATAATCTGATTGGCCTGCTCTTTGATCACCTCCCTCTGGGGGGTTTGCAGCCTTACCAGGCCACAGTAGAGGACAATACAGCCACTTTTGATGTGAACTGACAGACTAAGATCAGAAAGGAGAGGAGAACCTCCCCTATTAGTGGACTTGGGGAGTGGCATGCAAGCAGAGGGAGGAGGGAGGGTGGGATTGGGATGGGAGGAGGGAGGGGCATATAGGGGGATGCAGAATGAATAAAGTGTAATTGATGAAAAATTTAAGAAAAAAAGGGAAAAAAAATAATTTAAGAACCTTAAATGACTTTCAAAATGGGAGGAAAACATGGAGTTAGTCAATTGGCATGGAGCACGTCTCGCCCCTGGGGGCAATGGTCTCCTGAACCTACTCAGACCTCGGACACCACCACTGCTAGTTCTAGAACTGACGCAGGATGTTCCAACGAGGGGTTAAGGCTTCTCATAATATTTCCTATAAGCCCACACCTGTTTGTCTATATCCCCCATTTTTATTCATTATTAGCCAGATAGAGCCAAGTAATTGTGGTAATGATACTCGCTTTTTTTTAAACCCCAATGCTAGTAAAGTTAGGTATGCCCTGGTTACTCGCATGCCTCACTGGATGCCTATGCCCATTGATGCCCCTCACGCTATGACTCTCTTCAGACAGAAAAGGGATCTTGGAACTACAGCCACCATTGTTACTACCATCTCATTGACGGCTGTTGGAGCTACCACCAGGGCATTAGCCATGAGTCATACTGGGCAGACTGCTCAGACCCTGAATAATCATTTAGCCAATGTAGCTCATGCCTTAGTTGTACATAAAGGAATTAATGCTCAACTAAAAGGAAGCTTGATGGTGTTCAATCAGAGGATTGACCTCTTGCAGGAGCAAATTGATACCCTATGGCAAATCGCTCAACCTGGCTGTCAATGAAAGTATGCTGGACTTTGTGTCACTAGCATACAACATGAGAATTTTTCCTGCGCTGCAAATCTGTCTAAACAATTGTCGAGCTATATTTTAGGTAATTGGACTGGAGAATTCGATACTACGATGGAGCAGCTGAGAGTGGCCATTGTCACAGTAAATTCTACCAGAGTGGACGCAGGACTAGCCACAGGATTATCAACATGGATTGCTGCAGCCATGAATCATCTGAAGGAATGGGCGGGCATGGGAGTGTTAGCAGGCCTTCTGGTGTTGGTCTCCTTGGTTTGCCTGTGGTATATATGCAAGATTAGAGTCTCACAACAGTGTGATGCAGCCATGATCATTCAGGCCTTTACAGCCATTGAAGCAAGACATTCTCCCCAAGCATGGTTGGATACCATAAAAAGCTAAAATGATACGCTCAGGATGCGAGGCTAAGCACTGCACTCAGGGTCAGCCGCTTTGGACCCAGAGAAGAGCATGTCTGATTGCATGCGGGTTGATGCCCCAGGTCCCGCCTCTGAGAAAAAGGTATCGGACGGGTCCGATGCTCTTTGGGTGGATGACACCTAAATGAACATCTGTACAAAGTCCCAATTTATTTCTAATATCAGAGATCAGACCTCTACTCTTGCCTGATGCGTCTAAAACAAAAAGGGGGAACTGTAGAGAGCTGCAGAATGCTATGCCTTAAAGATGGAGCTGGTTTCTGCCTTCCACCTTCCCGATGGTGAGTGCTCTCTGTCAGGAACAACTCCACATTTGGCTAAGGCCGAGGATCTGGCTTGCTTCCATGTATGTGGACCTATCTGCATTGCCCCCGTGGCATGCCTGGGTTGGCTACCCAGAGGCTATTTAAGCTGTGGGCTGGCTTTCCCCGGGGTCCGAGGATTGTTCAATGTTCCTGAATAAACTGCATTGAAAAAAAAAAAAAAAATTGACTTACATGATTGTGTTGGTTTGCCAGGCCCAAGCTGGAGCCCTAGGAAAACTGCTGGCTTAACTCCTGTGGAAGTCTAATGTCCTAGAAACCAGAAGAGACAGAGATGTTAGTACAAGCCCAACAGCAGAAGTCCAGGGTCTCAGTGAGTAGGTAAAAAACAAAGGAGGCAGATTCCAGCTTCTTCCACCTTTCCATTCTATTGAGGCCCTCAATTCATGGCATAATTACCCACACACGGGAGGACTATTTAGTTGACTGAATCCATGGATGCTCATCCCCCCAACACACACACACACACACACACAAAAGTTTAATCCCCACAGGACAGTTAAGTTGATACAAGAAATGAATCCCCACCCACACTGAGGCTTGCTGAGAAAAAAAAAATAATGTGCTCAGAATCATAGAGCCAATAGTAGAGGAAGATCAAATGGCAGAGAAACACCTAAAGACATCCTCAGCGTCCTCAGTCTTCAGGGAAATGCAAATCAAAACGATCCTGAGATTTCATCTTATACCCACCAGGATGGCTCAAGTGACAACACATACTGGAGAGGAAATGGAGAAAAGAGAACCCTCCTCCATTGATGGTGGTAATTTAAACTTGTGCAATCATTTGGAAATCAATCTGGTGCTTTCTCAGACAATTAGGAATTATACTACCTCAAGATCCAGCTATACCACTCCTAGGCATATATCCAAAAGATGCTCAAGTATACAACAAGGACATTTCTTCAACCATGTTCATAGCAGCTTTGTTTGTAATAGCCAGAATCAGTGGATTAAGGAATGGGCATGGGAGGAAAAGAGGTAGGGAGGTTGCAATGGGGAGAAGAAGAGGAAGGGAGCTACAGGTGGGGTACAAAGCGAATATATTGTAATAAAAAAAGAAAAAAAAAAGAATCATAGAGACAAAAAGTA
Organism: Meriones unguiculatus; assembly: GCF_030254825.1. NCBI lineage: Eukaryota > Metazoa > Chordata > Mammalia > Rodentia > Muridae > Meriones > Meriones unguiculatus. Next base: position 103,074,592 of record NC_083353.1, read on the forward strand.
GGGCTGTGACACTTTCCAGCCTGATAATCAAGTACACCATTTCTTTGATTTCCAGTCACACCAAACAATGGCAGCATCTAGAAGACTGTTACTCATAACCAAACAAAGCAATGGGTATATCTTGGATTGAAAGTCAGATTTTAAACCTTGTTAAAAAATACCTTTCTAAGAAAAACCCTGAGTAAAGAAACCTCCATTCTTTGTACTGTCTGCCAATGTAACGCTCAGGAACTGGTAGAGGTCAGGGTTACAGCTCCCTGGGTTTTAACACCATGCCAAGTAAAACAGGATGAAAACCTATGAAGCCTGTTACAAGTACTGACATGTGGATCAGTCAGGGTCCTGCCCACAAATGTTCATGACAACTCAAGGATGAGTTTTTACTGAAGAAATCCATTTGAAACCTTAAAGTCTGAAACAGCACAGCTGTCCTGGTGCCTAGTAACAAAGGCAAAGCAAAGCAAGGGCCAGTCCCCAGAAATGAAGGGAATGTTAGCTGTGGAAAGAGAGCTTCTGAGGAAGGACCAAGGACTCTGCTCACAGGTGACCGCAGAGGCAGGAGGTGAGACAGGGAAACCAACCCTAGTCTCATGATCCTCCCTCCCTGTTCCTCATCTCTGCCTGGTGCCCCATTGGCTGAATTCAGCCAGAAGCAATAGGCAGGGCAGCCCCTTGATGTCTTTGCCATTGAGCATCCCCAGAGGCTAGAAGAAGACAAACAGAAAAGGAGGACAGAAATGAAGAAGACAGAGCTTTTTTTCATATCAAATGAGAAGATTATTCCTCAGAGGCTACTGGGTATAAGTGTGGGCTTGATGAAACAGACATAGTTGTTAGAACTGATTGAGGCATTGCTTCTAGATAGAAGCTTGGAATAAGAAGCAAGCCAGGAGGGAATCATATGAAAGAAGAGCGAGTTAGTAAGACCTGGAGAGGACAGGAGAACCACAAGGACCAAATATATCTGGGCACAGGGGTCTTTTCTGAGACTGATACTCCAACCAAGGACCATGCATGGATATAACCTAGAACCCCTGCTCAGACATAGCCCATGGCACCTCAGCAACCAAGTGGGTTTCCCTAGTAAGGGGAACAGGGACTGTCTCTGACATGAACTCAGTGGCTGGGTCTTTGACCACCCCTCCTGAGGGAGGAGCAGCCTTGCCAGGACACAGAGGAAGACAATGCAGCCAATCCTGATGAGACCTGATAAGCTAGGTCAGATGGAAGGGGAGGTGGACCTCCCATATCGGTGGACTTGGAGAAGGGCATGGGAGGAGATGAGGGAGGGAGGGTAGGATTGGGAGGAAATAAAGGAGGGGTCTACAGCTGGGATGCAAAGCAAATAAAATGTAATTTATGTTAAAAAATTAAAAATTTAATTACAAAAAAGCTTCTAATTTCCTTTTGTTGCTGTAACAAATATCATGACCCAAAGCAATTTAAAGGAGGAAAGGGTTTATTTCAGTTTATAGGTCACAGACCATCTTTGGGTGAAGTTAGGACAGGGACTCAGAGTGGAGACCATGGAGGAAACGCTGCTTGCTGGCTTGCTTGATGGTTTATTCTCAACTAAATAGCCCAGGACCATCTGGCATAGGAAATGATACCGCCACCATGGGGTGGGACCTTTCTCACCACTTACAATCACGGCAATCCCCCATAAACACAACCACAGGCCAATCTGACCTAGGCAATTCCCCACTCTAGGCTTTCCACTTACATGACTCTAGGCTGTGTCCAGTTGACTATGAGATAGCAAAATAATTTATCTTTATTCTTCGAGTCATATTTCTGTTGACATACCGGTGGAAGTTTCTACACCAGAATAGTCACTGTAGCATTAATGTCAGCAAAAGATTGGAACATTAAATGTCAAACAATTGGTCCATAGTATGCTCTACTGATTAAAAATATAAACAAACGAAACCTCCACATCTACGGAAAATTATATTGAATCATATTTAATAATACAATAAACCACTCAAGACATAAATTTAAGGTAAAAAAAAAAATCAAAATCCAAACCAGTACGACAGCTCAGCAAGTAAAGGTATTTATGGTGCAAGCCCGGCAACCTGTGATCAATGCCCAGAATCACAGAAAAGCGGAAGACGAGAGCTGAGCCTATGCGGCTGTCTTCTGACCTCCACATGTAGGCTGCCGCACACATGTCCACATACACATGCGTGCACACTGCAATAAAAAACATTTTTTTTCAAAAAAAAAAAAACCAAGCTTTAAATTATACACTGTGAAACCCAATACTACGTATTCTGCGTCTTTACCCAGGACTCTAAACTAACTCAGGAATAAACTATAGCAAAATATTAGTTGCAGATGACTCTGGCTGATTATGAGAGACTTGTCTCTGTTAACCAAGCAACCAGGAAAAAGAAGAAACAGAAACATCAGTCCCGGCATGCTTCATATGGATGAGGAAAGGAAGTTTTTCCTTTCAGGTGGCTATTCTGTCCAACTCTCTAAGGCCCCTGAGTCATCTCAAAGAACCCATGAGGGAGAAAGGAAGAGGAAACAGTTCTGATGGAAAAAAACGACAGTATAAACCTAATAAAAATCACAAGCCTTGGATCTGTGATGTCTTAATGGGTGATTTAAAGTCAGGCCTTAATTGTTTTCAACAAGAAGCGCTAAAGTTAATGGCTGTTTCCAAACACATGCCTTCCTGTTTTCATTAAGGGACACCATGTACTGTGTGCTGGTCCCCAAAGCTGCAGTGACTTCATGAGGGAGTCTTTCTTGGCAGGTTGGGTCTGGAGGGGAAAGTCCATGCTGTGCAGGAGCCCGATTCTCCAGACAGGCTCCTTCTTTAAATGCATCCTGTGATTCCACCCATTGAGATTCCCTGTGGGCCTTTGAACTTTCCACAGTGTCTCCCTTTGCTTTCCACCCTGATAAGGAAGATGATAGGGAAGTAAATGCCTGCAACTGAAGGGCTTTTGTAGCGTGATAACGTGAAGGTCAGGAGAACAGAGCTTACTCCCGCTTTCCTCCGGAGCCTCCCGCAGAGAAGCTTTCTGACTAACACAAAGACCACAAAAGGGCAAAAGCAAGGTAAAGCCACCCCCCTTCTCAAACACTTGGGGTGGGGAGACAAGCTCAGAGCTGTTGGTGTCATTTCAAGAATTGAGATTCCTGCCAGCTGAGAAAGGAGAACCCCAGGGCGCGTTCCCTGCCTATCCATGCCCTTGTCCTTCACCATGCTGCTGGATGGTGTATGCTCTTTGCTCCTTGATGGTATCCACTCCCCTTACCTTGGTTCTTGTGTGTCTTCTGAACTGCATTATATCTAAATTAACTGGTCAGGCTACCCCAAAGCAGGGAGGAGAGCTATTGAAAGGCTTCTGATCAACCACTCTCCGTGGTTCAAACAAATAGGCCGTGGCAGGGGAAAGCAGAGCAGGACACAGCCACACATCCTTAAGTCACATAAAATGGCAAGAGCCACATTCAGCCTGCTGAGATTTTTCGAACACGGTTTTACATCAGGGTAAGGGTGAATATTGATTTAGAATCACCTAGAAGATATACTTCTGGGCATGTCTGTGAGGGGGATTTTAGACAGGGTTAACTAAGATGGGAAGACCCACTCTAAACACAGGCAGTGGCGTCTGATGGCTGGCAGCCTGGACTGTATAAAAGGGAAAATCACACAGAGAACCAGCATTTACCAATCTCTGATTCTCAGCTGTGGACATAATGTGATGACTGGGCTCCTGTTCCCCTGTTCCCCTGTTCCCCGGCTCCCCTGTTGCGACCGGTGTAAATGGGAATAAACCATTCCTCCTTTAAGCTGATTCCCTCGGGTGTTTTGTCACAGTGATGAGAAAGGAAACACCTTAAGTGACCAGTGTCTCAGCTGTCAGCGCAGTAGGTCTCTGATTCACGAAACCCTCACCCCCGAGGTGGAGCTGCTCTTAAAGGATGTATTTCATTGAACAGACTTCAGAAATGTTTACATGTGTTATCTCTTAAAGCCTGTCCTTTTCTAACGAGAGACAGAAAGGGAGTGAATCCAGAGGGGAGAGAAGGTGGGGAGAAACTGGGAGGAGCAGAGGGAAGGGAAACTATAATCAGGATGTACTATATGAGGAAAGAATCTATTTTCAATAAAGGAAAAAAGAGGGGGTATTAGTAATGAGCAAAAAAAAAAAAAGGTTGACTCGGATGTCTGCCTAGAAAGAAAAGTACAAGAAATTAAATAAAATGTTTAGCAATTTGATATGGATGACTCTGCAAGCAGAGCGCACGGAGTAGACACATCAAGCTTCACAAAGTGTGCACTCTCACGTATCAACAACCAGATCGAGAAACTGAGCACATCCCAGCACCTAGAACCCTCTCTCCTCCTGCTCTTCCTCTCTACACCACCACAAGGGAAGCACGGAGAAGAGTTTACACTCTCACATGCTCTACACATACTCACAGGCTGATCACATGCACACTCACATGCTCTACACCACACACACAAGCACACGTAAAAATATTCACATTCTACATACGATACATACACACACAAATCACACACTGTACACATACAAACTCACTCTTTCTCTCACTCACGCATGCACACACACACACACACCCCTACACCGCCCCCCCCCCCAAACAACGTTCCTCTTCAAACAACCTACCTCACTACCTTAAACCCCTGCCTGCATTGGGCTGTACATGTTTCCCTCTCTAAACAATGAGGTTAAGTTCTCCCCCCAAATTTTTCACCGTTTTTTAAATAATAAAGTTTATGACATATTTTTTTTTCAATGCAGTTTATTCAGGAACATTGAACAATCCTCGGACCCCGGGGAAAGCCAGCCCACAGCTTAAATAGCCTCTGGGTAGCCAACCCAGGCGTGCCACGGGGGCAATGCCGATAGGTCCACATACATGGAAGCAAGCCAGATCCTCGGCCTTAGCCAAATGTGGAGTTGTTCGTGACAGAGAGCACTCACCATCGGGAAGGTGGAAGGCGGAAACCAGCTCCATCTTTAAGGCATAGCATTCCGCAGCTCTCTACAGTTCCCCCTTTTTGTTTTAGACGCATCAGGCAAGAGTAGAGGTCTGATCTCTGATATTAGAAATAAATTGGGACTTTGTACAGATGTTCATTTAGGTGTCATCCACCCAAAGAGCATCAGACCCGTCCAATACCTTTTTCTCAGAGGCGGGACCTGGGGCATCAACCCGCATGCAATCAGACATGCTCTTCTCTGGGTCCAAAGCGGCTGACCCTGAGTGCAGTGCTTAGCCTCGCATCCTGAGCGTATCATTTTAGCTTTTTATGGTATCCAACCATGCTTGGGGAGAATGTCCTGCTTCAATGGCTGTAAAGGCCTGAATGATCATGGCTGCATCACACTGTTGTGAGACTCTAATCTTGCATATATACCACAGGCAAACCAAGGAGACCAACACCAGAAGGCCTGCTAACACTCCCATGCCCGCCCATTCCTTCAGATGATTCATGGCTGCAGCAATCCATGTTGATAATCCTGTGAGTTTATGACATATTTTTAAAGAACTCAAATGTAGGCCATTCGTGTACAAACAAATTCCCAGTGCATCCAGGCCAAACTGGCCTGAGCTGGTTTGGGGTACAATAAGTCAACAGTGTGTCCACAACTGAACATTTAGGGAGAACCCCCTACTTACCATCTTCTACCTATGCATAATTGGACATGTATATTTTCAAAATCAGATGCATGATGGGAAGGGCCTGCAGAGTAGGAAAATGACTAGACGACTTATTCTGCTTTACTGAATCCCTTAATAGCGAAACTCTTCTTTCTCTAGAAGCCCACCAAAGGAAGCCCAAACACTATTTGGGGTTGTGGAGTACCCTCACTCCTGTGGCCTGCTATAGCTCTTGACGGTGCAGCGCTCTCTAATCTGTGCCATCACTTCCCTTTGAATAAAGCTTTCTTACTACTTTGACAAGTCCTTGTCTTTATTTCAGTCCTTTGAATAAGAGTCCAAGAACCCAGAAACACCTGGTCAAGACCCCACCAGTAATAAGCTCCTCACTTTCAGGAAGATGCCAACTTTGTCAATACTGATAATTTTCTTTCTGGCTCTGAACTTCATAGAAACTGAATCCTATAGCATGTGCTTTTCCCTGATTGCCTTTTTTTTTCCTTTTCTTTTCTTTTCTCAATGCCATATTTGTGATACTCAACTAACTGAATGCCTCTTCCCACCAGGCCCAGCCTCTCAGTACTGAGGGACGGAGGACTAAGTTACCAATGCCTACATGAATTTCAGGGAGGACAAAGGCATGCAGACTGCGTGGAAGTTTTCCAGAACCACTGCACTGATATACATTCCCACTTTTTGTGTTCTTGGAGACTGGGGTGATGCAATCAAAAGTCCAGAACTACCAACAGGCACCAGAAGCTTGAAGAGATGTTCGTGAAGGAGACACCCATCTTTGAGTTCCTAAAGAAAGTGCAACCCTAGATTTTGGTACAGAATTTATATCCAAACTGTCTTCCAGAATTATATTCATAAATTATATTTATCTTGCTTCCAGTCATTTGTTACAGCAACATTTGGGAACTCATACATATGAAGATGGCTTTAGAATTGGATAGTGAGTAGAGGCTGGCAGAAGTGTGAGACCACTACAGTAAAAACCTAGTTTGCCTTAAATAGGTTATTGGTAGAAAGGTAGACATTAAAGACATTGTGGGTGAACCTTGGAAGAGAGGGGCATGGTGTTGGAAACTGAAGAAGAGTGACCTTTGCTGTTCTGTGGCAGAATGCTAAGCCGCTGGGAAAGCACGGCTCCTCAATATTGATCTTCAACGTTCAGAGAGATTTCTAAGCAAAATTTCCAAACTGCAAGGTTGCCTTTTTTCTTATCATTTACAGTAAAACAACAAAGGAAAGAGATCCAATGACTCCTTTAAGCAAACAGACGACTTGACGATACGGGAATTTCTCAGCCCACATAGACTTTTAAAGATTTTAGAAAAAAGAGACTGTTGTGAACCAATGCCCTACAGATAAGACCAAAAGGATGATGGGAAGTCTTTGTCTAATGCTGAAAAAATCAGGCATGATCGTAAGATTCCTCAATAATCTCTTAGCTTGGAAAAAAAAAAAAAAAGGAGAGAAAGATTACCAAGTAAAGGAAATATAATGAGTCCAGAATCCTACAGTGGGAAGCAGGTTTACAAAACTACCCAAACATGATTATCTGAAAACATGTAGTGATGCCACATCCTCATGTCAGCTTGACTAGATTTATAATCACTTGGGAGACACAGTTCTGAGTGTGGCTGTGAGGGTGTTTCCAGAGAAACTGAATTTATTGGTGTCATAGTCAGGGTTTCTATTGCTGCAATGAAGCACCATGACCAAAAAGTAAGCAGGGAAGGAAAGGGTTTATTTAGCTTATGCTTCCATACCGCCATTCATCATTGAAGAAAGTCACGACAGAAACTCAAACAGGGAAGGAACCTGGGGGCAGGAGATGATGCAGAAGCCAAGGAGGGGTGCTGCTTACTGGCTTGCTCATCATGGCTGCTCAGTTTGCTTTCTTGTTGAACCCGGGTCCATCAGCCCAGGAATGGCACTACCCACAATTGGGCCAGCCTTCTCACATCAATCACTAACGAAGAAATGCCCTACAGGTTTTCCTATTTTATACATCCCTATCTTATAGAGGCATTTTCTCAACTGAAAAATCCCTCCTTTCTGGTGACCATAGCTTATATCAAGTTGACATAAAACTATCCAGCACAGCAGGAAAGACCTACTCTGAACATGGGCAGCACCAATTCATCTTCTGGGATCCCATACTAAATGGGAACGAGAAAATGAGGTGAGCAAGGCAGTCATCGCTCTGCTTCCTGACTGAGCATGTCACATGACCAAACTTCTCCTGATCTTGTGGCTGCAGCTATAACAGTTCTCTGCTGCCCTTACTTCTTCGGCAGGATAAATTGTACCCCCACAGATGGTGATTTCAAACAATCCCTCCCATCCTTAAGCTGTTTTTGTCAGGAATTTTGCCATAGTAACAATGAAAGAATTAACTAATGCAGAGTTGGTGTTTGCGAGTGCATGGAAAGAGTCACAAGGATGATAGAGAAATATCTCTATGAGACCTTGAGACCTCAGAGAACGTGCCATTCTGGACTTCCAAACTGTTTAGGGTTATTGATTCTTTCCCTCTTCCATACTCTCCTTCCATGGAAGAAAAATGTCTCTCTAATGTCTCTCTAAAAATGTCTGATGCTCTAGACTCTAGCTTCCCCACCCCCCGCACTGAGACTGAAGGTGAGCACCACCATGACAGGCAAGATTTAGAACCCTGAGCTGATGAGATTTACCTGAGATTTTTCAACTTCAAGGAAGGATGCAGTGAGTAAGACTTTAGAGGTGTGTATATGTATATGTCAGACTTTAGCACAATGTATATGTTGGATAGATTTAAAACTTTCAACATTAAAAATTAGAAAATTGAAACTGCCTCTCCCAAAATATTTCCCCACTCTAATCTAGACCCTCAGATTAATTTCTGTGCTGTGTCTTTGAGATGGATGGCGTTGATGTAGCCTCTGCCTACCTGAAACTCACTGTATAGCTCCCAGGCTAGCCTTGAACCTGCAATGATATCCTTGCCCCTTGCCTCCTGAGTGCTGGAATTTCAAGCAGTCACAAATATACCCAGATAGAATATTTTCTAGCTGCTTAAAAAGGGGGAATAGGGGTGATAAATTAAGTACATTGAGATGGAGGGATTGCCTGGGTTATCCAGCTGGGCTGTAAATGCAATTATTTACCTCATTTTAAAATATGGTAATCAGCCAAGGACGATTGCTACCAAAGCCTGACAGCATAAGCTGGATCCCCATGACCCACATAGTGGAAAGAAAGAACTGGCTTAACTCCTGACATTTGTGCCCTGACCCCCATAGGCATTCTATGACTTGAGAGTACTCCCATGTGTATATATTCAATAACACACACGTTGTCCTATCATTCCTAACAACACTCTTATCTTCCAAGCTCCCCCAAAACAGCTCACCAAAGTTTTGCCATCCAATGGCTTTTCTCGCCCAAAGTTCCAAAGTCTTTCCACAATCTTCCCAAAATTAACAATTAAAAAAAGAAAAAATAAAAATAGAACGCAGTCAGATAAAATTTTAGCTGCAGTGGAGAAGAGCGTGTAAATAGAACTGGGAAAACCTATCTAAAATGCTACAGGAAACCGAGCCACCCAAAGGCCTGAGTACCTATGCTTATCTGTGGGCTTATGCTATGTGCAGGGTTCAAATGCAGGCAGGCTGATGTCTTGATGCTCCTCCCAAACCACCATGCTACAGAGCTGCTTGGAGATGGGAGAGGGATCCAAGAGCCAATGAACCTTCTTTGCCTAAATAGGGTGATGATATCTACTTTACTTTATTCCATGGGTTGTTTTGAATTTATGTAAAGAAAATGTAGAATCAGTATTGCTTTGCAAATTAGATGTACGATGATTATTTAAATAAATACATTCAAAAGAATCCTCATTATTTCAAAAATATAAAGAACTACAAATATAGAACACCTGGGTTCCACCCAGAAGGAGGGGAGCCCAAACACTGAGCTGACGGCAACCTGGGTTTGGAGGAAGGATTGATATATTCTTTTCATCCAAAGTCAGCCATGTCCACCAGCCAGGAAAAACACCCTCTCCTTCCAAGCTAAATGTGCTTAGCAGCAAAAGCCTAAATGCAGTATGTCATTTCTACCAAGCAAAAAAAAATGAGATGCAACTTTGAGAAGTTAGATCCATTCGAATGACACCATTACTCTGGAGCATCTGTGATGTGGTTCTCTGAAATTGTTTTAAGGGAACAAATAAACAGCTGAAACTCAAGCCCTGACCTCCCTCCTAGAAAGCATCCCAGCCTCTCTTCCCAGTTCCATCACAGGAGCTGGCTCCCAAACCCTGCAGGCTGTTTCCAAAACTGAAGTTTCCCTTCAAAGGACAAGCATCTACTAGCATCATTTTCTTTAATGTTTACAAAATTATCTAAGCACCGTTCTGAAAGAAGTGCTGAGAGCGATCAAAGCCACAGCAAACCTCCTGAGGAGTTTGGTTTCCCAGGATCTAACTGTGAGGGGGGAGGCACTGGAAGCAGGAAAAGCTAGAAGAAATGACTTCAGCACTCACAGGCTGACTTGGGTTAGAATTCAGCTCCCTCCCTCACTGCCTGGGTGAATCATTTACCTTCCCTAGGCCTCAGTTTCCTCCTCCTCCATCCCACTCAGGGTGCTTTGGGAAGTGAAGAGGTGTCTTTAATTAACTCTCCATGAAGATACTAAATAGAGACTAGAACCCATCATAAGCAAATCAACCTATCTGGCCATTCTATTTCCTGAGTCCTTTTAAGAGTTTTTAGAAGATTCTAGAATATAGTGGATTCACAGAATCATTTCAAAGAAATTTAGGTGGCAGCCCCATATGACATCAGTTGATATCAGCTTACTCCCGGGTCTTGCTACCACACTGTCTTTCTTGATCTTGTTCAAACACACTAGCCCATACTTGCCCTAGGGCCTTTGCACAGGTTGTTTCTCTACTTGAAATGTCTCTTCCCCATATACATCCTGACTTTCTCTTGGAAATAGCAATGATCCTAAGTGTATACCCATTCCAGCATATGCTAACCTCCCTTATCTTTCTTTAACTACTACCATCTGGCAAGTATTCACACTTATTTGTATATTTTTAATAGAATCTTCCAGGTGAATGAAGATTCGGGGCTATCTTCCATATTCCTTGGGACCAGAACTTTGTCTGTTAGAGTCATTTAAATATTTGTTGAAGAAATAAAAGAAAGGGGAAAGAGAGACTATAACCAGGGAGATCTCAGCCATGGACTATTGCAAACTGTAAAGAGAAAGAGGAGAGGGATGCTCCAGCTTGCTTCCAAACTCTGCTCACTCCAGAGGGCAGTTATATCCCAGCAAGGGCAGTGCAGTCAGAACAGCAGGGTCTGTCCCTCTGGAGCAGGTGGCCTGCCACTCTGCTTCACCTGGGCTCGCTTCAGGCACTCTCAGCTGATACTGGGAGAGGCAGACCCTATGTATGGTTATAATAGCTAGCAATCCTGGTAAACACTGGGGTGCCAGCAGCATGGAGGTGGGCCTCCAGGGTGACAAGCTTAATGTAAGCAAACAAAATCAGTTTGCTCCCCTCTCAGCAAAGATAGCAGCCAAGAAAGTGTCTATGATGGGTTGTGGAGAAAGAGAGAGCCAGCTGCAGAAGCAACAGTTAAACTGGGTATCAGGAGTCCTACACGGTGCCACACAGACCCACCAGCAGCTGTAGCAAAACAACAACAACAACAATAATAGAGATGGGAATCTTCCACAAAGCCCTCCATCAGTCTGGTCACCAGGTTTGCTCAGGAACCCATCCAAGTCACCTGCCAAGACCCTTGGAAGTTGTTGGTTAGTTTGCTTTCGGTTTTGGTTTGTTTTTGTTTTGCTTAAAAAGAAAAAAGCAGGCGCTCTGAGAATGAGGCGGGGTGGGGTGGGGGGGTCAGGACAAATGGCAGGTGCTTCAGTGGGAACCTGTAGGCTAGTAATGCTGGGCTAAGACAGAACTCAAAGCCAGTTGCATCCCGGAAGGACTCTGGATGCTCCCCTGTTTGAATGAAGCTGGAGGAGACAATTCGCTCAACTAGTGCTTTCCCCCATCAAGTCAAGCCCTCCCAATGGGTTTGCTATTTAACCCATGTAACTAGCTTGGATATAGAAATAACCTCTGAAAATGGCATTTAAATGGCCACTTTCTATGTCAGTGACAACGTGACCATAAGCTGACTTTCCAATTAATTGCTATAGAATCAATAAAAATCTTCACCTGGGTGAATTTATCCATCTGAAGCCTGCATCCCATAATAGTAAATAACAGGTGGTACAAGATGCAACAATAGAGCGATGAGGGGTTTGTGAGGCTGCTCCTAATAGCTAAGGGTGAGAGGCAAGATGGAAACCTTGTCTGTGCTGACTTGTCCATTTGGGGTGTTGACACCATTTACCCTAACAGCCATCATCTAGAGCAGTGATTCTCAACCTGTGGATCGAGACCCCTTTGGGTCCTAATGATCTTTTTTTCTCAGGGCCCACATAAAACAGATATCCTGTATATCAGATATTTTCTTTGATACTTTGTAACAGTAGGGTTTGAAATCACCACAACCAGAGGAACTAACTGTACGAAAGGGTCGTAGCTTTTAAAAGGTTGAGAACCACTGAACTAGGAGGCTCAGCCCATCAAGAAAGCATCGAAAGAAATAAAAAGCCTCACTGGGAACTACATGAGCACCGGGAACGTATACCCAATTTGTATATTTTCAAGTCAAATTTTGCTGTGACTTAGCAGCCACAATCAACTAAGTGGCATTTTACTGAAGTGCCTCCTGAGAAAGCCAGCTGACATCATCAGGCAAGCATTGAATTGGGGGTGGGCGTCAGTCAAAAATGATGGGCTGTATTGATTTTCACTGGGCAGGGAACAGACTCCCCAGCTTGAGTGTGTCAAACAGTCTGCTTACCTTGCCTCACCTCCAAAAACCCGTAGATCAGGGCAACTCCAAGTCCTCACAGAGCGCTCTCTCTCCTCCTGCCCAAAAACCACGACCTCAGCAATGGGGAGGTTGTCTCCCTTCCCTGCCACAGCAGACAGTAATATGCAATCAGGAGCCAAGATGACCTGTCCTTGATTAATTTATTACAGCAGGCCGCATGTTGGCTGATGGAAAGTCACAGCGCTTGGGTATCAGTATTTTCTCTGTTCCAGTCCTTTTTTTTTTTTTTTCATTCCCATTTTTCCAAAGTTATCCCAGCACTCTTCTGTACCAAAAAAAAAAAAAAAAAATTCAACACAGCATGCACATACATGCGTGCGCACACAGGCACACACAAACACGCACACATACACATGCACACGCAGGCATACACACACAGAGAGAAGCAGACATCTGCTGTGTGCAGTCCAGGGACAGGTACACAGATCAGACGTTCCCAGTACACTGCCTTTAGTGTGTGCACAACGCCTATGGCAAGGAGCGACAGAGTGGTAATGCTCAGGGCATCCTTGTCTGTAAAGCCCATGAACAAGTCCCAGAGGCTACAGGGAGACTACATCTGCAGCATTAGATGGTAGAAGTCAGGTCCCCAACAAGTTGTGGAGAATTCTCCAAATGCTCTGGGGATCTGTCAGAAATTGAAAAGGGCTACAAATTCGTCAACGTCCCTTCCATCAGAGGAGAGCATCTGAATCCTTTTGTTTCGTTTGTTGTTGGCATGTGTTGACTATACATGATATCGAATTTCATTCCGATGGTTTCATAGACATATAAAATGTCCTTTACCGGGTAAAGCATGCCTTGAATACCAATGCTTAGGAAGTAGAGGCAAGCAGATCTCTGAGAGTTCAAGGACAGCCTGGTCTACGTAGATAGTGCTAGGTCAGGCAGAGTTATATAGTGAGATTCTGTTTCAAAAACAGATAGCTAGACAGATAGACAGACAGACAGACAGACAGACAGACAGATAGATAGATAGATAAAATGGAGTTTGATCATACTCAGCCTCGATTATTTTCTAGTTATTTATTCCTCATTTGAAGAAGAATGTCCTTGGCTGGTCAATAGGGAGACAGTGATAACCTATCTTTTCTGGGTCTAAGCATTAAGGAGACTGGCAGCTTCTACCCTGATCTTTTGCAAGTCAGGAGCTTCAAAAGTGGGACAGAGACTTTAGGGGTCAGGACTCTAAACACCAGGCAGCTCTGTGTGCAGAGGCAAACCAGCTTCAGGGTTCCATGGTGGGTGTGAAGGACCACCTTGCACACACACACCCTCCAGCCTCAGTCTCCCTCACCAGTGCCAAGAAGATCAAAGAAAAGCACTTGAGCTCCGACAGTGACAAAATGGCCACTGTGGGCTTTTAAAACTGTTCAGTTTGGGAACGGCCCACATTGCAACCTCGAGGATTGGCACCAAGCTACCGGACACCAGACACTTGACAACCTTGTTTCTAGGACAGTCTGCTGAGACAGCGAGAAGACCCTTCCGGCCATTCAGTGTGTTGGTCAAACCCCTCCAGCTTGGGAAGGTTTTTGCTGGGGCCCCTGCATGAAAGTAGCTCCCGACGGAAGGCACCTGAGTCCCATTTAACTTCCTAGTCAAACACCTGTACGCACTAGGTCTGCCTAGTTGGTAAAGGGATCTCCCGTCCCCCCGAGGATAAGCACGCCTGCCTTCAGAACAGCGTGTGACCCAACTACGAAAGGTCGGTGACCGAACTAGGAGCTTGACGAATATCGTCCTTACCAGAAGACGTAAGCAGAACTTTCCAGAACACTTGGCTAAACAAAAATCGATCTTCAAGAGAAGAAGGTTATGAATTCTTCTAACACGGCCGTAATAAAGCCAAGAAAAAGCATTTATCTTTCGTTTATCCGGTTCTTAGGGGTCTCATTTCTGCGTAAGAGTCTAAAGAGATGTTTCTAAATTTTCCTTTCCGATTCTCCTGGGTAAGGACTCAAACATTAAAATATCATTTACAACAGACATTATGCCATAATGCAGCAAGACCCTCCGCACAAACTCAACCCCCGTGCCCCACCTCAAGCATCAATCGACAAGTGCACAAAGGTGCTGGTTTCTTAGGCCAGAGTTATGAAAAGGTTGTTACCACACTGCCCCCTCGTGGGTAATTCTGATTCCGCAGCTCAGGTTTCAAAATGTCAGACGTAACCTATTTGAGAGACCACAATTCTGAAGCGGGTAATGCTATCCTCCTCAGTGTTATGGGGCTTGGATACGATGTAGGACCAGGACAGATAATCCATAAGTCCACTATGCATTGTGTGATACAGCACTTGTGATTTTATTTAAGAGTTGAACTCTGAAGTCAGAAATACCCGTGAGTGTGTGTGTGTGTGTGTGTCTGTGTCTGTGTGTCTGTGTGTGTCTGGGAGGAGGGGTAGGAGGGGTTGACAGCATCTTCAACAAATGGTGATGGTCAAACTGAATATCCGCATGGAGAAGAATGCAAATAGAACCATATTTATCACCAGCAAAAAACTCAAGTCCAAGTCGATCAAAGACCTCAACATAAAACCAGATGCACTGAACCTGATAGAGGAAAAAGTGGCAAATAGCCCTGAACACATTGGCACAAGAGACAACTTTCTGAACAGAACATCAACAGCTCAGGTACTAAGATCAATAATTAACAAATGGGACCTCTTGAAACTGAAAAGCTTCTGTAAGGCAAAAAACGCACTCTGTCAGTTGGACAGAGTGACAGGCTACAGAGTGACAAAAGATTTTTACCAACTCCACATCCAAAAGAGGACTAATACCCAAAATATATAAATAAGTCAAGAAACTAGATAGTATAAAAACAAACAATCCAGTTTTAAAATGGGGCACAGATCTAAACAGAGAATTCTCAATGAAGGACTCTCAAATGAATGAGAGACACTTAAATGTTCAACATCCTTAGCCACCAAGGAGCTGCAAATCAAAACTACTCTGAGATTCCACCTGACACCCATCAGAATGGCCAAGATCAAAAATTCAAGTGACACCTTATGCTGTCGAGGATGTGGAACAAGGGGAACCCTTCTCCATTGCTGTAGGAGTACAAACTTACACAGCCACTATGGAAATCAATATGGAGGTTCCTCAGAAAATTGGGAATTGAAGCGTCCAGAGACCCACCTATACCATTCCTGGGCATATACCCAAAGGATGTTCCATCTTACCATGAAGACACTTGCTCAAGTTTGTTCGTAGCAGTTTTACTCATAATGGCCAGAAACTGGAAACATTCTAGATGTCCCTCAACTGAAGAGTGGACCAAAACAAACAAACAAACAAACAAACAAAAGGTGATATGTTTACATTTATACAATGGAGTAATGGTTGTTAAAAAAGAAAAACATGATATCATGACATTTGCAGGCAAATGGCTGAAACTCGAAAAAAAAAAATATCATCCTGAGTGAGGTAACTCAGACCCAATACAGTATGTATTCAGTTATGAGTGGATAGAAGCTATTAGGTAAATGATAACCAACCTCCAATCTGTAGACCAGAGAGGTTAGGTTAAGAGAAGGGCTCTAGAGGGGTAAGCATGGATCTCCCTGGGAAGGGAAAATAGATTTTGCAGGTAGCCTGGGGTTTGGGTAGAGGTGAGAGCAGGATGGAGGGATCAGGTTGGAGGAAATGGGATGGAGGGAGATAGTGTGGGTAGAGACATATAAGACTGAAGGGGGTGGAGCAGCTGTGGGGCAGCATGGAAACCTAGTGCAGGGGAAAGTTCCTGGACTCTGTAAGCATGGTCCCAGTGAGGACTCCTAAAATGGGGAATATGGAGTCTGAACTGGCCATCTCTTCTAGCCAGGCAAGGCCCCCGTGATGTGACTGGGTTCCATTCTCTTGCATTATTGGCCAAGGGGGTCCTGTGAAGATCCCCCAAACAACCCAGGTCGATGCTATGACAGAGGGTTGCTCTCCACAAACTGACAGTGGGAGTCAATTACAGAGGACAACTTCCATTCCTCTCATTAAACACAAAGAAGGCTTGCCTACATGAAGCCTTCACCCATGCCTTCTAGTCTCTTTGGTGCAGTAAGGTATTCTGTGGGCTACCAAAAGAGAAATACAGACACCAACCCAACCACAAAACCTCTGACCTACAATCTTCTCTACCTACAAGATGTCTAGGAAAATGGTGGTGTGGGGTGTGTAAAAGTGGACGATCGATGTCTGATTTAACTTGAGGCCTACTCCATGAGAGGGAGCCCATACTCAGCACTGCTAGGAACCAGAGATTGGATAGCCCAGAGACCTGGGGTAGTACCAAATATGACTGTTCTAAGAAAGCAGATAGATAGATAGATAGATAGATAGATAGATAGATAGATAGATAGATGGATGGATGGATGGATGGATGGATGGATGGATGGATAGATAGATAGATAGATAGATAGATAGATAGATAGATAGATAGATAGATAGATAGATAGATAGAATTCTGCTCTATTTGTAGATGGCTGCCTTGTCCAGTCATCATCAGTGAGGCTTCCCCTGGCAACAGCTGGGAGCAAATGCAGAGATCCACAGCCAGACATTATGCAAAGAGAAATTCTAAGTTGAAGATCTCCACTGGGTCCCTTCTCTCAGAGCTCAAAGAATTCCTTTTAAGAGGGGGAGGAAAGGCTGTAAGAGTCAGAGGAGGTTGAGGACACCAGGAGAACATGGCACTCTGAATCAACTAAGCAGGGAACATATGGACTCCCAGACTGAAGTGGCAATCATGGGGGTCCTGCAGGGGTCTGCAGCAGGTGCTCTGTATATACATCAGGTCTGTTAGCTTGGTGTTTGGGGGAAACTCCTAAATATGGAAGTAGGTGTATTTTTGACTCTTTTGCCTACTCTTGGGACTCTTCCTCCTGTTGGGTTGCCTTGTCCAGCCTCAGAGTGAAGGGTTTTGCCTTGTCTTGTTATATTTTGTTTTGTTCTATTTGTTCTGTTTGGTTGTTGTCTCTTGGAGGCCTGCTCTTTTCTGAAGGGAAACAGATCTTAGGGAGAAGGGAGGTGGGAGGAAGCAGCGGGGAGTGGAGGGAGGAGAAACTGTGGTCTGGTTGTATTGTATGAGAGAAAAATCTATTTTCAACTTTTCCTTCTCACCCCTAGAATCCCCACCCCATCTTCATGTCTACTGTCTCTTACTGTCTTGCCCCAACTTACAGCCCCACAGCCCAGGGAACGTCTCAGGGGAGAAAGCAGGGAGGAATCCATACCCATAGGCTAGTGAGACGTCCTTAAACACGACCACCCAGAGCTGACATGGTCTTTGCAACTACAAGCACTTTAGAAGGAGTCATTTCTCAGATGATGTAACCACTGGGAGCCTGGGCCAGAAGAAGGAGTTCCAGGGGAAAGAAGAAAGGATGCCAAAGTACAATGGAGGAGGTGACTATAGTCTCATACTTACATATGAGACTCGAAATGGTTGTGGGATCCTGATCCTGATCCTTCTTGCATTTTTTGTGCATAGGCAGATGTGCACACAATGGCATTAAGTACCTTGTCATCCATATGTCATCCATATAGGGATGGAGGTGCAGCCTCATCACAGCTGTCTCCCGACTCCAGAGTGTGTTCTTGCCCTGCTGTGCAGCTCTGCCTTCCCAGCAGGCTCAGACAGCTCCCCGCCTGCTAAGCTGGTATATGTTAGAGATCAGACATGTTAGAGATCAGAACCATTGTCAGGTTCTCCTTGTTGATCAAGGCTTCTCTGAGCTGGAGTCCACACAGGGAGAGAGTGATAGATGCAGACACTGGGTGGGAGTGTTCTGCTACATTTGCCAGTGAAGCATCGTTACCATTTTGTCCTTTCATAGGACAGGGCAGTGACCCACGGCTTTCAGAGGACCCTGTATTGCCTCAGCAAGCCCTACTATTTCTTTCCACATTCAGGCAACACACATCAAAACACAAAAGACTCTAGTCATCTCTGTGTATCTAGTCAACTTGTGTCATTCACTCACACAAACACATCCTACAGCCAGACATCAAACATGTGCTGAAAATGCCACCTTGGGCTCCCAGCATCTTTGAACTTACAGCATGATCAGGGACACAAACATTAATTCAATAGACACAAGTAGGTGCAAAATCCCTAGAGCGGTCAATGCTGTTCAGGAGAGATGGGTCCCCAGGAGAAAGTACAAAGGAGAGTTCACAAGGTCACAAGGTTAGAAGCTATTCTCCTCAGAAAGTGATGAGCAGCCCAGTAGGATGAGCTGGAATTATGCAGAGGAAGAGAAGGAATCCCAGGTAAAAGGGTATTATGGGAAACCAAAAGCACCAGGATGCTGAAGGGAGAATTCCATGTGTATAATCCTAAAACCAGCTAACCACTCTCCTGGGTTCTACCTTACCTAAGAAAACGGGCAGAAAGTCAGTCATCTGCCTCCATATTCGAGAGTTCCGCATCCACAGATTTGATCAACTCTATATTAAAAATTGTTGAGGAAAAAAATGTGACTGAATGGAACATTTCATAGCCTTTTTTGTTTGCTTGCCATTATTCCCTAAATCAGAAAAATGGCAAATATTTACTTAGCTGTGCAAAGCACAGCTCTCATCCCAAGGGGAATAACTGAGTGTTATTATGAGCCACATCTGAGTGAGCATGGCCTGGATTCAGGTTGTCCCAAACAGCATGCTCCAGTGTCACAGCAGTTATGTGGACTTTTCTAGTGACAAGACAAAAGAAAGCCATAAATCAAGACGTTTTCCTAGTGTGTTGGTGGAAACATCAGGTTATTAAAGGGACTAATGATAACGCAAAATAATCTGCAACATTCCAACCCTCCATAATCATGACGTTCTAATTAGCCTTTGTAAATCCTTAGCATAAGTATGGGTTTTCTCTCTGGGAACTTCAATTTGCCTCAGTCTGCATACTCCATTAGATGTGTAAGAAATCTACAGATGTTTGAGGTGCGCGGAAGAATGTACGGAGGCTATATACAAAGGCTGTGCCATGATACATGATGGTTCAGAAAAGCCTCAGACTGTAGTATCTACGTGGCCATGAGTATCAAGAAATGGCTTCTAACCATTTCTCAGTGGACTCTGGTCTTTTAGAAAGACTCAAACTCACAAAGACAAAGAACATATGTAGACCCTACCCAATGATGAGGGGGTAGGTAAAGTCTAGCATTTTAGAAAGGAGACCAAAAGAGGGGGATGGTAAAAGGACACAGCAGAGGAATGAAGGGGGATGGTGGAGAGACTACAAAGAAAGATGGGGGAAAGGTTACGGAAGATAAGGGGATGAAGATGAAGAAGCACAAAATACATTTTGTTTGAAAATGTCATAGTGTATCTAACACATAATTTTTTAATTTTAAAAAATGAAAATAAACATAAATATTTTGAAATAGAGCCAAGGGGGGCTGAAATTTCAAATTCCTTCCCACTCCTCATCACCTTCCCAAATGCATGGAAAAACTCCTCATGATATAGATCATAGGTTGATCCACTATCTGAGAGACCAAAAGATTAAAAATCAGCTACTAATTAAGGCCTGAGCTAGGTGGGTGGAGAAGTCCAGTAATGCCCTGAGGGGAAAGACCACCTTACTGCATTCTTTCCCCACCCACTAGGGATACAGTTGCTAGGAAACTGACCCATCCCCCTAGGGAGGGACACCAGGTCATTATGGTCTGGGGACCTTCCTATAACCAATCAATTCAAAATGTAGCATTTTGACCAATAGATGCTTGCCAGGCAGGAATCGAACCTGCCTTGGGCATGCTGGGATGGACCAGAATCTTTAAATCACCCAACTAACCTGAGCACGGGGTGCTCAGCTCCCACCGCTTCAGCAGTGGGGGAGTGTGGGCCCCAGCTGCAGCTTGTAATTTACAATAAAAAGAACCTCATGTATTTACAGAGGAGTCTGTTTATTCCTGGTCTTTTGGGGTTGATGAACTGGGCAGAACAATCTTAATACGAGATCTTTTTTTTCTATAGTCCTTTCTAGATTGTGTGTACCTAATACAATTTAACAACACTGTAAATATTTTGTGATGTGCCTTATTCATCCAATATTATAAAGTAAACCTTTTATCATGCAAAAATCCCACTTACCTATTGAAACGACCCCTAATGAAAAAGAACTATTAAAACATAGTTCTTGAGGCCCCAGCACACACATTCAGTGGCTCAATTGCCCTTAATTCTAGATCCAGTGAGATTAACACTGGAGACCATGGGCATCTGTACACACACACACACACACACACACACACAGCCTTTTCTTTCTCTTCTCCATACCACCAGTCCCAAGCAGGACAGTTGGTCTTCTTTCATCCAAGAGGGGAGGGAGGCCCAGACAGGCTATGTGATTATTGCAGGTTACAGGGGTGCTCAAAGCCCCCTGGATAACCTGCCCTCCAGTCCTCAGTGTCTTTAGTCCTATGCTGCTGTCGGCAACTGGACATTGGATACTGAGGTCAGCGCTTCTTGTTCCCATGATATCCGCGTACTTCACTGTAATGGTGCCGAGCTCTGGCTTGTGAGCCAGGAGTCCCCTGGTTAGTGCCGCAGGCTTAAACCTGATACCAATCTTGTATTTTTCTGGCTATCAGATCAAAGCTCAGCTGGGGTATTTAATCAACACCTGATCAATTCAAACTGCTTTAATTAATTTTTTCCACCAAATTGCTCTACTCTTTAATGGATTTTTATCAAACTGATCAGTTGTATAAGAGCGAAGAAGATATAATGGGATAATTCCATTAGGTTTCATTATAGTGGAAAGATGGGATTTGGGGAGTAAGAAATATCGCTGCGGACTGTGTAGGTAATTTTAAACCTGGGGAAATTGAGTTCTTTAATACGGCTACTAGGAAAAAAAAAGTACTCATTCAATCACCACATTAACATCAATATTGTGTCCACTGAGTGCCAGAACTGTGCAACTCGGAACTACAGAAATGGTTCTGAGTAAGTACAGAGCTGTGCCTCTGAGCAGTCTGTGCCTTTTCTGCTAGCTGCAAATCCACCCTGCTCTACCTGCCCTGTGAAGTTCCTGTCTGAGGGGGTGTGTGGTGACCTTCTGCCAGCAGAGAGCGCTGGAGAGATGCTATGGCCCTAAGCCCCTTCCCCTCCCCCCACCTCCCACCCCTGCTGGGGAGGCAGGAGGGTACGTCAATCTGCTCAATTCCCTGCTCCCAGAGTGACTCAGGAAATACTCCCTGAATGCTCAATGAACGAACGAACGCACTTTATGGAGTTCCCGAAGCCCGCCAAGCAAGCCAATGTTTTGCTGCCTTTAGCAGAGAAGCTGAAAGCAATGTGATTTCTGTAAACACTAACCGAAAGCCGGTATCAAGACTCCTAGCTTCAGGATGCAAACTTTACATTGTAGGGAATCTTTAATATTGCCTTCCCAGTATTCTTATTGAAGATTTTTTTTTCCTGCTTGTCGGTAAAGGGATTTTCTTAAAAGGGCACCAGCCAGTTTATAGCCTGTCACCTTTTTATAAAACATCTATGGCATCATCCAGTGTCACTCCAGCGGTGCGGAATAAATTTCCTAACCCAACATAGACAGAATGACTTCCATCCTAGCGATGCCTCCGAGTCAGGTCACACGGGGATAGCGAGGCATTAGTCTCACACTCCTAAAGTCAGAAAGAACCTCAGCCAGGATCCATCAAGGAGCCGCTGGGACCAGGCAGCGGCCCTTGTGGAAAGTGAGAAAGCACAGCTGTCACAGAGATGTCTAGAAACAGAGCAACAGAAGCACACATCTGCGACTCAAGCCTCTGGGGAATATTTGCTCACCTGGCCCAGCTCTTGGTAAAGCGATGGATGGAGGCTAAAGCTAAGTGTTCTGGGGAGATTTTACACAGTGTAACAAAGTCACACACAGCATAACGGCTGGGAACGATGCCTATGCCTTGCTTAGGGCTAGGATGGTGGACAGGCATCTGTATATTTGTGGCCCAGCAATCTGTACCTATATCAATAGCTTAGCATACACACACTTGGGAGGGTAGATCCTGGTTGTCAGTTTACCTGAATCTGGAGCTAAAAGGTGCCCCGCTGGGCACACTAGTGAAGAATTTTCTTGATTAGATTAGCTGAAGGAAGAAGACCCACCATTAACGTGGTGCTGCCATCCGGTGGCAGTCTAGACCACTATGATAGAAAGAGAAAGGTTTATGCCTGCTTGCTTCCACTCTTACTGATGAGTTCATCCGTCCTGCTGCTGTTGCTGCTACATTCCTTTACTGACATTCAGACCCAGTGTCAGGCTTCCAATAAAGACTGAAGACCAGTGGCTCTCCAGGAGCCCTTTGGGACTTTGGTGCCAGATTGGAACTTCTGAGACCTTGAGGACTGAGCCAATACTTGGTTCCCAGCCTGCCTGGTGTGAGGTGATCATGGTTAGACTGCCCAGACTAATCTAATAAGTCCCCTTTAAATAAGGGTCCAACCTTTTGGCCTAGTTCCTCTGGAGAACACTTACCCAGCACTGTCAATGGCTGGCTTTTTCTGAGTTAACTTTCATCCTAGTTGATGTGAGAATCACACAGCGTTGACAGTGACTAGACTATATTCTAGGAAGTACCTCATGCCAGATAACCAGAGAATGAAGGAAGAGCACGGGGGATGATAATGAGGCATGGTCGGCAGTGGCTGGTTCCCAAATAGGCTGCCTACCTTTAGTTCTTCTGTCTATAAAGCCTGCAAGCTGGGGATGAGAGAGAACAGCTTGTTCTGGGGGTGTTGATCCATTGCCTTCTCACATCAGGGCTTCTCTGAATAAAGTACAACTTGAAGATTCAGTTCCTCTCTCTGTTCACGGACGGTGATGGTGGCCCTAGGTCCTAAGGACTAATAAGCAATTGGGCCTGAAGATTCTTCAGGACTACACTGTCCCTGGTTGGCTAGGAGCTCTGCTTCTGAGGGTCGGCTGGAGCTCTGACCAAGGTGATTGACAGTGGGGGAGGAGGACAGACCCAGGGTCACAAGGACAACAGCTGTGTGTCTGTTCTGGGACCCGAAAGGGTGACAGAACCACCTAGGGATAGGTGGGCTCAGAGCAAGCCCCACAGTCCTCCACGTTTCAGGAGGGGCCCCAAGAGAAACCAGCTTCCCCACACCAGAGGGCTATGGAGACCACAGTAAAGCCAGGAAGACTGAAATGGACCTTCCTACATTTTCTGGGTCTTTCTTTACAACTCCCTAGAAGGGTGGGGCTCCCCCAGAGCCTTCTGATTAGCAGGGGAAGGGAGTTAACAGAGCTTGTTTTTGTTGTTTTGCATACGTGTATGTGCACTTTTATGACTGTATCTATGAGTGTGACTATACATATACCAGACGACAGGGATTGCTCAGACTTGATGTTTTGATATGATAGGTTCCCCCATAGGTCTCACGGCTGGGGCCACTTTTCCAGGTGTGGTAAAAAGTTCTAAATACAGTGTTTGCAGCACAAGTTAGAGGGTATGTGAACAGACACTGCAGTCAGCCACCCTGTGTCAAATCCTGGTATATAGAATTGATGAGCTGGGTTACTCCTGACTGTAGCTTGGCATTTCTGTGCTTCATTTCCTTGTAGGTAAAATGTGGCTATGAAAAATAACACAAGCTGAGTCTCTGTGTTCAGGACACTGGATCATATCAAAACATCAAGTCTGAGCAATCCCTGTTGGCTGCTCTAAGCACACCTCCATGCCAGGCTCAGCCCCTGAAAGCTCTTGATCTTGAACTTGGCTGCCTTCCAGCCTATCTGAAGCTCCACACACATCTGCCACCATTACTGTTACCATCTGCAGACAAAGCATTGAGAAGATGGAGGACAGAAGGTGCCCCAGTGTCCAAACAGGGACTCAGGAGCAGGCGTGCCACGTTTGACAGTGTTACACAAGTGGGAGAGAGAGAGAGAGCTAAAGAACTTACAGGCAGGACTATGGAGATAGCTCCTCGGTTGAGAAGTTATTCACCTTACAGACATGAGGACTTGGGTTCGATCCCCTTCACCTCTGTGAAAATACCCAGGTGCAGTGGCATGCACTTGATATCCCAGCACTAGGAAAGCAGAGGCAGGAGGATCCCTGGGGCTCACTAACCAGCCACTCCAGCTGTGCTTCACACCAGTACAAGACCCTGTTTCAAAGGAGGTAGATCACCTTCCCCAGGATGACACTGGAGGATGCCCTCTGACCTCCATATGCACATGCACACATATACATACACCCGCATACCTATACACATCTGTATACACGCATACATGCATGCGACCTGAACAAACTGCAAAGCAAGCACTAATGGTCTGAGTAACTTTCCAGTTCTGTATTGGGCTGCATTCACGGTCGCATAGGAATAAGAGCAGTAAGCTGCATTTGTCTGCAAAGCGCATGCACCTTACCTGCCCTCAGCAGGTTGTCAGAGCTGATTGGGATTTGTTTTGACGCATCTGGAGAGCTTGGATAATTGCTCACCCAAGTCACATTGTTGTACCCCCTGAACCCACAGGAACCCAAAATTTCACCAGAAGGAAAAAAGGTGGAATAGTGGGCTCATCTTTGCAAGTTTATCCTCAGCCCACCCCCTACAGAAAGCAGGCGTGCTTCTGGTCCCCTCTCACAGGGCCTTACCGGTTGTGTTGAATCACAGTTTGTTTCCAGACAGAGCTCAGGTTTCTGTGAGGGCAGGAAAAGCAAATAGGAGCCAATAAGGGAGAGGTGGCCACAAAGGCAAACAAACAGCCTGCAATCAATATAATGAATGTGTCAGAAGGCAGGCTGGAAACTCAAGTGGGGTTGCTGCCACTTGAAGCATTTATCTTCCAAGCTGAGAGGCCTCCAACTGGGAGAACAAGTTTGCATTTCAAAGAGGCTTCAAGGAGAAGGGGTACCCCAGCCCCAAGCCTGCCAACAAGGGCTCCTAACAAAACAATCCCTCCAGGAATGTGGCTTAACTCTCTAGGAGGCAGGGGTGTACAGGAGAATGAAGCACCTTCTCCAGGCATCTTGGAACCCTCCACACCCCAGGCTTAAGGCAGGGCAATATGAAAGAGGTGAAAGGGGAAGAAGGGTATAAGTCTCATGACAGATTCTCCAAAGACCAGTGGACATTTAAGAAATGTCAACATAGTTCCACCAGCATCGAAATAACACAGAAAAATCCTCTGGTGCATTGACCATCAGAAGAGGCAATGGATGGTGAGCCTACCAATGGATGGTGCCTACTGTCTCTGGGGTACTGCAGCTTCATCGAGCATAGGAAGGTTGTAAGGACAGGGACGGAAAAGGAAGAAAAAGCCTGATAACTGTCAAGGTAACCAATTCTTACTAGGGTTGATGGTGGAGCAGCCAACTTTATGGCGCCAAGTTGGGAGAGGGGAGGGGGTCATCTCCTGCCATCCTCATCTGAGGTTTCTGGTTTTGAAGCTGTCTCGACCCTTCCTCCATTAATGCTGGGCCATTGAGGTCCCTCATGTGAAGACCTGAGCTCACACCCTAGAAGCCATGCTCTGTTGTTTGTTTTTAAGTCAAAAGTAATGCTGTGCTACTGTAAACTCAGCACTAGGCAGGCAGAGATGGGCAGGTCCCCAAGGCTCACTGGCTAGTGAGCCTTGCCTACTTGGCAAGTTCCAGACCAGTGAGAGGGCTTATTTCCAAAAGAAGGTGGACAGTGTCTGAAGAATGATAGCCGAGATTACAACTTGATCCATATACACAAAGACATGTACACCTGCACACACACGCACACACACACACACACATACACACACACACACACACACCATGGAGGCAGCTCAGCCAGGCTAAAGAGATTCCTGTCCCCACCATAGATAGGCCTAGGGTCAGTGGTAGCACCATGTCCTGACTCTAAGGCCTCAGATGTAGCAGCTCCCGACGTCTCAGTGTCTCAGGAGCACACTAAAGCAAGAGTTAGACCAACCATGGCCCCTTCTTACTAGGCAGACCACCTCAGGGTTTTCAGATCCCAGCAGCTACGTTTTCCCATCTCAGTGTGTGGTCTTCTGTCCAGTTTCTAGATGACAAAATGCTGTAGACTGGTGCTTATAACAGAAAAACATATTGCTCTCAGTTCAGAGAAAATAAAATCTGGAAAGCATGTTTTTTTACTGTCTAGTGAGTTCCCACTTCCTCGTCCACAAATGTCCCCTTCACCTCCCCTTCATGCCTTCGCATAGTGGAAGGGGCAGAGATCTCTTTTGGGACAACAATCCCAATTCTGAGGGCTCTGACTTTAAGATGGTATTACCTTCCTCCAACTCTGCCTCCAACCTGGTGGTTAATCTTCAAGGTAAACTAGGTTGAATCTAGAATTTCTGAGGACACACATCTGGGTATACCTGTAACGATATTTCCAGAAATGCATACTTGAGGGGAGATGATTCATCTTGGATGTAAACAACTCCATCTTATGGGCTAGTGCCCCATATTGTGTAAAAAGGAGAATGTCTGATCACGTATACCAACTATGGTGGCCCAGAAAATTGTAATAAAGCTGAAAAAGCCCTGTTGCCTACCGAGATGGCACCTACCATTGTGCTACATTTCCACCTGTCTCAGATCAGTAACATGCTGTGTGGATTTGTAGCCTAGGGCAGTAAGCTCTGCCACCATGGAGTCTAGGCATGCAGCAAGCCACTTTGTCCAGGTATGTCTAAGTACACACTATGTCTGCTCAGTGTCAAAGGAGCCTAGCGATCCACTGCTCGTTACCTGACTGTAGAGCGACGTGACTCACCTTACCTTGATTACATGCTCATTCTAGTACTTAACAGTGCTGTAAAAGACAGGAATGAGCTACAGAGTTTGCTGGTTTGAATGAAAAATATTACACACAGGCTCAGATATTTTGAACTCTTGATCCCTAGTTTGCTGGCTCCCTTCAGGGAGGCAATGAACCCATTAGGAGGTGCTTCAGCCTTGCTGGAGAAAGAACAGAATCAGAGACAGGCAATGAGAAGTTTTTTAGCCTCAGCCCACTTCCTGCTTGCTGCCTGCTTCCTATGTGCAGAGAAGATGTGACCTCTCAGCTTCCTGCTCCAGGTGTTTCCTGTCAAGCCTTTCTGTGATACCATGGACTTCCCCTCTGGGACCATAAGCCAAAATAAGCTCTTTTGCTGTAAGTTGCCTTTGGGTCACAGTATTTTATCACAGTAACAGAAAAGTGACTGATACAGTCAGCTAACAGATTGCTAAGCACAGAGCAACAGCTGAACACATGTGCCCACTCCCAGTTTTACAGACAAGCTCAGCAGGCATCCTGTCCCAATTTTACAGACAATAAACCAACCTACATTGAATCTGGAGTAAGCACACATCAAGGTATGTACCACAGAGTTGGCACTGGGCCAACCCTTTTATCACCTGTCAGTCACCTGTGCCGGTTGTAAAATGGGAGCACTCACTCACAGGACATGGTGCCTGTGTTTGCAAAGCTCTCCCACAGCCTCTAGGTCTGAAACTTTACCATTATGAATTCGTTTCCTTGGATCCTGATACAAAGTCTTCTAGGAAAGTACAGCTTCCAGGAGAAGACAAACCATCTTCTGCAGTTTGTCTATTTGTCTAGCTGTGAAACTGTCCTCTCTGGGGAGGAAGGTCAAGCCTCTCAAACAGAATGGAAGGAGGTGGAAGAAGAAAGAAGAGTCAGGGATGGAAGGAAACAGGAAACCTGAGAGTATGACACAAGATGGAGGCCAGCATTTACGGAGTGTCCACCACCGGCATGCAAAGTGGCTAGTTAGCAGCATCCACTGCTGCAGGATGCAAGGTTTCCTAGTTTCCTTGGATGCAAGGCTTTCCAGGCTCAAATCATGAACAGGGAAAGTAGCCTGAGCAAAGCTTTTGTTGTTTTTTTATACCACTTATGTCATTTCCTGTGTTCTCACAACAGACCTATGTGGTAGACATTAGGAAGAGACCCACGCCCATGGACATTTTATAGGACATTTGCCAATTTGACAAGATCAAAACTGAGACATATCTGGATTCAAGGTCCAGGCCTCATCCGGTCAAACCATGATGAGCAATCCCACTGACTTCATGCTCTACCCAACTGCCATTCCTCCTTCAAGGGTGCCAAGCACAACCCCACAGGTTAGCCAACCTGTGATAACTTGATTGAGCAGAAGAGAGCCATGTTTGGTACCTGGCACACTGGAGGTTTTCAATCAATATCAGCTGCAAGAACAAACGAGTCTGTTGGAACCCCACCATCTTGTCCCTTTCTCTAGCCTCTGTTTCACACAGGAACGTCCTCACCTGAGCCAGCCAACTTGCTTGGTGAGCTCTGGGTCAATGAGGAACCCCAATCTCACAAAGATAAGAGTGATGGCTCCTGAGGGCACAATACCTGACGTTGACATCTGCATTATACACACACACACACAACACACACACACACACACACACACACACACACAGGCACACAGGCATGCACAGCCTTGCAGACACAAAACCCACCACTGTTTTGGTCCAATTACATAGCTGCTTATCTTGCCACATGAACTTAAATTGAACTAGCCACACAATGATATCCATTTTATTAGCTGGTCACATATGCAGTTGCCTGAGGCTAAAATTAAAGGGTGCTAGGCCCGTTCTAACTAGCCAGAAGCATTCCCTCTCTCAGCAATCGGGAAAGGGGGCTCATAGCTTCCCTCGTTTACAACTCTTTTATATTTAATTCTAAAATAGGGCATTACAAGGAAGCCCTTGGGAGATAGTGGGTCTCAGTCACATGTTGGCTGTTCAAACCCAAAAGATGGAACCTGGGACAGAGTAGAGGAAAAGATGAGACAAGAACAAAACTGGGGCTTTGCCATCGATCTCAACCTCATCTAACCACTAGATGGTGCCAAACACAAACCATGATGGATACCAAGTGGAAAAGCCAGGGAACCTTGATGACGGAAGGAAGGAAGGGGCTACAAGGATGTGAAGTGAATAAAATAAATAAAAGGGGGGGGATTTCTGCAGTCTGCCCAAAGTTTAGCTGTGAGTCTTAGCATCTGCTTCGATCCCCTGTTGGATGGAGTCTTTCAGAGGACATTTATGGTAAATTCCCATCCTGTTCAGCTCTTCAACCACTCCCGGTGTCTATTCCAGTGCCCTTCTAGATGAGAATTGAGCATCCTCCTTGATATTTAGCTTCTTTAGGTCTGTGGATCGTGGTTATCTGGTATTATATGGCTAATATCTGCTTATAAGTGAGTATATTCCATGCATGTCTTTCTGGTTCTGGGTTACTTTATTCAGGATTTTTTTTTTTTTTGTAGGAAAGAGTAGGGGAATAGAAGGACCCAGAGTGGACAGGAGATCCATAAGAAGACCAACAAGGGGCCTGAAGAAACTGATGAACCAGCCAAAGACCATGCAGGAAGAGGACCTAGATGTAACCAATAAGCAGCTCAGTCTTCATGTGGGTGGCCTAGTAAGGGGATCAGAGTCTGTCTCTGACATGGACTCTGTTGCCTTCTCTTTGATCACTTCCCTCTGGTGGTGGTGGTGGAGTCATTGTCAAGCCACAGAAGAGGAGGATGCATGCAATCCTAATGAGACTTGATAGGCTGGGGTCAGATGGTAAGAGAGGAGGGCTCCCACTTTCTGAGAAATAGGAGAAGGAAAAAGAGAAGAGGCAGGGAGGATGGGGCTGGGAGGAGATGAGGGAGGAGGCTACAGTAGAGATGTAAAGTGAATAAATTATAAGAAATAAAAAAAGTTTAAAAATGTAAAAAAAAAAAAAAGACAAAAAAGAAGAATCTCTGGACTTAGCCCTGGAAAAGTCTTTAAACTAAGCAATATACAGATGACTCTAACCCAAGCAGAGATGATTGTTTGACTGTCACTAAAAGAAAAGTATTTTATATTTAATACCAAAAAAGGACATTAAAGAGAAGCACTTAGGAGCTGGTGGGTTGCAGTGAAGTGTTGGCTGTTCAAATGCAACCCTGGTGTCCAAGCCTTTCTCCAGGACAGCACAGTTGCTGCCCCCACCTTACAGCTGAGAATGCTGAGCTGAAAGACTGTTTGCTGCCGAGGTCATGCATGTAGAAAGTGGCTGACCTTGGATTGAGCCCATATCCTTGTCATCTACATCATGACATATGGCCCAGTGATGTGGCGGAAGGCCACTGTGCCTGCAAGTCGCCACAACAGCCCTGACCGATACAGGCATCTCTTTTCATCCAATGTCTCATTATTCTAACCATTAGTTTTACATCAGCAAATTCTAACAGCTAGTGGAGGGGAATAGTACTTCCCCAAGAGGCAAAGGATGCTAACAGAGGATCTCCTGGAACCGTAGTTACAGGGAGTCAAGGGTTCTGGAGAGTGAACCCAGACCCTCTGCAAGAGCATCCACAGAGCCATCTCTTCAGCCGAACGATTTCATGCTTTTGGAGCATTGTCCCCCTCCCATCTCCTCAAGCCCCAGCCTCTGCAGCCTCTGCCTCAGGGTTCGGTTGCTTCCGATTCCAGACAGAAGTGAGAACACACAGCGTCTGTGGGCTGTGGCTAAGAAGGACTCCCTCGTGCAAGGCTCTGCCCACTTGTGTGCAGACGAACACCTCTGCTGCTTCCGTTTCTTGTCTTGGTCAGAACGGTGCACAGAAAAAAAATGTGGCAGCACAGGCATCTCATTAAAACACTAGATAACATCTCACGGGTAAATGTTGGATCGTCTTTGATCACCTTAGGCTTCCATTTCACAGGCTACACCCTACTGGAGGGGTTACACGTGCAGGTTCCATCAATGTGTTTCACCTTGCAATTTGTCACTTCTCATGACTCTGTTGTATAGTTAGTTCTTCCAAATTGCAACATTGCCTCCTAAAGAGCGTTGGGGAGCTCATGAGGCTTTATGAACTAATGAAGCTTGCAAGATTCAAGAAGCTGGTGAACACGGCTGGACAGGTGGCTCATTGTTTCAGAGCACTGGCTGCTCTTGTAAAAGACCTGGGTTCATCCCCTTGACTGCTCACACTGCCTTTAAGTCCCGTTCCAGGGATTCTTCTGCCCTCTTCTGGCCACTGATAGGCACTGCACAAACATGACAAAGACAAGCAGTTGACACACAGATGAATACTCTTTTTTTTCCCCACAATTTATTCATTATATACCCCAATTGAAGCCTCCTCCCTCAACTCCTCCAAGTCTCACACCCCTCCCTCTTCCTCACATCCCCTTCCCCTAGTTCACTGAAAGGGGAAGTTCTTCTCTGCCATCTGCCCATAGCTTATCAAGTCTCATTAGGACTGCCTGGATCCTCTTCCTTTGTGGCCTGGCAAAGGCTGCATCACCAGGGGCAAGTGATCAAAGAGCAGGCAATTGAGTTCATGACAGAGACAGCCCCTGTTTCCCTTACTAGGGAATCCACATGGAGATTGA
Source organism: Meriones unguiculatus (assembly GCF_030254825.1). Taxonomy (NCBI): domain Eukaryota; kingdom Metazoa; phylum Chordata; class Mammalia; order Rodentia; family Muridae; genus Meriones; species Meriones unguiculatus. The sequence continues at coordinate 103,106,600 of NC_083353.1, forward strand.
GCTGCCAATCAGCCACATCTGAGCAAGAGTTCTAGGTCTTCTCCGTGCATGGTCCTTGGTTGGTGCATCAGTCTCTGCAGGACCCCCTAGGCTCAGAGTCTTTAGCTTTGTTGGTCTCCTTGTGGGGCTCCTGTCTCCTCCATGTCCTCCTATCACCTCTCCTCCCTTCTTCCATAAGACTCCCTGCGCTCTACCCAAAGTTTGGCAGTGAGTCTCAGCATCTGCTTCCATCCCCTGTTGGTCGGCTCCGTAGTAGGCTCCCATCCTGTTTCCTCTCTTCCTCTGGTGTCTATCCTGTTTCCCATTCTGAATGAGATTTAAGTATCCTCCTTAGGGTCTTCTTTAGGATTTAGCTTTTTAGGTCTGTAGATTTTAGTATGGCCATCGTATATTATACAGCTAATATCCACTTATAGGTGAGTGCATACCATGCCTGTATTTCTGTTTCTGGGTTACCTCACTCAGGATGATCTTTTCTAGTTTCTAATTTGCCTGCAAATTTCATGATTTCCTTGTTTTTAATAGCTGAGTAGCATTCCATTGTTTAAATGTGCCACAATTTCTCCAGCTATACCACTCCTGGGCATATACCCAAAAGATGCCCCACCATTCAACAAGGACATTTGCTCAACTATGTTCACAGCAGCTTTATTTGGAATAGCCAAAATCTGAAAACAACCTAGATGTCCCTCAATGGAGAAATGGATGAAGAAATTGTGGCAGACGAATACTTTTTAAAATAAAAACAGCAGCAGGCTGTTCTTCTAGAGGACCCAGGTTCAATTCCCAGCACCCACATGACAGCTCACAACTGTCTGTAATTCCAATTCTGGGGGATCCTACACCCTCACACAGACATATATGCAGGCAAAATACCAATACATATAAAAATAAAAAATAAATCCCTTTTTAAAAGGCCAGGCATGGTGGCACATGCCTTTAATCCCATCACTTGGGAGGCAGAGATAGGTAGATCTTTGTGAGTTCGAGGACAGCCTGGTCTACAAAGTGAGTTCCAGGAGAACCAGGGCTATTACACAGAAAAACCAAAACTCAGAACATGGGGAAATCAGAAAATTATGAGATTTACAGGACTCTGTCCCCCACTTCCCAAGAATATCCAGGGTGTAAACAGTGCTTGGGGCAGAGGAGACTTCTCTCTTCTATGGTGCTGCCTACAAGTTGGCCAAGAGCTCCGGGGATGCAGCTGTTTTTGCAGAATCCTGACCCAAGCAGGGTATGCTTTAGGTGGTACAGCTGACTTCATGATTCGTGTTCATGAAATAACCCCTCACCCATATTCCTGAAGTAACCCCAATGAGTTCACTGTTTCACCTCACCAGACTTGGGTAGAATATTTGCCTTGGCCGGCCATCTATGCCCTATCTGGAGTAAACAGAGGCTTGCTCACATGTCCCAAAGTCACATGATACTTTCTGTGTTTATTTTGTCTCATTCAGGAAGCAAGCAAAGATGAGAATACAAAGAAAACATGAAGAAGCATAGAATGCCTACCTAGGGCCACACTTGTCTAGGGGCAAGAAGAGGAAGAACAGCAGTAGTGTGGGGTGACAGAGCAGACTCCTGTCTCTAGTAGGAAAACAGCAGCACCCCAGCACCAGCTCAGCTCTAAGCTCACTCTTGCAGGCAAACACTCTGAGGAGACCCAGAAATGGCTGAATGCGAGACATGTGCTTGCTTTTACACCTGTTCCTGTGACAGAGAAGACCTTACAAACCAGTCACATCAGGCAGACTTGGAGCTATGCCGAGAGTAAAAATGATAGTGGGGGAATGAAGAAGAGAGTCCACGGGAGGTGAAAATGCATGCCGTGGCACTCAAAGGATGAGTTAAAGGCCCTTTGGAGAAATGAACGCCCAAGAGCGGGAATGGTGAAGGCTGAGGCCTGGGCACAGGGACGTGAAAATTCACCGGGCTTGGGGCACCTGGTGCCCTGGGAATCTGGGACTTCCGGAGGAGGCTGGAAAGGTACTACAGGGTAGACTAGCCCTTCTGCCAGGAGCCACTCCGTGATGTGGCTGGTCTAGACCACGGTGTGTGCCGAGTATAAAACTCCTTCCAGATTTTGGAGACTCCTCGGAAAGAGTGAAAGTTAAACATTTGTATATTGTTTGCCTGTGGAGATGATAATATTTGGGATATATTTAGCTTATTAAAATACACTGTTAGAATTAATGTCACCTGTTTGTTTTCACTATGGGAACGAGGCTACCAGATGATAGAGGGCCACGTAGGTGGCTGGTATCTGATCTCTGCCGGCCACTGCCGGCTCTGTTGGTGTGTGTGACATCCAGCGACACCATGAAGGGTTCAAGGCTTAGCTCTGGATAAGAGAGACACCAGAATTCCTGCCCAGCGTGGTGGGCGATTTTGTTCCCGGAGGGTTTGGAAAACGAGGAACTGGGGTAGAGGAAGAGTGTTCCCAGCCGGTGGAGCTGTCTAAATCAGAAGCAGGAAGCGAAGGTGAGGGAGCTTCTCAGAGGAGACAAACATCCAGCAGGTCAAGCTTGCACGGCTGCACTGTAAACCAAATCAAACAAAACCACACCACGAGATCCCGTTACATCCCTTTGGGGGTCATCCCTCCTTCTCCATCCTCCCACCTTCCTCACTGCCAGTGAAACACAGAAACTAACCTTCCTGCACCATGTAAAACACAGAACCAAAAAAAAAAAAAAATCGCTTTCAGGGTGCAGAAAAGTAAAGAGAAAATGCCCAAAAGAAGGACTTACTCCTCTTGTTAAAGAGCCAAGAGGAGAACTCAAGCCCGTTAGCTCACAGGCAGCAATCCCCAACAGTGTGGTCCTTTGTGCCTTCCTTCTAGCCTGCGGACAGGAAGGGCTGTTACCATGGAAATGGGCCCAGCCAGGAAGCACAGCGGAGCAAACACAGACAGTCTCACGGCCTGTTCTGTCCACAGAGCCGACCAGTTGGTAAATATTACACCAGGCACATACCAGAGACACAGAGCAAACAGTTTTGTCATCTGGGAGCTGCGCTGGCTTGGCTCCAGGGGGGAGTGTTACACTGGGAAACAGCTCAGATCCCCTGTTACCAAGGGCAACGCCCGGTAGGATGGAGTGTCATGCCGAGATGTAGTGGGGATGTATGACGCTTGGGAGCTTGAAACCTTGTAGGTACTTGTAGCCTTGTAGGCACTGGACTAAAGAGACATCAAGTCATTCTAACAAAAAGCAGGAAGTAAGCCTCTTTATGTTCAGTTTTACTTATCTCTAAGAGTGTTAGCTGCTCCTGAGAAAAGGCAGGTTCAGTTCCCAGCATCCATATGGCAGTTCACAACAGTCTTTAACTCTAGTTCCAGGGCATCTGGTGCCCTCTTCTGGCCCCTATGGGGTACTGCATACACACGGTATAAGTACAAACATGTAGGTAAACTAACTATTCATATACGTGTGTGTACATATATGATTTATATATAAAATAAAAATAAAACTATTTTAAATAAGTGTCTTCCACACATCACAGGGTCAGTGTGAGTGTTTAACAGGCTAATAAATAAAATTTTATGTGATTTGGTGTAGAGTGGGTGCACAATGACAGTTAGCTTCACTTTTCCACTGCAGTATACCCACAGACTCTGGGCAGTGCTTCCCATCTGGGCACCACAACTACAGAACACCATCTTGCTTAATAGTTACTGTTTTAAATTTCATTTTGCAGTGCCTGTAATTGAATCTAGAGCTTCAACTGCTCTACCACTGAGCTCTGTCTCCTGCCCGTCCCCTCTCATTTCAGATAACACTACCTCTCATGAAGAGGATCAAGGCCACCCTGACTTCCCCAGTACAGATCACTGGGTTAAACCCACCGATCACAACCCCTCCTTTCAGCCACCCCTTCTGCATCCTCCGCCTGTGGAATTGACAGTCTAGGTATAAACCCTGATCATGTCAGTCATTCAGCTAGGCTGAAACCACTGCTCTGGTCTGGCAAGTTTGTTGTCCGGTGCAATCGGTAGCAAATATGTCCTCCTGACCTCTGACCTGAGGTGACCCTTCCTGGGCCGAGTCCTAGATCTGCTCAATTAGAACATCAGGGGACAGAGTCCAGAAGACATCATCCACGCCCAGACAGCTCTCAAAATCTCAGTTCTCTGCATCACTTCCGCATGTTCTTAAATGTTAGCCTCTTTGCACACTTGTCTTTGTTTGGCTGGTTTTAGTTTTCATTGTTTGAGACAAGGTCTCACTAAGTTACCCACGTTTGCCTTGAACTTGCAACCTTCCTGTCTCAAACTTCCTTCCAGGTAGCTAAGATCAGGCCTGCCTTTTGTACTTCTTAAACTGGTTCTTGGACTCCCTGTATAAGAATCTCCTAGATGCAGAGAGGCACGTGAGATTCAGAGCATTATCTCGTCTCAGGAATTGTAACCTATGGACTCAGAATTGACAAGGAAACAAACCAGGCAGGTGATTCCCACTCGCACTGGGAGGAGAGAGCCACTGGCCTGGGGAGCTGTATTTCCTCATGTTACCAGCCTGGGGAGTTTATTAAAGTTCACTTCCGGAGGGCAGGAGAGATGGCTTGGTGGTTATCAGCAAAAGAGTAGCATCCTGTTCCCAGCACCGACATGGCAGCCCACAACCTTCTGTAACTCTACTTCCAGGCATTCTGATGCCTTTGTCTAACCTCTAATAGCAATTGCACTGTGTACACACACACACACACAAACGCACATGCATTCTCACACATGCACGGGTACACATAACTTAAAACAAAAATAAACTAAAAGAAATTTGACTCTTTCCTGGGCACTCATTGTTTAACTTGGAGCCTGACTTGGGCTTACTTAATAATTTATTATATATTAAATTATTTATATTAAATACACACTTAATAAATTACTATTAATTTTGTATTAAAATTCTCAAATCCCAGAAAGCAAAGAATACGTAAAATATATACTTTCATTTAGAGATCCAGAATGACTGTGGCATTTGGCATTTCCTAAAATTGGGAAATGTGTTTTATTTTTAGGCCCACATCACCTCCTGATGGAATGGGCAAATAACCAAACAGCCAGTGTCTCTAACACGAAGAACCAAAAGGAGGCTTGGGGGGGAGGGAGGATGACAATGACAAGGCTAAGCTACTGGATCTGTAACCAAGCATAACCCCTGACAGGCTATGTCACCTGTTCAAGCACTAGGTCAGCCAAACAAGATAGAAATACAAGACATCCACGACTTGGGACAACCCTTGTCCATGCTACCAAATTAGGATTCCTGCTTCACTTGTTCCTTCCCTTAGTCTAAAATGAACCAAGTATCTGGTCCTTGACCATTTCAGAAGCCCAAGTATCAACAAACTTAGCAAGCATAATCAAGTGACGAGTGAGCGTCTGCCATGTGCCTGGGGCTGGTCCAATTGCTAAGCTCAGGGATGGAGCAGTCGAAGAGCAGAATCAGCTGAGGGATATCCAAGACAGCTGGTGGATAGCATTGTCTTGGTAGGAGCAACACGGGCTAAGTATTATCTCTAAAATGTGCCCTAGTCCTCCCCTAAAAGAGCTCTAGGATGGCTTATATTATAGAAAGAGCATCATGTTGCTCAATCAATAAATGCTGCACTAATGAATTCACACAAGAAAAGGTAATTAAGAAGTATGATACATAGTAGAATAGAGAACCCAGACTCTATAAGTAGTAAAATTTACCTAAGATCTTCCTAGCAGCCTATTTAAACACACACACACACACACACACACACACACACACACACTATAAAATTCTTAGTTTCAAAAACAGACATTCTTTTAAAAAAATTTTTTTAAGAAAGGTCTTTTCCCCTATCAGTGGACTTGCTTGGGGAGGGGCATGCGTGAAGAAGGGGGTGGGAGGGTGGGATCTGGAGGGGATGCAGGAGGGGCTTATGGGGAGATACAAAGTGAATAAAGTGTAATCAATAAAAATAATAATAATAATAATAAAAGAAAGTTCTTTTCTAAATAAAATCTTTTCAAACATCATTTCCAATGAACTGAACTGTCTCTTGGTGATCCAACATAAGGATTTGATGTTTCCCTGAAGACTGACAGGCTACTTTTTTTCTGTTTTGGTGGAGAACAAGCCCCATGAGAAGCTGGAAAGGCTGCACATCATAGTTAGGAGAAGGGGACACATCAGGAGTGTGCTGGGAAATACGTAGCGACTCGGCCTTTAGGCTTCAAACACTCTGGTAGAGCCATCACCAGCATCAATAATGGTCTTTGCTACACTTCCCTGGGAGTGGAATAATTCCAGAGTTGTAGATAGCTTTCCAGGAAAAACAGAATGGAAGCTCTCCAAGACCCAGAGAAAAAAAATAATAAGAACAATTCCTTTTTTGGAAAGGAAGAGCTTCACACATGTAAAACATGGAGAGATGTGGATCTGTGTCTCCTCATGAGATGGTGACCCCTGAGGTAATAGACGGTTCCACTACCAACACCCAGAGAAGTCACAAAGCAAGAATCTTCCCTCACAAGTATCACTGGGGGCTGGGAGAGGGTACAAACAGGAGGAAGTGAGTTCAAGTCCCTGCACTCACAGAAAAAGCCAGGCAAGGTAGTATGCACCTGTAATCCTACAGGAGCAGATGGAATGGTGGGGCTTTCTGGCTAGCCTGTTTATCCAAATAAATGAGTTCTGGGTTCAGGGGGAGACCCTAACTCAAACACCGAGGTAGAGAACAGTCACAGAAAACAGCCCATGCTAATCGTTGACCTATATACTCAGGCACATGAGTGCCTGAGCACATTCTCACACACACAAACACATGCATGCACAAATACACACAAAATTGCATGCACACACATACACCATACATCTCTCTCACTCACACACACATGCAAAGAAGAGGTAGCTAACTCAGTACCCCCCCCCAGGGTACTAATACAAAAATGTGGGAAATAGGAAGACTGGAAACTAAGATACATGGAGAAGCAACCATGTTCAAGTGGAGTTCTTCCCTTTATTGTGTGTAGAAGCTTTTCCGGTCTTGGATGACTGTTACAAAGCCATAAAACTGAACAGATTAATCACTGTGTCTGTGAAGTTCTTTCGTGGGAGACAACAGAAACGGATTTGGGTTAACTGAAACACAGAAGGAATGTATTAAAGAACATGGAGTGACTGAGCGTGAGGGTCAGAAGAAAACTAGAAGGAACGAGAAAGACTCAAGAGGCAGAGACCGGAGCATCTATGGTTTGAAAGCGAACTCCTAGCCAGTGTTCAAGATTCGGTCTACTTAGCCAGTCAGCAACCATGATCTCTCAACTCTAATAAAATTCTGTAGCACAAGCGATTGATGTTCCAGTGTTTCCCTCTACAGGAAAGGCAGGTCACGCTGCCCAGAAGTTTTCAGTGAGGGTGATTTGCCTGCTGGGAAATACTTGGCATAACCTGAAGACACTTTTGCTATCACACTTGAGGGACACGGATGGGTTGTCACCACTATAGATATTGTGGTACACAGGATACACACTCTCTTCCTTCAGTAGCAACAGTGAAGACTGAAATCTTGATGCTGATCCCAACAGAGCATACAGGAGGCATCTACCTATTGGAAAGCCAAGGTTTGCGGTAGACATGCCTACCCCCCACACACACACACCTCCACTCATATTTTCTGGAATCCCTGTGACCCTGGAGTCACTGTTTTATTCCTCCACTTTGATTTTAATCATATTGCTTCCACCAGTTGCCATCCACAGCTTTCTTCAGAGTCCTCTGAAGTGGTCCTGGACCCCTGGAGTCACTTGAGTGCCTTCAGAGTTGAGTTGGCCAGGAATTTACATGTACAGACTGAGCCTGTGCCAAAGCAGGAAGCCCACTTTGTCTTGCCTCAATCCAGGCATGGGTGTGTGCCTGCCAAAGCTCCTCCCAGTGAGGCTGGGACTTCACCAAAATGATATATGTGTTTGGTATTTTATGTGCTGGTTCCTGCTACCAACTCTCCTTCCTTTCTTTCTTCCTTCCTCCCTTTCTCCCTTCCTTCCTTTTGCACTTCAAGAAAGTGTCCTGGCCTCCAACTGGCAATTCATCTGAAGAGAGGATGACCCTGAACTTCTGATTCTCCTGCCTCCGCCTCCCAAATGCTGGAAGTGTGGACAACTACCACCATCCCCACTTTATGTGGTGCTGGGGACGGAACCCAGGGCTCAGTGCACCCTAGCTAACACTCTACCAACTGAGCTACACCCCACCCTCCCAACACATCCAAAATAGTCCATTTGTACCTAAGTCCCTTTTCAGCATGTGCCTTTAAGGAATTTGACCTGAGACAAGAAGCTATTACCAAAAACAGGGGTGTAGGAGATGATTGACAGATAAAACAATAAACGCTCACTATTTGGACTTTCCTACCTTTATTTTCAGCTCTCTCCTGGCTCCACAACCAACTGTCCAAAAAAGCTACCGTCTAGAACCAGACCCCCACTAGAACCAGATTCAGGGATCCATGGCAGAAGCTTTTTAATCATGTTTAAGCATTCAGAACAGGTTAATGATTTCTGATCGCCAGCAGCACAAACACTAGAATCACCACAGACACCGTGCAGCCAACCTCATCCATTCAAGTGGCTGCAGCCAACTCACCCAGGGAGAAGCAAAGATGACAGAGTCAGAATCATGCTTCAAGACTCAAGAGGGATGAAGGAAAGCAGAGGAGAAAACTGGTCAATGGGGCCGGAGTTCCCCAACATAATGGAACAGCATCAGAAGGTTTTGGTGACTGTCTCAGGAATGAAACTGAGGGGAAGCTAGTCTGTGGATAAGGAGTTAGGTGTGTTGGGCAAAAAGTATAGGGCAGCAAAAGAGACTAAGCCATCTTCAGGGGGCCAGTGAACAAAAGCCTCTACATGGAGTGAAAGCAAAGATATTTAAGGTGGCTTAGAGTATGGGGCCTCAGAATGCTCATCTGGGTCTGAGAAGGGAAGAAGGGAAGGTTTAAAATACTATTCACATCTTTTTGTATCTCTGCCTTCTCTCATTCTGCATGGTAGTGAGTTCAAGGGCTATTGTGATGATTAAAGGTACTTTCTTCAAGATGAAATTATCTAATCCATGGATTAGACATGGCATTTGAATGTTTTCATGTATGTGTATGTGCCTACATTCACAGGCATATGCATGTGGAGGTCAGAAGATCACACTGGATACCAGCCTCATCCACCATCAACCTTATTTTTCAAAACACAGTCTCTCACCAGCCTGGAAGTCACTAGTAAGGTTAAGCTGACTGGTTAAAGCACCTCACAAACCCACATGGCCCTGCCTTCCAAATGCTTCAAGCATCCTTCTCTTGCTTGCAAGGCAAGCACTTTACGGGACGATCTATCTTTTCAGCCTGGATATTTACTCTTACTTAAAACTTAAGACAACTTGAAACTCATCAGGTTCTACTTGCAGCTCAGTGACTTGGATAAGGAAGCCCACTCCACCCGACCTCCGAATCTTTGATAAACAGGGATTTTTCCAAATCTGGGAGTCATTGTTCTATGGTGTAGAAAGAACAAGTCTGTGTGAACCTTCAATGGAGTCTTAAAGCCTGACAGCTGCATAAGTACACATGCCTCAGAGGGTCTGTGTTATCCCATATCCACCATCACAGGGGTCTTCTGCCTTCAGTTCTTGGTTCTTTGGGGTCTGCTTGAGCTACAGAGCTGTCCCAGCCATGATCATGGCCCTCAGAGATCAACCTATATCAAGAAAGGCCTGGCTATTTCTGTACTGTGGACAGCACATCTGTCCCTCTGTGGTCCAGGGAGACAGATTCCAGGATATTTTATAAATCCTGAATCTTGGCATACTTAAATCTCTTGTACAAGACAGGCGATATTTTCATGAAATCTATATGTCTTCCTGTACACTTCAAATCATCTCTAGCTGGCTTAGAATACTTAATACAGTTTAAATGTGCAAACAGCTGTTTTGCTGTCTTACTTAGAGAATCATGATAAGTAAAAGTGTCTTAAACAGTCCATATGGTTGTAGTAATTCTCTTATTTCTGATCCAGACTTGGTTGCCTCAGCATGCATATTCTGCAGACATCAAGCTCCCCCACCCCCCACTGCTTCTGATCCTCTCACTGGAACGAGCCATGCAAAACACCTCAGCCCATATTCCTTCCTGCTCATTCAGTGGAGTTGATGCCTAGCAAAGGAACAAAGCAAAGCTTACACATTGAGGGCTCTGCCTCTAGAAAGCCTACATTATGACAGCCTGGTGCCCAGAGTTTTGGCAAAGCAGAGTAGGCAAAGCTAAAGGATGCCATGAGGATTTGATTGCAAAATTATGCCAATTAGTAGTAATACTAATGGCCGACAATTAGAGTGTACTAACCACATGTGTGATGTGGCAGTATGAGCCTCACACATTAACTCATTGGAATACCTACACTACTCAGTATTTCAGGGACCAGGAATGCAGGTAAAGAAAAAGGCACAGATACCTTGAGTAACTGGCTCGAAGTCCCAAAAGTACACAGGATAAACGAGATCCAGATATTGGGAGTCTGCCTCCAGAGGCTATAATCTTTCTTATCCACTCATTCACACCATCACCACCCCACTAGGCTGATGTGATTATCTGCCCAGCCTTCAGTTTCTTCTTTTATGGGATGTTTGGATAGGACAACCCCTAGAGCTCTCCAAAACTACTTGTTGGGTGTTCTTTCTTGGTGTATCCATAGCAACAGAGTGAGTAAAAGGATCAGACCGAGAACTCAGAGGTCACTGCTGTCACCATACACAGAAATCTTCATGCCACTCTTGGCCAGCTTTACCTTTAAAGAAAGGTGGAGGAGGGCTCTGAAGGAGGTTCCAATCCTGCTTCACACTCTTTGGAAGCAGGAGGAGACATTCTAAGCACCGTACTTCAACACCTCCTAAAGGATACAGAGAGAGACTCTTCCTGACTTTGCACTTTTGATCAGCCAGGCACCGGATGATTACACAATCATTTACTCCAACGGTGGAGGCTCAGAGAGTAGAGTCTCTTTCCCATGGCCACAAAGATGGTCACCAAGTCTGCATGGAGTCAAAGCCCAGTAGGTTCCATGAGGACTCACCATCTCTGCTATGGTTTGCATAGGGGTTGAGTTTGTCACCCAGGGTTTATGCATGGAATGTTTGGTCCTCGAGGCAGTGTGTTTAGAAGTGGGGCCTAGTAAGAGGTTCTTAGATCACTGGACATATTCACCTGCAGGACATGAAAGTAGAGTTCAGGGAGTTCCTGGAGGTAATTATCTCCAGAAGGGTTTTAGAGATGGTCAAAGCCTCTCCTTACCACCCCCTTGCTCTGACTTCCAGATTTGCCATGTAATCCTTCTCCCTTGCAGGTATCTCCACCACAACGGCATCACCATTAGTCAGGTCCTTTTCCCATTTATTGAATGAGCTGAAGAGATTAACTGAGGCTTTGCTCATAGGATTAAAACAGTGTGGAGACAAACAATGCTGGAAGCACAGTGCCAGGGGTGACAGAGTCATAATACAGAGTTAAGGAGAAGGAGCAAGAGCAGAGGCAATGATCAAAACAGTCACAGAAGCCATGAGGGTCATTTAAAAAGGAGGAGACCGCAGGGAGGAAGAAGGGAGGAGAGGGAAGGGTAGGAAGAGGAGAAAGAGGAGAAGGAAAGAGAGGAAGAAAATGAAAAGCTCTGAACCTCTTGTGAATCAGTCACTGCAACAAGCATGTCTTGTAGAATCAGTCCTCACATCTGTCTTGTTAGGGAGATCTGAACCATTATCCCCACTTTACAGATGAGCAAACTGAGGTCTGAGCTCAGAAATATCACCCTGCACCAAGAGGTAGTAGAGTGTGAACCGTGGTACCTCACACTCCCAGCTGTCTCACTACGACTGGCCATACAGCTGCTCCCACGGGAATGGCCATGTCCTTCCAGCTTTAAGAATGTTCATTCCAAAAGGCTTGCTGCATCTAATGAGTTGACCCTGCTGTCCTCTGAATTAGAAGAAAACCTAGAATTAACTTCCCCCAGATAAGAGCCTTTATAAATAGTTTCCATGGAATGGCCCCTGCTTTATTGGAAAGGTCAGTGTGAGACTGGTTGTCACCCAACTCTCTGTTGCCATTTCCTTTTTAAAGAACATAGCATACATTCTTGGGCAGGACTCAAACATTCTTACATTTTGCTTTCTTTTTAAAACTATTTATGGAAAAAAAAACCCACATGATTATTGGAAACACTAGGTGGAAGCCCACAGTTCCTTCTCTCTGTGTGATAAAGGCATCAAATGTCATCCTTCCACGTCACCCTTGAAGTAGCTTCACTATCTCTTTTGCTGGTCTTAAAGCCCTCACAGATGCTCATAATGATATGTGAAAGAACAGAATGGATGGTTAGAGCATGATGGGAAGCATGCCGTGTAAAGCGTTCTGTATGCGCCTTGTACTGGAATCTCACTATGACCTTATGACCCAAATCATATATTAATCGTATTTACTGGAGTTATGTAGGTCAAGAGAACTCTGCCCTTATGAATGGACATCATAAATACATGGATGAATGTGTTATTAATAGGGTAGTTGTGTGATAAAAACAAGATCTCTGTAGCCCTCTTGTCCTCTATCACCACAAGAAGCCACAACTGTTAAGATGTTAAAGCAGGAAGACCCTCCCCAGATGCTAAGGACATACTGGCTCTTTTGTCTTGGACCTTCCAGCCTTCAGAACTGAGAACCATATGAACTTCTATTCTTCATTCACAGCTTGGTCCCAGGTATCTTGTTATAGCACTCTGAAAATGAACTCTGTAAATGTAAAGGCCTCTTTTTAAAATTTTTATTTTATTTTTTTTCTTCTTCACAATTTATTCATTATATAATTGAAGCCCCTCCCTCAACTTTCCTCCAGTGTCCCACCCTCTCCCTCTCTTTCCCCCATCCCCTTCCCCTAGTCCACTGAAAGGGGAGGTTCTCCACCATTGCCCTCTGTCCATAGCTTGTTAAGTCTCATCAGGACTGCCTGGATCCTTTTCCTCCATGGCCTGGCAAGGCCGCATCACCAGGGGTGGGTGATCACAGAGCAGTCAACCCAGTTCATGATAGAGGCAACCCCTGCCCACCTTGCTAGGGAACCCACATGAAGACTGAGCTGCCAATCGGCCACATCTGTGCAGAGGGTCTAGGTCCTCTCCATGCATGGTCCTCCATTGGTGCATCAGTCTCTGCAGGACCCCCTGAGCTCAGATCCTTTTGCTCTGTAGACCTTCTTGTGGGGCTCCTGTTCCCTCCATGTCCCTCTATCCCCATCCCTCTCTTCTTCCATAAGATTCCCTGTGCTCTGCCCAAAGTTTGGTGGTGTGTCTCAGCATCTGCTTCCATCCCCTGTTGGGTGGAGCTTTTCAAAGGGCCCTCTACAGTGGGCTCCCATCCTGTTTCCTCTCTTCCACCATTTCTGGTGTCTATCCTGTTTGCCATTCTGAATGAGATTTAAGCATCCTCTATAAGGTAAAATACTCTTAAACACAGTCCTGTGTGAATTCTCAGCTTAAAGTCACTAGCTTAGGGAACCGCATGCATGCAGGGGCCTGAGGAGGCCAGAAGAGGGCATCAGTTACCCTGGCACTGGAATAACAGGCAATTTTAGGCTACTATGAGAGTGCTAGGAACTCAATCCTTGTCCTCTGAGAAAGCAGTAGGCAATCTTAACTACTAAGCCATCTCTCCAGTTCCTCATCTGAGAAATTTTTACACAGCCCTAAATACACAAGCATATAAGTCTGCAGTTCAATTATCAATAATAAATCATAGAGAATTTTACTTTAAAAACATACTTTGGCATACATATAATTTTCACATGTATTAAAGATAGGATATGAAAAGCGGGTGGTAGGGGTGAAGGTATGAGGTAGAAGACCTAAACTGTCTGTTGATCCAATAAAGATAATAAGGAAAGTCATTATTAGGGATCAGACTCATCCTTTAGGGGGATGGATAAATATTACATGATTTATAATACATTGGATTAATTGTTGTCGGACTGAGTGAAATTGGTTAGTGATGATACCTTTGGAAGAAGGAGATGAGATTGAGGGAAACATGATGATAATGATAACAACTGGAAGTCATTACCCCCATTGTTGTAGGGGCAATGAAAAAGGCAAGTAAGTTTTCCTTCGTTTTGATCTCTTAGATTATTGGGTTTTAGTGAGTCTATAAATTCAGGAAGTGGAGAGGCCAGGTAAATTTGGAAAGAAATTTTTAATTGAAATAAAATAAAAGGTATAACAGTTGAGGACAGGACAGTAATAAATCATGTAGATGTGTCTAGTTGTGGCATGATATTGTGGAGAATCTGGGTCTCTACCTTTGCACACTAATGAGATGCTTGTTTATTTGTACAAGAATTAAGTCTTAGCTGAATATTTGAAGCTACAGGACAGGGAAAATTGTCAATCTTCTTCATGATGGTCAACATCTTTATTTTATAACTGTTAATACCTCTTTGCATAAAAACAGAGTGTGCAATGGCCAAAGTATGTATAGGGTCATTGCAGGCATTGTTGGAAGTTCTGTCTTTGTCTTAATCCCAAGCCAAAATCCATTTAATGATTCATTTATGTGGGACTCAAAAATAACTTTTAAAATCAAACATTTCAGCAAAATACAATACAAAGATACACTAAGTTGATGCTTACTTACATGACAAAAAAAATTGGTAGAAAATATTTTTAAATCCATTGCCTTACATAATTAAACCGTTACGCTTCTTAAGTGCAGAAAACTTTTTAGGTACAATATAAAACCCTGCAACTTATACAAAAGTCTTGCATCTGAGCAGAGGCCTGCCTTTCAGGTAGTATTCATCGTTGTCACGTGAGATGATGGGCACACAAGGCCCAAAATGCACATATTCTGTATTCAGAATCAAGGTTATAGGGAATGTGAGTTGTTTGACTTTGAATTAATTTTTGTTTGCTTGGCATTTTGAAGCCATTTAGTGTTGTCAAATTTGTTGTGACCCAACCCCCACGACACACACACATTCAGTTATGTTGCAACACACAGGAAGCTGGGGTACAGAGGACCTGTAGTAAATCAACTCAGTCATTCCATGATCCCCAGGCTGCCAGACTTTCCTCCAACTATTATTTTTTAGGTGGTGGGATTGAACCTAGAGCCCCAAACATGCTCAGCAAGCACTCTACCACTGGGCCATAGACAAGCCATCTGTTTCATACATTTATTTTGAGACAGTTCTCACTACATTGTCTAGGTTGGCTTTGGTTCACTCTATAGTCCATATCTCTGAAATTTGTTATTTTCCTTCCTCAGCCTCCCAAGTATCTAAAATTACAGGTTTATAGCACTAAACCTGGCTTCCTATGTTTTCACTCTGCTGTTTCCTTGCTGTGGTTCTGGGGTAACACACAAAGCTTATAGTCATTAGAATTTTCCCGCCTTGTTTTTCTTTCTGATAACACTCCCACCCACTCTCCAGTACCTTTTCATTCACACTCCATTAGGAAAAAAGTGGAAAGATGCCTCCTTTAATTTGCCAAAACTTGGTTTCAAAAAAGAAAGACACAAAGCAAAGGATGAAAGAAAGAAAGAAACAAACAAACAAACAAACAAACAAACAAATATCGAAAAGATAGGGTTACTTGGATACAGTCTACTATGGGGAATAAAGTTTGGCCTGGCCTGACAATGGCTCCATGGAGAAGGCAGCACTGAGCATCAAAGTATCTGTGGATAAGGAAGCAGGCAGAAAGAGGAGAAAAGGACTTGGGTACCGCCTGCTCTCATGACTGTATGCCTGGCATTCAGCAGGTTTTCTCAGTAGAGAAAGACATAAGCAAGGGCAAGTGTGAGCAGCAAGAAACAGAAAACTAGCACTCTAACTGGCTTCAGCAAAGAGTAAGTTATATTTAATCATTCATATATTGGAGAAGCCCATGCTTGCATGGTTTCAAGCTTTGCTTTGGTAACATTTTGTTCAACAACAAACAATATTTGCAACTATGCAACTGCATGGGTGGTTTCATAAGATGACATCATCTAGTGACATCACTGCTGCCTTAATCTTTATAAGTGCGCTCTATGACATTCACACAAAGATTGAGTCACCCCACAATGCCTGCTTTGCATCCCCCTTGTTAAAGCTATCATTGTTAAGCTATCTACTGAAAGAAAATAAAAACTTTCAGCAATGTCTCAGTCTCTTGATTCTGCTTTAAAGAAGTCAGTCCTGCAACAACTTCAGGCCTACATCCTTCATAGCCCATCAACCTCCAAACAAAAGGGGATTTCTTCTCCATCTTCCAGGCTCTATAGCCTCCCCCAGAATACCTGCTCATTCTTCCTACATAGGCTAAGTCTAATAAGGTAATACTGGTCAAGACTAGGTCACACATTCATCAGATCTGGCTCATAATGGCCCCCAGTGACAGACAAGAGAAGAGGCAGTCTAATGAGAGACAAGGTAGAGGGGATCATATGACAACAGCTAGGACTTAGCAGGGCTGGAGGTGAGCCATGACTTGGCTGTGTCACTTCCTCTTGATTCCTGGTGATTTTTCTTTGGCAGGTAGGAGTCAACTGAGAAGTCTATGCAAGTCCATCGTCTCCTCTCTCTGCTAAACAAGAATCCATTCCAAGAATGGGAGACCAGGAGCAGGCTGGGTGGATGCAAAAAGACATCATGTTTCGTTAATGAGAGCTGACAGTCCTGAGATGATCTCAGTGGAGAAAACTTACCCCAACCTAGGCAGGCTGTTAATGAAGTTTTACTTTCCATGGCCCCAGTGAGCAAGAGAGAAAGAGAGAGAGAAAAAAAAGGCAGCATGAAATTGTATCCTTTGCTTAGAAGGTCACAAGTCCAGCTAGGGAAGGTTGGGGTGAGGCCACAGCAGCATAAATGCAGCAGGCACATTGCAACAATGACTGGCATAGTCAAGCATGCCATGATGGCCTAGGGCTTGGAAAGGAACGGGGTTGAGTGCCTGAGTGGTTTTGTGGAAGAGAGAACCCACAGGAGGTGCAATCATGACTCTCCTGTGTGAGTCTACAGGAGACAGAACATACCCACACCCTCTGCAATGGTCACATGATGAACATAGGAGCACATGTGCCATGAACACTGACTAGGGCCTAGATTCTGGCCCCAAGCTCCCCTTTGCCCTTGCTGTTCAACATGTCTGTTTCTTGCACCACTTTCTCAGAATCCATCTTCAGATCCCAACTTGAGTGTTCCTTTGTCAGAGAGGTCAGACCCACCACTGACTCCACAAGGCCTTCTGTATTATTTACCTTTCTATTGCTGTGATAAAACACCATGGCCAAATAAACATAAAGAAGAAAGGGGTTGACTAGGCTTATGATTTTACAGGGGTAGAATCCACATGGCAAAACAAAAGCATGGGAGCAGGTGGCTGGAATGGCAGCTGAGAGCTCAGATCTCTGACCACACACAGGAAGCAGAGAGAAGACTGGGAGTAGTCTTTGAACTCTGAAAGTCTGTCCCCAATGACATACTTCCACCTTAAGACCACACCCCCTAGCCCCCCACCCCCCAGTCAAACAAGAGCAGTCAGGAATCAAGTATCCAAATACCAGTATAAAGAACCTTTATCACTCTGATTTCATATCAGACCTCCACGATACCTACTTAATGACATGCTCACAGCCTGGTTCAAAAGCAGCTCATAAAGGCAGGGCCCCGGTCCAATCTTAGTTACCAATGAATGGCCAGCAATAAATGGTCACCATGGGCAACTACTAGCCCTCAAATATTTGTTACAAACAATCAATTGTCTCTGGCCTCTTCTCACATATGTCTGAGCTACCTAAGACTCTTTTTCAGAAAAACTTTCTTTTTTTTTTTATTTACATACATGTGTGCATGGAACATGTGTAAAGTCACTGAATCTAGACTTATAGGCAGTCGTGAGCCACCCAGAACTTGGCTGGGGATGAAACGAGGGTTGTCTGGAAGAGCAGCAAGTTCTCTTAACCACTGATCCATCTCTCCAGTCCCCTGTAAGAGACTTTTGCATAGGTTCCTAAACCTTGTTTTCTATCGAAAGCAGAAATGCTCTCCACTAACACATGTCTGGACTACCCGGTAAGTCACATTCCACCGTGGCCTCCTTTCTATAGCTTCCTGATCCCCCAGCTCTTCTATGAGAGTAGATGACAGAGCACACATCCTGGAGATAGACATCCCATGTTCAACCTTTGCTCCAACACCTGCTAATGTACCCTTTCAGAGACTATTTCTTCATGTGTAAATGGGCATAATAATAACACCAGCTGCCAGCATCCCTCTGAGAACTAAATGAGACAAACTGTTTAGCCCCAGCACCTACTACTACATGGTAGGACGCTGACATTAATCACAGCCATGTCTGCAGCATCAAGGTGAAGTTCCTCAGTGCACAGATTACAAGCTCTTTCTCTTTACCTTCTCCTGACCTGACTTTGCCTCACACATAGCACATACTCAACATACGAGCACCGAGTTAAATTGGATGCCACTCTAGCACCACCCAGGCATTCCATGCCTTTTACATATCTCCTTGTCTATAGATATCCTGAGAAAGCATCTCCACGTGGCTCACGTCATCCACAAAAGAATTCTAAGGAGACGCATGACCAGCCATGAGAATATAATCACACTCCACGTTCCCACCAAGAAATGAATTCTTTTCCATCGACTTCTATCCTGAGCCCTCTGCCCTTCAGCCCCATGTTTGTTAGTGTGAACCATCAAGAGCAACTACAAAAGACAGGCAGGAAATAACACTGGGGCAGTATATGTCACTCTCTCAGATGGGCACTTCACAGGCTAAACTTGAGTTTTTTTAGAAAACACAAGACCTAATGCCTTACCCTCTAGGTGCCTGGAACTGCCAACACCTCCCTTCTCTAGCTTCAACAACTGTGTCAAGCTTCAGGTCATGACCATGGGCCACAGAGGAGCCAGATATCCTAACAAAATATTATTTGCTTTCCTAGTTTCTGGTGCGTTCGACAGGAGCCTTCAGTTTTCCCAGAGGCCAAGGATTCTAATTAGTTCTTGTTCCAGCCCATAACATCACCAGAACCCCGGAACTAATCATTTTATCAGACACCTAGGTTTGGTCCAGCATCACCAGCATCCTGACTCTGCTTTCCTTACTCTGACATTTATGAATGTGTTTCTTTTTAAAACTGTGTTTTGGTTGGAAAGTGCTGTATGTCCCGCTGAAGTCTTCCAGAATTTACTGGCACCTAAGGAGGCCCCTTAAAAAGTCAATGGAAACAAATGAAATATACCTGCAGTGGATACACTTGACAGGCAGGAAATGAGATGAACAACATCAAGCAAAATGGGGATGGAGGGGGAGGGGTAAGCGGTGACAGTCCTTAGGTTGTGAATGTGCCACACGGGGACCACTCCTCATTCAGCAAGTGGTTGTTTACTTGGCAGTGTCCTCCGTTCCATGGATTTTAGGCATGTTTGCACACTCAATGGGAAATGGAAGAAATAGGTCATTGAGACCTTTCATTTTTCTCATTCCTCTCATATAAGCATGAAATTAAAATGCTGCTAAGTTAGGGCAGCCCAAGGATAGTTCAAGCCCGCCTTCTGGCCATTTTCTCTTTGCTTGATGCTGCTTTCTGCTCTTGCAACAGATGAAAATAGCTTTTTCCATGGCAACGCCACATAGAGAGATAGCAGGTTTTCTTTAAAAAAAAAAAAAAAAGTCCATGCTGTTTATCTTGAATCCAAACCAGACTCTCCACTTTTCTTTCATCCACAGTCACACCAGTGTTGGCAGGTTCTCTCAAGGGCACATGAGAATGCTTTCCCTTTACCAAAAGATTTGGTTCCCCTTCTCCAGCACTTCCTATGCTGGTCCTGAACACATTTACAAACGCTTTTAACATTGGGTGCACAAGGTCATGTTCTCAGCTTACTGTTCACTGTTCCCCACCACTGCCATGGCCCCCTCTGTATCAGTGGTTCAACCTGATGATCACAACCCTGTTGGTAAACCTCTATCTCTAGAAATATTTACATTATGATTCATAACAGTAGAAAATTACAGATATAAAGTAGCAACAAAAATAATTTTTATGGCTAGGGGTCACTGCATCCCGAGGAACTATACTAAAGGGTCACAGTATTAGGAAGGTTGAGAATCACTGCTCTCCCCTTCATATCCGGCAAGACATCCCTGCTAACACCACTGAGCTGTTCAATATAGGCACATAAATGTATTTTGTTCTCATGGCAACCTGATGTTTTATTACAGTCAAGTCCAACCTGACTTCATCACTACATTCATACGCTGACATATGTGCATACAGAAATACATATGTGTGTGTTCCCTATCACAGTAGCTGGAAAATAAAGTCAGATTTTACTGAGGACCTAAGGAGAGAACTAAAATGGGATATTGTTTCTCTAATGTACTTTACAAACATCTCTCAAAAGAATTCATCAGTTCTCAGAGTTCACAGGATACCTGAAGTGTGTCTTTCCTCCTGTTGCAAAACTGCTGTCTAGTTGAAGTCAATCCTTTCTCTTCATTCCTTCCCCAGCCCACTAAACAAAATGAAATCTGATGACCCAGCTGAGATCTTTTCATGATATGGATCATTAAGCAAAATCTGACAATTCATCATTCCTGGTTAGTTCAAGATCAGAGAGAGGCAGACACTGACCTCAGTTCATCAGAACAGAAATGTTCCAAATGCACACCTGACATCATCAGCTACATGAGAAAACATGCTAGGCCCTCTTTATAGAATACTCTTCCACACTGTCTGAGTGATATGTAAGGTTTCAAGAACCAAGCAGAAAAGAAAAACACTACTGAGAAACTTTGAACATTTCAGACACTTTGCTGTTGTTCAAAGAGGAAATGGGAGTAGAGTGTTGATCCCTCTGTGGTGCAGCGTTTAAGATTTACATAACCCATACCATCTAGTACACACACATGCATTCTAGCACACATACAAATGTATCTTTAAAAAACAAAAGAATCACTCCTCATCAATCCTCTCTTTGCAACAGACAGAAACCATCACAAAAAAAAAATCACAGCCAATCAAAATGCAGGGTCATGGATCCCAGCCCCAGAGAATAGATCTACAACACAACTCCTGCACCCAAGGCTTGGTGGTCATGGCTGAAGAGTGAGCAGAAAAAATGTAATAGCCAGAAGAACAGTACATTTGCCGTGAGATTGTGTTTTCTAGGAATGTCACAAGCCACACCCATAAAGTCTCACGAAAATGACTGCTTAAACAGTCATTTTGAGCTGAATACAGACAATAAACAATAGACATGTTAATATGGAGAGGGGCTGGGGAATCCCAGGAGGCCTTAAGCCCACATAAGAACCACAGGCAACTAAGGAATTCTGGGAGTGAGAGAAACAGTCTTCCCCAGACAAAACTCACCAATTGGCTATCCAAGAACAAATGGTCATCCTCAAAATAATACAAGTAACAAACAGTATGAAGACTAAGCAGGTTGTACGTTTGCATTTGTGTGTGTGTGTGTATTTATACACAACAATTAATGAAAGAGAGCAAGGAGTAGTATATGGTAGGGTTTTGAGCGAGGAAGGGGAAGGCAAAATGATGTAATTATATCATACTCTCAAAAATAAAAGAAATAGCTAAAATAAATGACAAAAATAATTAGCTTGTGGTTGGCTCTGTCTTCTTTCCTCTTTTCTAAGAGGAACTGCTCCTCCATCATCCCGAGGCCCAGAGCAGAGATGGCAAGGGGTAGAAATACATCTAACTCATCTAGCTATATAGCATTCTATTCTGTAAGCCATTCAAATTTCAAGGTTATACAATACCTGGCTCAGTTAAGGGATAATTTGACACAACCTAGAATCATCTGGAAAGAGAATTACAGTTGTGAAATTGCCTAGATCAGATTGGTCTGTGGGTATGTCTGAGGGGAATTGTCTTGATTGTTAATTGATATAGAAAGACCCAGCCCACTGTGGGTAGCACCATCCCCTAGGTGAATGGTTCTGAACGGCATAAGAAAACTATCTTGGCATGAGGTTTCCTGCCAGCCTGAAAGCAACCCTTCATAGTTACTGATGTGTGTCTTTGGCTGTGAAATGAATTCTTTGGTCAAAAGTAATGATGCAGCTAATAGCAAATAGGCCTGCCTTCCAGTTCCTACCTTGGTTTCCCTCAATAAAGAACTGAACCTGGAACTGTAAGTGAAATAAAATGCTTCTTCTTCAAAGTCTTTGTGTCATATTTGTCTGTCACAATAATAGAAATGAGGTTAGAACTTCACATCTACATAATGTAGTGTCAGCTGACTAATGGACTTTAATATGCATCTGGTTTTTTGTAGTGCCCAAAATGTCAAACAAAAAGATTAACAACCATCTCTTAATATAAGCATTAACACATTATAGTATCAATTACATTATTATGGTGTTTAAAAGTCAGTAATGCCTCCCACTTGCTCTCCTTTGGTAACAAAGTCTCACAGGACCTGACTCTGGCTTCCTCACCAATCACTTCTTGTTCCACCTTCTCATTTGTATTCAATGGTCCATCATTGAACATAATCTTCTCACTCTCAAACAAGTCATGTTATCTCTAACATGCCTATGCTCCTACTGGAAATTCTCTGGATGGCCCACCTTCATTCTCCATTGCATTATTCAAGTGGCACTTCTTTGTTGAAGCCTTTTGTCACCCCACAGTAAGAATTATGATCAGCACCACTTTTTAGGTGAATTCCTTGAAGCATGTATTTTCTTTCATAATAATTTGAAATACTAGATTCATTAGATTCAAATATTAATAATTTAAAATATTAGTGTTTATAGGGTTGTTTAGTGAAATCATTTCTTCAGCTAAACCATATGTTTCCTGGGAAAGGGGATTCCATCAAATTTTCCTACCAACTAGATCAATTGCTTAAACATGGTAGATATTCATGGCATTTGATGGATGAAGAAATGAGTAAACTGTGAATGAAGACCTATTTCTAATATTCGGCTCCTTGAAAGACCTGAGGGGGGGGAAAGTAGCTGTTTCCACTAAGCAAGAATTCAGAAAACTTTTCTCATTCAATCTTGTAGTTCAGAAAACTCAAGGTATCATATTACTCTCACTATTTACATAGGAACCTCTGCATGTCACCTCATCCACTTAGGCCTTCTGGCCATGCAGATGAAGAAGTACAATTCAGAACTTCTTTGAACACAGTCTCTGGACCAAAAGCTTGTAAGAGGAATGTTAGTACTCTATAAGCAGGACTGGGTTTTCCACATCTCATAGTTATAACACACTCATGAGCTAAAATGGACTGTTCGTGTTTTGGAATGTGTGCTGTTGGTGCCCAGAAATGGACTACTGGATGCTATTTTCTCTCAACAGCCGACTATGGCTTTGGGCGTCCCAGGGGCATGGTCTGAGCAGTTTCATATAAACAACCCCAGAGGCCCAGAGCAGGACCCCTCTGTTTTTCTAGGCCACTGTTCAAGACATTGGCCATGCCACTGTTCTTATGGACAGAGGTTAGAAGGCAAGGGCTGGGCCAACTGCCTCAAGATGCTCTGTCATCAGCAAGACTCTGCTTGTTGTTTCACAGAGCTCTCAGCTGTATCTTAGAAAATAGCCTGATCAAAAGTCACAAGACAGGGGAGCCCCAGGTGTAGTTAAGATGGTGTCACCAAAGAGCACATCATCTCTGTTCTTTGGGTTCAAATCCAGGCAATAACTAGTGATGTGAAGTTGGACATGGCACAACACTTCTGTCAGTCACATTATCTTCAAATAGGAGGTGAGGGGCTAGGGAGATGGCTCAGTCAGTAAAGTGCTTGTCTTGCAATATGAGAACCTGACTTCGGTTCTCAGAGACTGTGTAAAACAGTCAAGCATGGTAACATGAATTTGTAATCGCAACACTTGAGAGGTCGAGATGGGTGGATCCCTAGGTTCACTAGTTAGTCAGTCTTGCCAATTAGGTGAGCTTCTAGCCAATGAGAAACCCTATAGAGGAAATACATACACACACACACACACACACACACACACACACACACACACACACGAGCAGGTAAGGAAAAAGTCTTCCTGCAGGCATATTAAACGATGAGATTATCAGGCAGCACCCACCATATAGCAGTCTCTCGTTGACAGTTCACATCTCTCCACTTATGTTTGTGACTTTTTTCATGGCGGACAGCAGCAATTTAAAGGATATATGATTTTGGGCTACAGTTTCAGAAGGAGTAGTTCATGATAGTAAGGAAGCCTTGGGAGCATAGAGGATCTGTCCGTGGTGGCAGGAGCAGGTGGTGTCTGCATGTTCAACCTTGGTAGACCAGAAAGCAGAGACTTCAAGCCAGTGCAAGAAACTGATGTAACCTTCAAGGTCTATCCCCAACAACCCACTTCTTCTAACTAGCCTCCACCTCTTAAAGATCCAAAGACACCTCAGACTCAAACCATCAACTATCCCTAATCCTTCTTCTTATCAGGCAGTGGAATCAAATCCTTAGCCTATGTCTTTATAATTAACAGGATGCTCTAGTTTCATTCTGTTGCTGTGAAAATACACTGATCAATGAAATTGGGGGCGATAATGTTTCTTTCAGCTTACACTTTCCAAGTCACTTTTCATAATCAACACAAGTCATGACAAGAACCCAAGGAGAAGCTGAAAGGAAATAATAGAGGAATGCTGCTTACTTCCTTTTTCTCTGAAGCCCACAGTGGACTGAGACTTCCTACTTCATTTGGAAATCAAGACAATGCTCCACAGACAGGCCTATAGGCCAACCTATCTGAAGCAATTCTTCAGTTGAGGTTCCTTCTTCCCAGGTGACCCAGGTTGTATCAAATTTACAATAAAAACTAGCCATGACAGAGCCTGCGTCTGGACCTCAGGCTTTTACAGACTTTATTGGAAGGGACCAACTTTTTTGTAAGTATGACAGTTAGGGGTGAACTCCGTGAAAATCAACATTAACATGGTAGAAATTACCAAATAGTAATTAATGACCACCTCTGTAAGAACATCTCCCAGCAGACAGGCACCCAAGTTCATAATTTACACTCCTGTTGACAGAAGCACCTTAGTAAATTGCTTATCTTTGCAACTACATTAATAGGCATAGGGATGCTTTCATCATTGTGTGTGTGTGTGTGTGTGTGTGTGTGTGTGTGTGTATGCACTTAGATGTCAAAGATCAAGCCTGGATTTCATTCCTCAGGAGCCATTCACCTTGGGTTTTCTTTTTTTTTGGGGGGGGGGACAGGAGGAACAAGGGGTGGTGGTTTACATTGGATGTCCCTATAGCCTGGGCTGTTTGATTACCTGCTATGCAGTCAGTGGCACTATTTGGATATATAGTGTGTGGCCTTGCTAGAAGGATGTCACTAGGGGTTCTAGATATGAAATGTTCCCCAAGACTCATGTATTAAGCACTCAGTCCCCACTAAGTGGAGCTGGTTTTGGAGGTTCTGGAAATGTTAGGATATGGGGCTTAGGCGGAAGAAGTAAATCTCTCTGTGATCCCCAGACCCATCCTCATTTTCTGATTCCTGTTAACTTTTAGATAAACAGCTTCCTCCTCCGTAGGTTCCTACTGTCATGATGCCCTTGCTCCCCACAAGTCCAGAACAAAGAAAATAGAGAACTATAGACCGAAATCTCCAAAAGTGTGAGCAGCATTGTGCCTCTCCCCCTTTATGTTATCTCCTTTGCCCGGGTTCTGTAGCAATTTACTCAAGGATTATAACTTTTCATCTTGCAAAGAAGCTTAATAAGACACAAAATGTTTACACAGAGGTGACACAACAGGCTGTTCTAAGGGGAGGTGAAACAGTCTACCCTTGAAGAAAGCTCCCTAATCTCAGGAAGTAAAGAATTCAAACACTTCAAGAAGTTTCTGAAACTGACTAGATTCACAATGCCCCCGCCCTTCAAGCATATACAAATACTAAGAACTGCGGAGGAACAGTCTCTGGCAAGCTGAGCTGCCTTGGAGAGCTGTTCTGTCTAGCAGGGGCTCCGACCAGTGGATCAGGAAACAGTACTCTCCAACCTGTTGAGCTGACAGCAGACTGTACACTATGCTCTAGGGTTATAGCTTTCATGACCTATAACCCATGGGGTAGGTTTTGATGATGCAGCAGTCCAAGTCATCCCTGCCCACTTGAGTAACTCCTCACCCACACACCTGGTAAATCACCCCAAGAAAACTCATTGCTTCAGCAAATTGAACTTTGTTGGTATACCTACTGAGATCTGTCATTGGTTCGCTACCTGGAATGAGTAGACATTTGTTCATGTGTCCAGAGTTGACTGGTTTAACCTTAAGGACTTTGTAGGAGGTGCTTTCGTGACGGTCCCACTTTACAGATATAACAAATGAGGCTTATGGAAGCCCTGTGGTCACACAGCACAGAAGGGGCAAGTCTAGCTGATTCTAACTCCAGCCATTGCATTCTCAGTCATGTTGAAAGACTATGTTTCTATGATAGCCAATATTTGTTTCAACTCTCAACACAAGATCTGACCCTTCCTTGACCCTGGGAATTTAGTGGCACTTTTTCCAAATATTTATGGCTAGTCTAAAACTTCACCATGGCAGCAGAAGCCAGCTTGCACATGGGTCCAGCATGTGTAGTTATTCAGTCACTGAAATTCCAGTTGTCTCCTGGGACTTTTCCTCAGAGGCATTGAGTGTTGATGGCTGAGTTCTCGAAGAAGGACCAGGCTGGTGTGTGGGAAAGATCTACAGAGTGACTTTAACTTTGCCTGGTGTGATTCTGCAGTATTTCCACATAAAATAAACTGATAACTGTGTATCAAAGGACCAGCTTCCTATTCCCCCCCCCTTTTTTTTCTTATTTGTAATATTCTATGGTAGGGTCTCATGTCATCCAGGCCAGCCTCAAACTCACTATGTATCTGAGGCTGGCCTTGAACTCATGGTCCTTCTGCCTCAGCCTCTCAAAGCCTTGGCTTACAGACATGTCCCGCCACACACAACTAAAGACCGAAACCCACAGAGTTTTTAACCCACAAAGTTAGGAAGAAACTGAGATGAGCTCACATGTGATCTGATTCCAAACACATCTCCAGCCCTGAGCCTAAGCCCATAGCATCATAACAGAGATCTGTAAAGTTCTTAAGGTCTTCAGTCTTTTGCTCAAGTGCTCTAAATTCTGTTCCTCATCAAGTAGCCACAGTGGGCTTAACCAAATGTAAATAAGATTACACTGCACCCAGCTGAAAAGCCATCTCCGTTCTCTTTAGTGCAGCCCTTAAAGCTTGTGAGACCAGCCCTTGCCTATGTTCTCAGCATCCTCTAGCTTTCCTTAGTGTCTCGTATCCAGACAGCCAAGTTCTGGCTCCTCAAACAGAAAAAATTATTGTCTCCTGCCTTAGATCCTTCCTACTTCCTGCTCCCCTGGTTTCAGACAGACTTCCTTTATCACTCCATTTAAGGCCCTCTTCTTGCTGTTGCATCGATAATTTAGAATAGCATGATACTAGCCACTTGGTACGTTTCTTTGTTTATTGTTCTTTCATCTTCTAGAATGTAAATTCCAGGAGAGTAGTGACTTTGTAGGGCTCACAAGTGTCTTCTGGGCATGTAGAATGACAACAAGGGTCCAGTGCGTGCTGAGTGAACGAGTGAGTGATAGGAATCCAATACACAACTCAAGGGTATGGGTACATACATGTAGTTCTAGGACTTGAAAGGCTAAGACAAGAGACTACAACAGGATTATAGATCCGAGGCCAGCCTGGGGTATAGACAGTTTCAGGCCAGACTGAACTCTATAGGGAGAGTTTATCTAAAATCAAAACAAACAAACAAACAAACAAAAAACGAAAACAAGAGAATGAACTGTATGAAGGGAAGAAATGAGGAAGATTTCAACACTATGACTTGTGGGGAAAGAAAACAATAATTTTCTTTTTTTTTTTTTCAGTTTATACACCCAAAGTAAAGGGAGTGTTTGGCGAAAAGAAGCTACTGACGGTCTCCAGGGTAGCAGGTGACCTTCTTTCTATGCTGTTCTTGGAATGCACTATAAGCATCTTCGGAGTACCAGCTGCTTGGGCAGGAACTTAGGGCATGTTCCAGCTCAGTGAGTTGAGCTGAGTTCTCTAGAAGCCCTATTGTGGTCCTGAATCATGCTAATCCTGGACCAAACTCTAAGATCAAGTTAGAGTTGAAGCTGCCATTCATCAACTCCAGGTTAAATTCAATAAAACACTTGCAATGACCCCGAGGGAATATTTTCATTCTGCATAAGTCATTCAAACCAGTGTCCTGTGATGGCAGCCTCCAGACACCACACATACTTTTTAATTGAAGGTGCACAGATGTAGGACGGATCCAGGAAAAAGAAATAAACCATCAGGAATAGTCAGGGGACCCACAATATTCCTAGAAAGTCATTTTTATATGGCTCCTCATCTCCATCCTGAGCATGGAATGCTTGCAGTGGACATCTATCGGGGGTACTGCAACGACACTCTGGGTTCTAGAACCTTCTGAGAACAAGGGTAAAGGAAACCCAAGAACAAGAAGAGTTCTCTGGACAGAGTTGAGAAATGGGGATAATTACAGAATCAGCAGAAACGTGTGAGAAAGGAAGAGCATGTGTTGGAACCAGATAAAGATGAAGTTAAGGGGGGGGGGGGCACTTCGCTCAGGCACTCACCTGGGCAAGGCCCTTAGACTCTCTCCAGTAGTAATAATGTTTCCTAAGGAGGGCATCACCAAGCATGGTTTCTGCATGAACAATATTAGTCTACCTACAAATCTGTCAAAAGCCCAAATTCTCAAACCCCACTCCAAACCAACTGCATGAGGACAACAGAGGGCAGTGCATTGCTTACTTTGCTGTTGCACTTATATGACACCGTGATCAAGGCAACTTACAGAAGAAGGAGGTTCCTTGGGCTTATAGTTTCAGGGTGATAAGAGTCCACGATCACAGAGCAGACGCATGGAGGTTTGAGCAGAAAACTGAGCCCCAAGCAGGGAACAGATAGTGAACTAGAAATTGTGCAAGTCTCTCTCAAGCCACACCCCCAATGCTGTACTTGCCCTTCAAGGCCACACCTTCTAACCCCACAAAAACAGCATCACCAATTGGGGACCAAGTATTAAAATATCTGAGACTACCCGCCTGTAGAAGCATTGCAGGTGTGGCTTTTGTATCACATGTTATTAATCTGAATGATTAGTAACCTAACACTCCCTGAAATAAAATATGCCTGAGACAACCACCAGTCTGGTACTTTGCAGGCTCCACCAGCTTCCATGGCCAGGAATAAGCCAGAGACTAGAAGAACCCCGCTTGCAGGATTGAGCCAAATCCTGACAACCCTTGCAAAGGGCCACTCAAGTGGGCCAGATGAGGACTGAGCCCGAAATCACCACCAGGCTGGTGCCATGGGGCCCAGACAGGGAGCTAGCCTGAAACAACCACCAGTAGGGCACTGTGCAGGCCTGGGGGCACAGACCATGCCTGAAATGACCCCTGCCCTGTGCTGTAATGTATTAGTGTGGAATAGAACTCCTGAGACTATTCCTGAGAGAACCCCAGACACTCAGAGACACTGAGCACCTCTAAGAGAAATAAGTAAGTGGTGGAGAAATGAAAGAGAAAGAAAAACAGAAGGATGTGAGCACAATGAAGAGAGGCAGACCTGGAGACTTGAGGCTAGTGAGGAACATCCTGATGTGAGTAGCCAGTGATGCCACTTGGGACCATCATGGGGTCCTGGCCTGGGATGCCACCAGGAGCCACATCTGGGTCTGTGGCCATGAAGCAACAGGGGTCTTTTACCACCAATGACCAAGCAGACAGCCCTGGTCAGCAGAGCAGAGTTGGTGTTAGGAGTTTGAAGGGGATGCTGGTGAGCTGGGCTCAAGGGTGCGAGAGCAGAGAGCTGGTGGGTTGACTAGCTCAGATACCTCTCAGACCCAGATCCAGGGCCTTGAATTAACCCACCCCCACAGACATCTACTCCATTGATGAAATGCATGAAGGGGCTGGTTCTACGTACCCAAAATTACAGGATCTCCATGACACACAGCAACAACAGGATATCCAACAAGAATCCCAGTGGAGTTATAGTATCGATAAAGTAGCAGAAATCAAACCAACGAGTCATTGAAATGAACATTTGCAAGCAAAGAAGTGTGGACAAAAGTACTGTGGGACACACTGTGACACACTACAGCTTCCACAATGAGATTTGTTTCTTTTTTGGAGGGGGAGGTTGCAAGGGTGGAGGGTGGCTAAGAGGGGAGGGGGAACTGAGTGGGGATTGGGGTACATGATGTGAAATTCACAAATGACCAATAAAAAGTGAAAAACAGTAGCTGATATGATAGATCCAAACCACCCACATTGGGGTTCACTATTTCATGCAAACAAGCTCTGCAGGTCATCCTGGTGCATCACCAAGTTTGAAGGGTACAACTCTTGGTCTCTCATACACTCGCATGGTCTTCAGGTGTTCAGCTTACAGCTCTGCCTAAAGAATCAATTGCCTTTGCCTTTATTGCTCTTGTCTCTATTCGTGAATCTTATGAATCCTCTTTACCAGGCCCCCATCTATTTAATTCATGCTTAAATGTTAAGGGCAGTCATCAAGGGAATTATTGACCCTCATTCTTTAGCCCTCTCTGTTACCCAATTCCTCCCCCCCCCCCCCTTGTTTTTAATGAAGCCCTGAAGTTCTTTCACCAAAGTCAGACTGGGTAATGCTTCCCTTCTCTGTGTGGTTTGCTTCGGCCAAATGGATGCTAGCAGATATATATATGACTTGAGCAAGGCCTTGAACTGTACTTCAACTTATGCTTGCATACTTTGGTCATCCCTGCACTTCTCCAGGGACATGATTCCCCTTCATTCTGGTTCCAGAAGGAACCCAGCTAGAACAGACTTGACAACTTAAGCTGATGGACAGTTCTCAGTGAAAGAAAGACTTTTTTTGTCAACCATAAGACTCTAGGTTTATTTGTTATCCAGTAATGGCAGCCTGATGCACTGAGCATCAATGGGCTTTTGTGCTATTTGCCTGAGTGGACTATATCACCTACAACATAGGCCTTCTGATATCCTGCTGCCTTATGGTGAAAGAGGATTCTCAGAACTTTGGAAGTAGAGAGTGGGAACTTTGCAAGAAATCACACTGGGGAATAAGGAGGGTGCCACTTCTTTCTGACAAGCCTGACCACCAGTCTGGGTTCTGGAGTCAGATGAGCACAAAAATATGATTCTGAAGGTAAAATGAGAGATAAGAAATGAAAAAAGGAAGGATGTGTTTGTGCAGTTAGAATTAGAAGATAGAGATGTGACATTCTTGTTCTCTGCTGCCACTAACCTCCTAAGCAGAAGTTCAGGGGTCTCCGCCCCAGCCAAAACCATATCCATTCATTCTTTCACTAACCATAGTCTCCACATGATTTGCCTTTCCCTGCAAGTATAAAGAGATCTGCAGTGAGGCAGGACTAGAGCAGCCTCCCCTGGTGGGAGGTGATGGGATGCTGTTTGCCTGGAGGGTATGATTTGCTCCAGGCCCAGCCCACCAATCCAGATCTTTGCTGTGCAACAAGATGCTCATTGAGTACATTCTTAGGTGGGGGGTCATGGCAGTAAAGTGACAGGTGTACTTCCACCCAGCTGCCTGGTATCCAGATGGTGAGACAAGGCACAGGAGTTACACACGCTACATAGCAAGGACAGGTAGCAGCTACTCCTGCTCATCCTGCTCATACTTGGCCTCCCACTGACATCCCAGAGGCATGCATCTTCTAGCTTGAATGCTCTTTAAAGAAGAAATTAAGGAAAGTTCTGGGTCACAGAAAATAGATATTTTCAGTGCCGATGGGACAAAATATCCTAGCCGTTCAGCAATATACCTACTTCATTCTCAGCCCAATTAACTTGTTTGTCTAGAACATGCCAGTAAGACCTGACTTTCAGTGCAGTAATCGGAGGGATAACCTAGTGCTGAAGTAATAAAGAATGATAAAGATGGAAGAGGGGAGCAAGGGAGAGGAAAGCACCCTTTTTTGAGGACTTGTTGTATGCTAGGCACTGTGCCTAGTGGTTTACACAAATCACCTTAATCCTCCCTCTGACGTTGTATACTTACACTCAGTTTACAGATAGGAAACTTGGAACTCAGAGAGGTGAAGCAACTGCCATGTCCTAGTTTGCTTTCCATTGCTGTGGTGATAAAAATGCTGACCAAAAGCAAACTGGAGTATAGCTGGATCTTGAGGTAGCAAAGTTGCTAATTTCCTGAGACAGCACCAGATTGATTTCCAAAGTGGTTGAACAAGTTTACATTCCTACCAGCAATGGCAAAGGGTTCCCCTTTCTCCACATCCTCTCCAGCATGTGCTGTCACTTGAGTTTTTTATCTTAGCCATTCTGATGGGCGTACGTGAAATCTCAGGGTTGTTTTGATTTGCATTTCCCTGATGACTAAGGATGTTGAGCATTTCTTTAATCGTTTTTCAGCCATTCAATATTCCTCTATAGAGAATTCTCTATGTAGCTCTGTACCCCATTTTTTAACTGGATTACTTGATTTGTTGCTGTTCAACTTCTATGCTGTTAGGCATATATCCAAAATATACTCAAGTATACAACAAGGACATTTGCTCAACCATGTTCATAGCAGCTTTATTCATAATATCCAGAATCTAGAAACAGCCTAGATGTCCCTCAACTGAGGAATGGATACAGAAATTGTGGTACAATTACACAATGGAACACTACACAGCAATTAAAAACAGGAAATCATGAAATTTGCAGGCAAATGAGAGAACTAGAAAAGATCATCCTGAGTATGGTATCCCAAAAGCAGAAAGACACACATGGTATATACTCACTTATCAGTGTGTATTAGAAATATAATATAGGATAAATATACTAAAATCTGTACACCTAAAGAAGCTAAGCATAAAGGAGAACCCTGGGAAAGATGCTCAATCCTCATTCAGAAAAGCAAATGGGATAGACCTTAAAAGAGGGAGTAAACAGAGAACAGGACAGGAACCTATGACAAAGGTCCTCTGAAAGACTCTACAGATAAAGGTATCAAAGCAGAGGCTGAGATTCATAGCCAAACTCTGGGTAGAGTGCAGGGAATCTTATAAAAGAAGTGGAGACAGAAAGACCTGGAGGGGACAAGAGCTCTATAAGGAGAACAACAGAACCAAAAAATCTGGGCCCACAGGTCTTTTCTGAGACTGATACTCCAATCAAGGACCATTCATGGAGATAACCTAGAACCCCTGCACAGATGTAGCCCATAGCAGCTCAATGTCCAAATGGGTTCCCTAGTAAGGGGAACAGGGGCTGTCTCTTACATGAACTCAGTGGCTGGCTCTTTGATCACCTCCCTTTGAGGTCACAGAGGAAGATAATGCAGCTGGTCCTGATGAGACTTGATAGGCTAGGTCAGATGGAAGGGTAGAAGGACCTCCTCTATCAGTGGACTGGGGAAGAAGCATGAGAGGAGATGAGGGAGGGAGGGCAGAATTGGAAGGGGATGAGGGAGGGTGCTACAGTGGGGTACAAAGTGAAGAAATTGTAATCAATTTTTAAAAATTGGAGAAGGAAAGGGTTTATCTGGTTTACATTTCTATGTCATAGTCCATCACTGAGAGACATGAGGGCAGAAACTCAGGCAGGAACCTAGAAGCAGGAACAGACACAGAGGTTGTAGGGAAACTCTGCTTACTAGCTTGTTCCCCATCATTTCCTCCACCTGCTTTCTTATACATCCCAGGACCATCTGCCCAGAGATAGCACCTTCCACACTGGGCTGAATCCTCCCCCATCAATCATTAATTAAGGAAATTCCTTATAGACATGTCAATAGGCCAATCCGATGAAAGCAATTCCTCAGTTGAGGCTCCTTCTTCCTGGATGGCTTCAGTTTGTGTCAAGTTCATCAAAACCTAACTAGCACTAACTAGGCTGAACAATTTCTAACCGGGGAGCCCGGGATGGAATCCAGACTTACCCAGAAGCCAACATTCCCATTAGCACCAAATAATCCATGATAAGAGCTTCTTCATTTTATTATCAGTTATTGTACTATTGATTCCTTAGGGTAACAGAGTGGGCCAGGTCTCTCTTAGGCTAAGTTTTATAAACACATCAAGGGACCTCTCATAGTCAGTGTCATCCTCATTTCACACATGGAAAATGATAAAGTGGACTGATGTACACAAAAAACAGAAGAATCACAACCTGAACACATCTCACTTCATAACACATACCCCTATTTGGGGACCACTCCTCCTGTTGACAGTGTCCATGCACTCTGATCCAACTCAATTCATCAAAAGTGGTTATGAGTCAAGAAAAGAGTACTCTGAAGAATATGGCTTCATGGAACCACAATACACAACTAAAATCTCGTAGATGCATGTGGCTCTGGTATTCTCTGTGTCTATGGCAACCCAGACACACTGAACATACTTCAGGAATGAACTTTGTGCACAACACAATTATACTGTACCAGCATTGACAATTCTGAAAACATCAATCATGAGAAATAATGGCTTCTGCGTAAGTGTGGGTTCTATCATGGTCTCCTCCTTGAGCAGTTGTATAGACTTAGGGCATTTGATAACTTAGGTTTTAAACCAACTTAATATAAGCTTGAGTTATGGAGTAGAATGGAACCTCAAGTCAGAAACTGCCTCCATTGATGACATCAAAGCACCAGAATGACCCTCTCTGAAAACGAACCTCAGCCAGATAGAGTGGGTATAGGCCTCTCCTTCCAGCATTAGGAGGTTGAAGCAGAAAGATTACAAGTTCAAAGCCAGTCTGAGAAAGAAAAAGGGCTGGATATATAGCACAGTAGGTGAGTGCTTGCCTATCACATGCAAAGTAATGGGTTCAAGTCCCAGCACCAAGAAAAATAAACAGAAAAGCAGGTCCCTCCTTAGATGAGAAGCAATATTGTGTTTGCGTGTGTGTGTGTGTGTGTGTGTGTGTGTGTGCATTTTAAAGGTCCCTGAAAGAGTTATGTTCACAGACATGACACAGGACAGTGACTGGCAGGGATTGGAAGTAAGAGGGGGCTGGAAAGCTAGTGTGGAGTGCATGTGGGGGTTCAGGTTGGGAAGATAAGGAATGTTCTGGATAAAAATAAAATAGTGCTTTATAAAAGTGAACAGTAAACAGCAAAGTGGTCAATGTGGGGTCTGGGGAGACTGTTTGGTGGTTAAAAACATTGGCTGCTCTTTCAAAGGGCCAGGATCTGGCTCCTAGAGCCTACATGGTGGCTCACAACCACCTGTAACTCCAGGCCCAAGGGCCCTGATGTCCTTTTCTGATGTCCACAGGCATCGAGCATACACAAGTTACATA
The DNA here is from genome assembly GCF_030254825.1 of Meriones unguiculatus. NCBI lineage: Eukaryota > Metazoa > Chordata > Mammalia > Rodentia > Muridae > Meriones > Meriones unguiculatus. The sequence continues at coordinate 103,142,021 of NC_083353.1, forward strand.
CACACACATACATGTAAGCAAAACCCTCATAAAATACAGTAAATAATCAACTAGACTTTTAAAAAAAATAGCAAGATCTCTTGACACAACTCCTCTTCTGCCTTGGCTCCCCTGAGCTTATGAATAATGCAGTTCTTCGTTCTTATGGGGCACATGATTTTTAACAGTGCCCAGCTCTCTTCAGCTGCCTAACTAGACCCAGTTGCTTTGGGAGCAGCCTGTTTTGAACAGGGAGTTTGTGTAGCTTCCTAGATGTGTGGGACCTCCTCTTTTCTTCCTACCACACGCCCAGCCTGCTCTCTGCCATGGTCTTCTTTGGGATTTCACCTGGTCTGGCCTCTGGCTTCCACCCAGCTGTTGGTAAAAGTTTTCTTGCTCCTCCCACGTGACCCCAGGAACAGAGAAGCCATTTAAGCCTTATAAATACTGGCAGGCTCAAAAAGCAAGTCTCCAGCCTTAAAAACATGTCTCTGTTTCCTTTGGCAGATTGGCAGATTCAGTAATATTTTCAGATAAGAAAGTAAACAGTGGGTGGAGGGGATTAAGGCACCCTAACAAGGCCAGTGTCTTTACAGAGAGATGGGAAGAAGAAAGAGTACTCAAGTCTTTACAGAGACTGAGAAAAGAAATGCCATTCAATGGTGTTTTCTTGGGGGAAGAAAAGGAAAGAACCAAATCCATCAGAGCCCCCAAAGCTGGGAGAAGCAGGGAAGGGTTAAGTGGGCACTCCTCTCTGTACTTTCAAGAAAAAAAAAAATGGGGACACTCGAGGACAGGCTGGAAATCACAGTTGTAGCACATCGCACCCTCGGAGCTCAGAGACAAGGAAGCCAGTCAGAAAAGAAATTGATTCAAGCCCCAGGCTGAGTCCTGGAGTGTAATGTACTTTGAGAGTGCTAGAGAAAGAAAAAAGAAAGACAGAAAGAAAAAATAAAAAAGGAAGCCAAATGCTGTCTTTGTGTTTAGGCCTCGGAAGCTAGGGAAGCAGGGAATATGGGCTCCAAGACAGAAGAGGAAAGTTTACACTGCTCAAGTGTGGGTGCATGCAGAATGTCTGGGACAGTCTTGGAGAAAGACAGTAAGCCATCGAAGATAGATTATCTTCAGGGTTCCTCTCCCTCCCCACCCTCTGCCTTCACCTCCAAGACCTCCTGACTGTCACTGAATTCAGGTTCAGGGAAGCAGGTATTTTTATAAGACTTAAAGATGCACTCTCCATAGAAAAGAGGCTCAAGGAAGAGGGTGATTCTGTGTGTTCTATTTACTGACCGTGTGTTAGAAAAATATTTATGAAGTAAATGAACAGCTCCAGCCAGAGCCCACTCTTTTATTAGCTTTTTTAAAATATGGTTTCCTGTAACCCATAGATGCACAGTGCAGGACCTTAGGAAACACACATCTTCAGATCATATCTGTACTGAGTCTATAATAATCATGTCTGGAACCCAGTGTCTTCATTCCCCTACAGCAAGGCCACCCTCCCCAGTGTTGAAAGGAAGTTGAAAACTGTAGCCCTGAAAACCAGCTTTGTAAAAGGCTTGCCCTGTCCTGGGCTTGCAACCTTTCTGTTATTGACATTGAAACCTAATTATGTTGACCTTGGTCTCCAAGGTAAACAAACTGTGCAGAGGAAATGTTTGGACCTGAAGATTCCTGTTTGTTTCCAGTTTGGCCTAATGGCCGGAATCCTGGATGGTTCCATTCACTTCCTTTTAAAGTGCTCTTGATACACAGCAAAACAGATAGTCTCAAACTATTGGGTTGGGGGTTGTTTTGTTTTCAAAATCAGACTCAGACATATTCCTTACACTGATGGAATTGCACTTACAAAGAAACACCTGGAGCAGTGCCTCTCCAGGGGCCCCGAGACTCTGGGAGAGCTGACGGGACATGAAGGAGGAAAGAGTATGATGCTCAGTAATTGCTGATCTATTGTGAAGTTTTTGTTTGTATTATTTATTTATTTAGTGTGTGTGTGTGTGTGTGTGTGTGTGTGTGTGTGTGTGTGTGTGTGTATACACAGTAAGGTGTCTTCCTCAGTTGCTCTCTACCCTGTTTTTTTGTTTTTTTTTTCGAGAGGTCTCTCACTGAGCCCAGATCTCACTGATTGGCTAGACTGCCTAGCCAGTAAACTTCAGGGATCCACCTGATCCCCACGTCACAGTTTTACACTCCTGTGTCTGGCTTTTTATGTGGATTCTGGGTATTCAAACCCAGTTCTTCCCGTGAGGCAAGCACTTTATCAGCTGAGCTATCTTCCCAAAGCCTTGTCGGTCTTAGTTGATTATGTTGCAGGGGGTAGGGAGCACTTGCTGGGGTTTGGAGATTGAACTTGAGACCCTGTGTGAGACCTCGCAAATCTGAGCACTGACTACATACCTGGAGCAATGTTGAGACTTTCAAATAAGGGGTTTCATTGAGTCCTTTCAACTGTTCTAAGACAAAGTCTTCATTTTCTTCACTTTAAACATGAGGAAACCGAGGCCCAGAGATAGTTCAAGGGAACACAGCTTTAGAGTAAACTACACTCCGCCTTGGTACCAAAGGCTTAAGCATGAGGTCATACTGTCTCTCCAGGCCTTTTCTTTCCCCAGTACCATAGTATTCATTCCCCTAAGTAGGAGAGTGCTTCTTAAACTGTCAGGTCTTGGTCCTGGAGAGAAGAGACGATGAATGGTTAGATGAAGAACCTCCCTCTTAGAACCTCCATCTGGGAAGCTGGAGACGGCAAAGGCTGGGGCTGGAATTAGAGTTTAGAGGTGGGCAAATTAGCTTGACCTTCTCCAGAGGGATATAGGGACCAGAGCAGGGTTCATATGGGGGCAGGGTATGGCCAGGGCTGTGTGTTGGAAATAACATGCCAAAAGGGTGTGCCAGACCTCCTGGTGTCTCAAGCAAGACATACACTGCTGGGCTAAGGAAGTTGTCTCGCCCACAATTGGCATTGTCAGAAGGGGCCTGCCTGGCAAACCTCGGCCTCCTCATAACCCAGTCTGGAAAGCTGGCCTTTGTTGAATTTGGCTAGGAGCCTTTGATGAGCTCAGCAGCAGAGAATGCAAAGTACCACTGCTTTCCAGTGCAAAGGGTTCTGCTCAATCAGGACTACAGCTGGACCATCGTATGGGGGCTTGGGAATGCGTTCAGGGCTGCCTGTATTTTCTGACACACATAGTAAAAGATGAGCTGAAGTCAGGCTCATCCTTGGCACACAGGCCTGAAAACTCTGAGCATGGTCCCTGGGAACCTTGCTATTTTACATGTGATCTGGGTACCAACCCCGTGAGCATCACCCACCATTACTCAGAATGCCAACTCCCAGGCTTAGGAGACAGTTCAATGGCTTAAAGAGCTGGCCACGCAGGCTGAGGATCCAAGATCTGATTCTCAGAACCTAGAGAAAGTCAGGCCTCGTTTCATGCACATACAATCCCTGCACTCCTATGGCAAGATGGAAGAAGGCAAAAGAAGCCACAGATGCTCACATATCAGCCAGTCTAATGCATGCAGAGGAGAACAAAAGGCGGTTTCAAAAAAATATGTAAGGTGAGAGTTAGCATCCGAGGTTGTCCTCTGACCTGCACGCATACACCATCACTTAAGTGAGCCTACATGTACTTACACACAGGGACAGAAAGACAGAGAGAGACACTCGCACAAAGATAAATTTAAAAAGAAATAAAGAAAAGAAGTACAGACTCTGGACTCCACACAGAGCCACTGAATCCAAATGTGCTTTATCAAGCTCCGCATGTGAGGAGAGTTTGAGATGTGCTGTCCTTGACCATGCCCTGATAAGATGATCCAGACTTTCTGAAGCTGTAGTTCTTCAATCTGTGTTCTTTCTGAGACCCCCAGGTGACTCATGCACAGTGGAGTTTGGTAACCAGCACAGGAACCCTCTGAGACACCCTAAGAGCAATCACACTGCAATTATTTAAGCAATATCTTGTGCATGCCTCCCACAGACAACACTGACACAAAAAACCCCCTTTCAGGGGGTGTGGAAAGTGTCATCAGATGGTACTGAGGCCATCTGATATGCTTAGTGGATGACTTGAGGAGGAGAAGAATAAAGATGTCTTGGGTGACCCCAGAGTTCTATTGCCCATGAACCCACTCTGGTGAAAACAGAACCTATCATCTTACAGTGGATTACCTCTGTGATTCATTTTAAAGGTGAGTCATGGGGGCTGAAGAGGTAGCTTAGTGGTTAAAAGTATGTTCTGCTCTTGCAGAAGATCTAATGTTTCCCATTATCCACGTTGGATGCTAACTCCAGCTCTAGGGGAGCTAAAAATTCTAGCCCCCAAGAGACACCTACACTCATGTACATACCCTCACATACAGAAACACATGTACAGATGTAATTAAAAAGAAAAAATACTCAAATTAGTTGTTGTTGTTTTTTTTTCTGGGTGAAAAGGCACACTTACCCTGAAACTAAGTGTCTTAGGGTTTCTGTCGCTGTGACAAAACAACATGGCTCAAAGGAACTTTGGGAAGAAAGGTTTCATTCATAGTGTATTTAGAGGTAACAGTCCATCACTGAAGGAAGTTAGGCCGGAACTTGTGCAGGGCAAGAACTTGAAGTCAGGAGCTGATGCAGAGGCCATGGAGGAACACTGTTTGCTGACTTGCTCCTCATGGCTTACTCAGCTGCTTTATTATAGCAGCCAGAAACACCTGCCCCATAAGTGGCACTGCCTACAATGAGGTCCACATCAATCATCAAGCAAGCAAATGTCCCACAGGCTTGCCCACAGGCCAATCCACTGAGGGCATTTTCTCAGTTTAGGTGTCCAAATGACTCTAGCCTGGGTCAAGCTGATGTAAAATTAGGCATCACACTACATCACTGGTGACTTCAGAGTCCAATCGTGTGTGCTCATGTATGTACAGTATCTATATACATGTAATATGTGTACATGTGTATGTGTGTGCATGTATATGTATGTGCATGAATACATATGCATGTGGAGGCCAGGGATCAACACCAAGTGTCTTCTTCAATTGCTCTCTTAGATTTTGAGGCAGGGTCTCTCACTAAACCTGAAATTTGCTGATTTGGCTGGACTGGTGGCCAGTAAGCATGTAGATTCTCCTGCTTCCTCCTCCCCACCTTTGGGATTTCAGGAAAACACCACCATATGTCACTTTCTTACGTGGGGTTCTGGAGATCTGAGCTCAGGTCCTCCTGCTTACAAAACATGCACTTCACCAACCAAGCCATTTCTCCATTCCTGCATTCTTTCTTGATGATAGTCTCTCAGCCACAAGAAAACCCTGAAGGCTGTTTCTTTCCATCCTCACTACCTGTCACTCCTCATATGTATACCTGTAAGGCCTCCCAGCTGATCCTTTGATGCTGGGCCTGCCCCTCAGCTGCTCTCTGTTCCATAAAGCAACCAGGAGGTCACTGAAGGACAGAAATCAAAGATGCTTGAAATCCAGCGGAAAGCTGAGACCAGCCTGGCCCAGCTCTCCTCTGCTGCTGTAAGAAATGTCTGTAAATACAGGTGGATCAAGACAACAACAGTCTATTATCTACTAAGTCTAGAGGCTAGAAATCCAAAATCAGTCTCACCAGGCTAAAAACTCCCTCCTGGATGACCCAGAGCCTTCCGCTGTCCCGCTCTAGCTTTCAGAAGCTAACATTACTGGCTGTCTTGTGGCTACATCCCTACCTCCATAGTTGCATGGCCTTTCCAAACCCTGTCCTTGGTGTCATATCTTGCTCTTTGTCCCACTGATAGGGATGTATGTATATGATTATATTTAGGGCCCACATCTTTAACCATCATGACTCTAAAACCTGGCTTTGTCTTGTCTTTTGACATTTATGGTTCCACGGATCAGATGTGGAATTTGGGAAAGGGGCATTTTTTCCATTTATTGCAAGGTCATTCCAACACATTAAACAAAACTTAAACTCTTTATCTACTATAGTCACTAAGGTGATGTGGCCCCTGCCTACCTCTGAACTTACCTTATTTCATCTTTTTCTTCTCTCAGCCCATTCCTCTGGTCTGCTTTCAGATCTTCAAATAAGTATGTGTCTGCCACAGGGACCTTGCTGTTAAGAGTTCTTTGCTTGGGATATTACTGCTTTTGGTTTTGTTTCCTGAAAGAATACATAATGAATGAGAATGGAATGGATGCATGCAGGAATGTCTTTTCCTAAATGTATCCCATGGGTTACATGGGTTGACTAACTTTATCTACTTTTTAGTTTTTCCCAGTCTGTAAAGATATTTCCACCCAATTGCTTTTTCAGTCATCAAACTCTTCTAAACACCCAGAAGTCTTAGCTATCTGCAGGCTGACTAGAAAGGAGCCACACTCTGCCATTGCGACAAAGCATAAACGGAGGACAGGACTTATTGTTGCATAGCACTACGCTCATCTCTTTGTTCTTGCAGAAGGAAAGTCCAAGGTGTAGAATCTCCTCTTCATAAGCTTTATCCTATCTTGGAAGCAGAATGCCTGGCAGAAGCCAAAGGACCTTGAATTTCTTTCTGACTCTGACAACAAGATTATCATCAATGAAATTCTAATAAGCTACCAAGATAAAAGTGTAAACAGAATTTGTTGGGGTTTTGTTGTTGTTCCTAAAATAAGAATTCTAATATGTCTAGATCTACAAATTAGTAGCAGTTATTAGATTATAAACAGATCTAGAGAAACAACCCAACTCCTCTGGTTTGTCTGGAACTTTCTCTGTTAGTATTTTAAATCCTGAATCCTAGGGGAAACCCCTTTCGTCCCAAATAAGCCAGGACAACTGGTTACATGGTGGTAGCTTATAGGCCTAGCCCTACCACTTGAGGGTCAAAGCAAAAGGGTAGAAGCTGGGGCCCACATAATGTATGTCTAAATATGTACTAGCATACTATAGGATAAAAATATGCTTTCTCCTCCTACCCACAACAAATAATCTCAAAATAACATGGGAATATCAGGTTTGCATTTTAATTTCATATGTTTTTATAGTTCTTTTAAGTTTTCTTTCACCTTATCTTCCTACTTTTAGCTCTTCCCTATACCTTAAAGGATGTTAGAAAGGTGGAAATGTTAACTTCATCTACACACACCAGAACCATCAGCTCTTGGTAATTCCTTTGTTTGAGGGCAAACTGTGGTGTACCTTTAATGGGCCCTGAAGTGAAGATTAGGCTTCATTACTTGGGGATTCTAGAGTCTAAAGCTCCAAAGTCTGGCTGAGAGGAGGTGGATGGACAGATTGTGGTCCCCAGAACCAGAGCCATCCCTCCTAAGTCTCTTGGTCATACTGGTAGGCACCACTCAGTGGGGAATCTATATAATTGGAAGCCATAAGTGACTTCTTATTCCCAAATGTACCAACCAATCCTCCACAGCCTGAAGTCATGGTTATTCAGCTAGTACAATGAATCCTACAGAAAACCTTACAGTTCTAGAAAGAGATTTCTAGAACAAATGAATTTTAGATAAGAGACAAGAAAAACAGTACTGTAGCCAATGAGAAGAACTACTTGAAAAATTATTCTCACCCCCTGGAAATTCAAAGGGAAGGGGACATTCATGAAGAGTCCAGAATGTTCCCCCAACTCTCTGGGTGAATCCACACAAAAGGGTAACATTTCTGCTTTACTTCATGGAATCTACATTGATGGATTACATAGACTCTGGCCAACACAACAGTCAAAGGACCATATGTTCAAAGTATCTGGTCTGTTCCTACAACCTTGCCCATATTGAGTTAATAAAATTAAGGAAACCAGCACACACGGTGGTTAAAAATGAAAAAGAAGATAATTTATTAGTTAGGGTTTCTACTTCAGTGATACAACATCATGACAGAAAGCAATTTGGGGAGGAAATAGTTTATTTGGCTTACAAGCATCACAGTCCCTTATCAGAGGCAGCGAGGGCAGGAGCTTGGAGGCAGGAAATGAAGCAGAAGCCATAGAGAAGTGTCTGTTCACTAGCTTGCTTTTCCATGGTTAGCTCAGCCTGCTCTTTTTTATACAACTAGGGCTACCAGCCACAATGGCTGAATCCTCCTACTTCAATCACTAAGCAAGAAAGTGTCCCACAGCCTTGCCTACAGGTCAATCCTATGAAGTCTTAGGAAGGTGCTTCTCAACTGTTGTTCCCTCTTCTCAGATGACTCTGGTTTATGTCAAGTTGATTAAAACAAACAAACAAAAACAACAAACAAATAAACTTCAGCCAGGACAGATGGTGAAGATGAGAAACCTGGATGTCAATGTGACTAGCATGAAATGGGGGAAGGTGGGTTTAGATATTGCCTGCAATTTGCCACCAGCGTGACCCTGGGTGAGTCTCAAAGCTCATGTGATCCTTGACGTCTTCCTAAACTAACTTAGGATCCAAACAGCATATACTCCCGTGGGATTGGAAGGAAGGTGGGCAGACACAGAACAGAGAAAAGACTAATTATTGCATATGGCATCAAGTTTCAAACCCCATGTCTTCATAGTAACAGGCATGCTGGTGGCTGTTGCTGGAGAACTATACTAGCAAAGCAGTTCTAACTGCCATCACAGAATTCTATAGCCATAGGGCTGAGAGGTAGATTAATTAACTCTGAGGCTTGCTGTAAGGAGAGAGAGCTTTAGTGGTGACTAAGACATCAGGTAAAGAAAACCTACTGGAGCACCAAGGAGACAGCTCCATAAAGGGCCTACTTGCCTTGTGAACACAAAGGCCCCAGTTTGATCTCCTGAACCAATATAATAGTCAGGAGTAGGTGGTATACATCTCTAATGTCAGCTTAGGGAAGTAGAGACAGGAGGTTCCCTAGGGCTGCCTGGCTATCAAGCCTAGCCAAATAAGCATGCCACCTGTTCTTGTGAGAAACCCTGTCTCAAAAACTAAGTAGACAGCTTCTGAAGAATGGCATTCAAGGTTGATCCCTGACCATATGCAACCTACATATAAATACACACACACACACACACACACACACACACACACACGTACACAGAAACCCCATTGGACACAGAGTTGATAGACTGTGTTTAATACCTACAAAATGACCAAGAAGAACATGCAGGGACATACTTGAAAGCGTTGACTGTTCACACCTTCTCCGTATGTAGTACTCTGTAAGCACAGATACATCTTAGACCACACGGGACACACAAGAGCAGCTATGAAGGGATTCACAGTCACACTGATGCCACAGGAGCCATTCCAGCCTTTCACTCACCTCTCAAATGACAAAAGGCAGGTTACTCACGGGCAAGCCCTAGAAACTAACACCTTCAGTGACTATCCCTAACTTTGGCCAGACATAGGCAACTACTCAAGCCGTGCATGAGTCACCTCTAAATTAAACGTGAACATCACCAAATTAGCTCAAAAAATTATCAAACATCTGGACTGATGGACCATATCACTAAGTTGAAGGAACGACACATAAAGAATTAGGGGAAAAAATTAGAAGCCTACATTCTTTGAAAAAAAAAAGTTTATTTTCTTTTGAAATACAGGACTATTTTTGTATAAATGACTGACTCATTTCTTTTTTTATCATTGTAAAGGACAGAAAACATGTGTAATAGATTGCTTTACTACCAAGTGAAGATGTCATGTGGCCATTACTCTCTCTAGTTTGGTTTATATTATCCTAGATACATCCAAAAAGTGCACACGAGCCTAAGATTGATTTGTTTCTGGGTTGGATTGCTTAAGGCCTCTCAGTGGTTACAAGAAACTTCCCGAAAAGCTTTCTCATGCTTTCTGGGAGGCAGGAGCATGGCTTACCCCAAAATACTCTCTGGCCTGGTCACTTGTACTCATGTGGCGCTTGTACATCATATGGATGTAAGCAAAGAAGGTCCAAAGATGCTTTCTACCCTAAGTTATTGATTGACACCCTTTGTCAAGCTTTTCCAGTCCATCCTGGGAGGACAGGATGTGAAGTCAGACTGATTGGGGCTCTGTCCCCAGCAGAATCTGCCTTCTCTCTCTGAGCTTCAGCTTCCTCATCTGTGAAATGGGGAGGCCCTGGATTGTTGGGAGGCTTAAATGTAACTAACTATCTTTGTAGAGGGCTTGGCTCTGTGCCCAGCCACCTGGCACAAATGGCGCAAATGTTCACTCTTCTTCCTTCTACTGTAGGAGTGTTCAGGGTTATTTATGTACACACTCTAGAAGCTAAGCCACTGGAATCTCAACTTTGGAGTAATACAAAACTTTTAAAGCTCCTGCCAAAGTGAACTTTTGCTGCAAGGCTCTTAGCCTCTCCGTCACAATGATCCCCATTCATCATCTTTTGTTATAATTACTTGTTTGCAGGGTCTTTCTTCCCCAGAATAGTGGATCTTGGGTGTGTGTGTGTGTGATTTCACTGCTGCCTACCCAACATCCAGCACAGAAAGAAAGTGCAACAATTATTTGCCCAACGAGTGAAAGGCTGGACAAGTAATAGACCCATGACAGACTGAATGGAGCATAGAGTAAGACAGATTGGGTGAATGAATGGCTGTTTCCGATGGGGAAAGTAATGAATGAATGAAATAAGAGATTGAGGTTGGTCATGTTGTATGTGTAACTAAGTCAAATGATGATATTTTGCATTCGTGACATAAGATGAATAAAACTAAATATTAGATCTTTGCTTGGAAAGAATGAGTTCTTCAAGGATAGATGGTAGTTATTTGTGAATATCTTGAGGAGTTGGATTCAGTAGTAGGATAGGTGATAATGCCCTACTGGAAAGCATGACTCACTCTATGCTCACGTGGTACTCAAATTGCACGTCCTTCTTACCTTCCTTCACAATCCAGGATCTATCTGGCAGCTTCTGGCTTTGACACATCTATTCATGTCAGATGACATCACCACCAAGCCATGTGTCTAGGGTTGTGACAAGTGGGGACATCAATAGGAACTTCCCCCACCAACCTCCCCAGAGTTTTCACAACTTGATTTCTGATAACTAAGACCCTTTCCTGAAATCTCTTATCCACCCCTTCTTTTGGGTGAGCTCATCTGGTCTTTCCAGAAAGCAGATCAGTGATGAAGCATCACTGGACTTCGTCAGGGGGATTTGGTGTCTCCATAGCCTGTGTGTCAGCCATGGACACACTCATCTTTCAGCTGCTCTGGAGTATTGCCCATGGCTCTCTGGGCATTCCACTGCTTCTCCAGAGGTCTCTATAACACCCAGGGTTAGCCTAAGGAGGTCTGAATGATGACTTTAAATTGCAACCTTGAACTGATGTATTTAAAGTGACAATTGGACTATCCAAATCTTCTCCAAATGTCTGTGACTATAATGGGGCAAGGGAAATACTTAACTAACGCCACTTTGCTATCACAGAGAAAGAAAGACCCATGTTGAGTACAGCCTTGAGGGTCACAAAGAAGACTTTTCTAAAATAACAAAGCATGATGACTGCTCCCTAGCTACAAATTAGCAAATCAGGCATCACTTGCCTTCCACCGACCAGGTGTTGAAGTACATGTTTTACAGACATTTGCATATGTGACCCCGATGGCCAGTGTCAGGATCTTGGTAACACTCTCTATTTTACAGATAGGTGAGCGAAGTTGGTAGCCAACCAGAGGTCTGAACCAAGTCTGTCTGGCTTATAAGCAGGTGTTCTTACTACTCTACCCATTGTAGCATGGACCACCAAGTAAAGGTGACATCTCACAAAGTGGGATATATCATGGGACACACTTAAGAGAAAGAAAACTATGTCTATCTAGAGGGAAATGGGGAGGAAGATCTCTTGAAGATGCAATCACAGTTTTTTATGCATATACGTGTGTGTTCATGCAGGTGTACATATTTGTGAGTGTATGTGTGCATGTGTATGGAGAACAGAGGACAACCTCACGTGTGTGTCATATGTCTGCCATCTTGTTTTTCTTTTAAAACAGGGTCTCTCCCTGGCCAGGAACTCATCAAGTAGGCTGGGCCAGCTGACCAGTGGACCTCAGGGACATATCTATCTCTGCCTTCCATCTCAGCATTATTGGGATTACAAGCAAGGCCCACCATGCCTGGTCTACCTCATGTGTGAGTCCTGGGGATTGGACTCATATCCTTGTGTTTGCAAAGAAATCACTTTACCAATTGATCTGTCTTTCCAGCCTTGATCACAGTCTTCTAATAGATCAAGTGTCTCCATGTGAGAAAGGGTAATGCCTTTCAGATACACTATGAAGGCAGGAAAGGGACAGATGAGCAACATTTTCAGGAAGACAGATGTCAGTTCATGCAACACCATCAACAACAAAAAACTTATATAATAGTGAGATTCTCCAAATACCTAGAACAGGCTGATGAGAGGATGATAGCAAGCAGAGGATGGCAGAGGTGGTCAGGGTGACAGAGAGATAGGAGACAGGATACCTCAATGGCTCTGCCAACTCCATCTCCTCTTTGAATATTAAGCATATAAGAAAATGTAGCCTACACTGTAATAAGCAAAGGCCTCTACACAGCTACTGATTTATAATACCCATATGTACAGGCACATCTTGGAGAATCAGTCCTAGGTGGCAGTGTTTTGTACTAGGGAAAAAGATAATAGCAGAGGGGACAACTATTTTGAACCATTTATAATATAGAAAGAATTGGGTGGATATTAGAAGGAAAGAGATTTTTTGGAAAAGAGTACATCATGGTGTCACTTTATTCCAACTGTAGAGGGGTACTTTCTGTGCCCACCCTCATTTCAATGGGTCTGTCCTCTCCAGGCCAGGCTCCCATTCCCACTTCACAGCTAGAAAAATCAGAACAAAGTTAAGAACACCCACAATGGTTTAGCAGAGAAACAGAATTCAGCCTCAGACATTCCTGACAGAAAAGCCACACTTTCTTCAGACACATCTGTCAGATCCAGAGGAAAAAGGCTTGAGAGGGATGGCAGTCCTCAGCATGAACTGAGTCTAATGGTCAGAAAGGGTAAAACAAAGTGAGGCATGAAGTAGGTTACAAAGAACTAGGTAATACAGGATGGGATGCTCAAGCAGGAACCTAATGCCCAAGGAAAGTTGAGAAACAGGAAATGACTGGATTAGATGCTTGTCTCATTACTGTGTGGTTTAGTTTGACTTGTGTGGGGGGGGGGTATGGGTGAAAGAGAGAGAGAGAACTGACCAAATGCAAGTTAAGAGAATAAAGGGATGATTTCATCTTGTAACTCCCTGGTCTCAATCCATCACTGAACTCGGGGCAAGAACTTCAGGCAGAACCATTTTCTATCCCACGTATGGTGGCAGCTCCAACCATAGCATTGGTAATATGAGGTACCAACTCACATCATGGCAGATCAGGGGACAGACAGCTCAGGCTTCAAGCAGGGCTGGCCTATAACCCACAAAAGTGCACACTCAATGACCCACCTCCACCCACCAGGCCCCGCATTCTTCCAAAACAACACCAGCAGCAGAGGACCAGCTGGGTCTGTAGGGGACATCCAGAGTCCAGCCACAATGTGGATCAAGTCAGACATCCCCCCGCCCCATTTAAAAGAGAGTCTAATGTGGGCCTTAAACTCAGCCATAGAAATGAATCCAAGTCATACATGTTGCCAGTTCATGGGTGAGACCTCATCCGTTCTGATCTCCACAGAGCCCGTGCTTGTCATTCTTGTTGCCAGACAACACACACTGGCGTTTTTATCAGCATCCCACAGAGAGGTGTTACAAGGAAACACAGCTTCAGAAGACCTTGGAAAATTAAAATTATTGGCAAGCAGGGTAGAAAGTGTAGACATGGAGAAATCTATTAAAGCCTGTGTCAGCATACTGACTTGTATACTGTCTCTGTCTTTTCAATTCTCCTTGGAATGAGGAATGCTATACTATTTACTTCTACCTCTCACTGATGAGAGCTCCCCTGAGAAGCTGAATAGGGTAGCTTTTCTCTATTACCTGTGTTCAGATTATTCTAAAATAGAATATTATCCTAAGCAGTCCCCCAGAGCTAAATAGATAGCTCAGTCCATAAAGTGCTTGGTATAAAATCTTACGGATCTCATATCAATCCCCAGAACTTACATTCAAAACACAGTCATGTGTGTAAATGTGTACTTACAACCCTATCACTGGAGCCAACCAGCCTAACCAAGTCAGCAAGGCTCAGCCCAGTGGGAAACCCTGCCTTGAAAAATCAAGGTAGACTATATCCTGAAGAATGACATCTGAGGTTGGCTCCTGTCCTCCACATACATTTACACACACATGTGCCCACCCATATACATAAACACATCTGTGCATGCTCGTGTACACACAATAATAAATGTTACCTCTAATTAGGTCATTGAAAAGTATATACAATCAGCCCACGGGTGTTAAGTAGTTACGTAGTGAGAAGAAGATAGAATGATTTTCATTTCTAAGCCAAAGATCAAATATATATATATATGTTACATACATACAGATAGTATATGTAGTCTGACATGGAACATGGCCAATGCTTCAGCAGGAACTGCTGGGTTTTAGCTGTGTTTTACAGTCTTAATTAGTTTTAACATTGGAACATTAACACATGTAAGCTCAAATCAAGGCTTTTTAATGAGCTGTATAACAAATGGAAAATTACTTAGGTCTCCAGGTGTCCTAGTTAGCATTAACTGTCAATTTGACACACACAAGAATCACCTGAAATGAGTCTCTCTAGCAATTATCTTTAGCAGTTTGGTCTATAAACATATATGTGAGGGACTGTCTTGATTATCTTAATTGACGGAGGAAGGGCTAGCCTACTGTAGGATATTTTTCATTTTCTAGGCAGGTGGTTTGAGCTCTATCAGGCAGTGATCCTGGGAGTAACCCAGCAAACAGTGTTCCCCTGTGGTTCCTGTCTCTAGTTTCTTCCTTGACTATGCCCCAAATGGACTGTGACCTAAAAGCATAATCCAAATAAACTCTTTCCTCTTCAAGTTGTTTTTGGTCAAAGTGCTTTATCACAGCAAAAGAAACAAAACTAGAATACTAGAGCTCAATGAAATGGGGACAAGGTCACTTTTCTCAGGGAGGTTCCACAGGAAAGTTCCACAAAACTTTGTATGGATAAAAGCTGGCCAAGTCATTTCAGCATCAGCTCAAAAAAAAAAAAAAATCACACTTAGTACTATCTATCTTGGGTATATCTTTTGAAGTTGGGAGGTCCTCTCTTCACCAAGCCACTATAAATCTAAGACACAGCCCCTTCCAAGCTAGTCTGCCTCTACCCCGCCCCCAGGCCCCAAGACTTACAGTGATTGCTAGGATAGGAATTTTGGATGCCTATCCTTGCCCTGTAATCCTACTGAATGTGCTTCTTCCTTAGTGAGTCATAGCAACATCTCCCTCCCACTAGATCACATAGAACATGACAAGTATTTTCTACATATTGCTTGCAGACTGAATGTCAGCTAATCACACAGTGATTCAAGCTCAGTCAGAGAGTCACTACAGAACATGTCTCTGATAGCCCCAGTGTCTTATCCCCAAGCCCAATCCTCAAAGAAGATGGGACTGATATTAGCAACTCATCCCCTGAGGAAGACTTGGCATGTAAAGAGAGGAGTCATATTTCTTTAAATCATATACTATGGTTTGACTAGAGCCTCCTTCATGTTCCTATAGTGAAATTTAACCTCCCAAATCATATGTTAATGGTATGAGAGGTTAGCACCTTTGAGCAGTGATTATAATTATATTAAGTTTGGAGGATGATGGCATTATATGAGAAGAGGAAGAGAGGGCCAGTGAGATTGCTTTGTACATAAAGGCACGTGCTGTCAAGCATGATTATATTCCTTTGATTTCCAGGAGGAGAAAACCAACTCCTACAAGCTAGCTTCAGATCTCTACACATAGACTAAATAATTAAATATAACTGAAAAAAAAGGGGAAGAAAAAGAGGAGAAGAAGGAATAGAAGGAAGAGAAAGAAATGGAGAAGTGACAGAAAGGGAGCAAGAACTGAAGATGAGAGGGAAGAGAGAACAGGGGAGTGGATGGGAACAGAGCTGAGATGCTCTCTGCTTCACCATATAATGCCTTGCAGAATGTAATCCTGTATCCGGAAGTCACCCCCACACCATGTGCCCAATACATGCCAGTTGCCTGGCCCTGGGTTTCCCAGCATCGAGAACCATCAGTCCATTCTTTATAAATTACCTTGTTTCAGATCTTTTGTTATAGCAGCAACAACAACAACAACAAAGACTGTGATGCCAAGCTATTTTTCTAAGCCCCACATTCCTACATCCACTCCTCAAAGCAGACAAAATTTATTGCCAGTTATTTTAATAATGCTTCGTCCTTGCACACACTACCCTAAGTTTACACAGCATTTCTGTGTATGGGCATTCCTGAGCATAAGAAGGCCTATGGCCTCGGATTAAAATGGGTTTTAGCTAAGAGAAAACTATAAAGAAGGAAGGAAACTCCTATCAAGCAAGAAGTACACCTGTAGCCTTATCACCCAGGAGCTACACCCTATGGTACACTGTGGTACCCTGGTGCCAGTTGCTACTCCTCATGAACACAGTGAAGGTGATTATGCACTTCCCACTCACTTGATATTCCTTTAGTAAAATCCCTGCACTGGGATATACCTTACTTATTTATTAATTAGTTACTTTTTTAATGATTCTGGGCATGGAACCCAGGGCCTCCAGCATCCCAGGCAAATGTTCCACCATTTAGCCATATTCTAAACACAACTGCAATAAGATAGAGAGACTGAGGCACAAAGACTTACATGCCTGAAGTCACTCTCCATAGCTGAATAACGTCACAATTGATTTCCTTGTGACCTCAAAGCAGCCAACAGGTACTTCAGTTTCCACGTCACCTTCTTAGCATTGCTAACTAGTTTTCATAGTCTAATTGATCAAGCCTCACATCCTTCAGTTAGCTCACATATAACACAGAACACAAAGAACCTAAAAAAGATCAGGGAGTCTGTCAATGATCTAGAAAACACCAAGCCAATCAAGGAACATTGCATTGTGTGTGTCAGAGTTACAATTAGAAATCCTGGCAGGGATTGCTGAAGGGAGCCGTTGAAGGGGTTTATTATAAAGGAGAAAATGGGAATCAGGTGTTCTTTAAAGAAAAGGGAAGCATCCTGAGCCAGCAATAGAAGCAGAAAACTGAAGTGGCCAAGGGACAGAGCTGTCAGTGCTCCATGGGAACTGTGCTGTATGGAGGGATTCTAGTTTAATTCCTGTTGCTGTGTTAAAAACAGAAAAGCAACTTCGGGGAGAAAGGGTTTATTTTAGTTCACAATTCCAGGTTAAAGTCTGTGAATTCTGAAAAGTCAAGACTATGGGAACTTGAAGCAGCTGGTCACATCACGTCCACTGTCAGGAGCACGTTCAATGCATGCATGCCTAGTGCCCATCTAGCCTTGCACATGTAGACAGTTCAGGATCCCTTGCTTAGGGAATGATGCTGCCCAGAGTGGACTGTGCCCGACCAATGAATTAACATAAATAAGAAAATTCCCCCACGGACATGACCACAAGCCAACCTATTCTAGATTCCTTCATTAGGACTCTCTTTCTCAGGTTGAGGAGATAGTTCAGTTGTTAGTGGCTCACAGCCCAAACTTCAAGGCTATCTTCCTAGGTGATTCTACATCATGTCAAGTTGACAACTAGAACCAATCATCACAGTGGGTGACAAGAGCCAACACAAAATCCTGCCTGGGGAGAAAGAGAGGAGAATAAATATATACACATCTACTCTACCACTGGCTGGACCCAATGGGAAGACAGCAAGTCCATGTGAATGGAGTCTGAAGATCTGTCTCTATGCACAGAGCTAGAGGAAGAAGAGAAAGGAAAGACAAAGGCCACATGGGAAACATCCACACTAAAATCTGTGGGCATCCCATCTACCATCCTTGCCCAGGAAGGCCCCACCCAGAAAATACCCCCCCACACACACACTGGTCCTAGTATGAACTGACATTCCCTCTAGCTGGGAGGCCCTGAGAACCTAAACTGACATAGCTGAGCTCTAGATTCTTATCTGGAAACAGAAATGACAACCTTTGGTCATTTCAAGAATTTCACTCCTTCCTGTTACTCTAGTTTGCTCTGGAAACAGGACAGAACAGATATTCATTCTCTAATGTACACACACACACACACACAGCATATACACACCATATAAACACAGTGAACAAACAGGTTGGAGAGTCTTTAAACAGCACATTTAGTGAAATTTAATGTGATACTTGGTTGAATCTTCCAAGATTCTGGTTGACCTTTCCCCCTGACGCCGGTTGTGTGCTGGTTGATCTTCATGGTCAATTTGACTAGGTTTAGAATCACCTAATGGACACACCATTGGTGGATCTTTGGGGGCATTTTCAGGGAAGATTAACTGAAGCAGGAAAAGATGCTCTGAATGTGGGAGACACCATCCTGTGCAAAGAGAAAAGGAGGAAGCCACCTAAGTACCAGTATTCCCCTTTTCTTTTTGCTTCTTGAAACACACAGATGTATGCAAGCTGCCTCATGCTCCTCTATGACAGTTGAAAGCCAAATCTACTACTGCCATGCTTTCCCCCCTCCATGACCCCCACCTTTAAGTCTGTGTGTGTGCATCCGTGTGTGTGTGTGTGTGTGTGTGTGCGCGTGTAGCATGGATCTATGGGTCAAGAGACATGTCACTAGTGAGGATGACAGCTTGTAACTCTCAGACTTGTGGTCTTTAGATTTTCTATTCTATAATAAGCATTATTTGTAAATTTGTGTGTCTGGTGGCTTATTGTAGTGTACTGGGTGGACCTCAGAGCCCCATTGTTGGCAAGTACAAGTGTGTTTGTGTGTGCTCATACAGGTATTGTGCACCTGTGTGGGGAGATCAAAGGTCAATGTCAGGTGTCTTTTTCATTCTCCACTTTTTTTTAAGGGGTTGGCTGGCTGGCTGTCCTTGGAGCTCCAAAGTTAGCGAGACTGGCTGAACAAGCTCTAGGACTCCTATTGTCTCTGCCTCTCTAGGATTGAGATTAAAAACTTGCATTGCCCAGAATCTGAAATCAGGTTCTCATACCAGTGAGATAGAGAGCAGAGACAAGGGAAATCCCCAAACACTTGCAGCTGGCCTGCAAACAAAATACCCCATCTCAACCAAGTTTATGAATTGAACTATCTCCCTAGCTGTTTACATGTGGCTGGGGTGCAGCTCAGTGGAATGACACCTGCCCCACAGGTACAAGTCCCTGAAGTTCCATCCCTAACACTGAAAAAAAAATTAACCAATCAATCAATTAAACGGAAGGCTACCCTTTTCAAATGAATTTCTGCCCGGGAAGTTATAAGAACTTAGAGAAGTGTCACCTTTAAAAGGACAGAGCACACTTGTTCGTCCTAAGAAGTAACAGAAAACTAAAGCTTTAACACAATCCAATGATTCTGAAATAATCCTGCATGGATCTTCTCTTCAGTGTAACAATTGAGCAGGAATCTAGCACCTTAATGTTCTTCTCCCATCCAGATATCCCTCGACTTCCAATGGGGTAGATCCCATGTTAGTTACTGCTTATTGCTGTAACCAAATATCTGACAAAAAAAAAAATCAATGTAAGAAAAGAAATGATGGTTCTGCTTTACAGAGTGAGGGGATACTGTCCATCATGCCAGGGAAGGAATGTGGCAAAAGCTTCAGGCATCTGCTCACATGGTATCTCAGCCAAGAAGCAGAGAGCAATGACTGTCAGCACTCAGCGAGCTGTCTCCTTTGTATACAGTCTGGGAGCTCAGCCATGACATGGTATCCTCTTCATTCAGTGTGGACCTTCCCATCTTGGTTAACTTAATCTATACAGCTTCTCACAGATATGCCCAGAACCTTGTCTTCTAGGTGATTCTGGGTCCTATCAAGTTTACGATCTCAACCACAACAAACATCGCAGACTGAAAATATCTTAAGTCTAAAATGCATTGAGTATCCTACGCAGATGTTTGGCAACACAACCACTTCAGAATATCAGGCACTCACTCACTCCTGAGATTGTGTGGTTGACCGAGAACTGTGGGTTCCTGCCCAGCCTCACCAGAAACTAATGGACCACAGACTTGAAAAGGATACAAATTCAAACATGGAAATCCAGCCCATGACTTCTATACCATCATAAAGTTAA
Source organism: Meriones unguiculatus (assembly GCF_030254825.1). Taxonomy (NCBI): domain Eukaryota; kingdom Metazoa; phylum Chordata; class Mammalia; order Rodentia; family Muridae; genus Meriones; species Meriones unguiculatus. The sequence continues at coordinate 103,162,136 of NC_083353.1, forward strand.
AAAAAAATTCAGAGGCTTGGAAGATGTCTCAGTGAATACAGTTCTTCCCACACAACTGTGCGGATCTGAATTCAGATAGCTAGAGCCCACTCAAGAGCCAGATGTGGTAGGATGTATCTACAATCTTAATTCCCCCCTGGTGAGCTGGATGACAGAACTCAAAAATTCCTTGGAAGCTTGCAAGGTAGCTAGTCTGGCTAATACTGGAGCAAACAGGAAGTCCTGACTTAAACATGTGGGAAAGTGAAGACTGATAACCTGAGACTGTCATCTGACCTCCTCATGTTGTGCACCAACACACAAGAACATGCACACACACATCACACAGGCACACACATGTACACACATGCACAAATGCATGCATGTGCACAGACACACAAGGGAACATACACATGTACACACATGCACAAATGCATGCATGTGCACAGACACACAAAGGGGGACATACACATGCACACACATGAGCAGGCATGTGCATACACACACACACACACACACAAAGAAGGGTAAAAATAAGTAAGTCCAAGTCATTATTACAATAGTTTTGGGATTCAGGCACACTTAACTGGTTAATTGGGTCCCTGGCTCTGGGCCACACAAGAGTGAGTTCCAGCTGTCAGCCTGGCATGAGGTGTCCTCTGAGACCTCCTCTGAGACAGGCTCTGTCCTCTTCCAAGCTCATCTGCTTTTGGAAGAATATGTTCTCTTGCAGATGTAGAACTGTCCGTGGCTGATTCCTCAGATCCAGCAAGACAGAAAGAAGAGCTATTTCTGTCACCTATAGGCCCTCTTTTCATAGGCTCATACCAGGCTGAATGTACACAGGAACATCTCCCCTCTGCAGCTTATCCTAGACCTTAATTATACCTGCAAGATCCCTTCATCTTTGCCAGGAGACACAGTCTAGTCATGGCATGGTTCCCAACACTGCGTGCTTTTTAGAAGCAGCTTACAGGTACCAGCATGGGGATCACTTTAAAATTCTGTGTACTGCAGATGGCACAAGAAAAATGTAGATGCATCTGGGAAAAGAGGGCAACAACCATCATTATCCTTATTTTTTCACAGACAAGGAGATTCTCAGGTGTCTTCTTCAAACCTCTTACTTCACCCATAGTAGAGTTTAAGTGAGCATGCATGCATTCTCTCTCTCCCTTCCTCCCTCCTTCTTTCTTTCTCTCTCTCCTCCCCCCCCCCCCAAGAGCTATTTTCTAGGTATACATCCTGTACTCTTTCTTTGTACTCTTTACCTGTTTAAATGGGGAAAGGTTACTATGGCCCCTGCAGGCAGATTGCAAAAGGCACATCAAGGACAAATCTAGTCACTTCGAGTAACTGACAGCAAAGTTGAGTTGCAAAGGGTGCGGGGTGGTCAGTCCCACTGATGTTCGTAAAATTAGCCTCAACATTCAAGACTTTACCTCCTGGCATAGTGTAATTTTCAGACAGGCAGACTCTCCTTGTGTCTTCCCCACACGCCTGTCAAAGACTCTGAAGAACACTGGTTGGGTCCAACAATCATGGTTTTTAATCCAGATGTTTTGGCCCTATAGGCAAAGCCTCTCTGGATCTGGGAGCCTATCCAAAAATCTGGAGAAAATTAGATCTTTATTCTAAAATTAAAGTTCCTGTAAAAAAAAAAATCAGGAAAGAAACCAAAAAATTTAAGTTGTGGACAAGTCACAAAATATATGGCACAAATGTGAGTAGAAATTAACACAAATTAAGCTGCAGTATGTCACTCATGCATATTTATAACAGCTAATTAAAATAGACTATGTGATCTGTGGATTATTTATATCTTCTACTCCTTAAGCATTAGGTGCTTTTAATGAATACAGGATGTTCTTAAAAAATCACAACCAAGTAAAAGCCATTATTCATGTTCACAGATGGAGACATCTTGGGCCATGACTGCTATAGCCTAATAATGAAAGCTCTTGTGAGCTTGTGATCAGTGGGAATGCATAAAAGAACCTTGGGTGAAGCTAGGAAATCTGGGTTCAAATCTTACTTCTACTTCTCTCTGCCTTTGCAACTTAGGGAAAATCACTTGTCCCTTTTAGTACAGGCTCTACAGCCAATCACAAGAGACCAGTTAATAACTGTCTTCACAGCCCCATTATTTCTCCAAGTAGTGATGAGAGAATGTTAGTTATCAGCTACATTCCCATTTGGATTTGTTTAGTTTGCAGTGAAATGCTGATCTGTCTAGTATGGTAGCCCCTAGCCACACAAGACCACCAAATATTTGCAGTATGCCTAATCTCAGTACTGAGAGGATAAGGTATTTCAAAGATGCAGCATACACAGAGAGAGAGAGAGACACACACAACAGAAGGTTTTGAAGCGATGGTCCAGCAGTTAAAAGCTCTGGATGCTCTTCCAAAGGACCCAGGTTCAATACTTAGTACCCAAATGGAGACTCACAACTGTCCATAACTCATCCCAGGGGATTGGGTACCTTCTTCTAAACCGCCAAGGGCACAAAAGAGGCACAGGGTGCACAGACCTGCATATTGTGCAGGCAAAACAACACCCATAAACATAACATTAATTAATAATTAATTAATCGGCTTTTTAAAAGAATAGGAAGTATCTCAGTGAGGTTCATATCAAGCACAGCTGGACATGGCAATACGCTGCTGATATCACGTTAAATGAAATTTCTTGTAAATGTCTCATCTGTTTATTTTTTGCTTGCTGTAAATGGGGCCATCGGGAAGTTTTAAGTGTCATATGTGGCATGCCTTGTATTCCAGTAGGAAGGCAGAAATATGCAACACCTCGGTGCTCTCAGAGAAGAGTTTTAATTCCTTGGTGTGGCTTAAAGGGCTCAGGGAGATCCACCCCCGACTTTCCGTCCCTGGTCTCCTCTTTTTCCTTCCAGCCGCTACGGCTCTTCTTCTACGCTGACCCTTCCTCACTCATGAAGCCCATGACTACCTGGGAGACTCTGCTTTGCATCTCTGGGCTCCATGTCGACTGTATTCACATCTAATTTTTCCCCCTGTTTCCTGTCTCAGCTGACATGCTACCACCTCCGTCAGGCTTTCCAGGACCCCATGACACAGAGGAACAATATCCAATGACTTTCTACTCCACTCACTTTCCTTTAGGCACCTTTTGAGATCTGTAATTTTCTTAATTAATATCTAGTCACTGGCTGACTCGCACCACCATTCACTGGATAGTAACCTACGAGAGCAAAGCACCTCCCTATTGTGTGTTCACTTTGGTACTGAGCCCACACTAGTTCCCAGTCCAGCGCTTGAGTGTTTAGTTGATTCATTCATGAATGATGAAATGAATGTGAGATTCATTTTTAAAAATCCCAGATGATAAGGGAGGGGTGGTGAGGGTATCTGAAGCATTGTCTTGAATCAAGTACTCATTCTTTCCCCCACAACCACTCACTCCTCTGTGATAGTGACCAGGGTCATGGGAAGACCACCTAAGACCGGTGAAAACCCACAGTCTCCAAACTGAATTGTGAATTTGGATTTCAGGGATGGCAATTTTTAATTCTATAACCCTTGATAAAGAAATCCCTTGAATTTTCATTTTCTCTGAGAGGCCAAGATCTAGGAAGCAAGATCTAGTAAAAGCTTTATCAGGTAGAAAGCCTGGTGTTAGTTATTGAACCAACAATCTCCAAGAAGAAGAATTTGTCTTTAATTACCTAGCACCTAGGCCAGGGCTTGGTTAAGGCAGATGACTAAGACTCCTATATGAATGAATGGACATTTCCAGCATCTCAAAGCAATGTACCCTGAGAAAATCAGACATCACTACTGTTTCAACCATATATATTTCTTTCAAGATTTCTATTTTCTTCCCTAAAGAAATAGAAAGTTCAGTCAATAAGACCACACAAGCAAAAGAATCAGAGTTCAATTTGCTGTACCCACCGTAAAGAGCCAGGCATGGTGGCACGCATTCTCATCCTCCCAGCCCTAGGGAGCTGAAGACAGAGGATCTCTGGAGCTCACTAGTCACCAGCCTAGCCTGATCAGCAAGATCCAAGTGAAAGACTAACAAAAAAAAAAAAAAGAAGTGGGGGAGGTATGACACATGAGTTTGACCACTGGTACACCCATATATGTATCCACATATGCCAGACACAGAAAGAGAAGAAGGAGGAGAAGGGGTATCTTAAAGCTGTGGTGAAGCTAAGGTACAGTGGCCACATTCCCACCATGTAAATGAACAGACACGAGCCATAATAAATTGGAAGCCATACAAGTTCATGACTATAGGACCTCTTTTAGTGCAAGGGTCTCCAGAAGGATTTGAAGGACAGGAAATGGCATCATGAGCTGGGATGGGGACAGGCCCTAGAGGACAGCAGGGACCTCTTGTCTGCCCATGGCAAGTAGTTCTTTGGAAAATAGAGGATGGGGCATCCAGAACAGCAGCTCCTGCACTCCATTCTGAGTAGGTGCCATGACATCTTCATCCTTCAGTGTACATGGAGCCAGAGGTAAAGGTAAGGAGAAGCAGAGGGAATCTGGAGCTGAAGCTACACGGTGTGAAGTTAATGCAGTTAAGGTGATCCCCTGAACAACATTTTCTCAAGTGAGGCAAGAAGAGTGGCTGTGATGGGAGCAGGCAGTGACGTTCCCTGGGGGAGGCCTCTGCCCTGTGTGACAGAGATAAAGCCTGCCTTTGTTACAGTCCTGGCTTCTGTTCTCAGTGTTCTGAGACATGAAAGCTCCTGGCATGAAGTCTCTCTTTAACACTGTTGTTCTGAGAGAGCTGCTCATGGTAAAGCTTCCATCCATGGCTAGATTTCTGTGGACCACTGTGGATCTCTAGCTTTTCAACGCAGCCCAGCTTGGAAGTTTGAACAAAATGGACAAAGCATAGGCTAGTGCCAGCTCTTCTGGTCTCACCTGGCCTGATTGAAAAGTCAGCCTCCAACCTAGGGCAGCAGAAGGGGAGGAATGCTTAGTTGGTAAAATGCTCACCTAGTAAACATGAGGACCAGGGTTCAATACCCCAAACCTATATAAAACAAGCCCAGTGTGGTGGCATGCTCATAATCCCGGCAGTGAGGAGGCAGAGGCAGGTAGATCCTAGGAGCTCACTAGCCAGCTAGCCTAACCTTCTGGGGCAAGATCCAGGCCAGTGAGCAACCTTGTCAACGGTGGCTAGTGCTTTACAAACTATGGCCAATTATGTCCGCTGGCCTCCTGATGAATATACACTTACACACACACACACACACACACACACACACACGCCCCATTGTCCCAGTCCCCAGTAAGTCAACACTAAAGGATCTACTTTAAGATCAGTGCTGGGTCTCTCACTTTCACTTTAGCCCACGAGAGCCCTGGTTTCCGGCAGGAGATCTTGACAGTGTGGACTGTAAAAAGACCACCTCACCTGGTGGCAGATGAAGCAGGGTTGTTCTGGATAAAAAGGGTGCCTGGGCTGTCTTCTCCTGGGACAAACCTGGGAAATCCAAGTGTAGGGAACTGCCTCACAGAGCACTGTGGACTCAGGAGCAAATAAACTGCCTGGCAGAGCTAAGCAAGCCTGGCCAGATGACAGGGACCCTTGTTGGAAGTTCCATGGACACTTCATTTCAAGGATGAGAAAAGTCAGACAGGCTTTTGCTCCTCTGGACCTGAAAAGACTTAAATTGCATAAAAATCACTACTTTTCACTGTATATCCTTTACAGTCTTGAGCGCCATCCCTTGGGGCCAGTTTTGGTCTCACCTTTTCGGGTTATATCAAGTCTTGTTGCAGAGCCCAACTTTGATCTACTTACTATTTTTCCTCGTCTTCCTGGTCGGGGTCATAATAACACTGCACGAAGTAATTCCGAAGTTATAATATGCAAATGGTTCCCTGGGCAAAGGTGTTTGCCGCCAAGCCTGATGTCCTGAGTTCGAGGCTGTGATCCCGCAAGGTGAAAGGAGAGAACTGACTTCCACAAGTTCTCTGACCTTCACACAATGCTCTGACAAACACAAACACACACAGGCACGCACTCCCGCACGCACACAAACATGCACGCACGCTTTCGCGCACACACAAATGTAAAATAAAAAGATTGTGTTCTCTTCTTCCCCCGAGAAGGGACGTGCAAACAAGTTATGAAGTATTTTAAACTTTTTTGCTGTTTTTAAGAAATTATAATTTACTACAGTCTCTTTTCTCTCTCTGGTTTCTAGAGACTTTATCCAGCTTAGGGTCAATCGAGGCTTTGGCAGACCACCTGCCGCTTGCACCCCTGGGACAGGGGGGAAGAGGGTGGGCAGAGAGAGTACTACTCAGCATTTATTTTTGGAGCCAGTTCTCTAAAAATACCTTGGCTCTCCTCTTGCTCTCTCTCTCTCTTTTGACCTGAATGGATCTGCCTGGGTCTCCTCTGTCCCTCCCTCCGCTCCCTCCCATTTAAAGGAGAAGGGCGGTGGGGAGAGATTCCTGCCGCCTAGGGGACAGATGTGAGAGCCCTAGGTGGCAGGGCGGCTGGCTGCGCTGACGTCAGGGTACAGTTTAGCCAAGTTCTTAGTCTCCCTGCAGAAGCCACCCTAAGGGAGGGGCGCAGCCTCTTGTTCCGATTGGCTGGCCCCGACTGGGCGCCCTCGCGCATTGGCTGGCGATGTTTTAGAGGGAGTCCCGCTCTCCAATTAAAGCGGACGGCGGCTCCGTGCTGAGCCCAGAGCTGCCCGCTGGACGCGCGAACCTGAACTTCTCCCTTCAGCTGAGCCTTCACCACTGCGCTAACTCACGCCCCTGCCTAAGAAAACAGGCGCTGTTTCCACGTCCCCAGAATGGCAAAGGTGGCTAAGGCCCTCAACCCGGGAATGCAAAAGGTGAGCGGAGATCCTTCTATTCCTGAATCCTCTGGTTCCCCCTGCTCTCTATACTGAGTGGCTAGGGACACCTTAAGGAGATGCAGCAACTCCACAGAACTCACCGAAAACAGAATGGTGGCAATACTTATTTGGGCTGACAGGCTCATCCCCCAAATACACCTCTTAAGTCATTGTGAAGAAAAGTATTTGCACCGAGTCTTAGTTCTTTATTGATACCGACTGAAGGTGAATTAAAGTAAACATTTAGGGGGGGGAGAGTAGGCACTTGTTTGTGTTCTGGCTTTCCCCTCCATGTCCTCTCCACTGCCCTGCCTCCTTGAGGTTCCTTTAGTGAAGGTTGGGACCCTGTGATACAAACCCTTCCTCTTTGCTACCCTCCCAGAGTTGGGTGGTTTCCCCAGCACACAGAATAGTTTTTTTTTTTTGGGGGGGGGAGTGCTGTTGGGGGTGGCAGCCATTCTAGCTCAGGGGAACGAATTTCTGTCCCCAGGGTCTGCACATTTCCCTTTCAAGAAGGGCTGGCCCAGAGCCCAGAAGGTCACGGGTAAATTGCTGCAGCAGGGGCCAGCAGCTGTGCCTACGGCGGCTCCCAACTGGCTGCCTGCTTACCTGAGGCACCCTGAAGGCAGCAGGCTGGACTATGAGAAAACGTGGGGAACAGGGAAGCAGTGGTGACAAACTTAGGTTTCCCAGATGGAGAAATGGGAGGTACAGGATCACAGGGGCCAGAGGTGTTCATACCCTGGCCCTTGGTCTGGCACATTTTAGCTGTACAACAGCGATGAAGTCACATCCCTAGCAGCACTTTCCCTATCAATATGTAGGGAGAAGAGACATCCCCAATAGTTTTCGTAGCAATATTGACAGTGTAGGTTAATATCCCCCAAATAGTAATTATTAAGCTCTGCTTTCAGAGTATTTAATCTTGCAGGGCAAAGTTCTCCTTTGCTGACATTCTGTGGGAGGTAGAAAGACAAAAGAAAGAAAGAGATGGGAGGAGAGGACAGGAAGGAGGGAGGGATGACAGAGGAAGCCCCAGACCTCCTGCCCTCCCACTCCTAAGCCTTGTGAATCCTTCTGCACATGGCATCAAATCAGACTTAATCCGGGCATCTCCCTGATGCATTCACCAGACTATTTGCAGAATCAAGTGTCATCTCCTCCAGAGTTCACAGAATACTGAGCCCTGAGGAGGGGAAATGCCTGCTGGTTTCTAACTACGCAGAGGCTTTACTCTCAGTGCTGTATACATTTCCCCCCAAGTGTTGGAGGGCAAACCTCATCCTTGCTCATCTCTGTTCCAGTCTAGCGTCTTCATCACACGTGCACAGTGAGACTCAAAAATTGACGACTAAAGAGGAGACTGACAGCTAAGCCCACGGTGACCATTATTTAGGGTGCTTGTGGGATTACTTTTCCGCCTGTAGCACTGTGACATGCTGTGTTTGCACTGCTGCCCCAACTGCAGTCAATATGCCAGAACTCAGGGATGGTGACAGTCTTTCACTCTCCTCAGAGAGGTCAAATGATTCGGGAGTATGTTGCTATAAGCTGGTTGACATCTCAGAATGTGAGACGAAGTCTATAAAGATCCCTCCCCCGCATCAAGAGCCTGAGCCACACTTAGAGAAAGCGTCCCTTGTTTTTATTGTCCCTTGCATAGGACGGTGTGATTCTCTGGATTAGAGATGGAACATGTTCCTCTTCATGTCACTGGCTACTGCCAACTTCCTTGGCCTGTGAAGGTTTTATTTTCCATTTAGATCCAATTACAGGCTTAGAGAAAGAATGAAGTGGGTAGAGATGAAAGGGTGGGTATTTTTTACCTCTTGGAATTTCAACCACTGGGGAAGATCACCACGAGGTGGATTAGCCAATGTCTTCAACATAAAAAGTGGAGGGAAGGGGAGGAAACCTAAGAGGGCCTTGCCAAATGGTACAGCAGCAATTAAATACTGTGTCTTGTCAAAAGCATGCTGAAAAGAGTTTATTGCATATTTACTTTATAAATCTGCAACTGTCGGGGGGTATAACATTTGGCTTCAGGGCATGTAATCACATTTAGACATTCTGAACCAATTTTAGACTCCTGAAGCTGCAAAGGCCCTATTTACAAAATGTGAAAGGGCTTAACATAGATTGCACAGTGTCCCCATTTCCCTGTCCCCCACGGGTTGGGAGGGGTGGGAATCCCCAGCAGCTGGGAAGTCATAAAAAGGTCTTCAAGAGAAAATATAAAATCCCAAACTGGAGTGGACTAGGAAATGATGTGACTGAGCGCATATAGGCTGCTGGTCTCCCTCCCTGAGGGATGCATGTTCTTCTCCATAGGGGCAGAGGCTGGAGAACAGTCCCAAGCCACAGGCTGCTCTTGAGCCCTCATTTGCTTTTCTTTTGGGAAAGAAGATATTCCCCAGGACAGGCAGGTCCCTGAGCATGGTGAAATTGCCAACATTCCTTGGCAACAAAGAAAACCAAATGCCTGTTTCTAGGTGGAACCAATCACTAGAATAAATTTGTTCTTCTGATGCTTATTAAAAATTCTGTTTACTGCCACCGGCTTTGGCATCAGATGAGTTCAAGTCCCAACTCCACCACTTACTAGCTAGGCACTAGGACAAGGTAATTAACTTCTGTGTTGCTGTCCTGGCAGTTTCTTAACACTGAAGAGGCAATAGTGGCGTTGACTTCTCACAGTGGCTGTGATAATTAGTAAGATGATGTATGTTAAAAGCAAAGCATACAAGCACTGGGTGCAAATCAGCACTTAGTAGGGCTGGGAATATTGTTTGGTAAACTGCCACACAATCATAAGGACTTGGGTTCAGCCTGTAACACCCACAAAAAGAGCCATGACACATATGTGTAATCTCAGCACTGAGGAGGAAGAGACGGGAAGATCGCGGGAGCTATTGGCCATCCAGTCTAGCCTACTTGACAACTTCCAGGATCCAATGAGAGACCCTATATCAAAAGCACAAAGTGGATGGCCCCAAGGAAAAAAAAATCTGAGGTTGGCCTTAGGCCCTCACAGGCACTTGTATACACACAGATACACACACATACACAACTGCACAATGTGAACATATATACCGCACACACACATGTACACATAACATACCACACACACACAGGCAAACACACATACAGAGAGGCACACAAAATCAGCCGTTAGGATGTTTGATGGTGATGTACATTTTGATGGTATGTGATAAAGAAGTGCATGCTTTAATTTTGTTGTCCCAAGTAAATAGTTACCAATTTCCATTCAACTACGCCTAAGACAGCTGGGCCTGCACTTCCTGAAAACCCGAGGCAAAGAGCAATGATCTTGCTTTCATTCTCACCCAACACATAGAAAGTGTGCTTTTGTAGAATCAAGTGTCTCCTGCCGAACTCAGATCGCCAGTCAGTGAGGAACTCATCCCCCAGGGATATAGAGTCAGGAACCTGGGGGAACTCTTTCTCACTTTCTCACTTTTCAGGTGGGGAAACTGAGGCTCAGAGGAGTCAGGACCAGAGGTTGCTGAAAATATGTCCAGAAGGCTATTAGGCTCTGAAAGATCCCCTGATGGCCAGTGTCTCCTTCGAGGGATTTCATATGGACAAGGAGATTAAGGCACGGTCGGTCACTCTGCTACATGAGCCACTGTCCATGTCCTGCCTCCAAAGGACTCTGTGGGTTTTTTTTTTTTTTAATTTTCCTCCTCAATACACATTCAAGTAGCACTAAATGATGGGTTATCCACGTGTATGACCGGATTCAACTAGGTGTCTTTCTCCACATGTCTCCACATTACATCCTTGGTGGCTATCCTGTGCTACAGATTCATCCTCTGCTGTGTCCAAAGCCCTTCCTGTTTTCACCTCTAATTCCTGCTGTGCACAAAATTTTTGGCACATGGCTTTGGCAGGCCAGTCCAACATAAACAGGGCTCCTCAAGAATTGTCATTGGCTCCCTCAGTCTTAAAAACATATTAATCTGTCACTTAAAAGCCTTAACAGCCAACATATTAGAGGCATGCCCCTAGGCGTAGAAAGCAACTTGTTCCCAAAAAGAGCCCGAAGAGAGAGCATGTGCGCACGTGCATGTGTGCCACCACATATATGCAGGGGAGAGAGGACAGCCCTTGGGAGTCAGCTCTCCCCTTCCACTGCAAGCTCAAAGGATCAAACTCAGGCGGTGAGGCTGGTAGGGAAAATGCTTTTACCCACTGAGTTATCTCACCAGCCCTGTCTAAGTCCTTTCTGGAGGATCATTACTCTGCTCAGGGCTGACATTCATCCTGACACGCAGGTGTGTCTGAACAGGCTCTGTCAGGAGGTCACAGGTTACCTGCAGCCCAGTATCAGCCACCCGCAGTGGTGAGAGAGGGATCTTCCTGTCAGATGAACTGCAGCGGTGCTGAGGCAGGACAAATGTAGGCTGAAGTCAACAGAGCACGGAGCCAGACCACCCAGGGCCTGCATGTCTCTCTCAGGCCTGTGCTCTAGGCACTTTTGGGAGGAGATGATAGTGAGCCAACTGGGTTCCAGAAGAGGCAGGGGACTGGATTGGGGGTGGGGAAGAATCACCCTATCTTTCCTACTCACATCTTCAAAATAGCCTGTGTATAATAAGGCAGAGATTTGCCATGATTCATAGCAGACCGGGAGCACTCTTATCTCTCCACCACTTACCCAACACCATTTAAACATTCATTTCTCTGGCAGGCGGTTGACTCACTGCAGTTAGGATAGGCATGAGATGGGCTTGGAACATACCTCAGAGGTAGAGCACATCCCTATCACACTTGAGACCCTGGATGCTATCCCAAGCACTACAAAAACAATTAATTAACTACTTAACAAATGACCATTATTATTCCAGGCATCTTCTCACTGAAGGGCTATTCACAGGTCATTTTCCTAAGTGGCAGAAGTTAAATAAAAACCCTGTTTCCTTCCACCTCCATCCTGCTGCCCTTTCTTTTATGTCAGACCATCCCCCTAAACAAGCAACTGTGGCGAAATAGGCCTAACACTCCAATCTCAGGAAAACAAAATTGTCTAGCAGCCTTCTGGAAGATCCCAATGGAACAGACCACTGTCACTCATCACTACTTTCCTTTAGATTCTTCTTCTTCCACTATATTAACAGGAAGAGGATTTGGTCAGCAGCTGCCACTGCCTTGACAGGTGTAGGGCCAAAAGCCACTTCTATGAGATTCCTTCCAGATCAGGGGGCTTCCTTGACTGCACTTGGGACATTTTTGGTGTCGCGTATGTCAACAGCTTACATTTCTCAGAGCTCTGGAAAATGCCATCTGTGGAATTTTCCTAGGAGCTAAAGGTGACGTGGGGGGTCCCTGGACAAAAAGATTCTTTTAAATAGTTGATACGTATTTGGTATCTAAGCTTAGATACTTGAGTCAGACATTTGGCTTTTCTTCTTTTATTACATTTAGTGTGTGTGTGTGTGTGTGTGTGTGTGTGTGTGTGTGTGTGTGCTCGCACACACATGCGTGCATGTTATGGCATTGTGCGTATGACAGAGGACAGCTTTCAGGAGTTGCCTCTCTCTTCCAACTATGTAGGTCCTGAGGCTCAAACTCAGGCTGGATGGCGAGTGCCTTTATCTGCTGAGCCACTTTATCAGCCCAGACCTTGGCCATTACAAAACCAGAAGTGACAATACAATCACAAAGCTATATAAAATTCTCACAGCAACTCTTGTGGCTGCAATCTGCTGTTTTATTTGAGATATGACCCTGTTCACTCCTCTTCTGCAAAGGCCTTTTTTCATTCTTACTGTTATCAACTGTTTGGATTCCTCCCTCCCAGCAGACTTATCTGTTCTCTGTTAGGACAGACAAGTTTGGGAAAAAGCAAAAGAGGGGAAGGGTAGACCCTTCTCCAGGACACTCAGGATGCCTGACATGTTCTCTGACACCATTACAATTAGTCTTCAAAGCCACCAAGTGAACACAGCAGTGTCCTTTTCACATATGAGTAAATTTAGACTAAAGGTTTAAAAGGCTTGCCTACCATGACAAGCTAAGAAGTCAAAACCAGCTCTCTTGGATTGCAAAGCCAAAGCTCATGTACCCAAATCACAAGTCTGGTGGAGAAAAGGCAGGACTATTGCTGTAAGTTTTACACATAAATTAGGTTCTTTCAACTCACTAAACTCACTGGTAGTCTGGAGGGACAACTTCTCGGCATTTACCCAATGTCACCAGGCATCCGTCCTCCTCTGATATCTATGTGAGGACCACCAGGAGTATACTGTCTTCCACATCAAGTCAAAGCGATTTCCAGGGATACAATATAAACTTTTTATTGTATATTCTTTCTGCCTTTCTAGAAAGCTGATGATATCCTCCAGGCAAGAAACTGGTACAGAAACCATTCAAGGAATCACATTATTATCCTGATTCTTAAAATAAATCCTAGAGATCCTAGACCCAAAGATTCCAGGAAGTCTGAGTGTGTGGATTAGCTTCCCTGAGGAATGTACATCTTAACATGTTTGGTTAGCTTGACTCATGGTCTGCCCAGTAATATGTGAAACAGGACAAAAAAAAAAGACAGCCCAAGCTCCCAGAAGGACATGCTTTAAAAGGAAGTAACATTGCTAAAGGGAGGGAGGGAGGAGGAGGATTAAAGGCCCCATTTGGCCACTCTTTGTTTTGAAGATCCACGTCCAGACAGCTATTACAAATTTACATGATTTGTTCATGGATTACATTTTTCTCTCTTATTTTAAAACATTTGATCCTGTGTAAAAATTATCTATGGAGATAAATGCGAAGACTCATTGTGCCAAAGAGTTGAGCAGACTTAAATGGTAGTGCTTTCTTGTAATCTTAGAACTATCCTAGGCACAGATAAGAGGATCTCTGGGACTTAGTGACCAGCCAGCCTAGACTTCTTGGTGAGCTCTTAGGTGCCAATGAGAGATCTAGTCTCATAAAGTAAGATAGGGAGTGATTAAAGAAGACACCTGATGTCTATATGTGCACATACCTATACAAACACTTGGACACGTGGAGTGGGGAAGATCCACATATTGCAAGCAGAGTGATCTAGAGGCAATATCTAATTCTGTTATTTACCAGGTCTACAAATTTTGCCAAGTTACTCGTCCTCGCTGGACCTCTTACCCCTCATTTTAGAATGCAGGCTCACAGTAATTCTACATGTAAATGATACTTTAATGAGGTAAAGTAAGCAATAAACATGCCCCCCCCCCGCTCTTATTGGCATTCCCTCTCATCAGCACAAAGCAAAAATCTCATAGGTCATTAAGCACTGGAATGTTGGAAGAGCGAATTCAGTGTGCCTACATCACATGTGGTGGCTTCTAAGATATCAGGTTGCAAGACCTTCTCTTTGTAGCTAAACTTGATCCAGCCAGAAATATGTCCAAGTCATGTCATATGCAAAATCATGGAGATAGCAGCAGTTCATTTTGGATTTTTCATTGCCAACCTTTCAACAGCTGCCTCCACCTTGTCCAACTTCTTCTTTGTAGTCTGAGGCATTTACCCTCAGATACCGTGCTTATAAAATGGAGTAAAGTCTATTCATTTCTTACTGAGCAAATATTTTTTTTTAACATTTATTAGGTTCCACCCACTATCTTGTAATACTATACAATGAATACAAAAACTCTGAGACTCTTATCATACAAACTTGAATCTGGTGGAATTCGTTCTTCATATGGTCAGAGAAAGGCCCAACAATGCCAGTGTTCCATATTCTATGTATTATTTGACCTCCCACCTAACACACACCCTCTTTCCCTAGCCATCCTCACATCTCCCAGGACTGTGTACTTTCAGAGAAACCACAGTGTGGGTCTCACTGTGACAGTAGAGTGGAGTGCATCAATTCTTTGCCCACTTTTTCATTCTAAACAAGACTTGTAGCAACCATAAGAAAGAGAGTTAAAAACGTAACTTCCAGGTCTCACCAGTACCTAGTTTTAGTGTTCATGATGATAAGGAGGTAGACCAGCTATCTGTGCTAAGTTCATATTCTCTGAGACTACTGAACTCTGGGTTGTATTTTTTTATTTTGTTGGTTTCAGGGACACCAAAGGGTAAAATAACAGGAAAAAGGCCAATGCCTGAGTAATGGCCTATAAGAAACATGGCCTTAAGAAGACAGCATCTATTTGGACCACATGACTAAGTGATATTTCAAGCTACTGATTCATGAGGCTGACCACCAAGGTGACTAGCTCAAGAAATCTGCTGGCTACAGTAGGTAGAAGAAAAGATCTCAGTTTTGTCCTCATTCTGGAGGACAGCCACACACCTCCCAAGGCACTTTTATGTTCTCCACTTCACCCGCCATCCAGATTCCTACCCAGGAGGACTTGACTCTAATGAGAAAGACAGTGGGTAGGAAATTGTGTAAGAGAGATTCTTTGGCAATTTTGCTTGTAGATAGAGGCAGGAGTACTTACCAGTTTTTGTTGTTGAGAAGGGATCTCATTGTGTGGCTGAGGCTGGTCTTGACTCATGATTTTTCTGCCTCAGCCTTCCAAGTTCCTCCAAGTTCTGGGATTTCAAGTTTGTGCCATTTTCCTGGGCCAAAGCATGTATGGGGCCCTAAATTTTCTATACAAGCCTTCTACCAATGAACTATATCTCTCAATCTTTAGAGTGTGTGTGTGTATGTGTGCATGTGTTTATGAGAAATATGTCGCTACAACTGGGGTTACAAGCAACTTAGTGAGCAAAACTATTGCATCTTATATCTCTAATCTCTCATTAAAAGGTAGGACTTCCTTCTATTAGGAATTAAGGCAAAGGCCCTGGAAGTTTATAAGTCCCAGGCCTTAAATGCCATGGATATCAGTAATTATTTAACTAGGTTGAATTTGGACATGTCATTTATATTCAACCTTGCTCTGAAAAGATGTGATGAGAGCCACCATTATTTATTAGTAACTACCTTTTAAAGGTAACTAACTTTTATTAACTTTTAGTTTATAACACTAAAATATAGCTTTGAATTTAGGTGTTTATATCATTTCGGTAATGCTGATTTCCTTTGGGATTTTAATTTATGCATTTAAAACAGTATTTTGAAATGCCTTCCAATCATACAGTCAAAAGGTCCCTTGCCATCACAAATAAAGCTTTAGCAGTGTTACACATATATACTATATGCATTCACACAGACATACAGGTATATACAAGCATACAGTCATTTATCTATGGTGATGGAGATCTAAGACTGCTGGAGTGGACAAAGTAGACTCAAATTGAGTCCTGCTACTCATTTTCTATTATCTTAAGTAAATCATTTTTGAAAGGTGTCTCGTTTCTTCATCAGTAAATAGACTTATACTTAAAAAGCCCTTATACTTACTGCAATAATCTGTTGAGTCCTTCGGGTAGGACTTTACATATAACTATTGTGTTAAGTGTAGCTATCATCACCATTAGAAGGCATTGTAAGAGTAAAGCTCTAAATAGACAACAAAATAATATGTCAATGAAACCCTCTTACCAACATTTGATTTAGCCTTAAAAAATAAAGGAGTACATTCTTATACTTAGCCAGCAGTTTCTTGACTGGAGGTACAACAGTGATGCTAAGGAAGACCAGAAAAGGAAGTACTTAAACTTCCTCAGGAAGGTCAGGGAAGCCTCACCAAGGAAGCAACTTGATCTGTGTGTTGAAAGATGAGGGTGGACGAGGATCAGTTCACAGTCCTGCTTTGTGCCTTTTATATCTGATGTTCATTTTCCCCATCACACTTGCTGTCCAACTTAGGAATATCAGCTGTCTCATAGTGTGGAGAAATGTATGCCAGTGGGATAAATATCCCATCTCTGGGCTGGTGGGATATTTAGAGCAGGCCACAGTGACAATGGAGAAACGGTCTTGATACACCACCGGCCTTCTAAAAGGCTTGGTCCTTGAGACCCAGCATCTTATATCACAGTGATTTCTTTCACACAGTTCCTTCTTCAGATTTCTGACTGGATCTGAAAATATGTATTCTTTCTTAAAGAATTTCAGAGCAGGTGTTATAGCAAAATTAAATTTACAAGGCTTGAATATCAAGAAAGTCATTAAGTTGACTCTTCTTGATTTTTGTTAGTTGCATGTGATGTGTGTGATTACATGACCTAGGAAAAACCCTCACATGATTTGCTGCCAAGTTTTTTAGAAAATGAAAACACAGTCATCATAGCTATATTTGCAAGGACTTGAAGAAAGGGTAAGATTTAATGGAGAAACTCATCTGTCCTCCTACACAGCCAGCAGGCCCCAACAACCCAGGAGAGCACAGCCCCAGAATAAGATTTGTAGTTAATTAGGCTTTTCATCACCTCCTCCACCTTTCCTAGGGCTCAGGGTTAGTTCCATCACCAGGGAAATCACTGTATTCTCATTTGAATAACGATCGTTCTCTGCATTTAAACAATTAAAATTAAAATTTGAAGGGTAGCAAAGACCTTAGAGAGTTTCAGCTTTCTTGTTGAATGGGCAAGGCCACAGAGCCAGCAAGACCAAATAACCTGTTCAAGGTTCCAAGGCTTCTTTGTGGAAGTGCTAATAGATCAGGAATGTAGCTCAGTGGGAGAGTATTTGTCTAGCATGGAAAAGCCCCAGGGTTCTCTCCACAGCACTGAGACAAGAAGAAAGAGGACAAGGAGAAATCAGGTACCACAGTATTTAGGTATGTGACTCAGGTAGCAAAGTGCTTACTTTGCACGCACAAAGCCCTATGTTCCATCCCCAGCACTACATAAACCAGATGTGGTGGCTCAGGTTAGGTAGAGGCAGAAAGATCAGAAGTTCAACTAACTAGCAGGTTTGCGGTCTTCCTGGGCTACATGATACCCTGCCTGAAAAGCAAAACAAAATGCTATTTTCCCTAACCTCCATGGCCAGAACCTTCAGGGAAGGATGAAGTGGGAAGCGTTGGGAATAGTTTTACCTCATGAATAGATCTGCGGTTTGTTGTTGTTGTTGTTGTTTTTAAACTTCTCTAATCCTTAAAAAGTTCTCCCTTCTCTTGAGCAAGAATCCCTGTCTCTGCAGATTTTCCCAGCAGTTCTCTCTGCTTCTGTGGTCAGCTCAAGACTGAATGGCCAGTTGTTTCCCAAAATTCAATTTCACGTTATTTTGCCAAGAAGTGGTCAGGTTGAAAGCTGGAGCTTCCATTTCCAGGGTCACTTTTCAGTTCTGGGAGACCTAGTGTAAGTCTTAAGCTGAAGGAGATGGGCCAAAGACTTCAAGTTTGGTCCAGAGACCATTTTTGTGAGTTGTGTCTTTTCTCTGTGTGGAAGGCTATTCTCTCCATCTATTCTCATGTGCTGATGTGCCACCAACAATCCTGTTCTTGGAAAAGTACATTTAAGATGGAAAAGCTAGACAAAGGGCAATAAGTGCCAGTGGATTACTAAGAGAAATCCTCCTACACTCTTGGGTAATACTTAAGAAAACTCAGCACTGTTGTTTCCAGTTAAAAAAAATGTGGGGAAGCTGTGTACATAAAACCTGAGAAGACAAAGGAAGGAAAGAAGAAATATTGTTAAAGTAAAGTAATAGCAATAGCAGAGAGGTTTTTGGGGGGTATATCTGTGTGTTCAAGTCTCTCTCTCTCTCTCTCTCTGTGTGTGTGTGTGTGTGTGTGTGTGTGTGTGTACATATGCATGCACATGTAGGGCAGCAATCCACAGGGATTCACCTGTCTCCACTGCCCCAGTGCTGAGAAGCATGCACCACCAAGCCCAGCTCTTATATCTGTGTGCTGGGAATCAAACCTTCATGCTTACACAGTAAATACCATCCCATCTCCCAGGCCCCTGGCCAAGATATTTCTTAATTGTAGACTGGTCATAGTTTATTGCCATATGAAAGAATAGAACAGTGACACCATGATCAAAATTGTACCTCTGTGATATCTCATCTAAAGGGAGCATGTGATAAGTAAATTGAGAGCTGTTCATCACGATTACCTAGCTTTCACTAAAAGATACTACCAAAGGTTAAAGGCTGTCCATAAAGAGAAAATGTTTCAAGTGTTATGCACATGGATGTCTTTGGTAAAGAGTTGTATCCAGAATATATTGATAACTTCCACAAACTGATTCTAAGTGTCCAAGAAAAGAAATAATTTTATTTAAGCATGTGTGTGGGTACCTGCATATCAGTATTGTACCATTTGCATGCAGCTGCTTGCAGAGACCAGAAGAAGGCATCATATCCTGTGGAGCTAGAGTTCCAAGTAGTTGGGAGCTGCCATGTGGGTGCTGAGAACTGAACCTGAGTCCTCTGCTAGAATAACAAGCACTCTTAATCACTAAGCCACCTCTCCAGCTCCTAAAAATGAAGGCTGGACCAGGTGCACCACAAAATGAGAGGCCCAAATAGCTTGTATGAGCAGGCAAGGGAGTTTGACACCATTGTTTCTCCAAGAAATACATATTAAAAGCATAATGAGATTGCGTTAGATACTCAGTGGAATGTTGAAACTAAGGCATGCATTACCAAGTCTGGGAAAGAAATGGAGAAACTAGAAGTCACATGATGATACCAGGGAGAAGATAAGGTGATACTTCTAGAACAAGAAGCTTCTGGCAGCTTCTCATTGGGTTTAATATCTCTCTACACTGTAGCCGTTTCACTCTTAGGTATATGTCCTAGAGAAAGGATCACGGGTACCCAACAGAAACAACCAGACAAGAGTGTCTGGAATGATTTTTATCTACAGCAGACCTTGACTAAAAACAACTCAAATCCCCATCAACATGAGAATGTATATTTAGATAACAGAAACTATGTAGTTTTTTTTTTTTTAATCCAACATATGCAGCCACCTGGATAATCTTAAACACGTTGAACAAAAGGAATAAAATATTATAATACCATAGAATTTCTCTCGTATAGTGTTCCAAACAGGGAGAAAATGAAGCCTACAGGGATAGAAGACAGGTAATAACCACCTTTCTAAGATAATAACCTCTTCCTGGGAGGTGGTTATTGCCAAGAAGGGGGCACTTGGGAACTTTCTGGAATGTAGGTTTTTGGATTTTATCTAGGTAGTGGGCTTATGGAGTACACATATAAAGTAATCAGGCGAATACTTGAGATTTTTGAATATTTTTAAACTCTGAAGCCAGACACAGTAGCACATCCATCTGCAATCACTGTGACCCTTCTGGAAGAAGATGGGAGTTAGATCCAGGAGGACTAGGAGCTCACAGCCCAGCTAGTCTGGCATAAACAGCAATGAACAGCAAGGGACTGTGTCTCAAAGAAGGTGAAAGGCAAAGACCAGTACCCAAGGCTTTCTCCTCTGACATCCACATGTACACCATGGCTGACATACATAAACACACATGTACATGCATCAAGCACTCAGGCAACACCATGCCTGCACAAAGCTGAAAGTTTTAAGGGATAGTATTTAAAAAGACAGTCAAGGGGCAGTGGAGCTAAGGGCTGAGTTCTTGCAGCAGCCTGATGGATGCCACGTTAAGGAAGAAGTTTGTCTCAGGAGACTACTGCTGGAGCTTTTGGATCTCCCTTCCATGAGCCTGGAATTATATTTCTGGGATGGTCCTTCTTCAGTCACATACCTGACAACATCCAGCCTCTCCTGAATGATCTGCCACTGGTTCCCCAAACTTTCTTGCACACACACACACACACACACACACACACACACACTCACACACACACTTGCCAAGCGGGCCTTATCTTCCATGAGGCCAGAAATTTAGACCAGGCCCTCTCTCTTCTGAACTCCTAAAACCCATCAGCTTTCCTCCTGAGCACATGTGTCACCTTCAGAATGTTCCAGGGACATCTGCAACTGTTACCTTGCTTGCCTTAATTCCTGTGCCACAATATCCTATTTGTGCCGAAATCTTCCATGGGGCCTGGCTCTCCTGTGTGCTCCCTCTTAGTGCGGCACACAGGAAGTCTCAGCAGGATGGTGGATGGAACAGAGAGTAAAGCAAGCAGGATGTAAGAGAAAACAAGATGCACAGAGGAAGAGAACAGCCACTTTGACCTCTCTCCTGACGTACACAGTCATTCCTGTGAGGATAAAAGAGGAAAATAGAATGTGAGAGTGGAGGGTATGATACAGATGTGGTAAACAGAGAAAAAAAAAAAAAACATCTCCCTCAGTGGGGCCCCATGTGTGCTGTGCTGCTGACTCTCAGACCTTTACATTGATAAGCCAAAACCAGAGCCAGCAAAGGAGGAATGGAGTGCCAGAGTAGAGGGAGAGAGACGTCTTGAGGTCTGTCCTTGGTGGTACCTAAAAGACATCTTATGACTGTAAGGAAATTGGAGTGAGAGACACCCCAAAACAGACTCGGATTTTTTTTTTTGACAAATGTGTCAGAAGTCTGATTATCTTCTCTCCAAATTATCTACAAAAGCAACAGCAGCAGGATGCAGATGAGCCACGCCTTGATATATTTCCAGCTTCCATAGACCAACTTGGGCCTTCCTATGAGTCCAGGAGCCTTCCCTTTCCAGCCAAAGGTCCCCCGAGAACAAACTCCAGGGAGTTCCACAGGCTGGGGAGACAGTTGGCCCTGGTCTCCAAACAACAGCTGCCAGATCTCAGAAGATCTGGCCCTCCTGAAGGATGACTGAAGCTGGCCGAAATCGAGGCCAAACCGCTTCTAACTCAGACCCATATCTAGTTTAATTTTTTAGCCCTTGATGAATATTTATACCAAAATAGGCCAGTGGAAAAGTTCCATCTGTGAGGATTTGTGGAGGTTTGTCTTTCTGTAACCACCTTGACCAAGTGTAGGGAAACAGTGAAATCACTGCCAACTGGGAACCCTTTGAAGTGCAGGAGAAGCTGAGAAGGCTCTGGACCATAGTATTTCTTCTTATCGTGAAGACTCTTGAGTTGGCATTCCACCCTTTTTTTAAAAAAAAAGAAAAAATGCTTAGTATCAGTACGGCTTAGTGCTTTATAATGATAGCCAAGCCTTCAATACCACACCGACCATGGTGAATAGTATTTTGAAGGCGTGGATAACTCTATTAAAGATTTCTTTCTGGGTGAATTTTCTCTGTTAGTTGGTGTCTTTAAAACATTACCTTAAAAAGTAGGAGGGTGGGGAGACATTTCATGTGGTGATGGGCAAGCATGAGGGCCTGAGTTCAATCCTCAGACCCATGCGTTTTTAAAAGACCAGGCATGTTAGCATGCTCTTATAATCTGAGTACTGGGGATGAAGAGTTGAGGGATCTCTGAAGCTTGCTAGCCAGCTAGCCTGGCCTACTTGGAAAGTTGGAGGCAAGTGAGAGATTCATCTCAAAAATATAGTGGACAGTACTTGAGAAATGACACAATGACACTCCAGGGTATCTGTCCTTTCTGTGTTCTCGCTCTCTCTCTTTCCCTCTCTCTTCCTCTGTGTGTGTGTGTGTGTGTGTGTGTGTGTATGTCTGTGTCTGTGTGTGTATGTATGTCTCTCTCTCTCTCTCTCTCTCTCTCTCTCTCACACACACACACATACCAAAAAACCTTAAATGCTACAATTAATTACTTTCATTATCCTCTTTTTTTTTTCTATCCCTTGTACTTCAGGACTCCTATAGCCTAGGCAACAGCCCTCTTGTCTTTACTGATAAATAAATATTCCTAAACCATCTTTTAGTTTAATATCAGCCATCTCCTATTCCTCAAGCCCAGGCTCCTCAAGCTGCCCTCCCCTCCCCGTAAAAGGGTAACCTAGAACCCTTGTTTTTGCATAAAGTATATTGACTTCTCTCGTGTCTCATAGGCAATGGGTCGCGTATTGCACCAGGTCATAGTTTCCCTTATCTTTATAAGAACGTGTTTTACAAGAGGGTAAACTCAGGCTCAGGGGAGGATGAAAAAGATTGCTTCAGTTGTAGACTCAATCATTGATAGAGGTGATGGAAAGGAAGACCTTTCTTTCCGTGTGTGTGTGTGTGTGTGTGTGTGTGTGTGTGTGTGTGTGTGTTTCCCAGTGTTCCGAAGACTAGGGTCAAGAATTTGACCATGGGTTGAATTTAGTCAATACACAGACATGAACACTGGCCAGAATATACTTCCCTTTTCAGATCTCAAATCCTTCTGATTCTATCAGGGAGAAAAATCTCCCTTCAGTACTAAAATATCTGACTTCTCAGACACCCAGATTCATGTTAAAGTCACAGTGCACAGACCCAAAGTGTTCAGAAGGTAATTTCATATAATTAAAATTTAATGAAGTAGTCTCACTATTTGCTGTATTTCTTAAAGATGTATCTCTTTTTTAATTATAATGTATATGAGTGTTTTGTCTATCTGTGTATCTGAATATCATTGCACGATTGGTACCCACAGAAACCAGAAAAGAGAGTTGGGTTCCCTGGCACTGGAGTTACAGATGGTTGTGAGCCACCATGTGGGTTCTAGGAACAAAACCCTAGTCCTTCTAGAAGAGTATCCAGGGCTCTTCATTTCTGGGCCTCCAGCTCCCATTTGCTATGTCTTATGGTTGCTTTCTATTTTAAATACACTTCATGGGTAAAGTTATTTTTCAAGAAACAAGTTTTTTTAAAGTGATTTGTGTAACTATAAATAAGTAGATAGTCACACAGATGGTATGTAGAATACAAAGTCCATGAAGAAGGGAGACAGGGTTCTATAAACAGCTGATGTTTGATTTCTCCCTGATCTCCAAAACACTTAGTGTTTTCCAAAACATCTTACATGCGTTATCATGTGTGATTCTTACATCCACCCAAGGAAGCTGCTCAAGACTACAATTCACTTTTAAAGATGAAAAGGCACTGGGGATTAGTTCAGTGATGGAGTTATATGCCTATCATACATGAGGTCCTATATTTCATTCTCAACTTTACTTCACAAAAAAAGAATAATCAAGCTGGATATGGTGATGCAGACCTGTAACCCCAGCATCTAGGAGGTGAAGGGGGTCTACAGTCGGAGGTCTGCATAGCCAGTCTGTGATACATGAGATCTCTTGTCTAAAAATAAGAAAGTAGAATTAAAATGGAAAAATCTGAGATTGAAAATACAGCAAATGCTTGCTAGAGTTACATAGGTGGCATGAAATAGTATCCAGGGCTTAAGTTCAATGCCACAAGCTCCAACATGCAAGGAACTTCTCCTAGTCTCTGTGAGCAACCCGCAGTAGCAGTGGATAACCAGATATTCCAAAGTGACGTGCCAAGACCAGAAATGCCACGGAAATTCTGCACAACTTAACAAAACTCATGGATTGGCCTAGGTTTTCACAAATTCCCAGTACTTGTATATATTCTATTTCATCAAAAAGCCTGGAACAGAGCTCTCTACAGAAATGTGCTCTGCTCTTCCCTCTTTTATGAGTCACTTACCAGAAGACAGCAAAGGAATGAGCTTTCCTGCCCAGGCAGTGTCTCTTATGTTCTGGGTACTAGCATGCAAGCAATGGCATGAAGTAGAATGGACCACTGTGTGAGGAAATGTCCAATTCTGAAACAAGGAGAGCAGTTCTTTCCAAGGTGACTGGCCTTGAGTGGATGGCTGAGATTTGGCACTAGACTTAGATGTCCAGACAGATGGAGACACCATAAATGGGGATCAAATGCCTTCAAGGGAGAGTCCTATTTGTCAGAGTCCAGTGGCTAAGGAGGTTGGAGGTGAGAGCTGCAATGGAGTGATAAAACCACTTGGTAGAGCCCAACAGGAGAGAAGAGCTGATGACAGAAGCAGCTAAGGAGGACTCAGAAGAGGACTGTCTGACATCACAGTAGAGGACCATCTGTTTTGGTGCCAAGAATCATAGACAGAAGACCAAAACTGAGAGTGCTATCAAAGGCACTATGTAAACCAACATGTGTCGTAAGGAGCTACTGTGTACAAGGCATTGTTCTGGGAACTGGCAGGAGAACAATGAACCAAAGTCCAGGGATTCTGCCCTGTTAGGACTTGCAATCTATCAGAAAGAGTGTCTAAGGATAATCACGGTGGGCCAGAGGTTAGGCCCACAATGAGGGGGACTACAAAGAAGTGAGTCACAAGTTCATCAAGAGCAGGTGACAGGGACACGTGATATTTTCTGCAAACTATTTTGGATTCTACAGTTGTGATTTGTCATTGAATCATGTTTAATGAGTTTCAAGCATGAGACCTTGAAAATGAGTTATTTGCGTGTGAATGGAGACCTCTCATGTCTGTTTCTTGGTTGGTTGGTTGGTTGGTTGGTTGGTTGGTTGGTTGGTTGGCTTTTTTCTGTTTGTTTTTGTTTTTACTTATTTTTACTTATCATTATTAGTGTGTGTGTGTGGTGTGTGGGTAAGTACGTGCATGCATGTGTGGTATGTTTGATGCATGTATGTGTACGAGAGAGTACAGGTGTGTACACGCTCCAGCACACATGTGGGAGTCAGAGGAAGACTTTGGAGAGTTGGTTTTCTCTTCCACCAGGCATTCTAGAAATCTAACTCAGGTCAGAAAGTTTGTGTGGCAAATTATTTTACCCGCTAAGTCATCTCTTTAGCTTTTGTTTGTTTATTTGACACATACTCCCCCTATGTAGACCAGGCTGGCCTCAAACTCACATAGATCCACCTGCCTCTGCCTTCTCAGTGCAAGATTACAAGCATGAACCATCATGCCTCATTTCTGTTTTATAAAACTTGGCTCAGAAAAAAACTATGATCTCCTTAAGGCCCTTTTACCTCTAAAGATCTATGGCTTTCTCATAGATTCAGAAGTCAACTCTATGTACTGTACAACTAAGCTATTATGCAGTGGGGGAGTCAAAGGAAGGATGAGATATTTGGATTCAGAAAGCTGTATCTAATGTTCATTTTTTTAAATGTCAGCAAAAAGGAGAGAAGCAAAGTCATTTATAAGAAGGCTGCCCTTCGAAACCAGAAAAACACCTCAGGAAAGGCAGGCAGCATGTTAAAACACTGCTATTTTGTCAGCGATGTTGACTTAGGCATCTTTCTATCTCTCTCTCCCCCTCTCCCTCTCTCTCTCTGTATGTGTGTGTGTACGTGCACACACGTGCACATGTACCTGTGTAAGCTTTCATTGTCAATAAGCTAACCTACAATTTAAGTCTGGGGTTTGAGGCAGGAGGCATTTGCATAGTGAAGCCTGTGGACTTTTAATAACCAAGCAACAAAACACATTTAGACAGCATGTTTCCTATCAAAATATTAAGACTGAGACAGGCAAGATTTAAAACCTTCTTGCTTGATTTTCTCAGCTCACCCTTTCTTAGGCCAATGCAGACAGAAGCATGTTGTCCTGAAAATTAGAATACACACACAATTATATTCTGATAGAAACACATTTAGCACAATGCTAAATTCACAAGTGTTTTGCCAAACTGGAAGGTGTAATGAACAGGTACAGCCAACCTTAAGATTATAGTTTACACTGGAAACAAAGTTTATGAAGAGTTGAAATCTAAGAACCATGAAATGAATTAGACTCTGAGTGAAACCTGAAGACATCAGGCCCGGGAACACCAGCAGCTTGTTCTCATTTAGGAAGTCTGGGTGTGGGGGGGAAAGGGATCCCATAAAAGGACTTTTTTTTTTAAATCTTTACTTCCCCCAAGCTACTTGGATAAGATTCTCAAGGGAGTCGGACAACTTCTGGTTCATAGTGAGGATATTACAGTTGTGTGCCATTGTCTACAACGCTGCAAGTCATAGCCAAGGAAGGAAAAGGTCCCTGGGAGAGGGCTCTGTCAGAGGAGGAAGCACCTGGGAATTGACAGAAGGTCAGCTTCCACCTCTGGGATTTCCCTCCATAGCCAATGTCCACCCTGTGGGAATGGGAGTATCTCCAAAGATCCATTAGAAAATGCCAGGGTATAGATTAGGGATGTAGATCCATGGTAGTGGGCTTGCCTAACTTTCATGAGGCTTCGGATTCAATTCCCTAGCACTTCCCAGAACAGCAACAAACCCCAAGTGGCGTATAGTGACTTACACCTGTTGTTTTGGGGTTCACAGGACAACTGAGACAGAGACTAGCATAAATTCCAGGCTAGCCTGGCTGCACACTTGTCCTTAAAATAAAAGTTCTCTGGGGGTAGGGACATAGTAGTTCAGTTGGTAAAGTGCTTGCCTAGCACTCCAAAAGTCCAGGGTTCAATCTCCAGCGTTACTTCATCATGAATGGTGTACAGACTTGTAATCCCAGCTCTCAGGAGGTGGAGACAAGGCAAGTTCAGTATCATCCTCCCACAATGCGTGGAGTTTGAGGCCAACCTGGGCTATGCCAGATTTGCAAATCCCATACAAACACATACACAAACCCTCACAGTGGTTCTCAATCTGTGGGTTGCACCCCTTTTGGGGGGTCATCTAAGACCATCTGCATATCAGATATTTATATTACGATTCATAACTGCAAAATTCGTTTTGAAGTAGCAACGAAAACCATTTTATGGTTGGAGGTCACCCACAACATGAGGAACTGTATTAAGGGGCTGTAGCATTAGGAAAGTTGAGACCACTGCTCTGGAGGTAGGATGAGGAGGAGACCAATGAGAGGACCCTCTCTGCTTTGTACATTTCACTTTTCACACTAGCCCATGCAGCATTAGTAGCTAGATCAAAGGCGGCTGATGCCAGAAGGAAAATCTGAGTTCAACTTTTTAAAATTTATCCCATCCATCCAGTGGGGTATCTCGGAAATAAGATTTGTGGACCTGCTGTGGATACTGCAGGGTGTAAACATAGGCTATCAGCTAGCTGCTGGCAGCCAAGGAGGCTGGCTTCCTTTCTCCCTCCAGCTCTGCAGTTGCACCCTGCCAATAGAAAGGTAAACAAAATTGTCTGTGTCCAGGGTTTGGACCACCGAGTTCCTGGATTTTCCATGTACTGTCACACACAGCTGGTTGCTCAGCAACAAATCTCACAGTACTAGAATCGGGACTCTGCACCTTGCCCTAATGCCTTTGTCAAAGTGACCCCAGTCTCCTGATCTTCGGAAGACACAGGAGACTTTTGATCACCACCTATAGGTCATGTGCTTTCAAGGTCTCTTGTCGAGGCCTAGGAGAGAAGACTTGTCACTCCAGATCATTTCATAGAGTTTTGGTACCACTTCCTTTTCAATCTCACATCTCAGGACTTTCTAAGAACTGCCAAGCCTTGGCTGAAAGTCTTATCATTTCCCCCATCTTTTAAAATGTA
This sequence comes from Meriones unguiculatus, assembly GCF_030254825.1. Classification (NCBI taxonomy): domain Eukaryota; kingdom Metazoa; phylum Chordata; class Mammalia; order Rodentia; family Muridae; genus Meriones; species Meriones unguiculatus. Next base: position 103,190,146 of record NC_083353.1, read on the forward strand.
AGAGCTAAGAGTACAAAATAGTGAAATGATAAAAAAAAAGAAAGGAAAGCAAGAAAAAGGAATATACAACTTTCTACCTTGGTTAAGCAAGCATCACTTTATCCTATTCCAGGGCTTCTGCGGGAAGACAGCATTACTAGTACATGTACATACAGTTTCTGTCTGCCAGTTCTACCTCGGTGAAGCTGAAACTAAGTTATCCCTACCACAGTACATGAACTGCCCTTTCCTGAAAGGAACATTTTCAGGAAGTCTGACTTTGCTTCCTGTATCTCACAATGCTCACACCTTCCCTGGCATGGATCTAGCTTGCAAGTTTAAGCGCCAAATGCAGTAATTGTCCTCCTAACCAGACACAGGGAAACCACAGCCCTTCCCCTTCCCTGGAATGTTACTGGCTGGCTGCCTCCTCTCCAGGCTGCCACTGAGACCCTCTGTCCTTCCTGAGGCTGATGGTGGCCCCTATATCTCCCCAGCTCTAGGCTAAAGGGAATGGAGAGACCCTTCAGCAGGAGATAAACCAGCCTGGGCTCAAATGAGCTCCGTGTCTGCCAGCTGCATGGAGAGCCACTGCTTTTTATTATTTTCTTATGACGTGTAGTGTTTGGGGGGAAGTGGTCTGGTGGAGAAGGCTTCTCTCACTCTTCTATTTAAGAACCTCTGGGGTCTTGACAAAGGTCTGACTTCCACTCTGTGAAGTGTCCCAACCACTGAAAAAAAAAAAGAAGTAAGTTACCCACAAAGTACAAGACTTTAACAAAGTCATAATAATAATTATTATATTATTAATTATTAGTGATCAATAATAATAATAGGTGACCATAAAATTATTCACAGTACACTATTCCATAAGGTAAGTCTAGACTTGCTTTTTTCTGTGTGGATGTCCACTGGCCAGTTCTTCCGACCTGGGGAAGATAACCCTGTGCCCCAGTAGAAACAGACCTAGGGATCTGAGACAAACTAGCATATACATGACAGTATTCATCTGTATCCAGATTTTTCCCCTAATGCATTGCAAAATGAATTTTTCCTATCTTAACTTTTCCATTCTCGGATCAAGAACTGTTGCTCTCTGTTCATCTTCTGGTTTGTTCCTCACTCACTTTCCCAGGTTTAGGGAAATAACCAGGAGAAAGCTTTAGATCATAGCCAAAAGAATCATGTCTTTCCAAATATGGGATGATTGAGTACAGGTGTATTCTAGAGGATTCCATAAGTCACTTCAGCAGGCCTTGGGGTAACTGGCTCAGAACATGACAACAGGTAAGGGGACACATAGAAACGGCTGCTTTCTTTCACCTTATTTTAGTGGCTATCTGACCTGAGTTTTCTACCATGGCAGGGAAGCCAATCGTGGGAAATGACTACACAGTGGACCTTCTAGAACCATGCTGAGTCTCACACACAGTGGCAAAGACATTGCCTTTATTAGGGGATATATAATAGGCATTCTGGGCATTCTTTGAGTCTCTCTGTCTCCCTTTCTTCCTCTCTCTCTCCCTGTCTTCCTCTCTCTCCCTCTCTGTCTCTGTCTCTGCCTATCTCTTTCTCCCTCTCTCCCTCAATTCCCCTCCCCTCCTTCTCCTCTCCCTCCCTCTCTTCTCCCTGATGCATAAGCATAGGCTTCTAGAGTCTCCACATTGGGCATTTTGAATTCTCATCTTAATAAGCATGGGAGAGAATAAGTCCCTTCAGCCCTCATATCCTTTCACTGAGCTGTGTAGTAATGCTGAAAATTCACAGACTAAACAAAATGAGATTAGTTATGTTGATCTAGTGCTTAGAATTCTATGGGTGGAAAACTTTGTGTGTTGTTTGTTAAAATCTTATTTGAAGCAACAGATTAGGATCACAATTGGTGGATTACAAAGCTGGTGGTTGCCATGCCCGATGGAGGCTTCAGGGTAAAGCCAGTTTTCCCTCTTTTTCATATGGTTTGTGTCTGTTGAAATTATCCTGTGGACCAGCTACAGTTGTTCAGGGTCGGATGGGTGCCTCTCACAATGTGGGGAAATTCTTCCAACCCCAAATTCTATTTTATTATTTTTGGGAAAATATCTCTAGGTTAGGTTGGCCTCAAACTCCTCTGTGACTGAGAATGGCTTTGAACTGACCATCCTGCTTCTATACTTCGGGAGTGCTGAATATTTCAGCATGTGCATCAACACTTATATGTGATGCTGGGTGGGGACCCAGGACCTTCTGTAAACTGAATCTCCAGCTCAGAAGTGTGTGTGTGTGCGTGCGTGTGTGTGTGTGTGTGTGTGTGTGTGTGTGTGTGTGTTATACATGTGTGTATAGGGGTTGTAGCATGTATGTAGCACTGGCTTGAATTTCTCTATCACTCTCCACCTTAATTTTTGAGACAGGGTCTCTCACTAAACCTGGAGCTTCAGGCTTGACTAGCCATCCAGAAAGGCTCCTGTGATCCAACTGTTTCCCCCTCCCTCAAGTTACAGATGTACACTGGCTTTAGCTCTAAAATACAATTTTTAAAAAATGCTGAACAAAAAACCTATTTTACTCTATATAAGAAATATTCCTTTGCAATGTCTTAGTTTTTATTCATCCACTCATTTTTCCAGTATACTTTGTCCACATTCAACTTTGGTACAGGTTGAGTCTGGGGCAAAATCATACTCTCATTCTCACCCTTCCCAATGTCAACATGTCAAGTTTGACATATAAGGCCATCTCACTGAGTAGAACCAGCACACAGAAACTGTGTGTGTCTGAAGCCCTACATCTGAGGACAGTTTTGAAACCCTCAACTAATGAGCTTCTCCAACAGTTACCGTTTTCCTTGTGAAAATAAAGTAGCAAAGGTCTGCTCTCTTGGCAAATTCTGAGTACAAAGTTATAATCAACACACTGTACCTTAAATCCCCCAAATGTATTTGAACTGCATAACTCAAACTTAGGACCATTTCACTCTATCCCCAGCCCCAGGCCTTGGCATTCAATATCTACTCTCTGTTTCTATGGGACCATGTTAGAGTCCCTACTTAAGACTGTGCAGCATATGCCTCTCTGTGCCAGGCTTAACTCACTTAACCTAATGCTCCCATGTCCATCTGCAGTATTACAAACAGCAGGGTTTCTTTTTTTCTTAATTTATGTGTGTGCGCCACACACGTGAGCACGTGTGTACCTGATTGTATGTATGTATACCACATGTGTGAAGAGCCTGTGGAGGTTAGAAGACAGCATCAGACCCCTTGAAGATGAAGTTGCAGGCTACTGTGAATTGAACACAGGTCCTCTGGAAGAGTAACAAGTGTTCTTAACCACTGAGTCATCTAGCTCATCCCAGGCATTTCTTTTATTACGGCTGACATGTATATCATCCTACTGGAGAGGTTCACACACTACATTTATCCACTGCCTAACGCACATTTGGCTTCATTCAGTACCTTGGCTATTGTGAATAAAGCTGCAAGAGACACAGGAGTGTAGCCATCTCCTCCAGTGACTGCTTTCATCTACACATATTGTGTACATTATGTGTTATATATAATGTATGATACATTGTATATATTGCATATGATATATGGATAAATTGTATGCCATTATATGTTATATATTGCTGATATAAAATATATATATATAACATAATTATGTTATATACAATATGTTATAATATATAGATATTATATATACCATTATATATAATATATTATTATTATATAGATATATTATGTATATCATATAGATCCAGAATTTGGAGCCAAATACAGTTTTCCATAATAACTATTCTAGTATTATAACTGTATTCCCACCAACTGTATCCAAGGGTTTATAAGAGAAAATTATTAAACCAATGGGCTGAATGACTAAAGTCTGAGTTGGAGCAGCTGAGGGTACACTGCTGAGAAAGAAGGACTACCATGTTTGTACATGGAACCCTTTGGGGAGCTTCCAAATACAATGATACCTATGACCAACCCCTGGGTTTCAACCTAGGCCTTAGAGGTAAAAGATTAAAAAAATCAGCAGGGACAGGGAGACGACTCAGCTAATAAAGGGCTTGCCACAAAGACAGGCATGAGAATCTGAGTTCAGATCTCTAGCACCCATGCGAAAAGGCCATGCATGGCTGTGTACACCCGCAATCCCAGTGCTATAAAGACAAGACAGGAGAAACCCTGGAGCTTGCTGGCCAGCCAGTCCTGCAGCATCAGTAAGCTCCGCGTTCAGAGAGACACTCTGTCTCGAAGAATAAGATCAAGATAGATTGAGAAAAAGTCCAAAGTCAACCTCTGACCTCCACACATGTACAGACACATTCAGACACATGCACACAAGTAAAAACATACAAACACCACACACAAGCATACAAACAATACACACGAGCATACAAATACCACATACAAACACATAAGTACACAAACACCATTTACACACACAGACAAGCATACAAACACCGAATACACACATGCACACACACACACAATCCCCAAAGACAGTAGTGCTTACAAGTTCCCAGATGCTGTCACTCTGGTTACTGCTACAGCTAGGAGATTAATCCTTTAGAACCATGGCAACAGGCCTACCTCAGAGGCATGTTGTAGCATGTGGCTAAGAAAACTCTAAATCCTAACTCATCCATTCCTGGATATTTGTAGGGACCAATTGGAGGACTGTCTCAGATGCCAAAATTCAAGGGTCCCCAAGACCCTTGTAGAAAAACAGTATATCTCTTTGCACAGAATCTGAGCCTATCCCCCAAATCACCAGATGGCTTGTCATACCCCACACAGGTCCATACTGCACAGAAACTTTCAGTATTGTTTCTGGAGTGACGATAAAAATCTGTACAGACACAGATTTTTCTCCATCCAGAATTCTTTGGAATTCATTTATTTATTTCTTACTATGTGGGTGTTTCGCCTGCGTGTATCCCTATGCCCCATGTGTGCACGGTGCCCTCAGAGGCCAGGAAGAGCATCAGATCCCATGGGACTGAAGTTACAGATGGTTGTGAGCCTCCATGTGGATTCTGAGAACTGGACCCAGGTTCTCTGGAAGAGAAGGCTGTGCTCTTAGCTACTGAGCCAACTCATCAGACCTTCTATCCAATATTTTTTTGCCCAAGGTTGGTTGAATCCATGGATATAGTATGCGCAGGTAATGAATAACTATACTTAACTAAAACTGCTGTTATTTCTGGATATTATGGGAAATACGGAGCCTCAAGCCAACCCATTTGTGGGCTTGAAGGTCTCTGAGGGCTATATGATTATGAAAAGAAGTCTCCAAGATCCAAGAAAAGAAGATCCAAGAGTAAATTATGTCCTAGGGAGTGAATCCCGTCCATTCTATGGACATGTATTCCTCATGAACAAAATGGGAAATAAGTAAAATGCCTTCCTCCTGGGATTATTATAAAGACCAAACAAAAATACGGGATGTGACCCCACTTGTAAAGTGTAAAGTATAGAATTCTAGGTGGAATTTTTTATAGCAAATTAGCTAAGAGCATACATAAAATAAAACCTGCCTGGTTTAATATTACAGCTCAGTTATTTATACTCTTGGATCTTCAAGAAGACCCTTGGTATTTTCAGTATTGACATCTAGAAATGAGAGTAATAAAAAGTACCTCTTTGATAAGGCTGGCAGAATTCTTTCATGAACTATTATAGTATGTAAATGCTAGGGATTTGCCTGACACAACACATGTTAGCTACATCCATGATCACTGGGAAAGACAGGACATCATACAGGGGTACATTTAGAAGCGCCCTTCTCCTCCAGAGGGCTATCTTCCAGACCATTCTGAATAGGCAAGCTGCTCTTTATCTATTGACTAGGGATAATGGCAGTCTCCAAGGGCTGGCTCTAATTGTTAACAAAAAGAATGCGTAAGGAAGTGAAGTCACTTGGTGGATTGTAAAGCTGTTATTATTGGAGTATTTATAGTAGTGGGATAGTTTTAGGATTGTTTTCTCAGAATGTAATGCTGGCTATTTCTGGACCATCACATAACCTCACTCTGTTCCACTTAGCTTCATCCTCACTCCCTGTTCGCTCCTAAAATTCCTATGAGTTGGGTTTACATAACCTAATAGGTTAACCAGTAATCCTCAATGACTTGTGTTTATAGGGCTTTCTTGTAAGAGTCCCTATCGGATAGAATCCAGCATCCATTTGAAGATATTGCCTCAGGAAGTACTTGGAATAGTCACAGGGCATGTGCTGGCACTACTAGAGCATTGTCATGATCTCATGATCTTGCCTACTCCTAAAAGAGAGGACCTGTAATATGTTAGAACCAGCTCAAAACCCTTTAAGGAACCATGTCTTTGTACGTAATTTAATGTTAGGACAAGATGGATGACCACTTACAAAACCAGTTACTGCCTTCCAGGGTAATAAATCCCAATATTAGGGGTGAAAGTTTCAAAAACAGAGAGATTATTTGTGTCTGCCAGGACCAAGAACTGTAAGTCAGCACGCAGGGTCACTGAGTCTTAGAGCTAAGTGAAACAGACATCTCTGAATGATACAGGAGTCAGGGTAGCCAGTAGCCAGTGTCCTCCTGCCATTATACAGCACTGAAAGAATATGTCAGCCATCTTTATGCCATCTTTCCAAAATTTTGATAATATTTTAAACAATGGTGCATACATATCTCATTTTACCAGCAACTTTTTTATTTTATGAGTGTGCCACAAGGAGAAAGAAATTGAGCAGAACACCTCTTTTCTAACTCCCACATTCATCCTCAACTCCAAACTGCCGTCTCCATTTTAAATTCCTATTCATCTCAACCCTATATTGTTCTTACTGAGACAATTCCTGGGAACTGGGCGAGATGGGCACTAGCATAAAGGCCAGGCCCTGAAAAGTGGTGACTCATACCCGTTACCCTGGTGTCGAAGCAAGGACGGAGAAAGGAGGGTCCTCAGAAATCAATGGCCAGACAACCTAGCAAAACTCATGAACTACTGGTTCAGTGATAGACAGAGAGCAATAGAGAAAAGTACTCAATGTCACCTCTGGCCTCCACATGGAGAGACAGACAGACAGACTTTCCCTAGGAGTTCACCAGAAAGCAAATGCTTAAAAGAGACTAGAGCCCCTAAGGCTGTCTCTTGCTCCTTAAACATTCAGTCGCTACCAGACTGACCAAAGTCCTTTAAAGAATGATTCATTTCTAAGATATTATTTTACATGTACCACATCCTAACAAACCAGAGCCAAAACAATTGTCCAAACGCATGTTCTTGCCTCCAAGAGAAAACACAGATTAGGCACTGCATTCTAAGAAGCCTTTGTTAAAGTGGCGGCTCCCTTAAGCTTCTATTCTCAACTGCTGGGAGAGGCTGGGAGACACGGTGCCTCCGTCAACAGCATCTACATCAGAGAAGTGTTCTGTTTATAAACCAGAGGATCTTGTTTGGAGCTCTGCTTCTGGCTAACTCCCTTCCCCACCCCTCAATCAACAAGGTCATCATTTTCTCTGTGTTGAAGATACTTGGTCTGCCTGGCTCCAGTGAATGGCATGCAGAGAACAAGTGACTGTTTATTGTGCTGAACAGTCAGCCAGGAAGCTGGTTGCATGCATGGCCTGTCTGCTCAAATGTAACTCTTTCTTGTAAGGTCATTTATTGTTCTTTTCTAGAATTTTTGGAGTCATGGAAACTGGCCCACTGGCAGGCTGGGAGCTAAGTTCTGCTTCCTATACCTATACAACTATGACTACGTGGCCTAAGGATAGAGTTTGTCCATTATCATTTGCCTAAAAATAGTGGTCTTTCTTGGTTAAGAACAGCTTTGCTGAAAGAGTTTATCAGATATGGCACAGCCATTTGCAGGTACCTATACTGAGCCTGCATAAGACCAGCCTAACCTTCAGTCAGTTCTGGATGGGAGAAGAGCTCATAGAGCTCCACCCCTCTTTCTGAATTAGCAGATGATACAGTCTAAGAAGTGGTATGTCGCTATTTTCTGTTGTGTACACACAAGGCTCCAATGGATAGTTCCAAACCATGGTTATGCAAGCACAACCTTAATTAAAACTCTGTAGGTCGCAGAACAAAATGACGTGATGTGGGAAACAGATTTTTAGGGAAGGAGGGGGATTGACCTCTTGGGAGGAGAGATGAGAAAGGATAGGGAGAGAGAGTAATCAGAATACATTTATTATTCATGTATGAGATTGTCAACAAACTTAATAGAAAACTGAACAAAACCAAGAGTTTCTCAAGGACAAAGGCTAAAACCATCCTTGCTCATGAGTTAATCACAAAGTATGGAGCCTGCGTTGACTGTGTTATTTATTTTGTTTTGTTTGCTCTGGTTTTTACTTTTAAGTCTAGTCAGAGAGGCAACAAATAGAGAAAGAAGAAAATAGAGAATAAAAAACACATGGGGTGTGCCTTTCCCAAAATAGTTCCCCAGAAGTTCCTGAGAACATTGAAAGAACAACTAATTCAAGGTTATTCAAACTGTCTTTCACAAGCTCTAATGACAACAGCAAGTAGTCAGTGTATTATAAGTGTGTGCTAATGGAGCCTCTCACTTAACCCTCTTAGCAACTCCATGAAGTAGGTTGGGTTCCTATCATCCCAGTGAGTCAAGAAGAAGGGATTTGACAAGTCCAGTAAGACAAAGGGTCAGCACAGCCTGACCCCTCACCAGAACCCTTCTCCCTGAAATAGGGGCCCACTCTCTTGTTGCATCTGGCACAAGCTGGCACCTTAAAGGTCAGCAAGCTTTGCACATCTGGTGCCCGCCACTGTTGCTCAGTCACGTGATACTCGCTTCCAGCCTGCTGCTATGTACTACTCTGTAACAATTCACACATGAATACAGCCGGGGAAGCAAGCCAGGCAGCCGCACCCAGGTGGTTTTCTAGTTTTGCGAAGCAGAAGCTTAATGTAGGCAGAACAATGGCTTACATCCAGTCACACACAGAGCTGGTAAATGTCAGATCCAGCACACTGAGGTTGGTCCCCACATCACAGGCTGACAACGCTGAGGAACAGCACTGTCTTCCATCACTGTTTCTCAACCAAACAGGAGCCAGCAGCCACAGTGAGGCTCAACTCCGGATCAATTGTTAAAACTAATCCTCTTCTGGGAGGACTGTTAAATAGCTCCTCCTTAGGAGACCAGTTCTGCTTGGGCCTGCTGGGCCACTTACGAAAGGCTTCCACAAACGTCTTCTTTCCAGGCCTCTGGGTATATCTAAAATACTCCAACAATGAAGCCTTATTCATGAATTAAGTAGACTTGGAATCACTCAGCTATTAAGTGTGGAAAGATTGCTGTTTTTCAACTAATATAACTCAAGATGTAGGGGAAGAGGAAAGGGGATGGATGCAAGTGCAGATACAGGCCAACAGCTGTGGAACACGGCCCCCAAGTCAGGAAAACAGCTAGAGTGATCTGAGCCATCTCAATGCTCACACTTAGCATAGCTCGGTAACTTCAACCTGGGAAGGGCCATGGCAAGAGGATCTCCTGTTTGGGGCCAGAATAGATCACCCAGTAAGACCCATTTCAAGGGAGGAAATGTATAACACGATTCTAGTACTAATCAGCCACAAATAGAAACATCCTCTCCTCTGAACACCTGCAACTGGACTGTTGGTTGCTTGCTGTGCACGAGGGGTGGAACTTACATATCACTACAGGGAGATACCAGTGCAGGAGAGAGAGAGAGAGAGAGAGAGAGAGACAGAGACAGAGACAGAGACAGAGACAGAGACAGAGAGAGACTGTGAAGGATTACTGGGCTGAACCTTGGCCATGAGAGTAGGTTCTCTCACAAGCTTCACCAATAACAGAGACACATACCTTTTAAAACCAAACAGAGTGCTATAGAAAACTCACTAAAATCCCTACCTTACAAGCATAAGAACCTTAGTTTTCATCCCCAGATCCCACACTGGCAAAAGCCAGTGTGGTGGTCCATGCTGCTAACACTAGAGCTGGAGAGGCAGAAACAGATACCCTGGACTCACTATCCAGACAACCCAGCCTGCTTTGTAAGTTCAGAACAGGGTAAGACTTTTTCGTATAGACCCTGACTAAAATGCTCAATCCCTATCCTGAAAGGCAAAGAGGATGGACATCAGAAGAAGAAGAAAACAGGAAGCAACCTAGAAACCTGCCACAGAGGGCCTCTGAAAGGCTCTGCCCTGCAGACTATCAAAACAGACGCTGAGACTTATGGCCAACTGTTGGGCAGAGTGCATGGAATCTTATGTAAGAAGTGGGAAATAGTAAGATCTGGAGAGATCAGGAACCCCACAAGGAGAGCAACAGAACCAGAAAATTTGAACACAGGGGTCTTCTCAGAGACTCATACTCCAACCAAAGTACCAGGCATGGAGATAACCTAGAACCCCTGCACAGATGTAGCCCATGGCAGTTCAGTGTCCAAGTAGGTTACATAGTAATGGGAAGAGGGAGTGCCTCTGACATAATCTGATTGGCCTGCTCTTTGATCACTTCCCCCTGAGGGGGGAGCAGCCTTACCAGGCCACAGAAGATGACAAAGCAACCATTCCTGATGTGATCCGATAGACTAAGATCTAAAGGAAGGAGAGGAGGACCTCCCTTATCAGTGGATTTGGGGAGGGACATGCATGAAGAAGGGGAAGGGAGGGTGGGACTGGGAGGGAGGAGGGAGGGGTTTATAGGGGGATACAAAGTGAATAAAGTGTAATTAATAAAATTAAATTAAATTAAAAAAAGAAAACCAAAAAAAAAAGTGTGAACTGTGAATGAGAAGAAACAATACTCATGATGGTTTTCTGGCCTTCACACGTGTGCACGCGCGCGCGCGCACACACACGCGCACACACACACACACACACACACACACACACACCACAGTATACATTCAACCATTTGTTCTTTTCATAGTCCCTTTTATTGCCAGGGTTCTCTTCTAGCCACTTTCCATTTTCTGTCTATTCAACCCTTGCAGTCTAAACTCCCAAGTTATCTGGTTGAAGAAGCCATCCTGATCCTCCCATCTGGGCTTCTTAACAGATGCCTTCTTCTGTACTTCTGCTATATCCAAATTATAGCAGTTATCTTAGCTAGGCTTGCACTCTGGCTCTGTTACTCAGCAGCAGTCTGCAAAATTGAGTGAAAAGTATAAGCTTCCCTCTCTATAGCTTCTGGCTTGTGTATTCTTCAGGGAACACAGAGTCTACTGTTAAAGCCCTCATTCACGGCACAGGCATCCATGCATTTGTTAAAATGAGGAGCTTATTCCTTTATGTTTCTAACAGGTTGAACCTTGCTTCTGATGTGAACAAGATACTACACATACCTCTACTAAATCTTCCCCTCTCCAAGCCCCAGGCAAAAGCTAGGTTAAATTTCTCAGCCTGCAGATCCACCACTAACCCACCAAAGCTCCAATTCTAATGTAATACATTTCTGGGAATTCTGCTAAATGGCATTCTAATGAAAGTAGCCAGGGTCAGGCTCTGACTAAGAATTTTGCATTTCTGGTGAGCTTGTGAGCAAGATTACTGGTTCGAGGACCCCACAAGAGCCACTGGCTCTAACCACAGCAGCAATGGCAGCCAAATGCAGGCTTGCTTCCTAGGGCTTGTAATGAGTAACAAAGGCTGCCTTGTGTGTTGCCATGCCTCCAGAAGAGACTTCAAATGCTCATGAGATTGTTTTTGGTACATTAGCAAAAATATTTAAGTCCTTCTCAGAGCCATAAACATCTGGGAGCACGCTCCTTTGTTTGTGCCTGTAGTGTTGGTTCAGTCACATCCTAACGATAAATCAGAAGGCAATGGGGGAGAAAAGACACTCTGGCAGATTCCATTCCAGTGATAGACAGATCAAGGAATGAATGAAAGTGGAGGGAGGAACAGATGGCCCCTCATAGCAGTCTTTCCAGACAGCACTGTCATTTGGAGACAGCTCTGGAGCCTGGCTGTGAGCCCCGGTAGAGCCTTTTATTAGGCAGAACCCCACCCTTCAACACTTGACGCCTATGGCCCCATTCCCGGATGTTCTTCTCTGTTCCCAGTAAACAGTGAGTGGCAGCATATTGATCAGGAGCCTTTTTAAGCCCCACACAGTCCCTTTGCTGGTATGCCAAGTCTCCCAGAGGTCAACGTGAACGAAAACACCCTCTCTGTGTCTCCTTTTCCAGATGTCCCTGGGCCAGCAGCAGTCTGCAAGAGGAGTGGCTTGTCTGCGGTGCAAGGGAATGTGCTCCGGCTTTGAACCTCATTCGTGGAGGTAATGGATTTGGTCAAGGAGGCTCTGTCTGCTTTTGTTTCTTGAATGTCCTTTCCAAAAATGTGGGTGGTTCTCTTTGCTCACATGATATAGGATGGATACTAAGAAGAGCAGCTAGGGAATGAGGGCCTTCCTGCTTGTCCCAATTCAGCAATGAGTGGAGTCGTCAAGATCTTGTAGAGCACAGATAAGGAAAAGTTGTTTGCATTTCATAAACCATTTCAAGGTAGATGCTATCTGGTCTAGCAAAGATTATATGGATTTTTTTTCTTGCTACAACTAAACATCTAACAAAAAGCCATTTAAAGGAGGGAGGGTTTCTTTTGGCTCACGGTTGGAGGGGATACCATCTGCCATGGAAAGAAAGGCGTGTGGCAGGTGGATTCATGGTGGCGGGAGTGTGCAGTTGGTACTCCTCACATCTTTGTGAAACAGGAAGCAGAGGCCAGACAGGAAGCAGAGCTGGGTTATGAAAACTCCAAGGTCCCACTCTTGTGGACTCACTTCCTTTAGCAAGCTTCACCTCTTAAAGTTTCCATAACCTTATAAAACAACTATTAGCTAAGACCAAGTATTCAAACATATGAGGCTATCGAAGAGATTTTGCATGCAAGCCACAACATATGGCTTTGTAAAGATGGACTTGGGGGATGGCTTTGGGGAAGAACTGTCTCCTCTCAGGTCTGTCTGAAGATGGGCTTTATCTCACCTTACTGCAGCAGCATCTCTGGGGTGGATTTTAAACTAGGTGTGACTCTTGAAATAAAGGTCAAAGGCAGAGCTGGGGAGAGAGTTCCTTCAGTAAAGTGCTTGCCTTGCAAGCATGAGGATTTGATTTCTCTTCCCAGAACTCAAATATCTCTAAGAAAGCAAAAGTAGGAGGATTCCTAGGGTTTACTGACCACAAAGACTAGCCTTGGCAACTGCTAACCTTTGAAAGTGCTGGAGCAATCAAAGACCTTCTCTCTCAACTAACAGGAAAGACAACACCTGAGTTATGACACCAAAAGTTGTCCTCTGACTACACACCACACACACACACACACACACACACACACACACGAAGACATTCTGTCCACAGTAGTGGGAAAACAGGACCTGTGATTCACATCTGTACATGAGGAGTGTCAAGTTCATCTAGAGTTCTGGAATTTGTCTTTCTTCTTTTATCACTGAGGGCTCTAAAAAATATTGAGGCTGCCAACAAATATAATGGCCTAGAAATCTTCATGTCAGTATCTAGAGTTGTGCAGGGCACAACCTGGGTAACTGTCTCTGCCACCACAGACAGGGAGAACACACTCTGTAGAACATAATAGCAAACCAAGACGTTTGTTCTCAGCTTCCTATCATAGCCTGGGCATTCAATGGAGATCAAAATTCCCCAGGTGTCTTCTAAGATATGGACATCCATGGTGAGATTGCAGCTGAAAATTATCTACTATACATGAGACGCTATCTGAAAAGAAAACAACCTAGTTGTTGATGAGCAAACTCTTCTATATCGAAACATTGAGGCAACATTACACATTAGATAGTATTTCTCTTTTTTTGCAAGTATTACAAAGAAGATGGGTAATTGGGAAGAATTTATTAGATGGCACGATTTGAACTTGGGCCTGAGTAAAACATAACCTCTCGCTCTTAAGCATCTGTACTATGGTGGGTTGTGAGCTTTTGAGCTCTGCCCATTCCTTGACTCATTTCCCCAGAGAAGCCCACATGATCTTCTACAGGAATGGGACCTGGAAAGTCATACAACCTAGTCCTTTGTCCCCTATAAAACTTCCTCCTTCAGTTGACTTGCTCCCAGCAGTGAGGTCCATCCATTCCTGTTTTAGCTATTTCAGTAGACTGTGGCCTTCGGAGAAGTTAACTTATCCATCGGATCAACCCTACCAGTCCTAAATCTTCTTTCCATCAGTTCCTCAGATAATATTGAGGAATCTCTTCAACTCTGGGTGGACAGTGGATAGAGCCAGATGATCTCTGTACCTGAGACAGGGATTAAATGTTCTCTCAATGTACAAGGCTCAGTCCTGGGCTGCTGTTGCCCAGCATCCTAACAGGGAATGCGGTTTGGTTCTCTAGTTGTTAAAGGAGGCAGAACAAGTCTGTCTCAATCCTTTATGCTTGCTGGGAGCAGAAGCCTCTTTGTATTGTTTTAATCCCTATGTTGCCTTGTCATCCTGCCCATGGTTTGAGCAGCAAGTCAATTTCTTGGGAAGCATAGATTGTATCTGGAGGTCCTACATAGAGCATGTCATCTTCTATTAGAATGACCTACTAGGAGCTTCAATTCAGTGATATCACAGCATCTCAAGGAAACACACTTTCCACACAGCTTCATGTCCCAGTTTTCACAACTAGTTGTTAAAGATACTGTATTAGTTTTATTTCTGATACCATGATAAATGCCCCAATAAAAGCACTTTAAGAAAGAAGTTATTTATTTGGGCTTACAGTTCTAGAAGGTATACAGTCCATTTTGGCAGGAAAGGCATAACGGCAGGAGCAGGAGGCTAGCCCATCACATTGCATTAGCAGTCCAGAAGGGAGAGCAAACAGGAAGAGGGACCAGTCCACAAATTTTCAAAGCCCATCTCCAGCGACACTCTTTCTTCTACAAAGCTCTACTTGAAGTTTTATAACCTTCCAAACAGCACCCTCAGCTGGGAGCCAACCGTCCACATGTGAGCCTATGGTGGATATTTCATTTTCAAATCACAACAGATACTTAAACAGTCATTTAAATCAGTCAACCTTGTTTGGAAGGAAAGCCCACAACTAGTGGACTTAACTAGGTTTACCTAATACAGAATAGAAGGCAATTCCCAGTTATCCACAAAGAGAGGCAAACGGGCCACTTTAATGCCACTTAGGTTCTTTTGGGATGTGTACGTGTCCCTCACGATGGGGGTACCTGACAAGAGTTAGGGTAGAGTGGGAAGGTATCTTCCTCATCTGTCACAGTGCTGCAGTGTGCCCAGCATTCAGAAGAGCATGAATATCAGGGGGAAGTAATGTGGACAAGATCTCAAAGAACATCAAAGAACATGTTTGTTAACATTTCCCCATCTCAAATTGTTTGCATTCCCAGAGGCTCATGTAGCATCCTGAGAGCCCACATTAACCACAGCGACCCACAGCATCCTCCACATCCAGTTCCATGTGTGAGATATAGGGAGATCAGGGGGTCAAATGGAACACAAAAGGCTTACAGTTGGGGCTCTCCTGTGTCCAACCCACTGTGCTTTTCTTTCCCCTACTACTGTCGTCACCTCTCAAGTAAAAAGGACTATCCCTGTCCATCACCAACTTTCAGCCTGCTTCTCAAAAGGAAAGGCAAGAGAGTCCAGTGGATTGTGAGATGCTAACTTATACATATCAGCAGACTCCTTCCTATGGGATCAAAAGTTATGTGCCCCACTGTTCATGTACCCCACAGTGCCCTTAAGGTCCTTTGTCTCCTGTGGTCCTGGTTTAAAACTTCCAGGTCATAGATTTAACTCTTCTCACATGGCAGCTCACCAAATGTGGACTTGGGATGCAAGCATCCCAAATAACATTCCGCCCATCATGCCACACAAGATGCAGCCTGATACTAAATAAATGGTAGGCTTTATTTTAGCTTCCTTAACTCAACGTTTTCTGGATGCCAGACCACAGAACACTGGGCTCTCATCTGCGTGTGAACTACTCACATTCTGTGTTGAGTTAAGGCTAGCAGAGGCACCCCATATTCTATCATGGTTCAGGCTATGTTCCTGCTTTGTGTTAAACTTCCCTCTCCTTCTGCCATGCCAGCTGTGAGCTCCATGAAGGATCTAGTTAAACCCCCTCTTCAAATGAAATGCACTTTTCAATTCCTCTCCCTTACCACCCCCCCAACACACACCATTGTAATTTGTGAGCTGATGATGCTCCATTGAGGGGGGGGGGTGAACTATAGGATCCTTTTGGCCACATCCCAGGCTTCTATCCACTAAATGACAGGACCATTGGGCCCCCCAATCATGATAATGAAAACTTCCAACACTGCTAACTACCCATTGAGGGATATGATCAGAGTTGAGAGACCATGGATATAAGACTATCCAGTGATACCTCTGACAGCCTGACGTGAAAGCAAGCAGGGCTCTTTCGGGTTGCTTTGACCCCATCACACATCTTCAGCCAAGCCCCCTTGCCTTGCCCCAGTCCCTGTAGTTGTTCTTAACATTTCTCACTCTCCTTAACAATCTCTTAAATTGTATGCACTGGGGCGTCTGAGACACTGCACAGCAAACTATGGTGACAGGTCTGAGAAGGGAGGAAAGAACACTTTTCTTCTCACACCATAGAACTCTCTGGAGTTCTAAAACTTAACGACATGACACAAAACAGTCAAACACTTCCTTTTATTAATTGTCAGAGAGAGAGAGGCACCAGGGCTTTCAAGTGAACTTGAAACATCCCCAGGATGTATCTCCTCCTCCTCCTCCTCCTCCTGGGCCCCTGACAGAACCACCCTCCCAGGACATCAATCTCCCCAGCTGGAAGGTTTTACTCAGTTCACTCCCTTTCCCCTGGCTTCTGTCCACAAATCTGAAGAAGATTCCCACCAGATCTCACTTCAGTGGGTATGCTGAAGAATTTCGACCAGAACTTATGCAGTTCATGAATCATAGGAGACAATTTTAATGATTTTCAAGAGTAGAGAACTTAGCATACTTTTTTTTTTCTGTAAAGGGCCAAGTAATAAATATTTTAGGCTTTGCAGGTCAGAGGGTTTCTGTTGTAACTATTCAACTGTGCCAAAGCAACCAAGGGTAGGCATACAAATAAATAAATATGCATGTGTTTCCATAAAACTTTATTTGTAAATAGAAAGTCAGGGGCCAGGTTCAGGCCACAGGCCACACACATTTTGAATAAATTAGCATTTGCCATGGTAACTACCAAGGGGGAAATTGCAGCTCTTGTTTACAACCAACATGGAACACTACCTTCTCTGATGGTATTTGCATTCTGAGTTCACCAAAGCTAGACAGAAAGAAAGACAGGTGTGTCACCTCAGTACCAGTCCCCGTCCCGAGAGCCGGGTCGGCCTGCTGCCAGTCTTTCTAGGTAAATGTAGTGAAACTTTGCGCTTGTTTTCAAAACAGTAGATGCTGCTGCTAGAGCTGACGCACATCTTTCCCGGGAGATGAGCTCACTTGTTCCCACTGTCCCCCAGGAAAATCTGCAAGTCTTGTAAATGCAGCCAGGAGGAGCACTGCCTAAGCTCTGACCTGGAGGATGACCGGAAGATTGGGCGCCTTCTGATGGACTCCAAGTATGCCACCCTAACTGCCAGGGTGAAGGGTGGAGATGGCATCCGCATCTATAAGAGGAACCGCATGATCATGACCAACCCCATTGCCACCGGCAAAGATCCCACCTTTGACACTATCACCTACGAGTGGGCTCCCCCAGGAGTCACCCAGAAACTGGTAAGAATAGCTTTTTCTGCTTGAGTGATTATTTTCCTTCCCCCTTAAGTATGAGCTGTGTCACAGATTCCTGAAATTTGGTGAAGAGGTAGGAATGGCTATAGTTTTAGCTCTCCTCTTCTATCAGGTTAATGACTAAAAAGGAAAGACAGTCTGGGCCTCAGTTTTTCTCACCCACAGAATGGGGAGAGGTGTTCATATGAATATTTGGGGGCTGTCCAGTTCTATACTGGGAGGGGCTGCATTCATTGTGTCTTTTGGGCTCCTCACTTCTGAACTGGGGATGTTTTATCATGGGTCTCTGAATGCCTGTTCATCTCTGCAAGATATTCATTTCCATGTGAAGTGATCTGGAGCCCTCAACAAGCCTGTGGGGAAAAGGAGCACTCCTCCCTCCTCAGACATGGAAGCCTGTTGATCTTAGATGGAGGAATGAATGAATAGTTCTTAAGCGTTCTTGAATTCCACCACCCTGCAAGGCAAAAGATCCCCTTACACAACAAGAAACAAAGAGTGGCTTTTGTGAGTGGCCCAGGTGAAGCAGGGGCTGATGGCTGGCCACAGAGGGTGGTATCAGAGCCGTGGCAGAGCCAGGACTTGCCATAGGATCCAGTCCTAGTGTGTGAGAGCCATCAAGCAATGTTCACAAAGTCAGTGAGACACGAGCCATCAAGTCTTAAAGAGCTGGCTGAGAGTGTTAGGAAGCAGCTGGTGAAAGCCCCGGATGGGCAGCCCATCTAATCAGGGGCCGCCATCAGAGGGAGGGCCCATGATGAATGCTGCCTTGTAAAACGGCCTGCCTACAAAGCCCCCCTGTCTGCCTCACAGCTGGCTGGTCTCAGTTCTGGTGCTGGCCAACACTTTTTTTCACTCACCCTCCCCTCTCTGTTTTCATTAGCAAGTGGTCATATCTGATTGAATGTTGGAAGTGGGACAGAACCTGGCTGTCCATCATCCTTCCCTACCAGAACGAAAGTTAGAGAACTCTATCAGCCTTCCAAGCTGGTGCCCATCAGCCTGCCTGCGCCTCTGTATCAAGTACTACTGTCACCAAGCTAAGAGTATTTCACCCACATCCTTGTGTAATTTCCCAATGTGTTAGACATACACTGTTACAAGGAAGCTGAGGCTCAGAAAGAGCCTACAACTAGCCAGGTGCTCAGCTGATTTAGGTGGAGTCAAGCCTTCATCTCAGGCCTCCATGCCCACCCCTGTCAAAGCTTACGTTCCTTCACACCCACACCCACACCCACCCCCACCCCCACCCCCAGGCCATTAGGACTGGTATGTGGGAGAGGAGGCAAGTCAGAGGGTTAGCCTATTTGAAAGCAGGCTTCCACGAAGGGAATGAAGTAGGCTTTGGCCACTAGCCAGGAAAGAAGGGGTAAAAGAAAGAAGAAGGAGGGAGTCAGCATCTACTGTTCAGTCTGCATGTATGTCTTTGAGTGTCTGCCATGCCCTGTGTGTCTCAGCCCCTCTGTGGCCTATTTGAATGGGCAGCACACCCAGGCTTGTGACTCTCACGCCTCCTGATCTGTTCTCACATCCAAGGTAACCACTAACAATCAGCAGTAATCTCCCTCCCACTGAGCCCATTATACCTCAAGAAGATTGTCTTTAAAAAAGACAGACCAGTGCCAGACATCGCTGGGGTTCTAACTCTGCCATCTTATTGTATAGCGTATTAATCCATAATGAGGGCCTGGAGGCCTAGGCTAAGCAGGGTCCCCAAGTGAGCCCTTCATCAACGATCGGCTAGTAATGTCTGTCATGGCCGTCAGTAGAAAAGCAACGGCAAGGCCAGACTCGAAGCCTCAAAGCACAGACCAATGGCAAGTAGATATGTAGCATCTTGACAATGCAAAGATGGAGCCACTACAGAGTTGCGACAAGAATGCTAGTCCTGAGGCAGGAAATCACTCATTCCCTAAGAATCCTCTTGCAGCCACATATACCTACAGGCAATGCAGAGTTGTCAAGGGACTCTATGTGTGCAAAGATAATAAGGACCAATGCTATGGGATTCCTGGGGTAGGTACTGAAGGCCAGGGAAAGAGACACAGCCAAGGGACAGGGGATCCTGATAACATGTGACAGGGAAGAAAAAAGCTTGAGATCCAAGCTCCTGGGCTCAAAGCTGTCACTGTGCCTGTTTCCCAGGTTATATCAGTACCGTCCTCCTAGGCTTCCATGGGAATTAATGGGGTTAGCTGATGTATAAGAGCCCTACATTATAAGAGTCCTGGAATGTGCTAAGGTCCACCAAACCGTAGCCTATTCCCACCACTGTTAAACCACTAAACTTGCGGAACCTGGTGCCCTAGCAAGAAAAACAGTTATTCCTCTGAGAGATAAATCCTGCAAGTAAGCTGCTTCAACAACTTGAATCAGGAGGTGTTTCCAGAAAAGCAAAGCTCTTGCCTCCACCTTTCCAACCCCCTACTTTGGAAAATGAGGCCAAGACATTCCCTGGGCAGCATCTCAGGAGGGGCTGTGTGCGTGACTTGGCCAGACAAAGCTGTGTCCTAATCCATCTCCTTGGCCCTGTACCCTAACCTAGACACTGGCTTATTCATCTATCATGTCTCACTGTGTTCTGGTGGCCACAGCCCCTTCCCTGCCACCACTCATTGCCCCCAAAGGAACTGATCATAGTATGCCTGTTTCCACTATGCACGCAAAATATCTGTCTTAGGGCTCCCTCCCAGACCCTCCAAATACCCCTCTGATTGCAGTCTGGTAGTGCAAAAAGTCTCTTCACTGATTCCAGATGATTCCCACATACTCAAAGGACTGGGCCTCGGTTCTTGAGAGCTAACTAGACAACAGTCATGCTATAATCCACTTGTTATTTCTCAATAAGTAAAATAAGCCAATACACTCATTGCCTCCTAATACAGGGTAGGGAAGAATCTCTTCTCATACGGGGCACCAGCTATGTGGTGTTCAGGGGGATCTGTTTGCCCCTACATTAGCTAGAGGATTTTAGCCTCCTTTGCTAAGTAGACTCCTTTGTCCCTTTTGGCCCTCTTTAAGCTGCCAGCTGGAACGAACCATCAACCTCTCAGTCTCTTTGTTGTGAGAAAGTTCAGGCAAGGTGGCCTTCGTTCTCGCCTAGTGGCCATGTAGGCTGCCCTTAACTTGGCAGATGACAAAATTAGGGTCCACTTGGGTAGATGGGTTAGTTGCTGAGCCTGTCCCCCACCATCCAGTCTCTGTCCACCGCTTGTTTCTGCAAAAGAACTCAAAAAGCAACTGGGCATGTGCAGACAGGCCTGGAGTTGACCAGGTGTACCATGAGCCTTTTTGTGCCAGCAAAGACTCAGAAGTGGGGGGGGTTGTTTTCTGGAATCTATGACGTAGTCAACACGAGAGTATCCACAATCCGATGTCAGCAGAAGCTGGACATGGCTCTTGGCTTCTTCAGAATTTAGTTATTAAAAAATCCTGTGACAACCAGGCCTGGGACATACCCACCCCAGGTTCTTCTCCCAGTTATGCAGCTTCCTGTTGCTGTGACAAATGCATGAGATAATCAACCTATAAAGAGGAAGGGGCTGTGTGGACTCCTGGTTCGGGAGGTTTGGGTTTGTGGTCAAGTTGGTCTGTGTGACACTACAGTAGGAACATGATGAAAGCTGCTTTCTTCACAGCCAAGAAGCAAAAAAGGACCAGGGGTCCTCTCTACCCATTCAAAGGCTTGTCCCCAAGTGACCAAGAAGCCCCTTGTTTACATTCCACCTTGTTTAAGCGTCTGCCACCTCCCAATAGCACAAATCAGGAAACCGAACATTAACACATGAATCTTGGAGGACAGGTAATACATCGTGGGATCTCTGCTCACTAGTAGCAGACATCTTAGGCTTCTCACTGTGATTTTTAGTAGAGGTTTACATGTTAATTCCCATAATTCCAGTAAGTCTAGTTCTGAGCAGCGAGATTCAGGCCAGCAGGGTTCAGAGAGGATGGACAGTGGGAGCCAGGTAAGCTGGTAATGAGGGAAGGGGAAGAGCTGGAAAAGAGTCACCCAGTAAAAGCAGCTTGCCTCTCAGTTTCTCATACTATGGCCTTGACCTTTGTCGCCAGCCGACCTCCCATCCCTGGGACCGGCTAAGCAGAAGATCTCTGACTGTGAAGGAAACAATAGTTACCTGTGAACAAATTAGTATTCAATTATCAGTCACATAGTCGATGGTGCTATTGACTTGAGACGCTGAGGATTCTACTCTTAGAGGTGCTGACGCGTGTTTTAAAATAATAAACCATGAAATGCCATATTCTCATAATGATCTCATTATACTGCTAAGAAAAGCAATTTTAAACTAGATTTATTTTTCCTTTAATCAGGAGTATTGCCCATGTGGTAAATGAAGTAAAAATGTTCCATTCAGAAGGGAACAATATCCGCCCTGCAAAGCCGGTGAATCTAAAATGAGCCTAGTTCTCACCAAAAATGAGAATCTGTGGTTAAGCCTCAGGCAAGGAAAAGCTCGTGCAAGCCCCTCTAAGGTGTTACCAATTGTTACAGCACTTCTACTTTTTGGAGAACTCTTGAGTTTTCAAAATCCCAAGGAATGAGTAACTTGCCTTGCTTCAGTTTCCCCACTAGGTGCTTGGGGTCCCAGCTGATTTATCACTTATATTTGTTTCTTGCTGGTGTTTCACTGAAAGGTAGTTATATTAGTCATTTTCCCTTGTTGCCATGACAGGAACAGCTTATGAAGAAGGGCTTATTTTGACTCACATTTTGATAGGGTGTAGACCATGAAGGTGGGAAGGGAAGGAATGGTGGTGGCAGGAGTGGCTTATGGCTGTGGCAGTGGGAACATATGGCCAATGACTATTCACATCTCCAAAGAGCAAAAAGCAAGAGGGAGAGAATTCTGGAGCCAGGAGAAGGCTATAAATCCTAAGGCATGTCCCCTCAGCCACCTACCTCCCAAAGGTTCCACAGCTCCCCAAAATAACACCGCCAGCAGAGTCATGGGAGACATTCTGCATTCAAACTATAACAGTAGTGTAAGGTCTTAAACTTTTGGCGTCAGTGACTAAGATTCATGTCCACAGTATGCAGATTCTTGGGTGTCACAACTGCCCTGATGATCTGGGGACTTGCGCTTGGGAAAGTACACTTTAGTGACTTTTCCAAAGACTTCTCACACACTGGGGCGGTTAGCAAACATGGCGACTAAGTATAGGTTAGTAGAGGTCCATTTCCAAAGGAGAAAAGGCACAGATAGGAAAACAGAAAGCAAGGGGAAAGGAAACTGGATGAGCAGCATGGAGTAGGTGGTGCAGGCCTATTCCTGAATACCAGAGCCTGCTGGGCTTGCATGGTGCTCACTTTTGCATCTGAGAAATATGTGCAGAGAAATGACGTGAAGGTGGCTGCAGTAACACAGCTAGCATGCCTAGGGCGAGGATTTCACTCTAAGATGAGCTAAATCCAGAATGCACACACTTATGCATACCCATGCCCATGCACACACACACACACACACACACACACACACACACACACACACAGCTGGCCAAAGCTTCTTTGAAGAGAAGATACAAGCAGGCTTTTTTCCATCATGAGCATCTCCATCAGCAGGGGTAGCAATAAAGCACATAGACTGGAGGACCAGAGAGAAGACAGTCCCATGCAGGCCCAGGTCAAGTGACGTTAGCCTCTATGCATTCCTGTTGTCATGATTCTGTAACAGTTTTAACATCTGGTCACTGCCCAGAAAGTAGCAACAGAGAAGAGGTTCAATGGAATGACTTCACTTTGGTGGCAAACTTACTCCCCTTATTTCTTCTTATGGTTGTAACAAAATACCTACCAAACACAACTTAAGAGGAAAAGGTTTCTTGTGTCTCATGGTTTGAGGGGACAGCCCCTCACAGTGAGAAAGTGATATAGTAGGAGCTCTAAGTGGCTGGTCATGTTGTATGTGCAGTCAGGAAGCAGAGGGAGGTAAAGGAATGCTGATGTTTTTTACACACTCTGAGACTTAGAGCCCATGGGGTGCTGCCACCCACA
The DNA here is from genome assembly GCF_030254825.1 of Meriones unguiculatus. Taxonomy (NCBI): domain Eukaryota; kingdom Metazoa; phylum Chordata; class Mammalia; order Rodentia; family Muridae; genus Meriones; species Meriones unguiculatus. The sequence continues at coordinate 103,213,882 of NC_083353.1, forward strand.
TTCAGGGTGGATCTTCCTTCCTCAGTTAAACCGTCCTAGAAACATTCTCATAGATATACTGCAGATTGTGTTTCCCCGGTGATTTTAGAGCCGCTCAGGCTGACAGTGAATATTAACCATCCCATCTGTCGTCACCGTCATTTCACCTCCGAAAACAGAGCAAATTGATCTTCATTTCCATTCTGACAGAAACTGAAATGGGTAAAAAGACACCCTTTCTCTTCCTAATCACAAAGGGAAAAATCACAGTAGTGCGCAGGGAATGAACAACAAATTAAGCCCGTCATCAGCCAGCCCTGCCATGCCTAGACAATGAGCAGACGGAGAGCCAGCCAACAGGTGTGACTCAGTGTTTGTTTCTCACCTGTGCTCATGGTGGTAGGCCATCTGCCTAGCATGTGTGCTGGCTCAGTTAAATCTCCAGGGAGAATTTTTAAATGTGTCAGTCAGAAGGCAGCCCTTGGACCTACACAGACAGATGAATTCAGACACAGGCACGCATTCACAGTTCTAGCACCAAGGGAAAGATACAGAAGCATTTCAGTATATGCAAGCTACAGGGAGTGCATTTTCCCCTTTGCATTCATTCTCTCGCCTATGTATTCTTATTTGAGACAAGGGACAGGTATTGCTTTGTGGCTTATAAAAAGAAAACTAAAGTCAAAAAATAAATGCAATGAGGCTGAGGTGATAGTTCTTGTAACGAAAGTGCAGGCCTTGCAAGCATAAGGACCTGAGATCAATCCTCCAGAACCCATGTTTTTATAAGGCAGACATGGTGACATATGGAGCCCCAGTTCTGGAAAGGCACAGACAAGTGAATCCTGGGGCTTGGTGGCCACCCAATCTAGCCTATGTAATGAGTCCAGGGCCAAAGAGAGACCTTTTCTCAAACAAAAGGTAGATGGATATCCTACTTTACTTTCTGTTGCTATTATAAAACACTCTAACCAAGAGTAACTTAGGGAAGGAAAGCGTTTTATAGCTTGCACTTCCAGGTCACAGTCCATAATTAAGGAAAGTTAAGGTGGGAACTTAAGTAGGAATTCAAAGCAGAACCTGTGGAGGAACATTGCTTGCTAGCTTACTCGGGCACTTGCCCTAGGAATGGTACTTCCCACAGTGGGCTGGGCCTTCCTACATCAAATAACAAATCAAGACAACCCCTCAATGCCCACAGACCAACCTGATAGAGACAGTTGCTCAACTGACTCTTTGCGGGGTGATTTTAGGCTGTGTCAAGTTAGCTAGTGCTAACTAGGACAATGGCACTAAAAGAACAACAGCAGCCCAGTTGGCTCTAGCCTCTGAATGCATGTGAACACACACACACACACACAGGAAGAAATGAAGGGAGAGAGAGAGGTAAGAGGTATTTACATTTCAATCACTGGAAAGAGTGGAAGATCGGCATTTTTTGTTCTTGTGTCTTAGCTCCTGTGACCATGAACCACATCCATGTGACACTGTCTCTTCCACTCCATCCTCCCTAGGGCCTGCAGTACATGGAGCTCATCCCCAAGGAGAAGCAGCCTATTACAGGTACTGAGGGTGCCCTCTACCGCCGACGCCAGCTCATGCATCAGCTTCCTATCTATGACCAGGACCCCTCTCGATGCCGTGGACTTGTGGAGAGTGAGCTGAAAGCAATGGAAGAATTCGTCAAGCAGTACAAAAGCGAGGCCCTTGGGGTGGGTGAGGTGGCCCTCCCAGGGCAGGGAGGCCTTCCCAAAGAAGAAGGCAAGACACAGGAAAAGCCAGAGGGCACAGAGACCGCTGCCCCAACCACCAATGGCAGCCTGGGTGACCCATCGAAGGAGGTGGAATATGTGAGTGTCCCTTGTCTCTGGTCTGGCTGCAGCTGCCCAAGCCAGGGCTATGTGGTCAGGGTCCCATCTTGCCATACTGTCCTCTTATTCATGTGTTTGTTTACATCATTTGCAAAAATAACATGGGCTAAGGTCAAGTGAACAAGGTACAATTGCCATACTAATAGCAGTTCCATGTGATGACGGCATGAGAAGCTGGGGGGTGGATGACATGAGCCTAGCAAGGCCAGATGATGTGAGTTTCATCCTACTCATGCATCCGTCATGGCATCATCTCTTGGGTTGCAGGAAGTCAAGCAAGAAGAGGTCACAGTCCCGTGTTGGTGGGAACTTTAGGCTGAGGACTAGATCTAAAAGGGGCAAGCTGTGAGTCAGATGTAGGACATGGTTCCAGCTATGTGGCTGCCAATTTTTCCCAGCAACAGTGTGGAAGATGCATATACCTGGGGCCATGTTGAGAAAACACAGAAGAGAAGCCAGTATTTCACAGGTGAAATTCTCATGGATGGGTTTGCCCTGAGGAACCATGGGGCTGATGGCCACTATGTTTCTACCAGGAGGGCCTTTTTCTTACCCTTCAGCCAGGTGGCCCCTTTTGCCACTACTTAACATTTAGTTATAAAAGTCCCAGCACAGGGATCCCTTTGTTTGATGGGTCGTGTCACTGTGGCCAGGTTATCTGATACAGCAACTTAGGAAATGACGGTTGTATTTGCATTGTGGTTTCAGACTGTTTAACCAATGGTCTCTTGGCACTGTGTGCTTGAGCAGCACATCACAGGAGAGGGAAAACGTGGGTGGATGGGAGCATATGGTAGACAGAAACAGAAAATGGAGGAAGGGGCCAAGGCAAGATGTAGCCTCTAGGGACAGGTCTACAGTGACCAGCTTCCCAGATCTGGTTAGGCCTTATCTTCTACATTAACAATGCCATCATATTTATTGGTCAAGGCTTTCATGATGTGATAGTCTTTAGAAATGAGCTCACAAACACTGCCAGAGGAGCACTTTATTAAACCCCCGGACAATTCTCAATCCAGCCAAATGGACAACCAAGATTAGCCACCATGGCTCTGAAGTATGCCTGGCAGCCTCTGGCAAGCCAGGCAACCCACAGAAAGACAGCCCAAGAGCCTGGTTACCCTGTCATTCCTGGTTCTGGGTTCCTTAAGTACCTCCTAGCTCCACCCCACCTTGGCCCAACTCGGGATTCCCAACCAAGGAACCACAGCCTCATATTCTTTTAGCTGAGAATTCCAATAGTAGGGTTTTTTCCTTATTATTTAACAGGGAGACTTGTTGTTCAGTTATGTGTATATGTCTCTGTCTTTGTGTCTTTGTGTGCAGGTGTGTCTGGAACCTAGACAAGGGTATTGGATTTATTGGAACTAGAATTACGGGTGGTTGTGAGCTGACAGATACGGGTTCTGGGAACCCATCTCAGGTACTGAGCCATCTCTTCAATCCCTGCCAGCAATACTTAAAAGACTCACTTCTTGTGTGTGGATACATGTGTGAAAGGCTTTAAAGAGACTAAATCTAGTTACCATAGTAGCTACTAGTGTTATAAACTTTTCTCCCCAACATCACCCCAATCCTGCTCACTATCCACCCTTTAATAGTTTAAAGAGTAAGTTTTAAAGAATTCTAAGTTGGAACAGAATCTCTTGATGTCATTGTGACTTCTCCAAATCAACATTCCCAAGGGAGAGATGCTTTTCTGAGAACATATCTTGTCCTTGACTGAGCCCCACATATTTGTTCAACATGGAACTGGAGCAAAGATGCCCTGAGAATCTGGGTCCTTGCCTATACTTAACTGTGGGGAATATTTGTGACACTTTGGAAGTGTTTAAGTAATAACATTGGTTAGTAAATGGCATGTTCCACTGTCAGAAATGAGCAGGGAATGAGGAGGAAGCTGTTAGGATGAATTTGTCTGATGCCTGTAAAAGATGTAGTTCTCTGTCCTGCCCCAACCACAACTTTAACTCAGTATCTCGCTGTGCTACTAGTGGGGTCACACCTCTCATTCTCCATAGATTCTGAGAGCTTGTTCATCTCTGCATCTATAGAGGGTATCTTTGACGTAGACAGTTGGTACTCAACAAGCATGTTCACAAGTAAATTAATGTTCACCCCACACTGGGCTCTGGGAGATAGGAAGAATTTGAATGGCATCCAGCCTAAAGAGATAGTGACATTTCCTTTCCACATTGCTTAAGCACCAAGCTTTACTCAGACTTTTAGGCTCTCTTTAAATTCCTACGGTTGCCTGGTAGAGTGATTTCATGAGAGCCAGGTGAGGTGTGAACTCTTTTATGTATGCACAGTAGGTAGATGGTCCAAAATCTCATTTCCATAATAGTATCCAAGGGATGCTGAGTTAAAGCACCCTTCTTGCTATTTGTTCTAGAAGAAAATATCTGAGTTCTCTGTCTCCTCAAAGCAGGGAAAAGAATACCAGTGAAGACAGCTCAGCACTCAGCAGGCCAAAAATCTGTGTCCCCAGCAGCCTCACTACCAAGTACAGGCCTGAGCCACTCTCTGAAGCCCTTGCATGGATGGATGATAAATGGATGGATGGATTACTTTAAAGGAGCACTGCTTAAAAAAAAAATACTACCCAGTACTTTCAAGATTCCTTGCATTGTAGTCCAGAATCACAAGCATAATCTAACATTGTTTTCTATCTCCTGTCACTGACCCCAGCCCTTGACAGTGAACCATGTCCCTCTGCCACCCAAAATCTCCCACCTGGCAATATTGCATGCTACTATACACCTTTCCCTGTCCCCAAAGGCTGCTTAATCTAGGCCATGTCCTTCCTTTAAAACCTCCATAAAACAGCAACGGCCATTAGGCTGCTGCATTCTCCCAACATGCCACTCTCACAGAGGAGCGTCATGCCAGAGCCCTTTCTAAACTGCCTCTGAGGAACTCTCACCAAGAGGCTATAATTCAAGGGAATGCCAAAACTAGATACCAGCCAGGATGCAGGACATAGCTCTTCCTGAACCCCACCTATCCAATGGCTGTAGCTTTCCTCATTCTTCCTGATGAGTCCGTTCACAGATCAGGACAGCAGGCTTATATTTCAAAGAGCTCAGTATGTCAGACAGACCCACCAACAGGACACGTTGACCCAAATCAGCAAGCAGAAGTACATCTGTCTATGTGGACAATGAACTAAGAGGTGTGGCTGTCTACACCAACCTCAGAGCAGATAAAAAATCACTATCATCACACTTACAGTGGGAGACAAAAGCACAATGGAAACACCCCCAGCCACAGAGCCTTCAATAAGGCCTCTCCATAAGAAAATCCTAAGGTGGAAACACCCAGTCCCAAACACCAGCTCATCTGCTGTCACTCCTGGGGTAAAAAAACAATAGTCCAGTTTTTCAAACCACCAAAGCCAATTAAATGTCTTTAAATCTTTGTGATGACCATGACATGGCTTGAGGTCATCAGGCAAATTTCCCAAAGGAGGAGCCTGGAACACAGCCATATTTGCTAAGACCTAATTCAAACTCAGGTCTTGTCATCACAGTGTGTGGTATGAGCAGTCCTGAGAGGAGCACCTAGAAAGGAGTATACATACATTCATACAGACAGACGACACATATGTGTATGTATATGTATGTATCTGTGCATGTGTGTATGATTGCAAACTCCATATATATAAATATATATATGAAGTGAGCCACATCACCTGACTTCCCTCACAGCCCGGCCTTCTAGAGAATGAAATCCTTTTCTCTGTGTGCTGGTAAGAGCAGGACACCCTACCCCAGCCCAAGTCTTTCCTCATGGGTCTGAGGAGCATCTTAGAGCCCTGGCCAAGTTGTTGTGAACTCTAGCAGCTACACCAGTGCTTTCCCTACCAGTCTGCTCAAAGCCCCTCACTCACTCTCCCAGCCCCCACCCCTCCTTTCTCTCTCCTGGATAGGATTTACGGATGCCTATACTGCGCAGCCATAGCCTGCATCCTCTGAGTACTGACAGTTTTGCAGGCAGTTTCCCTGCATTTGGAGAGCTCAGTGGATGTTCGCTTGGAAATTGAATATGCAGGGTTCCCAGCATGTCACTGTGCCCAGGCATTTCCGCCTTTCCAGCACCCCACAGTTGAAACCCAAGAAAGGGGACAGAATGCCAGAACAGAACATAAAGTGTACTCTCCACTGTAATGCTGATCATTCTTACCACCTGCCCCCAGCACCTTGCCCCTTTCTCAGTTGAGGTGATTATCCCTAAGCAGCAAGCAACAGAAAGTCAATGAAGAGGCGTGCAGGCTCCCAACAAGTCTTGGGAATGCATTCATAAGATCCTAAGATACTCAGTGAGATGCCAGAAGTAGTCCAACTCTTTTTCTCCCCACCTCCCCACAAAAATGCAAAGGGAGGCACAGCAGGCCTTGGACCCCACCCTCCTCCATAGGACAGCCTCTCAAATGGAAACTTACAGCCCCTGGCAGCTCAAGCTGAGGCCCATCCCAAAAAGGACATATTTGTGGGCAAGGGACTTCCAAGTTTTTGTCGGAGCAGATGTTTGGCTTGTGGGCTGCTCAGGCTGCCTTTCCTGCCAGCCCTACTTGGGGACACGAAGCAACCCCAACCCCTCTGTGAGGCACTTCTCTCTTAGCTGGAGTAAAGGTGTAAGAGACCAGTGAGGAAGCACTGACCCACAACCAACCCTGGTCCCTTTACCTTCCCTTACCCAGGTATCCATAGATGGGAACTTGGGAGTGGCCCTCAAAACCACCAGGGTAACCAGGCTCATCAGCCTCTGCCTTTTTCCTTCACAGTGGGGATATTTTTAATGACATTCAAAAATATTATTTTCCAAAGAAAAATTCCTTTATCCCACTTTTTATACTATAAATACTTTCCCATGTGGCCTTGTGACTTTCGCAGTCAATTTTCTTCCTTTTTTTGAGTGGGCTGCATAATATTCCATTGACTAAAACAGCCAGTGGCAAGCTATTTTCAGTAAAAGAACATAAGGCGTGTGTGTGTGTGTGTGTATTGGCAGGCCCTGCCACCTCTACTCAGCTCAGCTCCTATATCATGCTGTTATAGGCTCTAACTAAACAAGTGACTGGCTATGAGCCAATAAAACTTTATTTACAAAAATGGGGTTGGGGGTGGACTGGAGTTGATCCATAGAGAAATGTACTTTGCTGACCCCTGAGCAAGAAAAGCTATCTTCAGCCTTTTTCTAATTATGTGGGCTTTGTTTTGTTTGTTTTGCTTTTATAGGTTAAGCAGCAAGGTTGATTGTGATGATGGTGTTAATGATGGTGTTGGTGATGAGGGTGGGGATAGTCATTGTAATGGTGAGGCTGATGCAGATGATGATGATGGTGATGATGATCACAGTAATGGTGATGATAATGGTGTCAATGATGATGATAGGAATGGTGGTGATGGTCCTAGTGATGATAATGTTGACTGTGGTGTCATTGATGCTCCTGATGATGGTAATGATGGTAACGGTGATGATGTTGGTGATAATGTGATAACGATTAAGAGGTCACAATGTTGTGCACTACCATTCTTTCCCTGAATTATGTCAGGTACCAGGCCAGAAAATTTCCATGTCATTTTATCTAATCCCCAAAATTTTTACCCTATAAATCATATTGCGTGTATACATTCTTTCCACTTTAAAAAAAATGTTTTCTTTTTAAACTTTTGTGTGTATAAGTACTCACCTGTGTGTGACTAGTCAAATCCAGAAGAAGATATCAGATCTCCTGTACCTACAGTTACATATGTTTGTGAGCGTACATGTGGGTGCTGGGAACTGGACTCCTCGACAGGAGCAGCAAGTATTTTTAACTGCTGATCCATCTCTCCAGCTCCTCTCTCCATATCCAATAAGGTACACAGCAACATGTAATGTGGCAGGAATGCCCTGTCCCTGAATATAGACATTGTGCATGGACCCTGCAGGAGAGAACACACTGGACACCTCTTCCTGCCCAGCTGTGGAACGGACAGTTTATTTTCTTTACAAAGCTGGTCCTTGAGTTCATGGTGATCAAAGCTACATCTGAGAACAAATGCAGGCTACTCTCCTGAGAATAACTTAAGTGCTTCATGCCCATCTCAGTACTGAATAAGCAAGGAGGACCTAGTTAAAAAACATCTCTCAAGTTTAGCCTCCATGGGCTAAGGTCCTATAGTTACAACCTTCTCCAAGAAGGCACATCAGTAAAAATGCTGATAGAAATAGCGGCCACCATGGATAATGGGTTTTTCTATAAGCCAAGGAGCATCACTCTTACTGAGGCTTAGAAAAGCCATGGTTTCCCTTTTGCTTCCCCAGGGATGAAGCCATGGCACTGACCACATTCCAGACCTAGGACCCTACAACTGTGTAGCTGGTATTCTCCTTCCCCATCCTCTAGGGTCTCAGGAACACTAGCATGTAAGAAAACAAAACTCAAGACAGCTAAGCCTGTAGAGATGATGCCAGGCTAGAACACGGGGTAGCAGGGGGGAACCTTCTGTGAGACACAAGGATGAGAAGCAAAGATGGAGATTAAGCACCATAAGAGGACATGGGAGATGCTGTTTATAAATAAATTGTTGAGTGTTTGCATTGGAGTGAAGCCAGAGCCTAAATTCAAGGCCTTGTGTTAATATTTACTGGAGTGTAATGGTGAGATTTTCATGAGGCACTCTGGATTTAGACTGGGTAGGCCTTTGGATAAGAGCCTTCCAGGAGAAAAACATCGTAATTGGGATGTGCTTCTGGCAAGCCCAAGGAAGAGATTACTGTAGCCACAGAGGCCTTTCTGTGCCCATGGGTCCCTCTGAACCTTGGTCCTTAGATACAGTTCTATAGCCACATGGACCATGGCCACTGTCCTCAAAATGCTGTTGCCTAAAACACTTTGTGTCATGCTGCGGCCACATAACTCCATGTGTCCCAGTTTGATGTAGTTATTTCATTAAGCTGTGGAGCAAGCCATCCTGGCCAAGTGGCTTATGTCAGTGAGGCCCCTTTTGTTCTCAGATCAGCCGTTTGATCAGAGCTCCATAGGGACATCTTGTCTTTATCCACTCAGCTTCACTTGGGCAGGGGTCTGTGCTTATGTTTGGACTGAACTGGGGAAAATACACAGCTGGGTTAGTCAGGCAGAGTCTGCTTGGGACTCTTCCTCTACTTTCTCCATGTGCTGATCACCTTGGTATGGAAGCTTCTGGATGCTAGAACTTCTTTCTTCTCAGGATTCCCCAGGGGTGTGCCTTTAGAAACACAGGCTGGGTAAAGCTGCATACATGATCCCGCTCTGCTTAACATTATTCAACTTTACACTGCTGTAAAAAGGAGACGGGGATCTGAGAGACAGTTGGTCTTGAAGTTTGATATTTTCCTGGGTTAGCCATGGGTACTGATATCTTTTGTGTGGGCAGGGCAGCATGGCACAGCTGCTGGTCGGCCATGCTGTTGTAAGAGGCAACACAAAGACTCTACTGAACTGTGTTGATAGTTGGCAGTGCTGGGTGCATGGCAACTTATATTTGCCACTTCTGGTGGCTTAACCCTGTCGTTGGCAGAGGAGCACTCTCTGTCCCACTAGACTGGGACATGATTTCTCAGAGAAAGGGACTTCAATGTCATATTTGTTGGAAGAGTATCCAAGACTATGCCAATGCAATATGAATACATCCCAAAGCAGGGAACCCATAGCCCCACAAGGGATCAGCAATAGCCAAGTCTGATCCATCTTTGTCCTTCTCAAAACAGATGTTTAAACACTTCCCAAGCCCAAACATAACATACTCAAAAATCACTCATTTTTGACTGTTATGCTTTCCTGTTCATATATTTACATTGTTGCCCTGGCTGGTCTCTAACTTGTTGTGGGGTTCCTCCTGCCTCAGTCTCCTGGGTGCTGGGATCACAAACAGGAACCACTGCTTTTGACTGTTTAACTAAGCATCTTACAGTATGTGTGTGGGTCATAGAAAGACATGGGCATAGAGAAAAGCCTCTTACTCATTCCACCTCTGGAAGGATTTGTCCTACATCCCTTCTGCCTAGGGGAAAGTGCTGGACAGATAAGGTTCTCTGGCAGGTACTGGGAACACTCTTATGAGCAAACTTGAGTTTAGGTGCTTGGGAACAGGAGCAAAATCAGCTGATGTGTGCAAGATAAATAACCTCCTAAATGTCTTTTACCCTAGTCCCAAGGAAATTCTGCCTGCCTGTACCACCTCCTTTACAAAAAAAGTCCAAGGATAGCCACACTGGGATTCCCTGGAAAGTGCTAAAATGTCAACCCTGTAGGAATTCAAATTAGCCTTTGCAGTTAGTACCTGAGCCCAGGGCAGAGTTTGCACATGTCAGCAAGTTTCAGAAGTCTACTGGACTGTTTCTTAGAGTGAAGCCCCTAACAGTATCCATCTTTTCTTGGACCTCTCAAATTCCTGGTCTGCTGAATCAAATTCTCTAGGAAAAGAGAGTAAAAGAATGTGTTGCTGCAAGCCCTCCAGGAGACCTTAGGCAGGATAAGCCTGAGAACAAGGGTCTCCAAGTAGGCAGGGCTAGTAAAGAAGAGCAGTGGCCACAAGCCCAGAGCTGAGAGTCACTGGGCATGGGCTTGTGACATAAGATGGTCAGACTGGCAGAAGTCAGTTGGTGTTTTGATCTTGTTCAGCTAGAGAGAGCTGAACACATCCCATGGGATGCCCATGGCAATTCTAGATGGTATAGCCTTATAAGAATGGAGAGCCAGCTTCAACCGGGACCTCAACATGGTATGGTCAACTTAGGGGAGTGACTTAATCCCCTTGAGCCTCAGCTTTCTATCCTATGAGGAAAGAGGTCAGGATAACAAATGAACCCTTCAAAAGCCCCAACAAATCCACTGAACTATAACAATAACCCCAAAATGCTGTTACTGCTAAGAGTGTTTCCATTTGACAGATGACAAAGTTGATACATAAAGAGGTTAGCTTGCCCAAGCTCACACAGTAATCATGCAGGCAGCCTGACTCCAGAGCTTGGCTCCCTGGCACCCTGGGCGGTTGAAAAGCTGGGAGCTTTGCTAAGGGTGGTGGTAGAAGAGACGAGAATCACAGGGCCCAAGTCAGCATAGGGTCTGACCATGCATTGTCAACCCATTCCTGGTGGCTGAGAGGCCATGAGGCTGATAGGCCCAAGACAACCAGAGTCCTCAGCCTTTGAGATGACCAAGAAGACAGAAGGAAGAAAAAGAGGACATGGAAGAGGAAGTCACCCAGAGGCAGAAAAAGAAAACAGGGTGCTGAGACAATTTGAAGGGGCTCATTACACTATATTTTTACAAACTGACAATGACATTGTTTGCTGAAAAGAGCTTGTGACAGGTAGTAACTGTCACCAAAAGAGCCATGGGGAAAGCATACTCCTCAGGCAGGAACCTGACAAAGCCCTGTTAGATAGATGGGCACACTGACACCGCGTTCTATGAAACGAATCTTTTCCTTCCTCCTTGCTGCTCTGGTTATTGCCCTGCAGCTCAAATCACACCACTGTGCTCCTGGCCTCAAGGACCCACAATGGCTCCCTATAACCTCCAGAATAAAGTCTCCATTCATAACATGAGTTTAGGGTCACCTTTGAGCACCCATCCAGACTGCCTTTCTTAAAAGCTCATAGTTGCTGCTCCCTTCCATGTGTCCCTGAGATATTTGCCAGCATTCCCAGGCTGTTTTTTTTTTTTTAAACCCTGTCCCCTTTTTCCATGTTAAGCAACATCTGGGAATCTAGGATGCAGTAGGCCAACAGTAAGTCCTTTCTGTGTGGGAGGAAAAGACTGGAAATTTCATTCCACAAAACTTAGAAGCCAGACAGAAAACTTACTGTGTGCTCCAACAGCCCTGTCCACATGGTTTACAATGCCCAGGTGGGTAAAGGGGGCAGTGTGCAGGAATAGAGCTGACTGTCACTTAGGCTTCTTACCTTCTGAGGAGTCCCAGGCTGATGGTACTCAGTCATGGGAAAAGGTACAGAGTTTTCAGTTAACTGGAGGCAGGGGGTGGGAGGGGTTCCCCTGTTTCATTCCCAAGGCAGGGTGGAGCAAAGCTGGAAAACTAGAATTTCCTAAAGTCCATCATCAGGCAGTGAGATCCAGTTCAGATCCATCCAGATGAACAAATGCCCGCCACGCCTAGACATTAACTCAGTACCGACAGTGCTCCAGGAGGCTGTGTTGCATGGAGTCTCTTCACTTGGTTTCCTTATCCTAATTGTCATCACTTTACTTTTTATTTCCTCTGCAGTGTACAAGAGTACGTTAAGCACATCACTAAAAGATATAAGATAGGAATGGTGCCCCCATTACTCAGCTTTCTGTTACTGTGACAAGTACTTGGGAGAATCAGCTCAACAAAAGCAGGTTCATGGAGACCGAAATTTCCTAGGTTCCTCTGTATAGTGAGTTACCCTTGTCACCTCGGGCCTACAGTAAGGTGATAAATCATGGCAAGTATGCACCTCATAGTGACCAGAGAGCAAAGAGATAAAGAAAGAGATGAACATCCCACCATCCCCTTTAAGGTCACACCCCTGTGACTTCACTTCATTTTAGCAGGCCCCAACTTTCATCAGTAATATCACAGGCTAAAAACCAAGCCATTAACATAGGGCCCGTAGGGATATATTCTGATTCCAAAGTATAGTAGACTCTTTTTAGTGTGTGTGTGTGTGTGTGTGTGTGTGTGTGTGTGTCCACACATACATGAATATTCCTGCAGAGGCCCGAAGAGGGTGTCAGGTCTCCTGTACCTGTAATTACTGGCAGTTGTGACCAAGGACCAGGATCCTGGCAACCACAGCTGCATCCTCTGAAAGAGCAGTAAAGCCTTATTAATGGCTGAGCCATCTTTCCGTCCCTATAGTAGACTTTTAATGTATGCCTTCGTAAACATAGCAAAATGTAAATATTTGGGAGTTGGGCTGGAGTACTTAGTAAATTAAAATTAGCATCCAAGGAAAAGACCAAGGTCAGCATAACATTGGAGGGTCAGATGATAAATGTTTCCGGTATCCTGAGCCAACAGCCAGCATTTATGGCACCCTGTGAGAATTTTACATAACAAAAAAAAAGAAAACAAATTTCCATGACATTTTTATTCATGCAATTGAAAACGTAGTCATTAAGCACAGTTCTTTTTTTTAAAACCCAGGTCTGCTAGTGAGAAAAAAAAATGGAGGGTTTTTGTTGTTGTTGTTGTGTTTTTTTGTTTTTTTTTGTGTTTTTTTGTTGTTTGTTTTTTTTTTTTTTTTTTTTTTTGAGGATAAAATACTTGCTATCCTGGAGCAAATCACAGGCAGTTGTTTGCTGACACCAGATGTAAAAGCTTGAGCTTTAGAGGCAGCTTTGGCTGGGTTCTCACTCCAGCTTTGTCTTCTGAAAATTGTGTGCCACCGAACAAGTCACCAACTCTCTCAGGGGCCTGGTTGTCTCTAGAGGGACAACAACTGTTTTCCTAACACAGAAATGACTGCCAGGTATGTGTGAGGTTAGCACAGTGGGCACAACATCCCAAGCACACTTCAGGGTACAAATGTGCCCTAAGGACATGAGTGTCACCATCATGCTGGGGGCTCTGAGGAGCAGAAGAAGATTCAAACTGGCTCGAGGGAGTTTATGTGGTAACACTTTCAGATTCCCATTCCTGAGAGGATGTAAAAAGAGAAGCTTATAAATATGGAAGGGAGGGAGGTATGACAAATGGATGGATGGATGGACAGATAGATGGGTAGATAGGTGGGTGTATTGATAAATGGATGGATAGATAGATGGATAGGTAGGTGAATGGGTGTGTGTGTGGTTTGGTAGGTGGGTAGGTAAATAAATATGTTGATGGATAGATGGATGGATATGTAAGAAGAATGCTGAGCAATACTCATAAATCCAGGAGCTATGTCAACAGATGGTTCTCAGAATACCTTTAGGAGAATCTGTGAGGCCAAGGTCTTATATAAATTTACGCATATTGTATGTAGTTACTTGAACCCTGAGAAAGTGGAGGACTCTTTACATGAGGAACATGGAATAAGATTCTTACAAAGAGGACAGTATAGAAAGAGGAGGAAATCTTCACCATGGAGAAGCCAGGGGTCAAGGTCAACATCCTTGTTCAGGCAAAGTCAACACTCCTCCTTAGGAGGCATAGTGCCAGCAAATGCCCCTGGTAGCAGGTAAGGAAAGCGGTGATGGTCCTTATCTCAGAATTACTCCATGATGGTGGCATCAGGAAGATTCCAACTGGCATACCAAATATATGACCATGACTCCTCCAAACTATCAAGGTCCCCCAGAGACATGTTAACAAACCTATTCCCCCAAAGAGGAGTCTGAAAAAGCAGAGGACTAAATGTGGGGTCCTGGGTGTGTACCAAAGTAGAGAAAGGAGGTCAAGTAAAATCTGAGAATACATGAATGTAGTTTCTCAATGACTTATTGCTACTAGCTCATTGTCAAATAAAAGCCCTTAATAACAGAGAAAACAGAACATGGTGAGCGAGATAGCCCAATGGGTGTGGCTTGGCTCAAATTTCTTCATTTGAGCAAACTGAGCTGGGCCTCACTGGGTACCCCAAGCCTCTATTTTCTCGTCTACGAAATGGGCCTGAGATCAGAAAAATGATGCATACTTGTAGTCCCAGAATTTTAAAGGTTGAATGTAGGAGGACCACCCAGATAGCTCTGGGTTGTTGTTTTTTTTCCCCATAAATTTCAAATGATTCAAGAAGTAAAAGCCGATCAGAAGACAATGCAGGACAAGAAATCTATTTAAAGTTGAGCAAAAAGGACTCCTGTGACCGAATATTATATGTGGACTTTTTCTTGTTTCTATTTTTTAAGGGGAAGCACAAGTACCACAGCACACATTGGAGTTCAAAGGTCAGTTAGCTGGAGTCAGTACTTTCTGTCCACTGTGTGGATCACAGGGTCAAACTCAGGTCATCAGGCTTGGCAGCAATCACCCTTACTCGCCAAACCATCTCAGGCCCGTGAGTAACTTCTGAGAAAGTGCCACTTGCTGGATATGGATGTAGAGTCAAAGACGCATATCCTGTTTGCTTGGAGGACTGTTAAAATACTCCTCCCTTCCGAATAACTTATCAGGGTGAGACCAGGGTTCCTCCACAGCTCTCCACCAAACTGGCACAAGGAAAACTACAGACAGACAAGTAGTGAAGAGAATCCAGCTGGCTTAAGCGAGCTATGTACAAGGTTTGCCAGTTGTAGGGTTTGAAATAGAATGTTTGCAATTGTTCTTCTCACTATATTTTTTTTATCTTAGGAAAAAAATACAGCTGTTTTCAATCATAAAACATGTTTTCTAACAAACACACCGCATGAGCTTATCCCTGTCATTACGGGGGAGTAAGTAGTTTCAACTCACAATTTTAATTTCTCTTAAGGTGACATCAATCACCGTTTCCCATGTCAACAAGAGCTTTGTGAATATCTCAATAACTATGAGGGACACAAGGGCGGCGAGGCTAAACCAATCCAAGAATCACAGGGATCAATACGTCACTCTATTTAGTCCTCACAAAATAGACGATACATTTATCCCACTTTGCAGATGGCAAAACTAAGAAACAGAAAGGTCTTTCAATTTCTCCAGAGTCACACAGCAAGTCGAGGGAGCGGACCTGGGCTTCAAACCCACATTACATGCCCCCGTTCCTCATCCCCCTTCCAGGTGTGTGAGCTCTGCAAGGGAGTGGCCCCTGCCGACAGCCCCGTGGTCTATGCAGAGAGGGCTGGCTACAGCAAGCAGTGGCACCCCACATGCTTCGTGTGTAACAAGTGCTCAGAGCCGCTGGTGGACCTCATCTACTTCTGGAAGGATGGTGCGCCCTGGTGTGGCCGCCACTACTGCGAGAGCTTGCGGCCCAGATGCTCAGGCTGTGACGAGGTGAGAGTCAACAGGTTGGCAGGAACAAACAGGGGTGGTCGTGACAGGTAGAGCAACCGCAGGGCCAATATGTGTGGCTTTGCTGATGAGGTATTCTTCATTTGAGCACACTGAGCTAGGCCTCCTCACTGGGTACTCCGAGCCTCTGTTTTTCTCACCTACAAAATGGGCCAGAGACAAGGCTGATAACGAATGCTTACAATCCCCATTTGAGGTTGAATGTAAGAGGACCACCCAGATAGCTCAGCTAGTAAAATGCTTGCCCTGCAAGTGTGAAGACTTAAAAAAAAAAAAAAAAAAAAAAAAAAAAAGCCAGGTTATATGTAAGTGGAGGTACAGAGAGATATGCCAAGTCATAGGGCTGGCAAATGCCTAAGTGACAGCTCATGTTCGCGTCCTATTGTACTCTAAAGTCAGAAGGCCCAGAAGTCATCCTAGGGTGTCACTTTATTCTGGGTCCCTTGATTTCTTGCTTTCAGAGAATGGCCACTGGCTGCTTCTCCATCGTTAATTGTCTTCCAGGGTCATGCAAGTTACGTAATCCCAATTCAGAAAACAACTGGCCTCTGGATTTTCCCAAAAAGTTTCACAGATGGATAAATACAAACCTACCCGTAGTGGAGTACTTTCTTTTTCCTGTCTGAAAAGCTAAGACACAACCATGACCCTCAGCAATGACCACACACCACCTGCCTCACATCACGTCAGGTCGCTCCGTGGAGGCCTTTAAAGGTCACAGCACAAATGGGATGGGATAAGCCAGAACCCCTTCATTTATCCCCCACACACCACCTCCGCCTAGGAGCAGAGCCTCAGTCACGCATTCCTTCTGTCTCTCTTTCCAGATCATCTTCTCGGAAGACTACCAGCGCGTGGAAGACCTGGCCTGGCATCGGAAGCACTTCATCTGTGAGGGCTGTGAGCAGCTGCTGAGCGGCCGTGCCTACATCATCACCAAGGGTCAGCTCCTGTGCCCCACTTGCAGCAAGTCCAAACGCTCCTGAAGGGCTACCAGCCCACAGCCAGCAGAGTCTACCGGATCCCGCCAGGAAACTGAAGCCATCCTATGGGGTGGATGCAGCAGCCAGCAAGCAGTGCATATTCTAGGTTGAGTGGTGGTAGACCTTTCAGGGTCAGTAGTTTCAAAGCCAGAGGTATTCTAAGAAGTCTTAGAATGGATTTATTGTTTCCCAACTGCAGCCAATTAAAAGACACAATGGTATCTTGCAAGGGAGCCCTAGGAGAAATTTCCCAGAATGCATTTCTGAGGGATCCAATCAAGTAGCTGTAGGATGTGCTTCAACCCCCCACCCCCCTGTGGACATGGGATCCCTCCAGAGGGCAGGGCGGGATCTCAACTCTCATTTGTTTGCCTCTTTCTCAAGTGGAATCTGAATCTTCAATAAACAATGTTTTGGGCATGATAAACATATCAATAAAAGGTTTATGAATTTCTCACACACACAACATCTTTATCTAATTATTTACACCACGGTACTGGTTCTGTTACATGTGCTTAGCCTCCGAGCTTAGTACTGCCAGGAGATGAGTAAATGATAGTGAATTACCTCAATGCATGTGCTTATTAGATTCCTGCATCCTC
This sequence comes from Meriones unguiculatus, assembly GCF_030254825.1. Lineage (NCBI taxonomy): Eukaryota > Metazoa > Chordata > Mammalia > Rodentia > Muridae > Meriones > Meriones unguiculatus. The sequence goes on from NC_083353.1 coordinate 103,231,251, forward strand.
TCCTCCATTATCCGTGCTCCCAGACACCTGATAGAAACACATATTTATATTTCATGGTGCCCTAAAAGTTAGAAATGTTACTGGAATTAAGGGTTGAGGCCTGTGCCGTTAGCATCCCTAACAAGCCAAGTTCAGTCAGCCATCCCAAATAAGCTAAATTAATAGTGAAAAACATAAAAAAGTAAATTTGTTTGACTTCACCACATATGGGAAGGGGACCAGTGACACCACACACACACACACACACACACACTCACACACACACACACACGTCTATCTTTCGGGTACTCACAAGAGGCCTAGGTTTAAGTAGGATGCAAGAAGTGTGCATAATTAAGTATCCCTGAGCTTAGTATGGTCCTGCCCACTGTTGTGTCCTAATTGTCTCCGCCCCTGATCAAACTGTTTTGTCTGGATTGTATGAAATCTTTCTGGGTGACAGATTACCTCCCTGGCTGGCATCAGGCTTTATTCAGCCTTTTCCTTCTCCCAGGCTAACATTCCTGGTAGGGTAGAGGGTAATTCCAACTCTCTGGGGTGTATTGTTTAATAGTCTGATACACACATACATATATACAGAGTGGGGGGATTCTTGTAGAACATTCTCATTCCTTTCAAGCGTGCAGGTTACTTCAGCTGATGATCTTCTTGGAGCCAAAGGGCTAACTCAGCTGTCGTGTGCATATAGACAGGTCATGAGTGAACCTCGCTGGGAGACCCAGCAGAGTTCTGGGAGCTACCCAAGGTACCTTTGCTCAACCAATTAGTAGGACGTGGTGCCCAGTAAACATAAATCTTTTAAACTGTGGCATTTATATGAGGAATCTCTCAATGTCTACATGTTGCCAGCTGAACATTTTGTGAGCCAAATACAATAAGTTTTGGGGCAAGATTTTATCTCCCTTTTATGGTCTGAGTATTTTCAGTCTTCAAATTCATTTCCTTCCCACAATTTCTAGGTACCATGTCTTTTCCTACCAGGGATACAAGGATGGAAAAGACACTGGTCCCAGGAGCTCACATTCCAGTCATCGGTGCTCTTACAATTTCCCATCTGTTGCCCTGACTCTTTTCTGCTCCAGCCCCATTTGTGTGCTTTAGAAGTCTGACAAAACTATTGTGATTTCTCCTACAGCGGTGTGTATCAGCCTCCAACACCTCTCTTGCACCTCCCTCGGTTTGCTCATCATTGAGCTGTCTCAAAGACAAATTCTGAGCGCCTCTTTGCCCTCAATCAACTCCCGTGGCTCCCCAGTGTCTGCCACATTAGGAACCAACTCTGACATTTGAAACGTTCCAAAACTTGAGTCTCTCCAGCCTCAGAACTCTGTACTTCCCGAGATTTCTATTTCCTTCTTTCTCTTAGGTACAAATTCCACCCACCACTCGAGGCTTCTGCTCCTTCTTGGTTACCTGAAGGTCAAGTCTGTTATCTATTGAAAGCTGACATGCCCTACGAGATGCTCATAGGGCATCCCTCATTTCTCAGGCACTTCTCTAAAGTACCAATCTAGCCAGCCACCCATCCAAGAAATGTTCAGTAAATACTACAGTTGCTGGTCCTTGTGCTGAATGCAGGTGATACCACTCCCCCCAAAGCAATGGCCACCGCCTCCATGAATTTGATACTCTATAGAGACCAGTTCCAGAACAACACATGTACAGGTCAATGTGAAACTACAGTTACTGTGGGTGCTACAAAAGAAAGATTCACACACACACAAACACACATACACACACACACACAAACACACATACACACACACACACACACACAAAGAGACTAAACCTACTCAGGAATGTTTCCTGTTTAAGTGCCCCTCACATACTGACAGATGGCCTGGCATGAGTGGACCCTGATCTGACAAAGAGGGAAGGGTCAAGGGTTAAATATATATGTACATAAATGTCGCGTGCAAAGTCCCTGTGGAAGAAACTTAGTCCATTTTTTTTTTTTTTTTTAGTACCCAGTTTTTGGTGTTGGAGATACAGGAATACAGAGCACAGACAGACAGGACTGAGTACACATTGTTTGACAGGAGCACAGAATGGGGTGAGGAGGGTGGCCTGAAGACACAAGCACAGACAAGGCCAGCTGCTCCTTCCTTGTGAACACCACAAAAGCTGAGACCCTGTCCTAGGAACCATGAGAGCAAGCATTCGAACAGACTGCAGTGGGGGTTGGTGATGGGTGGTCAGGGAGATGACTAGGTATGTAATTCCCTACCTATTGAACCCCAGCCCGATCAGATTGCCTCTGGACACTGGATGGCCACAAAGCATGTCTTCCTGGAGCATGTCACTGCTCTTCCTGTCCATCAGTAGCCCTGTCCTTGTGTTTGGAGTATCTGAGTCCTCTCTTGGGGACTCCCAGTGGACCATTCAGTTCAGTGTTACTCCACCATCCACCCGTTTAATCTCTAATATTACAACTTTCCTGGTACATATCCTAGCAGACAGACAATGTTCTTTTTGTGTTCTCCCTGGCAAGACCTTAGCATCTCTATACTGTTTTCAGACAAGCTAATAACACACGCACATACCCTTCCCCTGTGCACCCCTCTCCTTCAAGAACAATCTGGTGATTATCACATAAAAGTTGACATTCCTTTTTCTTGAAATCCTGTTCCTTAATTGCTGCCTCTTCCAGGAGAACCTGGAGCTGAGGGGCACTGTTCCAGCATCAGGACACGCAATTTCAATGCCCAAGTATCCCTTGTCCCATGTCAGCAAGGAGAGTGGCTGCCAACTTCATCACCACATTCTCCTGGCTCCTTGGTCGTGTACTCAGTAAGCCCCAAGCTGACAGTGCTCCAGCACTCTTATCATACCGCAATTATTTATTGGTGAAAATCCCCATTTACGAACTTCTTTTTTTATTTTTATTCTTAATGAGCAAATAATCGTTGCGCATTTTTATGGGGAACAAAATGTGACATTTTGATAGATGTTTGCAATGTGGAAGGAGACACGGTCTTCCTTATGAGAATCTACCATCACAGTTCCCTCACCCTCTGTACAAGGCCTGGCAAGGAACAAGAAGAGCAAAGAGCCCAGTGTCTGGTATGCTTCACTTCACTAATGGCGCCGTGTTCCCACTGATCGAGATCACAGATACAGATTTCAGACAGAGACACTATTGGCTATGTACCCATTCCCAGGCTGTACCACCTCCTGCTTTGCGGCAGTGGGGCACTTCCTCTGACATAAAATGGCTTTCATAGCTTTGTTCCCAGGGAAAGAATGGGATTTCTGTTGTCTGTGGCTTCAGCACTCAGGTGCTTCTGAGCTCCCACAGTGTTCCTCTTCAGGGGAATTGTACTTCTGTTTTCTTTTTCTGCTGACAGAACCCCAAACTTGCTTGAAAGGCATAAAGAAGAGAACAAAGAATGGCTAAAGAGCTTTTCTGACATCGGAACTCACCACATGTGAACCTTCCTCACCGTGCTAGGGATGGAACCCACGGTCGCCACTTGCTAAGCAAGTGCTACCACTGAGTCACACCCACAGCCCTCCCATGAAAATGTTAGGGTGTGATTTCTGACAAGGACAAGGGTGTTCTTATGCATGAGTCACTGTACAGCCATCAGAAGGAGGAAATGGATGTCAAGCATCACTGTCTTGGAATCCTCAGGTACTTCTCACCATCAGTGGTCATGACAATGGCTTCTAAAACAAAAAGATCCAGTCCAGGGCCACGCGTTGCTTTAGTTACCCAACTACACATTTCTGAAGCAATTGCATTTTTCTAGTTTATATGAAGTGTTTGATTGATAAATTTTAAAATGTTGGTGGTGTTCAATGTAAAGTTTGATACAGGCATGGGTCACGTGGTTACCAGGAAACAGTCTCAGAAGTGCATCTGTGCTGGGCCGTCATGAGGTAGAAGCACTAGACCTAGATAGCGCACTTCACACACTCAGTGTGGCTTCCTAGTGAAAATAAGCATCAGGTGAGCAGATGGATGAGGCTGCTGTGGGTGCACTTATATAACACAAATTCATGACGCACTTGTTTCATGTCAGAGGAATACACACTAATGATCAGAAGTCCCGTGCACTAAACTTACAGACCAGTGATTTATTAACATCATTTATTAGCATTTTAAATCATTACCTAGTATTAGGTACTGTACAAAACATGGAGGCAGGGGGAAGGGGTGATAATGCAATAGTATTGGTTTCTTAAAAATAATGTGATTGGGTGTATCTATGTGTGTGAATATGTGCACATAGGCCCAGGTAGCCATGGAGGCCAAAAAGAGCATCAGATCCTTTGGAGCTGTAGTTATAGGCAGTTGTAACCTGCCCAACGTGGGTCCTTGAATACAAATTCTGGTCTACTACACGGGCAGCAAGAACTCTTTAACTGCTCAATCATATCTCCAGTCCCCAGTAGAAATTTTTTAATTAATTTTTTAGTGTAGAAAATAATGAGTTCACATATGACTTTGACACCAGATTCACCAGGAATGTGTGGGAGATACTTTATGCCACTGAAGTGTTGCTAGGGAAGATGAATATTCCAGTTCTTGAGGCTGAGGGCACACAGCACCCATGGATACCTGCACCAAATTGTGCCCTCCAACTTTCTGCCATGAATGGAGGAGGTACGCAAGAAATCTGAGACCTTCCTAAGCATCTAATGGCTGTTAATTGTGGTTGGAGGAGGAGGAAGTGTCCTTTCCTCTAATGGCATAGCCACTGAGGGACTGGGTGAGGAAGCATGCATCACAGAGCAAGCAAGAAAGGATGCTATGAGAAGGTGGTGGAGGGTAAACATAATCACAATGCATTTATGTACGTAGGAGGCTGTCAAAACATAAAGAGAAAAAAAGAATATAAAGGGTCCTGGGAGTGGCGGTTCAAGCCTGTAGTAACTGGAACAAGTATGACCCCCATAGATTCATGTGTTTGGATGCTTGGCCCGTAGGGAGTGGCACTATTAGGAGGTATGACCATGTTGGAGTAGGTGTGGCCTTGATGGAGAAAGTATATCATTGTGAAAGTAGGCTTTGAGATCTCATATATGCTCTAGCTATTTGCAGTGTGACACACAGTCTCTTTCTGCCACCTGTGGATCAAGAGGTAGAACTCTCAGTTCCTTCTCTAGCACCATGTCTGCCTGCATGCCACCATGGTTCCCGTCATTACAATAATGAACTAACCCTCTAAAACTATAAGCCAGCCCCAATTAAATGTTTGCCTTTGTAAGAGGTTGCCGTGGTCACAGTGTCTCTTCACAGAATTAAAACCCTAACTAAGACAATTCCTGACACCTGAACACTTGCGGGTTTGACACAGGAAGACAGTGAGATACAAGGACAGATGGACCACAGATCAAGGCCTTGTGCAAAGAAACAAGGTAGACACAAAAGCTAAAATGACAATTATAATAGTAAAATGGTTTGAAGAAAAGAGCATTCTAGATGTGGCCTGCTGTTACCTGAGACCTCATGGTACCGTGTGCAATTACCAATGCATACTGTGGGTTGAGGAGCTCCTGAAAGTTGCTCAGTGTTTCTCTGACCTTGCCTACCATTTCCTTGAGGGAGGATCATCTAAACCCCACTGTCTTAAATTTCCTTCTAATTTCTCACCAAATCCATCCCGTGGGCACACAAGCAGCAGTGGTATGGAGAGATGGACTCCCTGGCTCATCACACTTGATCTCCAAAAGTTTGGCTTCCAACAGGAGTAGGTTCTGAGAATGATGAGGTCATCTACTGGCATAGGGATTGGACTGTCCTGGCTTTCTCTGCTTCTCACAAGCCAAAGCTGGAGGTGAGGCTGGGGAGGGGTTAGTCACTGGTTTGGGGTTGGTTAGTTGGTTGGTTGGTTTTGTTTTATTTCATGTTGCATCAGCCAATGTATACAATAGGTACTCTTCTACTATCATGCTGCAAAGTGATCCTGTGGTCAAACTCTTGGCTTTGCCTATAGGAACTTGACATTGGATTATGTTTCCTTATACTGTTTGGAGTTATGTTGGTTCTTCATAGAGGGTTTATACTTGTGGACAGACTAAATATTATGTATACCTTTCTTATTATAAGAGAACGCAGTCCAGTTCGAGTCAATATAAACAAACAGACAAAGGAAGGTGGGAGAAAATGTACATTCTGGACTCTATCTTCTAGTCGAACTTCAAGAGAATGCCCAGCTTTAGCAATGACTAGATCCAGGAGTTCAAAGTTCAAGCTCAGATTCAGTTTTTTTCCTTCACCTCTCCCTTCTGCTTACCACAGTTTTCTTCAACATTTCCTTCCCTCGGTTCTCCATCAGACTCACCCAGAGTGTAGCAAACATGGCTGCTAGCACCATATAGACCTATGGTCCTCCTTGGAACCAATAAACCCAGTGAAAATGGAATGCTTCTTTCTAGGGCTTCCCAGGGATGACTTTGGTCAGCTAGTATGGGCTGTGTGTTCATTCCTCAGCCAATCCTGTGCCCAGAGCCCTACAGTACTCTAACAGTGCTTCTTCATGGACCTCAAAGGCCAATCACTATTAAGAATGAGGAGGGGAAGATTAGTAAAGATAGCGACAGCAGCTGGGTATGGAGTTGTGTTGGTAAAGAGCTGGCCTAGTGTACGCAAAGGCCTGGGTTCAGTCCTCAGCACCACACTTACTATATGTTACAGCACAGGACTATAATACTAGCACCCAAGAGGTAGAGGCAGAAGGATCAGGACTCCAAAGTCACCCTCTGCCACGTAAAATGTTTGAGGCTAGAGTAGCCTCATGAGACCTTTCCACAGTAAAGAGAGAAAGGAGTGGATAACTTGAGAGAAAGAGAGAGACAGAGACAGAAAGGCAAAGAGAGACACACACAGAGAGAGGCAGAAAGAGAACCAACTCTATTCAAGTGGCATGAAACTGGGCTCCTTTGGAAGACAGAGGCCCTATTAGAGCCAGAGATGAGAAAGAAAACCCTCCTGGGTGAAGTGGATTCAACTCCAACTTGCCAAATACTGGAAGGCAGTCCTCATAAATAAAACAACAGGGACAAGGCATGTTGAAGTCAGAGCTAAAGACCCTGGGAGAAGAACATCTCAAGGAAGCCAAGAGACAGAGACCGAGTCCCAGGATCAAGGAATGAGGCTCACAGGAGGCCCAGGGAAGCTGCAGCATGCACTCAGGCTGAAAGCCAAGTCCCAGTACTCAGCTTGAAGTAATTAGAATGCTACTAAAAATCTCATTTGTCTTGATATTTTAATTACTGGCAAGATAAGACAAATGTTTTTTTAAGGCCTAAATAAAATGGTAATCCCTGAAGCAAATATCCAAAAGGATTTCATAGTGTCCCTGCCCATTCTTTTTCAGCTGTGATATGTGATGGATACTTACTAAAGTGTTTTGTGGGAAAACTCTAATGGACGGGAAAGATGCACTTCCACAAGTTCAAATATGGAAAGTTTTAAAATAGAGAAGAGACATGCACGGCTAATGACCCCAGGATGTTAGACGGTGCAGGCTGCTGGCACAGGCTCTGGATCCTCATCAAATATATAAATTATGAAATATTGCTCCAAAGCAATGCGAGCCTTTGCCCTACAAGGGAATGGTTTGGGCTGCAGCTGACAGGAGAGAGCTGTGTGGAGTTCCTCTTTAGCTGATAACAGGGAAAGGGGAAGGAGTGGATGGGCAATTATCCTGGAGTGGATGGGCAATTATCCTGGGGACCTCTGGGTCCAAAGCTAGATGAGGGATGTGCTTCCTAGGCCAGGGTAGAAGATGTATATATGTTCAGTGCATTTTCTGGGTGGCCCTGTCCTCAAAGGATGTGACTGTGACATCTTGAGGCATAGCCTGCGAACACAGAGCTTTCTGTTCGCTTCCACCTGAAACACATCCCTGCTAGTGGCATCTACCTTTAACTCTTAGCACTGGAAGACGCTGACAACTCCAGGGAGGCTTTGGTGATTTTTTTTTTTTTTTGAGACTCTTGACAGCTTCTTAGACTCTCATCCAACCATATGATTTCTATGGACACTGACTAGACAGTATTCACTACTCACTATATGTTTTAGCTCCATTCATTATGGGCAGCTCATTCACCAGTTGGGTGGTTCTTTTTATTTATTCACTTGACAAGCACATACTCAATCTATCTTTGGCCTTAACACGATGCTGAGCCTTGAAAATGCATAAGACACTGAGCAAAGCAACGTATACCAGGAGAAAGGCATAGACCTGTCCTTCCCCACTCTCTGGTATACATCAAATATGTCACGTAGCACAGTTACGTGAGAGCGGGTAGCACGGGCCCAACAGATGCAACGTGGGGAGAGGCACAGATACAATGTGGCCAGTGCCAGGCACAAATCCAACATGCTAAGCACTGTAGATGATCCAACATGGTGGGCATCACAGATCCAACATGGAGGGAACGCAGCCACAGTATGGCAGGCAACACAGATCTAGCACAGTGAGCAACACAGGATGTTATGTCCTCATAGCAATCGATCGAAGTCCTAAGAGCCAAAGTAGCTCCATCAACATCACACAACAAGCTTAAGGCTACAGCCTAGGTGTTGTCACTTCTAATCCGTAGCCCTTTTCGAATCTACTAAGCCAGAGATGGTGTTCTTGTGCCCCCACGAGCTAGGCAGTTTGGTAAATACAGAAAGCAGGCCTGGTGCTAACAGCTGAAGCCGCAGTGCCTACATGACTGTTGTCACCTCACTTTTTCAGATTCTCAACCAAACGTCCCAGGAGGCTAGTTTTTGCCTCACCTACTTCCCCAGAACAGGATAGGCAAGGCCTTTCTATAGAGACCCAGGTAGTGAATGTTCTAGGCTATAGGGCACAAGGCTTGCATCTCAACTACTAACTCTGATGAGGTAGTGTGAAAGGCAGCACAGAGAGCATGTACAGTGGATATGGCTGTGTTCTAATACAACCCAGATCTTCCAAGTGTTGATCTATCAAGATCAATCAAGTGTTGATTCCTGTATATCTTCATAAACTGAAGAAAAAAAGTCAACTTTCTTGTTTCCTTGCTACCAAAGGGATGAAATAAGAATGATATTCCCTAGAGTCTCTTTGTGTGTTTATCAGCAGTTTCTCTTCAAGTCCTGCCCAGCCTTTGCTTAAGTGAGTGGTATGTCTCTGTTGATGGAAATCAACAAATATAGTGACCTCTGACCAACTGGAAAACATTTTGAGCAATAATCAGCTTCAGAAGTCTGAGGAGATGGTTTAGCCAGTAAACATGCTTGCTGTCCAAGCCTGATGACCTGATTTCAATCCCTAAATCCTACAGTGGAAAGAAAGAACTGACACCTGAAAGCTGTCCTCCCATTGTTCTCTGACCTAAGCATATACACACACATCACAGCACACCACACTGCATCACACCAATAACACATATAGCAAATAAACAAATAATACACGAATTTTATTTAATTTATTTACACATAAATAAAAAAATCAACTAAAATCTTCTTTTAAAACTTTTTCAAGCAATCATCCCCTGAATGGGCTGGTTGGGACAGGATGCTGCTTGGCTTCAGCTCAGTGGGACAGTTGGAATTTCAAGTCCCAGACACCAACACCTTACCATCTGGAAGAAGCATCCTGACATGCTTTGCTGAGCTGCCTGGTTTGGGGGAAGCTGGGGATGGGGGTTGGGGCTGCTGTTTCCTCGAGAAGCTAAGCAACACCTGTGGCCTGTGTTACTGCTTAATCAACTCCAGAGAGGCCGAACTGTCACCAATTTCAAAGTGACAGGCCAGGCCAAGAGAAACCATGAATGCCTGTGCATTCACATTTATAAAAATGTGTGTGTGAGAGAAAGAGAGAGAGAGAGAAAGAGAAAGAGAAATGAGGGGGAAGGGAGGGAAAAAGAGAAGAGTTAAAAGTAGGGGGCTAGAAGAAAACACCAAACATTCTACAAGGAATGCTCACAACCTAAAATGAAAACAGTTTATTTTGGACTGACCACACCACACAGTTAGCAACCACAGACATGCTAGTTTTTAACCACGAGCCATCAAATCCTGGAGGTGTGACACTCGGAAGCAGCTTGTGAAACCTACTAGATGCCTGCTTCTCTTCTGACATCATTATTGTTTTATCTTCAAAGTCACAGCGCCTTCTGCCTAAGCATGTAGGTCTGGTTTTTGAATGGCTTAAACTGCCAAGTTACGGTGGGACCCTGGGAAGAATGCGCACATGGTCTGCTGGTGGCCATCTTGCCTACGGACAGTAACTTGTTGAGTTTCCTAGAGTCTTGTTCCTATTTCACCCAGGAGGCAGTGAGGAGCAGTGCACAAGGCTCAGAACCTTCTGCCATGTTTGCATGCAACGTGAGGTGTAAAGACAGAAAGGATCTTGCAAGTGCTCAGGACATTCTGAAGAGCCACTTTACAAGGGTTTCTTGTGTTCTTCTGGAAAGTTGCCCGCACTCCTGGACAACCCAGGGGCCTCATTTAGAAGATGGGGTTTACAAAGCTGGCACAAGGGAGAACATGCTGCTTGTATGACCTGCAGCCCCATGGGTCAGCTCTGTCCACTTGAACTCAATGGAGACCAAGAACACAACACCTTCATTACCCAGCATGTCACTGCATTCAGAAGGTACTTAGAATTGTCCCCCTAACCAACCACCGATTGGTCTCCATCCTTGTGCCCTGTGATTCATCCTATATCAGCTCATGTCTAACGAATGACTAAGCATTAGCTCAGGTCACTCCTGACAGATCGAGAACATCATGGAGACAAAAACCCAGTCTCCTGAGCATGTCATAGATCTACCATCCTCTGTGCACATCTTCATCTTCCTGTATTTCTACCTTCACTTTGTTCCAGCCCATGGGTCTTTCCATTACATCTGAGAGAGCACGGGTAACTTCTCTCCCACCCCCAGGACCTCTGCTCTTGCTGTTCCTACGTCCAGATGCTCCATCCTTCTCCAGGTTCTTACACCATTGGCTCCATGGCAACACGCAGGATCAGCTTGGACGTGGCCCACCCTGAAAGCCATCCCTGACCGCCTCACGCGCCACACTGCATCTCTCTGCCTTGCCTTCACTGTAGCCCAGATCACCTCAGCAGCATATGTTCTCTATGTGCGTGTTTTCTTTTGGCCACCCCAACAAGAACAGGAGCTTCAAGGAGCAGACTACAGCAGTACAGCAGGATCTGGAGAGGGAGGGGCATCAGGCTTAACACTGGAAAGAAAACGGTGACAAAGAAAGAAAAAACCTGAAGGTCTGTGTGTCAGAGACGGGGCACGAACGAGAAAAGTGAGTGCTGAACAAACTTGGAAGAAAGTTCACGCTGTGGAAATGACCCCCAGAGGATTATGACTCTTGTGGCTGGGGAACTCTGAGCTTCAAATTGTTCTGGCTCTCTAGCTTCCTTCCTATTTCAGGAGGGCTTTTCTCCCGTCATAAGCTGCCTCTTGTTCTACAGACATCCATGTGTTCTTGGTCCAGGATACAGGATCCTAGAAATCCCAGTGGGTCCTTCCAGGTGCCAATCCATGACTATTACAAGCAAAGCCTGGCAAAAGGAGGCAATCAACGAATAGGTACCGAGTGAAGAAATGAATGGACAAGTGAACAGACGAATGAATGAAGGAATACATAAAAGAATGAGTAGGCAAATGAATGAACAAATAAATGTTTAAAATCGGACTGTTTGGGTAGAGCATCTTTGGATTCAACCCTTATTACCCATAAGGCTTCCCTGTCAGGTAGCCTGAACATTTCCCTAGGGAAGGACCACTTGTCAATGTCAGTAAATGTGTTTTTTCTCTCCTGGATACCCTGACATCCAGGGTTTTGCTGGCACAAAGGAACAGACCCTCTCAGACCTAGTTGACCCTAATGGGCACAGACCACCATATATATGTATATAAAACACTTATACACATATGCCTTACCCATTACATTTTATTGTTTTCTCCAACTAAGAGCTCTGAAAAGTAGGGACTAATTATTCCTAATATGCAGAGAAGGAAACAGGGTCCAAGAAGGCAAGGAACGGTTTGGCTAAGATCACACACACAGAAATTGGCAAAGCCACAGCTTGACTGTTGTTAGTCACATATCAGGGTCCAAGGTTCTCCCAAGTAAGGACAGAAGAATAGGGCTTTATCTCCCATGGGGCTCACAACTTCTCCTATCTCCTTGCCCTCCATACATCCTGGTCTTGTCTCTGGGGTGCTGTATCTTTTGCTGAATACATAAAGCATTCAGAGTGGTGCCTGGATTCCAGGCTTTCCCGTGAAGTTACAATTAATGCTATGAAATCATAGCAGTATTGTTCTTGGCTGGCATTACAAAGCTGCTGGGTGGAGATCAGACCACAGCTGCCCCCACAATACAACTTCAACATTTTTTATTAGCAGGCACAATGCAAAAAAATATATATATTTAAATCTAGGCAGAGCATCTAAATATCCTTACTGTGTTGAAAATTCAAAAGGTCCAGCCACAACCAGCCATCAGAGACCTGCTTCTTCAATCCATTCTCCTTCAGGCTATAACCCCAGCTCCAGACAGAAGCCTACTCTATCCCCATGCTCTCCAATGCATCCTATATGCCTCTTCTCACTACAGAGGGGCCCAAGTAATTCTAGTCCCTGCTCTTGCACTGGGCTCTCTTAAATACCAGTGTTACGGAAGTTAAACCCTACTTCTAAACTACAGATATTTTTGTCTCTATCCAACATGATGTCTAACCTTCATATTGAGGGATTCTAACCCTTGTTTGTCTATTCACTGGCTACCATTTCAGCCCCAATTCTTTTCACTCCTTGCAAAACTGCCTTAAACTGAAACCATAGTCTAGTGAGAGAAACATAAAATGAGCAAAAGAAAGAACAAAGGAATAGAATGAAGAAGAGCTAGGGAGCATGACAGACAGTATGACAGGAGGTGAACATGGGTCACCTTGATCCAGTGATGGGTGAAGCTGATTGGAAAAGGTAGTGTCTAATCTGAGGTTGGTGAATAAGGCAAAAAGGGGGGTCTGGAGAGCCCCCTCCCTCACCCTCACCCCCAACTTGTCACCTATGGCGGGAAGAAAGCTGCCCCAAGGTCATCAGAGCAGGATTGCTGTTCTTGCCCCTCATCTATTGTAGTACTTGGGAGAGCAGGCCCCTTGCCTGGGCAGCATAGTAGAGCGGGCCCTGGAAGTAGGGGTTGTGGGTGAGCTGGCCTGAGGACATGAGCATGGAAGAGCTGGCCCTGCCTCTTGTCCACTGTGTGATGGCATCAGGAAGTGATGAGGTCAAGAGAACAGGAGAGCTGTCCCTGTCCCACACCTGGGCAGCGCTAACCCTGGTGGCAGGGACACAGGCAAGCCAGCCCCGAGGACATGAGCATTGGGGTGCTGGCCCCATCATTTGTCTGCTGTGAGGTGACACAGGCGAGGGAAAGATGGCCGCCCCCACACTTGCCCCTGCCACCTACAGCACGCAGCAGAGCTGTCGTTGCCCCTCACCTGCTGCAGCACTTGGGATTGTGGGTTCTCCCCCCACCATGGGCAGCACAGCAGAGCTGGCTCTGAACGTGGGAACCGCTAGTGCGCCAGCCCTGAGGGCAGGATCATACGAGAGCCAACCTTGACTCGCGTCTGCTGTACGGTGGTGCAGACAAAGGGAGATATGCCCTCCCCCTTTCCCTGGCACTTGCCACCTAGGGCAGGCAGGAGAACTGGCCCTGGGTTCATGAGAGTGGGAGAACTAGCCCTGTTCATCACCAGCTGCAACACTTAGGAGAGCAGGCCCGCACTTTACCTGGGCAGCAGGGTAGAGCTGGCCCTGGTTGCAGGGTTTGTGGGTGAGCCAGCCCTAAGGCCATGAGGGCGGGAGAGCTGGCTTTGCCCGGGCTGGCACTGGATAGACCGGCCTGAGCAGGGCAGGTGCGCTTACCTCAGTGGTGCGGGTGCAGAACAGCTGGTGGGCTGACCAGTTCAGATACCGCTCAGGCACAGATCCAGGGATTTGAATGGGCCCACCCCAACATCATTTGGTGCGGGGGGGGGGGGAGGTTGCAAGGGTGGAGGGTGTGAGGGTAGGGGAAGATGAGTGAGATTGGGGTGCATGATGGGAAATTCACAAAGAATCAATAAAAAAGGTTCTTAAAAGAAAATGTCTGCTGAGCAGTGACCTCCTCTTCGGGTGCATTGTGGTTTCTTGGGGTGGTCAGTTCCAAAATGCATAATTTCCTTATATCGTACAATACCATGACCCATGCAATATGGCTTTGCTGATCCTCCCACCAAGAGAGGGAGCCTATTTTTTTTTTTTTTTTATTTCTTGGGTTAGTACCCTGTGACCTGCACCGTCCGCATCAGTTCAACATCTTCTTTATTGAACACAGCTGATCATAAGTGGAGGCTGATTCTACTTTTCACCAACCCACCACAATTTCCTTTCATTTTATGTTATCATAGACACAGGAGGAGTGCAGATATTCCAAGTTTCTTTTTGCACGAAAATATCATCTTTGTTTCCATGGGAACCTTGTATCATCAGTTTCTACAAGCAAGTCGGCTAGACTTTTGAATGTGGGGTGGTTAATAGTAATTATCAACTCGTCTCAATCTAGAATCACCTGGGAAGAGCATCTCAGAGAGGAACTATTTAGGAAAGCAGTTCTCAACCTGTGAGACATGATTCCTTTAACAGCATCCAGCCTCCTAGATAACGAACTGTGTGACCTCTTGAAGGAAGTTGGGACCCCCGAGTTCTGGTCTATTTAGCATGGACTTCAGGAAATCCTTTTTGTGGATTTCACCAACTATTATTTCTTACTGCGAAGGAATATATAAAATGTGGAATTTTCTATTTTTTATTGCTAGAGTTGCGAGGGCTACAGTTACACAGTCCTATCATAAGAGGGGGAACACAGTACTTAAATTATCCTATGGGTGGGGGAGAATCTCCACAAACAGTTAAAGGTCATTGGTTGAAAGCCCAGACACCAAGACATCTTATTAGCATAGGGTAGATATCTCCAGTAATCTCCAAGTACTTGTTGGAGGGGTTTCTGATCAGGAAAGGGTTAGGTTTGTAACCTCCCCAAGGGCTATGTGACTCTTTTTAGAGGTTCTGGGGCTCCCCAGATCGGTAGGAGAGGAAACCCTGATAAGAAAGAGAGTCTGCTGTCTTGCACCAAACTCGGAGACTATCTGGAAATGCTATTAAGGCTTCAACCTTAACAGCAGCATTCCACACCTGCTAAAACAGCACTGTCAGCTGTGGACCAAGTGGCCAAATGAGTCAACCTAAAAGAGGTTATGTCACATTCAAACCACAACCTGCCTTCTAATTCAAAAGCCACCGATAGGGTTCATCTCCAAATGCGAATACATTCACCGGTACTGGGGTATAGGAATTCGACATGAATGGTCAGGAAGGGAAGGACACAATCCAGTCCAACTCTGCATAACTTGATGGATCCTTGAAGACTTGAGCTAAAAGAACAAGTCAGACACGCAAGGACAAACACTGTGTGCATCACTGAAGTGACCGCATACATAAACAGAAGGTAGGACAGGTGCTGCCGCGGCTCAGGGGAGGACGCAATGGGGAGGCATTTTTGAACAGGAACAAGGTCCCAATTTAAGTTGGTTAAAATCCTAGGAAATGCTAGTGACTGCAGGGCAGTACTGTGATTGTATAGTGCCACTAAACCATATATTTAACAATGGTCAAAACAGAAAAGTCCACAGTTTATATATTCCTTCACAGTAAGAAAAAATACTCAGTGAAGTCCACAAAAAGAAATTATCTGCAGTCTATTCTCTTCCACACCTAAAAACTATTGTTACAGCAGAAATTATTTTTATTTTTTCTCACTTTCTGAGACATGTGGTATTTCTATTTTCTCTTGTTTTTTTTTTTTCTCCTCTTAATTGTGTGCCACTGTATAGTGACACCAGCTATTAATTTAAGATGAGAGGCAGTTCACTAAAAGCAAAATGAGAAAAGGATGACTGATGAACAAATTGTTTTTAAATATGGTATTAAACTCAGCCTTTACAGCTTAACTGGACAGCATTTAAATTAATTTTGACAAACCAGTATTTAATTTAAATAGCTTATTTGAAATTTTCCATGTGATCAGCAAGATGTCCTCTAGTACCAGAGATATATAATCGTTGGGATGTCAATGTGGTAGATGGGTTTACTTATGTATCAAAGGGCCTCATCACATACCTAAACAGAAAGTGCTGTGGGCCTCTGAATTTAATATACAAAGATTATGAATTCTTGCCACAGGCATCAGTTAAGGTTTGAAAAGACATTCATACCATCTTCATTTAGCATGCATGCCAAGATAGATGGATTTCCTGAAGTACACACTAAATAGACCAGAACACGGCAGTCCCAACTTCCTTCAAGAGGTCACACAGTTCATTGTCTAGGAGGCTGGACGCTATTAACATTTTTCTGAGAAATAGCTTTATCCTTTCCTTTACCAGTTCAAAACCAGCCTTTACTTCCTAGGGGTGAAACAGAAGAAGTTACTTTAAGATTTACATTTAACTTTAACTATATGTGTGTGTGTGTGTGTGTGTGTGTGTGTGTGTATGAACTTGTGTGTACAGGTGCCACAAAGGCTAGAAGAGAGTGTCAGATTTCTAAGAACTAGAGTTACTGGTGGTTGTGAACCATCTGATGTGGGTTTCAGGGACTAAATTCAGATTCTCTGAAGAGTAGCAAAGGCTTTTAACCACTTTCGGCCATATCTCCAGCCAAAGAGGATATTCTGTAATGGAGTTATATATTCCCCACACCTATAGTACAAGTTTTAAATGTCTTTTCCATTGCTTTAGTCATTAATAATGTCACTTCCCTATGCTGTGGTGGTTTGAATAGATATGGCCTTCATAGACTCTTGTGTTTGAATGCTTGGCCCATAAGGAGTGGCACTATTAAGATGTGTGGCCTTGTTGGAGAAAGTATGTCACTGTGCAGGTCTCCTAAGCCCAAGCTCCACCCAATGGAGAATACATTCTCTCCATGTTACCTGCAGATAAAGATGTAGAACTCTCAGCTCCTCTAGCACTCTATCTGCCTGGATGCTGCCATGTTTCCTGCCATGATGATAATGGACTAAACCTCTGGAACTAAGATAGTCCCAATTAAATGTTTTCCTTTATAGGGGTTGCTGTGATCATGGTGTCTTTTCACAGCAATGAAACCCAAACTAAGACATACACTTAGCTCTTCTCACCTGTGGGATGGAGATGATAACAGACTTGATAAGGAACAAAGTAGGCACTCGGTGAATCACTCAACAAGCAAAAGCCAGTCTTGTCATAGATTTACCAAATGCATATTAACACTTACTTTGTCTCTGTATCTACAGAGAGATATTCACAAGAGGGGGAGCTGAGGAATTCAAACATTAAGTGATTTCACCAAACTGTAGAGATTACACCAATTACCAGTTTATTGCTTTGAAGTCTAGGCTTTTGAGAAGCTTAAAGATCCAGTTCCAATACCACTTATGACTGTTGAACCTACCGTATGTTCTCCTATCCCTATTTCCTTACAGAAGGTGATAATAACCACTCTCTTCCTCATCTATAGTTTCCCATGAGTCAAATAAAATATTGGCTGTAGAAACACTTGATTATGATTAACGTCTCTAAACCCAGCAATGTCCTTGGGTGGGTATGCACAAGTCTGTTTTGTTCAACACAGTGCTCTTGGGTCCTAGTTGTTTGACTTGGATACAGTAGGGACCCAATTAATGTAAGTGAATGTAAGTTGAGCAAATAAATTATCATTGTTTCTTCTGAGTGGGAGTTTCTCCCAGCAGATGTTTCCTGAAAAGCCTCCAAACTCCTATGAACCTCAAAGCAAGAACTTGAGAAGGTGGTTGTAACTAGCCCCCGTCCCTGTTTATCTTTGACTCCAATGATAAAACAGATCCCAGATTCTAGAAGGAACTACAGTCCTTTGAAATCAACAATTATAGATAAAAATTGGTTTGCTGGATTGCTATCATTGTAAAGAAGGTTGTCACTGAAGCCCACGATACCCAAAAGGCCTTTTTGTCAGGACATACCTATTGACTGTCTCATGAACTCAAGTTCACACAGAAAAACATACCTATATTATTAATGGTATCATGTCAGAGCCCAGCTCCTCTGTTGGTGTGTTTGCTCAGGGGATAAAGAAGAGCACTCAGTGTCACTCTCTGACTGCTACAGGGTCATTCTGAGGTTCAGATTGGCTTCTCCTATGTTGCTCAACAGAGATCAGGCCACTCTGGGGAATTCTGCCTGGAATGATGAAGAAATGCTTCCAGAAGCCACCATTTACTTAGCCAGAAGGAAATTAATGAAAACCTTTTTAAAATTCATATTCATCACCCAGTTGATTACAGAGGGTGAAAAGAGAAAAAAGTCAGCCAGAAGAGCACAGGACAGAGTCCAGGGAAAGACTCAGAAGAGATTGACTACTATCATTTCCCCACAGACTCATGAGCATGTTCCTCACCCGATGTCCATATATGACATGCTACATAGAGCATCATCAAACAGTGAAGCTGAGCAAAGCCTCAGAGCTCAGAGTATTTATGTAGGCATTGTGTAAGCATAATAAAAGGAAGAAAGAGGAAATGGATGGATGGATGGATGGATGGATGGATGGATGGAAGAGTGGGTAAGGTAGATGGATATATGATGGAATTCCAAGTGACTGATCTAGCTTGAGGGTCAACTGGGACTAAAAAATTCAAAGCTTTACTCTAAAGCACACAGATGGTTCTTTGGTGCTTTTATTGCTAAGCAAAATCACATTGTTACTCTCTGGATAGACCAAAGAACCAAGCAAACAAAAATTACCTTCTAATATTCAAGGTTAACGGCCATACTTCCTTTACTGCATACATATATTACCTGCATTTGTATTCATACCAGAAATACAAACTCTATACAAATTCATGGATAAGAAGCCAGTAATATTGTTCAGTAGGTAAACAAGATTGCCACTAAGTCCAGTGACTTGAGTTTGATTCCCAGAACCGACATGATAGAACCAATTTCTGAAAGCTTTCCTCGGGTCCTTATGCCAATGTCCCCACCCACACACAAACACATAAATAAATAATAAATAAATAAAAGTTAAAACTAAATCTACAATAAAAATGGAATATATCAAACTACAGTCTTAGTAGTCAGCATTGAATAAAGTAGAATATATGCATCCCACCCGTACTTCTCTGTTATTTGCTAAGGATACCATATCATGTTGTTGATAAGAATAATCACCTTTAAACACGTAGAGAAGAAAGGGCAAGAGGAAGCAAAGGCTATTGAGACTGCCAGGCCAATAGATGTGATGCCAAATCTGAGGGCCACAGAAGATTATAAATAGGATGGAATTTGCTGACTCCTCTTGGTGGGGAATAGCATGGGCGGGCTGAGTCTCAGGAATCCAAAGTTGGGAACACCAATGAAACCACAGCACTGGGGGGTCAGGAACAGGCAAAGGAAAGGGGAGACCTGTCCAAGGGAGAAGAGATCATTAGCAGAGGAACAGGTTGACCTGCAGCAAGCAAGCAAGATTGTCCGAGTCCTGCCAGAAGGTCAGTGGGGACAATGGCCAAGTGAAGATAATGAAACTCAGGTCTCATCTTTGAAAAGGCCAAGGTGAAATATAGGAAAAGGAAGGTAGAGTCAAAGGAGTGGGAGGAGTTTGCTTCTCCCCTGCTTTGGATCTCTTTTGCCCAGAACCTTGACAAGTAGCCAAAAGAAGTAAATGGCAAGGTCACATGTTCCTCCCAAAGGTCACTTCACAGTCTTGATCTGTCCTCTTGTGCAAGCAAGAGGAATATCATCTCGGCACCCCAAAGCTTCCTGATATATCCCTACCAGGGTACACAGAACAAGGCCCACCTGCCTACTCCTACCCACCCAACAAAATGCATCTCTAAAGCCTTACTTGGTAGGGCCCAGCACTCCAAAGAGGGAAGGCTTAGGGGGTAAGGGCAGGGGTTGATTCGAGAAATACAGCCACAGTCTCCCTCTACATAAACTTTCTCTCAAAACAAGATGGCAAACAAGGGAAACAAACAAGCATGGCCAGGGGAGACCACATATGACGTCTTAGTCTACATTCCAGTCAGAAGGAGCCACCAGCCTGTGGGTTTTCCTAGGCTCAATAATTAGCCTGTCCTGGCTTCTCTGTGTTCTACTGAGCTTTGCTTGCTAGAGTCCTCCAGGGCTTTGTTCTCCAATTCAACAGCATCTTGAACCCTGAAATAACCTGGCTGACTCTAAGGCCACCTATCACGGAGATATATTTTCTGAACAGTAAATGAAACTGAGTCTGTTAGAGGAATTTCACTCTTTCTCAAGTGTGAACATCAATCTGAGAAGTTGTCATTTGGCTACCAAAAATGTGTCCATTCTAGGCACAGCCCAGTGGGTCTTAGACACTATGGGCACTAGAAAGATGATGTTCTCTTGTGACCCTGTGTACACTTTGGGTCCAGCTCTTAGAATCTGTACAGAGGGTGCAGATTAACCATAGGCCTCACCTAACGATCAGTAATCCAAGGACAAGAACAGGGTCTGGGGTACTTTGACACCCTAAGCACTAGCATTATGAAGAAAATAAATGACAAGAGGAGGAAGAGGAAAAATAGAAAGCAGAGGAAAAGAAGGCCTGAAATGGGTCCTGTCTTCCCTTAAGCTATAAAACCATGATTTCAGTCTCTGCTAAGGTGAGGAATGACTTTCCCCTTTCCCTATACTTGCCACCCCATACTCTACCTTCCAGGTGACCTCAGCCAGGAGTGTTTGGCACCTATCATTGAGTCTACAGGGCACCTCAGGCAATTGCCTGGCCAAGAATTGATTCCTGAAGCTTACTCCTTCCTGCTTGTGGAGAGAGCTGGAGATTTGCTGAACAAGATGCCTAGGAGGTGGCAGAGGTGAGAGATGCACACAGACCTGGTAATAGCATGAGGCACCTTGCTCAGAGCTCCTGGGCAGGTGGGGAGGATTGCAATTGCTACCAGTGGCAGGATGATGAAATGAGAACTGAGTGACTCTCCACATATATGCTCAAGGATGGCCCCATGTGAAAGAGACACACACACAGCACCACACAGCAGGCTATCAATGACACAGAGATGACTGCTGAAAGGGGCTGCCAAACATTGAATAAGACAGGACCTCCAAATCCGGACAGCCTAAAACAAGATAACCAATGAAGATGGATGGTGGCAAGCTCTGTGCTTTGTCCCTGAAACACAGTTGCTTCTCCAAGGGTGGATGGCACAATTTAACAACACATGTGAGAAAAGATAGGGAGACAGGGAGGTTGGGGGCTTGTGCAAGGTATGGGTTCCCTGGCAGGCAGGGCTATAATGGGATATGGGGGAGCATGTTTGAACTCGAAACCCCCTCACTTTTAAGGACCAGAAAATTGTGAGGATGGTGGGAGAAAGGGAACTGGAGCCACGCCATGTGAGTGACAGTGGAAAGAGCTATGTTTAACCTGGAGAAGCAGCTCAGTGGGGCAGCAGAGCTACCTTCAGACATCTGAAATGCTATTTCAGAAAATAAGAGGGATTGAAACTCATTCTACCTGGTGCCTGTGCTAGAGGTGGGCAGGTGACATGGAAGCAGATCTGAGCTCTAGGGAAGGAGGAGTGAGGTTAACAAGTAGTCAACATCTTTTGATGACACGGGTTTTCCTCAGAGAGACTGAGCTCCCCATTACTGAATAGAATCGAGGATAGGCAGTTAACCATCTCTAACAAGTCCCACAGTAGGTCTAAGCTGGCAAAGACCGCCTTCCTGGGTCCTTTGACCTCCAGGAATTTGAATCTTTCCTTGGAGCCATGAAACAAGCCTACCTCTGGAGCAGTTTACTAAAAAAATCCTGTATCAATTCTCTGGCTGAAGAAGGAATGTCACACACTTTCAAGTCGTGCCATTCACAGTTTCCTTTTCCTCCACTCAGTCCTGAGGGCCTCACATCACTAAATCCCAGAGACAACAACTTGAGGCCATCTTCAGGGTAATTAAGTCCATGTCATCCACCCAAAAAACATAGAAACCTCTGGGCAGGGCCATATTTCCTCAAATCACCATTCTTACATCAGATTGCAGACATTTGTCCCCATTTGCCTGTGCTCCAGCAAGGTGATTTATGTCAAATTGTAACCAGAATAGAACTGGACACTGGGATGCAGAAAATGGACCTGTGTCAAGAACACAGTTCAGTGGCCTCCACCATAGCTGGCCATTCCCCTATCTACTGAAAGCTGTAGGGCACTGTCTTTTCAATGAGCCATGAGCAGTCAAGAATGACAGCCAAATTCAAACCTGAAAAGGAGGTGGAACACACTACAGACGTATTCAGGTCTGTATCTGAGTCTTGGACAAGGTTGACCAGCCAAAGCTATAGAGGGTGTATGCTGTGGCTGAGGTCATAGAGCAGCAGAGCTGACTGGCAATTTCCTCTGAATTGAAGCCCTCCAAACTAAAGACTCAGAAAGTTCTAAAGGGAGGCTCCTTAAGACTCAGGAAGAAAACAACTCACAAATCTCAGGAAGTCCCTGAAATTCACCAGGTTATATAAGTAAGATGAAAAAGAGACTCAACCTGCTGAGCTGTCTAGAAGTTTTGCATTGTGCTTTGGGTTTCCAGCTTCCACACGGCACCCATGCTAGGATAAGTTTTTGGTAATGTGGCTGCCTTTGAGATGTATGCTCTCCTGTAAGTAACCCTTCACCCATACCCCTAAAAGTAAGCCCAATAAAGTGACTGGTTCACCAAGTTGGACTTTAATAGTATCATTATTTTAGTTGGTCTTCAGTTCCCTATCTGGGTTGAATAGACATTTCTTTATGTCTCCACTAGAAAAGTGTCACAGCAAACCTGAAGGTGAGAATCAGATTTTCTTCTACATTCAACATTTTCAGAAATGTCACCCTGCAGGCCCAGAAGCACCAAGAAATCCCCTGAACCCTCGGCTCTCTGCCCCACTCCTCATCTATGGGACCTCTTTTATACAGATTACGATGTGCTGAAAACAAAAATTTCTATAGGAGAAATGCATAATGTACATGCCTAAAAAAGGCACACTGTTGCCTCCTTCCCAGATGTCCTCTGCTGGAGAAAATGTATCGGGAGGGGGTATGAGAAGAAAACATGAAAACGTGGTAGGGGTGGTGAACGAGGGGACCATGTCCAGATTGTCAACTAAATAAACCAATTTGAGAAGGATTAGTGACTCAGAATAATATTAGGCTTCAACCTCATCCAATCTGAAGTATTTACAATTAAATGAGCGGCAATATAAATAAGTAAGGTGCCACATAGAAAATAAGTAAGGTACCAGGCAGGGGTGTAGTGAGAGCTGAGACAATTTAGTAATGATTGTTGAAAGTGGAGCACTGGAGCTAAGAGGTGCATTATAGTGATAATCCTCACTGGTGTGTGTTTGCAACTGCTCACGATTGGAAGAAAGGCAGGTTGTGGGTATTCTGAGCACCTCCGCTAATGTTACAGCATAAAGGGAGAATGTTAGAGGATGGAATAAAATGTTTTAAAAGTAAAGATCGGTGTTGGCATCCATAATTACACATGCTTATGAGTCTTCCTGGAAGGTGTCTGGGAAAATTGCTACGGAGCAGGACAGGAAGTGGGGAAATTGCTCATTAACAGATGTGGCACAGATGTTGTTTCTTAAAAACAAAAAAGTGAGGAATGCTTGCAATCCCAATACAAGGCAAAGACAAGTAGATCTCTAGGGCTCACTGGCCAGTAAGATGAACCAAACCAATCAGCTCTAGATTCTGGGCCAGTGAGAGAGACCCTATCTTAAAAGCGAGGTAGATAGTGCCCTAAGAACACCTGAGGTTGCTCACTGGCCTCCATATACAAGTACATACATGAACCTACACACACATATACACATACATACATACCATATACACATGCATGCATACCATACACACACACACACACCACATACACAGTGTTGATCCTCTTTATCTCTTTCTGGAGACCAGCTGCTTAGGCCTCCTTGGTAGGAAGAAAGTCCCCTGGGACCCTCTAGAGAGGGTAGAGGTTTCTCATCCCTTGATTGGCTGCATGATGACGGTTATGGTGGGCTACTGTGCCCAGCCTACAGTGATTTCTCCAGCAAGCCTGCTTTGAGGACTTGAAAAAGGCCTGGACAGAGCCCGGCCCAGCCTACACCCAGACACTCACATGCCTTCTCTAAATAGAAGCCTTGTCTGACAGTGTTTGCCCTTCAGTTGCCTGCAGAAGCCAGGCTAGGAGTCCAAGCTGATGAGATACAAGCTAATTTTTACCTGGGCCCACCTGTCAATGTCAGTTTCCACGGGTTTTGAGTAGCATACATGCATGGTTATGTGATACCATTGCCTGTCTTTGGGGGCAGACCGTCCAGTGAGTGTGGTAAGAATCATTGGCCACTAGGAAATGGGCTTGAGGGGGGTCTAAAACATGAGCATTGGTCAAATCTACCACACTGTAACCTCTCTTCTCTTCAGATCCTGATGGCTGAAAGTCACAGTCCCACTTTGATACAGCCCGTCTTTCATACCTACCTAACACCCATTAACAAAAAGAGAGGAAGGCTGTGACTCAGAGCATCTGCACACAGCAAGCTGAGCTAATATAAAATAACTTAGTTTGACCTTCGTTTCTGGTTTTGTAGTTACTTCCTATTGATGAGATTTCTCACATATACTGTAAGACAATGTAAAGAAATGCCACCTAATGACAACTCAAGTATTATGCAAATACTGTTTCTTGAAGAAACAGGCAAGTTGAAGGCAGCTCTACTAAAGCCACTATGACCCCTGCCTGAAGCTGCTTAGCATCACTCAGCACAAGAGACAGCATACAAGGGCATTCCACATGGAAAGAGCCCACAAGGATGGTCTGCCCAGCTTCCTAGTTCTGATAAAGCCTAGTCTGGTGGCTTGAATAGGTATGGCCCCCATAGAGTCATGTGTTTAAGTTCTACTGAACTATGCTTGGCCCATAAAGACTGGCACTATTAGGAGGTGTGGCCCTCTTGGAGTAGGTGTAGACTTGGTGGAAATTCGTCACTGTGTAGGTAGGCTTTGAGGTCTCCTATGCTAAAGCTCCACCCATTGTGATATACAATCTCCTACTGCTGCCTTTAGATAAGCATGTAGAGCTCTCAGATTAATTGCATTGGCAAAGGAAATCTCAAAACAGCCTACTACAGACTCCATTGTATGGTTAGTACTGTTAGTTCCTATAAAGAGTGTTTTGATAAAAAGGAGCAAGAAAAAAATTCAACATGCATAGTTCAAGGAGAAAATGGGCACCAGGAAGTAGAATGGAGCTAAATCCTGTGTTCAAGGAAATAAACAGATTAAAGATATTAAATGGTAATGATACTCTGCTGTGCTTGAAGATAGGCACCTAACATAACTGTCCTCTGAGAGATTCCACCCAGCAGCAGATTGAAACAGATGCTGAGACTCGAAGCCAAACAAGGGGCAGAGCTTGGGGAGCCTTATGGAAGCCTTATGGGGTGGGGAGGGGACAAGACCTGCACAATAAGACCAACAGAGTTAACTAACCTAGGCCCACATGCACTTGCAGAGACTGAAGCACCAACCAAAGTGCATGCATGGTCTGGACCTAGGTCCCCTACATGTATGTAACAGCTTGGCAGCTCGGTCTTCATGGAGGTGCCCGAGCAAGTGGAGCGGGGATAGGGGTGTGGTTGCTTCTGACATG
Organism: Meriones unguiculatus; assembly: GCF_030254825.1. NCBI lineage: Eukaryota > Metazoa > Chordata > Mammalia > Rodentia > Muridae > Meriones > Meriones unguiculatus. The sequence goes on from NC_083353.1 coordinate 103,256,993, forward strand.
GACTCTGTTGCCTGCTATTGGATCACTTCCCCCTAGTTGGACTGCCTGGCCTGGCCTAGTGGAAGAGGATGTGCTCAGTTCTGATGAGACTTGACGTTCTGGGGTAGGTTGATATAGGATTGCGGGGCTCCCCTTTTCTGAGAAGAAAGGGATAGAAGAAAGGGGGAAGAGGGTGGAAGGGTGGAAAAGGGAGAAGAGAAGAGGGCTATAGTAGGGATGTAAAGTGAATAAATAAATAAATAAACTTTAAAAAGATATTAAATGAAGTAAAAGGAGTGGTAACCTCAGGACCTGATCCCATTCAGCTAAGTGTCCATCTTATTAAAAAAAAAATTAAAGAACAGTTTAGGTCCAGAGGTGGTGATACATACCTTTAATTCTAGCACTCAGAAGACAGAGGCATGCAGATCTCTGAGTTCAAGGTCAGCCTGGTTTACAGGGCAAGTTCCAGGACAGCCAAGCCTAAGCAGTGAAGGCATCCATCAAAAACAGAAAGCTGGTAAAGATGCAGTTGAATGAGGAGGCCATGTTCCAGCTCCAGCAAGCAGCAGAACTTGGCAGCTTCAGCCACATGGCTGTGGATTTAGAGTCAAGGATAGAAAAAGTGGTTATGGGATCTCCCTGTGAGACTAAGGATGGTTACTGAGGCCAGGAATGTAGCAGGAGTGTCCCTGTATGATGGCCCAGAGAGGCCATTGTGTAAAGCTGTGGTGGTGAAGCCTGGATTGCCTTGGAGATCCCAAGACATTAGAGATGCCAGAGACATGGGATACCTGCTGAGGAAAGCTACTACAGGGATGGAACCAGGCCAAGAGAAAGAAGCGTGTTGCAGTCTGCTGTGCTTGAAGATAGGCGCCTAACATAAATCCAAAGATGTGCTGTGTTCCTCAACCTGACTATCAGACTATAAAAACAGTGAGTCCAAAAGAAATGAAAATTTCCTAGGATTCTCATACTGGAAGAAAGAAAGGGCAGCAGCCAGGGTAGAACTGGCATCCCTAAAAGAGGTTTCATAGAGTTCCAACAACTTGTCAGTCCACCTTACAGGATGAAAATGAAGCTCTGTGAGGGATGGAACAATGCTGGACCACAGGTTTACCAGGACTGCTTACCAATGCGCATCCTCTCATTTCAGGATTCCCAAGACAGATTTCAGGAGTTCGCTGAATCTCTTTGTCCTTCCCTCTTCACAATGTGGACACATGAAATGAAGTGTGTGTGTGTGTGTGTGTGTGTGTGTGTGTGTGTGTGTGTGTGATTTCTGCTGTTGATTGGCTAATTGAAAATGAGTGGCTGGATCTGACTTGAAGCACAAGCTGTAACCCCCAAATTTAGTAGCATCATCATTCTCACTATCCTGTTATCGCACTCATTGTCTTCACCACCAACTTTATCACTATGCCCATTCTCAGCATGATCAGCTCTATCACCACTGTCTTAGTTAGGATTCTATTGTTGTGAAGAAACACCATGACCACAGCAACTTTTATAAAGGAAAACATTGAATTGGAGATAGCTTAGAGTTAAGAGGCTTACAGTTAAGATCATTGTCACCATGGTGAAAAGCATGGCTGCCTGCAAGTAGACATGAAGCTGAAGAAGAAGCTTGAGAGTTCTATATCCAGAACCACAGTCATCAGGAAGATGGAAAGAGACATTGGACCTAGCTTGAGCTCCTGAAAACCTCAAAGCTCACCCCTAGTGACACACGTCCTCCAAAAAGGCCACATCTACTCCAACAAAGCCACACCTCCTAATAGTGCCACTCCCTCATAACCAAGCATTCAAATATATGAGTCTATGTGGGCCCTGCCTATTCAAACCAGCATAACCACCATCATCACTATCAGCACCATCTTCATCCTTACCATCACCACCATCACTAACATACTACCACCACCTCCATCACCATCAACACCACCATAACTGTAAAGGTAGCATCATCCTCACTATCATCATCATCAGCACCATCACCCTCACTATAGCATCATCATGGTCACCTGATCATTACCACCATCACCAAAACCATCAATATTATCACTACATCACCACATTTGCCATCAACTTTTCATCATCATCATCCATTGTCACTATATCACCATCACCACCACCATCTTGTCTCTATCCTCACCATCACCATTAGCCTCATCATCATTGTGCTCATCACCATCCTCACTATAATCATGATCACAACTATCAGCACCACCACTATCAATACCATCACCACCAACAACCTATCGTTATTTTCATTACTATTACCACCAATAGTTGATCATATTTACCCACACTATGATGCAGATGCTGTGCTTGGCATCTCTCCAGTTATCTTGGTGGACACCCCACAGGCAGACATTCTGTCATCCAGCCTGTCTCACAGATAATGAAACAGTGGCTTGGAGAAGTCCAGCCACTTGCCCATGTGAAGTCAGCAGTGGAGCTGGGTTTATGGTTGGATCTCAAGCTCTTCACCACTGCCACCCTCTATCACGGGTTTAGTCAGTGACCCAGCTTAGCCTTTCCTGCTTCTTCCTAACACACAGCAGAACACTGGGACTCAGCAAGGCTGGGTGTCCGATTTTTAGATTACCTGTGATTTTGTATGAATGGCCTGCACAGACTCGGGGCTCCAGGGCTTCCCATCTAGTGTGTGCCCACAATTTTTCCATCCACATGTCACAAAGCCTTCCCTAGACCTTCTGTACATTCTCCTCCAAAAGCAGCTGGCTGCTCAGGCGTCACTCAGAAGAAGCTGTGGGGCAGATGTGTGAACTAAAGCCCTAAAGCCGTAGTGGCTTTGTTAAGTGCTTGGCACCAACACACCATCAAGCTGCCAAAATTCCCCTCCACTCCTTGCGCCTCAAGTCCAAGGTCATCATATCACTTTCTCAAGAGTGGTGAAACGGGCCCCAGAGGGGAGAAACATCTGGAAAGCAGAAAACAAACATATACTATACTTGGAGCCAGAGAAACTCGCCCACATTGTACATGATTGCTAACAAGCACCGGGCTCACCTTGGGGGATCAATGGGAGAATAGCTTTCAGGTGGGAGCAGGAGCTAGGGGTGGGGCCAGGAAATGGAGTAGAGTCAAGACCTTGATGAGAGGCACTAACTCAGTCACCTGACCTAGTTACTTCTCAAAGGTGTCACCTACCGAATACCTTAATACACCATATTTGGGGTTAGGATGTCAGCTATGAATTTGGAGGAAGAGCCCCAAACTTTCAATCCTGTTGGCCAGACACAAACTGGCTTGTCAACCAAACTCAAATGACACTTCTTATTAGTCAGAAGCAGAGAGAGCATCCCAATGGTCAAACAGAGGAAGTTTCTCATTGGTCAAACGCAAAGGAAACTTCTACTGCTTAAGCCCAAAGCAAGCTTTTCATTGGCGAAACTCAAAATTTTGACACTGCTCATTGGCCAACTCTAAAGGAAATCAGAAGCTAGGGAAGACATACCTTGGAGCGCACAGGAAAAGAGAAAAGAACTAAAGAGTGGATCTAGAGGTGGCATAGGGGGAACACAAATAGACTAGAAGCAGCCCCCACCTGCCCCATACATCCAGCAATTCCTCAATAGTTTCTGCTGACTGTGCAGCTTCCCAGCACCCAGTGCCCTGAGTTCCCTGCAAGGTCACCACCTGATGATCAGTCTCCTTCATGGAAGCATTCCCCTGTGCTTAAGTCCGCTCCCTTCTCGATTTAAACTTCTCCTTCCTTAATTATGCAGAGCTATGTAGAAAGCATCCTGTCCTCTGTTCCAAGCGGTCACCCCAACATCTCTCCTGACTGTGCAATGCCCTCCCAGGAGGTAAGCATCTGGTAAACAGCTTTCTCAGCTCGCTTTACATGTTTGTCATTCCTATTGCAGTACTTACAACCCTTATTATCTGCAGACCCCTGCTTGCGGAGTACTGCAATGATAATTTTCCCTAATTGATCTCGGTAAACAAGTGTCTGTCAATACAAATCCCATGCCCCCATGGGTCATTTGCTCCGATGCAGAGACGGGCTCCAAGTCAAAAGACAAAGTGAGGCTCTGCTGTCCCTGTGAGGGGGTGCCACTGAGCAGACCTTTCTTTGAGAGAATGCTCTCTGAGCCAAGCTGGTGGAATGAGAAAATAAATAAATAAATAAATAAATAAATAAATAAATAAATAAGCAGATGCTTGGAGCCAGGAGGATTTTCATGTTGCTATAATCAGATCGGATCTGTTTCCCAGTGAGAGTTCAGATTCCCTCATGCCCACAAACAGTCACAGGCTCAAAGCCACCTGCCCACATCTATACAACAATACCTAAGGTGAGGTCACGCTGGCTTCCACAGCCTAACTATCCTCATTCACTTTCCAAGAGTGCATTCCGAGGCTAGAGAGGTGACTCAGTTGGTAAAGCACACATTGACCACACAAGTATGATTATCTGAGTTCAATCTCCAACACCCACATAAGATGTCCAGTGCAGCTGAGAACCCACAGGCCCAATACCAGGGGAAGCAGGGATTGGCAGCTCCCTAAGCTCACTAGCCAGTCCGTCTAGCCAACCAGTGAGTTAAGAGTATAGTGAGAGACTCCGTCTCAAAAATTAAGAAGAAAAAAAGACACACAATATTAACCTTTGGCTTCCATGTGTATGTGCACACACACACACATACACACATGCATGTGTGCATGCAAACACACCCACACAAGCACTATACTCTGCACCAAGAAAGAGAACACTCTGTCCCTAAGAAACATCAGTGTTCACTTTCCCCATTATCTTCTTCTAGGAACAAGCTGATCACTGATAGACAGGGTAGACCTTGGTAAGGAAGAGAAGCCAAGACGGTGATAGTCCCAACCAGCTTCATGCAGGTTTCTAGCTAGTGTGGACAGAATTTGGCTCCTCATACTCTGTTTCCTCAGAGAAACTCCCCAGCCTGGTGGTGTCTTGCCAAGTTCATGTATGACCTTGAACCAATGCGGATTTACCGTCTTGCAGTGAAAGACTTGGGGACATCCAGACTCTAGCATGTACACAAACGCTAGCCTGGTCGTTTGGTTGTTTTGCTGTCTGCGCCCCTTCTGCCTTGCAAGACGTAACACCTACATTTCCCAGCAGAACTATGACAGTTCGCTTTGCATTGTTGTGGCGTAAAAACACCTGAAAGAAGGAGCTTGAGCGCACTGTTGCAGAGGAATCCAGTCGGTCGCAGTGTGGAAAGCACGGCAGAGCATTTCCAACCTCAGTGATGGGAGCAAGCGGCAGAGACTGTTCTCATCACTGTAGACCAGGAAATAGTATGATGGGGAATGGGAACCAGGGGTCTGGGTAGCATTCATAGGACTGCCCCTAGCCACCTTCTTTAGCTAGCAAGACCCTATGCTTCAAAGTTTCCATAACCTTCCAAAATAGAGCCACTGACTGGGGACCAGCGTGCTGTGTACTGTACGGTATCGTAAATGAGTCTGCTCCGTGGATGCTGGGCAGCAAGAAGCTCCACCCAGGCCATCACCAGCCCTCTTATCCTGTCTAGGCAGTGACAGAAACAGAAAGCCAATGATAGATTCTACTGGGGAGTGGCTCAGGTGGTGAACTGGGCCCAGTCTACCCTGCCAAGAGGCAAAGTCAGCTTCGATAACAAGGTAAGGTAAACCCAAGTCTTCCCTCCCTGAAGACCAGTCAGCCCACTTCTAGCCAGTAGCTGACAGCCAGGGTCTCCTAAAATTTATCACTGTTCCTGATGACCGCAGGGCAGGCTCACTGGTCCCCTGCCCAGGCTTCACCCACCAAACCTTGGTTTGAAGTTGGGTCCTGGGCTTCAAATTCTTCCTGTTCTATGAAATAAGGATGGCAGAGTCCCTAAAGCCAAACGTCATGGTAGAGCATTAGGTGTCACCTTTACAAAATGGCCCAGTGGCACTTGGCACCTGGGAAACTTAGGTATGACCTTCTTGCGTGTTTACTTGCTGGGACAAGTAAACAAGACAAGCGCTGGCCGGGGCTCGTGTGTGAGCTTCTGCTGCCCCCTGGTGGACAAAGCTGTTGCCTCAGTGCTTAGGTTTGCAGGTTTTCTGTGGTCTCCGGGTCTTGCGTGAGCTCCCCTGCTCCCCAGCCACCTCACCCCACATGCACAAAAAATATATATACCTGATAGGCATCTAAAATAAAGCCAGTTCATATTTTGCAGACAAAGAAACTGAGGTTTGAGATACGAAAAAAGACGGCCAGAAGAGTCCAGTGGAAAGGTTTAAGTAGAGGGAAAGGAGACAGGTGAGGTAACCACAAATAGGGACGCATGAAAAATTGGAGGCTTACTATTTTATATTTTCATGTAAATGTATTTTTAAAATAAATATAATAATTTGAATAGAAGTGCCCTCGATTGGTAGACAATACTTCTTTTAGAAGCCATGGGTTAATAAATTAAGATACCTCCCTAAGTGCTATTGGGAGGCCCCAGTATTCCCCCAAAACATGCAGAATATTGAAGCTGACTTTGGTGGCCCACCAGAGCTTGATGATAAGATCCTTTTGCAGAAGACACTAGCCATACACTTTAGATACAGGACACGGAGACACCAAGCTAGCACTGAGACAGCAGCTTCCTCCCCACTGGCTGACTTTCATGCTGTCAGAAGTTGCTAGGCCCACTGCTGAAGGAGGAAAGCCAACAGCTTTACCCAACCATGTTCCTTGTAGGGAGAAATACTGACCCACCAGGCAGGGTGTACCCACCGGTAAATAGTGTGTAGTTATGACGGGAGTAACCATCTTCTTCCTAATTGGATTTGAGGCCCACTCCACAAAAAGGAACCCATACCTGGTACTTGAAAGCTAGTCAAAGAACCTATGGCTGTGGAGGTCATGAGCGGTAGAAGGAAGATTTATGCCACTGTTTTGATAAATAGCCATGTTGCCCAACTGCCTTCCGAACACTCCTTCCTGACCCTCTAGAAGCATGTTCCTAGCAGCCTCCTCCAGAAGAGCTTCTTGCTATGGACAGTGCTTAGGAGAGACACTCAGAACTGGCCAATGTGCCACAAATAAATGATGGTGAAGTGCTCTGCCCTGGGCAGGAACACTTATATCATCTCCTCTATGGCTCAGAGAACATCTCAGAAGTCAGGGTGGAAAGAGTGTAAGATAGAAAAATGAAGAGGCATGCTACAAAAACCTGTCTTCTGGCCACGGAATGGCCCTTGCACTCAGGAACTTATTATTTCCACGGTTATCCAGAGATAACCATGTATAAAGCTAGATACATCGTCACAGATGGAAAGGGGGCTCACGGGATCCTGTCCCTCCCTGAGTGACTAGTAATAGTTGATAGTTGCTGGAGGAAGAGGACTCATTTGTTTCAGTGACATAAGTCAATAGTCAAGGCTCCATCCAAGCTCAAGAAAGAAACTCTAAATTCAATGGGTCACATGCAAAACAAAGACATGAGAGCAGAAGGGGAACTGCATGGGAAGAGTGGCTTCCTTAGAAGAGGGAGGGGGTGAGAGGGCAAAACAACTGACATTCATTGCAGGCATGTATGAAACTGTGAAGGGAGGGAGGGAGGCAGGGAAGAAGAAAGGGAGAGAGGGAGGAAGGGAGGAAGAAGAAAAAGGAAAAACTGAGGCTTGGAGAGCTCTGGCCATGGGGAGCCAGCACTGACACTTAACACTGCTGTTGTCACACAAGATCAGCACCGAAAGCTTGGCCCACGGGGTGTTACTACAAGGAGATTATAGGACCTTCAGGAGGTAGCCCCTGAACCTTCAGGAGGTTTTCGAGTCCTTGGAAGTATGTCTCTGAAGGGGATTGTGGAACTTTGCTTTCCTCCTCCTTCTGCTCATTTTGAAGCCATGAATCTACTCGCCTCTCTATATACAAAGACAATACAGCACTAACCTCCCAGCCAGTCTTGAACCTTGACTCTTACACTGAAAACTAAATAAACCTCATCTCTTTCAAAAGTTAGTTCCCTCCAGTATTTTATTGCAGTCACACAAAGCCATGACAGGCTGGGAGTTGTTGTTTTAACTCCCAACAAAGCCAGCTGCAGTGCGGCAAGCCAGCAAGATATTCTGAAGAGGCAGAGGCAGAGGCAGTACAAGTTCAAGGCCAGCCAGGAATGAAGAGCTGTCTTCTAGAGATGACAAGACCATTGCACTCTTGAACTCACAGCAGCTATTGCTGCCTACAAAACCAAGGCAACAAAGTCAGCCAACACTGCTGCAGGCAACACTAACTGAACTCAGTAAGTTACACAAGCACAATCGCGCGCGTGCGCGCACACACACACACACGCACACGCACACGGATGCACACATGCATACTCGCACATACAGGACTCAGGCCCAGCTGTGTTCATCTGGGCTTCTAGAACTGAAGGTTCAACATGAGTAGAAGAAAGGATGTCCACCACCCACAGGATCTGTTTGACTCAACCTGTACGTGCCTATTTATGAAGGATCATCTTCATTGTCAACTTGAGTACATTTGGAGTCATCAAATGTACTTCAGAGACTTCTAGGAGTGTCTCTGAGGGTTTTCCAGAGGGGTCTGAGGAAGGAATATCTATAGACCACACCATGTACAGGGGTCCAGACCTAGAAAGCAAGCTAGGCACTTCTCCCTCTCCGATCTCTCTCTCTCTCTCTCTCTCTCTCTCTCTCTCTCTCTCTCTCTCTCTCTCTCTCTCTCCCTCTCCTGCTCAACTGCTGAGTGTCCCTCTGAAGCCACTTTCTTCCAGCTAAAATATTCTTATTGAGTTCCCACACCAATAGCACAGTTGAGCCACTGGATGTCAGCCTTAAACAGCTGATATTTTCTCCCCATTCCCAAATAACCACCCCCATGGCCATTGTGGTTTAAGTGTGAAACATCCCACACAGGCTTGGTTGTTTGAATGGTTGGTACTCAGCTGGGATGCTGGTTTGGAAGGTTGTAGAACCTTTAGGGAGGTGGGTTCTCACGGGAGGAAGTGAGTAGCAAGGATGGGCCTTATGGGCTAGAGCGGCCTCTTGTCCCAACTCAATCTCTCTTCTTCCTGCCTGACAAAACCAGTCACCTCACCCTTTGGCTGCTCCAGCTACAATGTCTTCCCCACTGTGATATCCTCTTAAACTGAAAGCCAGAATAAATCTCTTCCCTGAAGCTGTGGCTTGTTGGGTATCTGGTTAGAGCCAGAAAAAAAGAAACATAACTGCCCACATACACTCAATGTTGAACACAAAGGAGAAATTAGGGAAAAAAAAACTCTCTTTATAAAAATACATGCATTTCTACCTGTAAGTGCTCAGGCAAAACAGGAAGTAGGCAGGAATGAAATCAGTTTGTGTGTGTGTGTGTGTGTGTGTGTGTGTGTGAAATTATGTATTTAAAACAAGTTATGGGGTAAATCAAAGGAACAAAGCTAAGCTCTATGTAAACACAAATGTGCTGTGAAGAACTAGTTGGCAAGATTTCTGTATTTACTAATATTCAACTTCAACATCAGTGGGATACGCACGAGGTAAGGAGGATGGCTTTGTCCATGGGATTAGCATGAAGCTTTGCTTGCCTGCCCTCTGTTACCACCCTGGGATAGGGGAGCCTAAAAAGGAAGTGGACTAAAGTCTCAAGCAATAGCCAACTTTATTCAGAACATCAGACAATGTATATTCTGAGTGTATTCTTGATGGTTAAGCAAGGTCATATGAGTTCAGGTTGTATACCAAGGACAACTTATGCTTGGAAACATCATCCAGAATAATAAGGGGTAAGGAGATGAGTAATCCAAAGTGAAGCCCCCTCCTGTTGTACTACTCATGGGAGGAACAAAAGAGCACATTCCAAGAACAATCCATGTTGTGCAGAAACAGAGATTACAAGACTTCTGTCTTGTTTACTTAGACTTTTCTAAGATCTCAGAAATCTCCCACAGCTTCATTCATGGATTGAGTTCCAACACCCTCTACTCAACAAATGCCAAAAGCATTTCTTCCCATCGTAGCAGCTACCATCCCTTTCATGATGGGACAGAAGCATTTGTAATGAAGGTCACAGAGGTGGGACAAGGTACACGGGAGTATACGCTGCAAGCTAGCTTATTAGTGCAGAGCCAGGGTCTCCACACCAGAGCATGGTGGCACTCGAGCAGAAAGAAGCAGGTTCTGCCTTGGGGACTTCTCTCTTTCCCATGCCACCACCAGCTCTGTCCCTAGGGAACAGCTGCTGTCCATGCCCTGATGCACTTCCATATAAGAGTGTGTCCCTTTGGCCATGTAGAGCCCATGGACTTGACGGCAGGCAGCCAGAGAAGGAGCCAAAGTCTGGATCTGGAAAGCACTGGATTCGATCTCAGCTCAGCCACAGGGTCCTATCCCTTGACTTTCCAGCAAAGTTTCCACTGGGCTCTGCAGCCCCAGTCCTGAGAGAGCTGGAGGCATTTTGCCCAGCCCACTGTGAACCCTGCATTACCAGGCTGTCCATCAGGACCTGCCAACGTATGGTTCACCAGGCCTAGGAAATAAATAGCCAAGCTGAAATGGGGAAATCTGGGCTCAAACAGTAGCAGAGAGGTCACAAATTCTCTGCAACTCTGTCCCCCTCATACCTCCCCCAAGCCACCCTCCCAGGACCATATCCTAGAAGGATAGGGCATGGATTAATGGTACAGGTAAGATAGAACTTAGACTTCAAGAGAGAGTCCTGGATGGCCCACATGGGAACAGATCCAGTGGCCACTGCTTCTACACAGCAGCTGTTCTGAGTCAAGGACAGGCATCATGGGATGATGGCCCTCTTGTTCTCCACAGTCAAGAGCACAGTGGCCTTCCTAGCCCATGTACAACCTTTCCAAAGCTGAGCCAGCCTTTATATCCACAGGGAGCTCCCTCTGCCTGCCCAGCCTCACCAGTAGGACCCAGTTCACATCCGCTGATGTCCCAAACCGTATCTGCTCAAAAACACCCTGTAAAACTCCTCCCACAAAACCACAATAGGGATCAGCAACGAGAGCCCCATCCTTCTATCACAGCTGTGCTGTTTTGATTTTTCTGAAGTTTGGGAACAGACCTCTATCGCCGGCTTTTTCATGTTCTCTGTGACGAAACACCTGACAAATGCAACTTGTGGAAGAAGGGGTTTATTTTATTTTCACTCATAATTCAAGGGTACAGTCTGCCACAGTGAGGAGGGCATGGCAGTAGGGGCATGAGACCGCTGGTTACATTGCATCTGTGGTCCCGAAGCAGAAGATGAATGCTGGTGCTCAGCTCACTTTCCCCTTTTTAATTCGGTCCAAGCCCCCAGCCCAAGGTTGCGCTGGTCACAAAGATGGGCCTTGACACCTCTGTTTATCTAATCTGGAAATATGCCCACAGACGTGCTCAAAAGTTTGGCTCCTGGGTGATTTGTAGATGCTAGCAAGTTCACGGGCGACATTAGCCATCACAGCATGAATGCAAGGCAGCCACCATATAACTTCCAGGTACCTTGTGGAGAGGTATCCCGTCAGTGGCTACCTCAGTGTTTCCAGCCCAGAGGATAGGAAGCAGAGGTGCTGTGGTGGAAGTCGACCTGTGAGTATCTTTCAACACCCCTATAATGCTGAACATGGCCAGAGGCTCACAGCAGAATCCACACGAAAACAGGGGTTCATAATACCAGTTCCAACACACAGACAGAGGCATTAGATTGGAGGACATAGGCAGGGTCCCCCACTGTTTACCTTACATCTCTCCCTTATTCTAGAGGAACCTGCTTAGGAGAATTCTGGCAGGTTAAACATGGGTCCCACCAAGCAAGTGCCATCAAGAGTTGAGTCTTGACAGACAGTTCTGGAGTTTGAATGGGGTTGGTTCTCCAACATCACTAACATAACTAAACTAAAAAAAACACTGCTGTCCCCCTGTCAAATGTGACTGGTGGAGTCTGGGGACGGCTGGGCCTATCAGAGGATGGTGCATCCACAGCAGTATCGCTCAGGGTAGTCAGCCACGTACACCTGGTGGTCGGTGCCATAGATGTAGTAGACAGAAGTCTTTCCTTCGTACCAGTAATGGACTTCCGTGATGGGGATCAGCTCGATGGTCTGGCGCTGAGGAAACAAATGGCCAAACACACCTCAGAGTTGCACTCAGGTCACTCACTTGCTTAGGAACCAACAGCAGCTCCCCCACGGCCTGCAGGGTAATGTGCAAAGCTGGGTGCACAGGGTATTCCAGATCCACTCATGCTTGATGCCTCTCCTGCTCTGCTCCTGTGCTAGTTCCATTGCTGTGGCTGTGATAAAAGTCCCATACCAGAAGCAACTTGGGGAAGAAAGGGTTTATTCTGGGCTCATAACTCCAGGTTACTGTCCATATCCGAGGAAAGCTGATGCAGGAATTGGAAATAGCAGAGAGAGAACAAATGCATACATGCCTTCCCGTGGTCATCATCTGTCTCTACGCTTACACAATCCAGGACTCAAACCTACAGAACGGCGCTGCCCACTGTGGGTGGGGATTACCATCCCAGTGAATGCAGTCAAGACAAGCCCCACAGCCATGTCCACAGGTCAGTCCGATCTAAACAAACCTCACTGGGAGAAACTCTTCCCAGGTGATTCTAGAGTGTGTCAACTCAACAACTGCCACTAACCATCACTGTTTCTGCCCATAGCCCAGGTCCTGGGAAAAACTAATTTATATTCAGCCACTGTCTACTATTAAGAGTGAGGCATGGGCACACACCCCCCCAAGGGACTTCAAGGAAGCTACATGACATTTCCAGGAGCACAAATGTCTCCATGAGGTACTGGAGAGGAGTGGAGAACAAAGTGTGGTCAGCCCTTACATTGCCAAACCACCCTGGGGATATCTGGAGTGGCTTACCAATTTTGATTTTGATTTTGACATTAAGATAAAGTGCTAAAGAAAGGTCAATGTTTGGTAGATTCTATCAGGCTTATCTGCTCGGGTTTACCTACCATCACACATGTGTCAGCATGGCCTCAGGGGAGTCTCTTGTTTTGCAGATGGGGAAACATGAGGCTCATGAAACCTCGGGGGTCTGATCATCAAACAGTTCAAGCCTGGGCTCCTCACACTTAGCAGTCCCCACGTTAAGCTCAGCTCTCCTCCCATCAGCCACCTCTTCCTAAACAACCTTCCCCATAAGAGGGAGTAGAAGTCTCCATCTCCCACAGAGCCTGCCTCAATCCTACATCTCCAGCTCATTCTGGAGTTCACAACCTTCCCATATCCCGGCTCTTCTGAGGAGGTGGGGGGGTCGTCCTGGGATTCCTGTGGGGGTTCCCTGCTACCTTTAGTTCCTGGTACTATTTGCCTCTTTGCAAGGGAAACACATAGTTGGTATACAATTATGACTTCTCCTGATGCTGAAGAGGCACATCCTAGGGCCTTTCTGTGGTCTGGCCTGTGCCTTCTGCTCATGCTACTTCCACATCCCACTCCCAGCATTGGATCCCAAACCCAAGAAACGGTGTGACAGGCTCGGAGTCAAATCCTCCTCACTTGCTGAAAGGGTTTCCCATTAGAAGCGCCCCAACCTATGGGAGGGGAAGCTGAAGCCATATTGCTGCCTTGGATTTCTCTCCAAACTTCCTCTGAGTCCCCAAGGGACACTGGGGCAGGATAGGGCCTTGGAGGAGGTGCTAAGGACACAGGACATTGCCCAGGATTGGGGTCGAAAACTTGGGAGTGGTGTTGAGCTCCATTTCTCTAGGCCTTGACTTTATCTGTGGAATGGGGTCAAAACTGCCTCATGGCCAGGTTGGACCCTGCAGGCCCTGAAAAGAATCAGCTGGGTGACCAACGGCTAGCCCATGTCTGAGGGGAAGCCTTCTGTTGGTGACACTAATGAAGATAAGCAGCCAGCCGGGGGCTCATGCCATCTGCCTGCCCCTCCATTCTTTATTATTTAACCCACAGAAAGCAATAAAGGCCCTTTGCCTCTTATTTGTGTGTCATTCTGAGTAAAACAAACAAACAAAAAAAAAAAACTACTGCCTCAGAGTTGGGATAACCAAATGAAGTAAGAAAACTAAGTCATATCCATAGCTAGAAGCAATAACACAACGATCACTTTGGAAAGCAAAAGCAGAAGCCTCCTTCCCCAGAAATTGTCATGCAAAACCTCCTAGATGAGGACTAACAGGTGCATGAAGGTGGAAACCAACACCGCTGCTCAGAAGGCAGGGCGGAGGGTCAGGAGCACTCAGGCTTCTGAATCCTTCTACAAAAAGCAGCAACATCCTTGCCTCCATCCACTGTGTGCTCAGAAGGTCTGAATTTGAGCCCACAAATCGCTCAGCCCCTCAGCCCTCCAAAGAGGGTCCTCTTGTCATTGTTTGCTTATGCGTTTGCCTCTTGGCTATATCCTGCAATGGAGGAGATTCCAGATAGCCGCCTGCAGCAGCTGGGACTGTGCGCATTGTGGTAGCTGCCATTTCTCATGACTAGATTCCGCTCCCCCACCTTCCGTAACAAGAATAAAACACCATCATAGATCATTGGCTCTGGCTCCAGGACCAAAGGCCAGTTAGAAAAGAGAATCCCAGATGTGACCTCAGTCATTCTGTCCCTTAAAAATATTTTCAGTGAGCACATCCCTACATCCCTTGTTTTTTTGTTTTTTTCTTTGTTTGGTTTTGTTTTGTTTTTGCAGTTCCTGGATTTTTCCACAGTGGATCATGTTGCTTGGGGTGAGATTGTGTTACTGGAGGAAGACTCTGGAGGCTACACCAGTCACTCTTATACCATGTCATCTAGGGTGACAGGTTATGAAAGAACTCACATTGGCCACTCCATGAATATGATGTCCCCAGACAGTGACCAGTGTGTACAAGCTGCTCAAATCATGTTGTCTCTCAAGCCCCAGTATTCCTGAGCCCCCTGCCATGCCCACAGTGAATACCTCAACTTGGGGCTCCTCCCTCACAGAATGGAAACCATCCCAGCAGGAGTGGAGATATTCTAGAAAGATACTTGTGTTTATCCCTGTCAGACTGTTGACACAATGGGTCCCAAGGAAGTAGAATTTTCTCCAGGAATCTTATGTGGAGGCAAGAGAGTAGGAAACCTTAGTGTCAGCCAAAGAAGTACCATATCTCCTGGGGAAGGATATCACACAAAGTGTCAGGTACCTTGCAGAAGGTGGGAGAGCCTAGAATCTGATGGGTCAGTGATGGGCAGGAGCATGCCTTGACCAGGACCTGAACCTGTCAGGACCCCAAAGACAGCCCTGTAAGGAGGGGATTACTAGATTTCTTTATGCATGCCTCTCCTCAGCGTGCTGTATTGAGTAGATCTCCTTTGTCTGCTTTCTCCTGTTCCTTGTCTTGCTGGTTCATGTACTGGAACCAGGTGATGAAGCCCAGACTTGGGCAGCCAGCATCCAGGCTCTGCCTAACTACTCAGGTAAAAGCTATAATACTCCACCCAGGCAAAAGCCAGCTCCTTGCGAGGCCAGTCAGTGCTCTGTCCCCACAATTTCCACTTTCTGACAGCCTGCTGCTGCATGCACCCCAGGTTTGAGCACCCCCCTCCCCACAGTCCAATTCTCTGCAATGAAATCCGAAGACTATGGGGCCAACTTTCCATGTCCAGGGCTTATGGGGCCACAAAGGCTGCAGCCCAGCCTCCTGGCCTTCAGGTAGGTGGTCAGCAGGGCAGGACTAAAGCTCAGAACCACCCTAGGATCAGACTGAGGTTGACATGTCACCCCACCCACAGTCACTGAAACATGTCAGGAGCGCAGAGCCACTCTGGGATCAGACTGAGGCTGACACGTAATCTGGCTTGGTTTCCCTCGCATCTCATCCCCAGTCTTTCAAGTAACCCTTCCTCAGTAAGTGACACACTCAATAGACACATCTCAGGGCTGCTTCTGTAGAGCCCAACCTGAGACAGGAACCAACCCTGCCATTATGAACACTGAGGTTCAGGGATGAGGTGGGTAGAGCAGTCCAAACCCCCACAGGGTGCCAGAGCTGAGAAATAGGTACCAACCAGCTGTGTCCTTCAGTGTCTGACTGCTGACAAGGTCCCGAGTCCCACACCCCAGAACCCCAAAAGTCTGTACTAACAACCAGAATTGCTACTAAAAGAACTGATGCCCCTAACAAATTATTACCACTCAAATTATTTCCATTTGTGAGAACAGCCCAAGAGATCAGACTGGGCCAAGGGACACCCAGATTCTTGGCTTTCTAGGGTTGTGTTAGGATACTGAAAAGCCGGAAGGTTTCAAGTAAAAGTCTGAATGCTAGGAAATCTGGAAACACCCTATCATGGGCAGACACAAAGCTGAGTGGAGACTGAGCCTTCAAAGGGCAGCCAAGTGACCACCTGACCCTTGGAGGCGATGGGGTTTGTAATGAGCTTTTAAGTCCCCGCCCACATCCCAGGGGGTCTCAATTTGTTTTAAGGCATGAGTCCCTCCCCTCTCTCTCCTTCCAACAGGAGAGCCTTCCAGAGAAAGGGCTGTGGTTGGGGGCAGTCATTGGAAAAGACAGAGGATAAAGCAGATCGCTATGCCACACACAGGTTAGCACCCTACCACAGGTTAGCTCTCCATAAACCCTTGGCCCACAGCAGCACTCAGGGAAGAAACCAGCCTTGAAGACATCTGAGGCAGCTGCCCCAGGATCACAGGAGAATGCAAGAGACCCAGAATCTAAGCCCTGTCTGCAAGGCCCAGGATCCCCACCACTAACCTCAAGCCCAGGGTATTCCCTGAGGTCAATACTGGGAATCTTTTCCTGCCACTCTCTGGTGTTTGGTTTGGTTTGGTTTGGTTTTGAGACAAGTTCTCTCACTACCCCAGACAAGCTAGGCAACCATGTCCCAGAGAGCTGCCTGTCTCCCAGGGATTGTGCCACCACAGCGAGATTTTTATGTAGGTGCTTGAGGTTTGAATTCGAGTCCTCATTCAGGATCCTAAGAACTACTCTACTTTTTGGCTATTCTGTGCTGCAGTGATGGGGCTTCTACTGGGAGACACTACTGCCACCTAATGGCCACCAGAGAAACTGCCCAAATGCAGATGTGCAGGGCCTAGGGCAAGGACGCTGGATTTCCTTTCTGCTCTCTAAATATGGGGGGTTAGAATAGAAATCACACTAGGACTCATTTCCTTTGAATACATCCCCCAGCCCTCTCTCCTGGTGACTGATGGTCCTGCCTGCCCCTTCAGCATCATATACTGGCCCTCCACTCCAGCCACACCGTCCCAGCCCAGAGGCTTCCTGGGCTGTGCACATCCCAAGCCCTCGATCTCCTGCATCCTCACTCCTTAAGGTAAAGCCTCAGTTTTTCCCCTTGGGGTGACCAGAGAAGCATCCCCAAGCCAGCCCTCATCCTCAGTATCCCTGCCTCACCTGCTGAAGGATGCGAGCACGGGAGGCCAGAGTGGTGCTGTGCTCCTCAATGCCCCTCTGGGAGGCCAGAGAGATGTCCCGCAGGGGGAAGTCCACAATGGGGTACACCTGGGGAGAGACAAACAGAGCACCTCGCTTTCTCTCCCAGAGCACCCCCACATGGAGCCATGAGGGATGCCAGGGCTGACTCCACTAGACGGAAGAGGAGGGCCAGAAAATGAAGGGAAGGGTTCCAAGGCCACACAGCAAGCTTACTGGCTCAGGGAATCCAGGACAAAAGGGGATGCAGACTGCTTACTTACACTTCCACCTGCACCTCGTTTCCCAGAGGACCCTTTCTGTGGGCCTACTATGTGTTGAGATACAGTAAGGACTAAAGCAAGTGGGTCAAGTCTCACACCAACATTGAAACTGCCCACTGTGTGGCAGGTAGGAAAAAAATGAACAATACAGAACCCCAAGCAGCAGGCTGGCAGCTTCATGTAGCCCGTGCATGAAGGCATGGACTCAGTCCCTTGGGATTCCCGCAGTCCCGGGCTGCCATATGAAATCTTCTCTCGTGTGGAGACAAGCCTGCCCTCCCTCACAGCTCCATCTTTAGCTCATAACACTGGCAGCTCAGTGCTCTTTTCCATCCCATCTACCTGTGCAGAGGGCTGATAACCTCAGGGCCCTGACACCAGGTTCCATTCAGGGTCACTCGGGGCTCATTTCTGCCTGGGTAGCTCTGTCCCCATCATACCCATCTTCCCTAACCCCCCTCCCCCAGAGGGCCAGATGCTCCAGCTGGCCTTCAGGATGCAAACTTCCTTGTCACCTGTGCGGGAAGGCACCCCCACCCCTTACCATGGTATTCTCGTCCCTGAAGAGGTTTTCCCCTCGGGCTTTGGCAAGCAGCTCTCCGGGACAGTGGAGTTGGTGTGGAGACACAAACTCAAACAGGCTGTTCTTCCTAGGAGGAGAGGAAAGGGAAGCAGAGAACTGGCTTCAAATCATTCATCCAGCTGGGGCGCAGGGGTGCACACCTGTAATCCTGGCACGAAGGAGGCAGATCTCTGTGAGGTCAAGGCCAGCCAAGAGAAATCTACACAGAGAAACCCTATCTCTAAAAGCAACAATAACAAAATCAGTGATCTAAGCTGTGTGGGAACCAGAGCTTGGAAGAGGAGTGGGGGGTTGCTGGCGGGAGTGCTCAGCCTCTCTAAGCTCATCGTCCTGGCTTCTGAAGAGCCAGCCCCCTGCACCTTTGCTTGCCAAGCATTTAGCCTGTCCAGGCACAGGGCAAAGGCTTCATGATAGGAGCACGTCCATGGCTGACCTAAGCGTACAGACATCAGCATTAGGCCCTTGGTGAGCGCTGCCCTAGCAGGTGATGATGATGGAACGTAAACTCAACATAAACTAGAGCAGGTGAGATGGCTCAGTGGGTAATGGCGCTTGCTGACAAGCCTGACAATTTGAGCTCAGAGCCTGGGACCCTTATGGAGGGAGGAGAGAATCAGCTCCTGCAAGTCATCCTCTGACCTCAGCATGAGGGCCATGGTCCTGGGACACCTGCACAAGCAGCTGCACGCTTGAACATGCTCACAATCACACAAAGTAAATAACAACAACAGCTGTTCCCTCCTGACCCAGGTGGAAGCTCCCAAGAGGAAAAGGCTCTCCGATCCGGTGTACACCCCCACCTCCTCCAGGCCTGGCATCTGGGAACCACTTACCACATGATGACCAGCTGGACAAAGTGCTCCAGCTTCCTCTCCCCCTTGCAGGTGGCACATGTCTTGTTCCCTCTCCCAGAGCACGTGCTGCACCTGTGGCCACAGTGGACAAGACTCCCTATCCTTGTGGCTCCTAGAGGCCCCACCCCTGACCCCCATCAACAGAAGGCTCCTTACGGTGGTACCATGTACCCGCCCACTGTCACCCTCCCTCCGCTGGTAACTGTGCCCTAGAATCCCCCTAGGAGCCGTCCCTTCCCACACCCAGCCCGCTTGGTTCTTTTGATTCTTGTTCCCACCCCTTCTGGCCAGCCTGGCTGGTTACCTCATCCCATCTCTCTGGCAACAATTAGCCAACACAAACATGGACCCAAGTCAATGCGATGAGAACCCCCTTAGGATGCTCTTGGAAGAGTTTAGGGAAGAGTAGCCTTTCCCAGTAACCTGGACCCCTCACCACTCCAGCTTGGATCCAGCTGGATCTGATGCCATCCCAGAAATACTTTTCTTGGACTGTACAGTTGTTTGGGCCTATGGGTGTACGTTTTTTGGCACAGCCTATTTGAGCTGGGTTATTTTGCGTGAAAAAATTAAATAAACCAGTGTCCTAACCAAAACGGGTTCCTCACGTCATGTAGAAGGTACAAGCAAAGCTTGGCCAGCAAGTTTTGATCACTAACCAACTTAATTTTGAACATTTTCACTCCTTGTAGTTTTCTGTTTCCCTCTAAAAGCTTGTAAATTGTGAGAAGACATGAGCTACAGGATGTCACCACCCCCTGTATGCAAAGCCCCAAGAGCAGACTTGGAAGTTGTGCATTGGTTAGTCAGTCAACCAACTTGCTAAGCGGCTCCCCCAACTAGGCCCTGCTCTGAGCTGTAAAGAAGCCTTTGCCTGGAGCCTGTGTTCAGAGTTAAAAATTGCCCTTCCAGCTAGCTTTTTCTCACTAGAGCCTTCACCCTCACACCTGCTCCAGCTGCTATTGATGACTTCCTAACAGGCCAGGCCTTGAGACAAACTTGCCCACATGCAAAGCCCACAATCATCCTATATGTACAGACTCTAGGTTGCAGCTGTGAGAGAGACATGGGGAACCATGCTCCTTTCAGCTTCACGGTGACCAGAAAGAAAGCTAAAAGACAGCCTCCACACACACACACACACACACACACTGCCAACCCGCTCTTACCTGCGCCTGCCAGAGCCAGAGCACATGTGGCATCTCCGAGGCTGCCTGGCCTTGCGCTTGGTGCCACTGCAGGACGAACACCTCACCTGTGGACGTGCCCAGCCTCAGACGCTGGCTCCCAGAAACAGGGCCCAGGCCACCCTGAGACCAGCTTCCAACCCAGCCCCATGACCCTGACCCAGGTCTCTTCCTCCCCTGGGCCATAGCCTTGGTAAGTGATCTGTGGCTTGTGGCTGGTGGCTGGTGACTGGTGGCTTGTGGCTTGTGGCTTGAGGATTGGTGTCTTTGGGCCCTGCCAGGAACAGGGCTTCAAGACTTCAGGTTGATAGATTCCTGCTTCTCCTCTCTGATTTGACCTCATCCCAGGGTCCCAAGACCTGCCTCCAACCAACTGGCCAGAAGTAGCCAGGAGCTCCTGGTGGCAACTGGCCACAGTGAGGGATCCTTTTTAGGAAAGTACCCAGGGGTGGATTCCTGGCATACAAAGCAAGCTCAGAGAGAACAGAGAGGAGGAAGGGATCCATGGAGGAGGAAAGAACAGAAGGACCACCAGGAGCCAGGTGGGGATAGAGTGCTACAGATGGAACAGGGGACAAATAGCTGGAGGACACATGGAGAGGAAAGAAAAGGCAGGATCAGCCCACTGGGACCAGCAGTGAGCAGGTGAGAGGTGAGTACCTAGAAGGAAAGAGCAAGGAGAGATGGCAAGTAATCAATGTGTGTCTGATGAGCAGGCTCCAATTGGAAGCCTTGCCTTGAACTTCTGGCCTCCAGCGCCAACAGATTCTGACCTTTGCAAACGAAGGATGTTGTGATGTGCTGCAGCAGCCTGTGCAGATCATCCAAGCCCCTTCTACCTCACCTCCCAGGCTCTGAACCCCTCTGAACCCCTCTGTGTCCACCTCCCAAGCTCCTGGCCAGCCTCCACAGAGGGCTCTGTTGTGACTGCCTGGCCTTGAAGCCAAGCAGCCACCAACCATCTAGGGACATTCAGCAGAGTCCCTTGCAAAAGGTCATCCGTGCGGGGGCTGTTACTGTTTACACTTCTCATGGAGGGGTGAGGAGAATCACAAGACTATCACAGGAGAATCGAGCCACACCCTACTACCTGTTATATGCAACTCTGCCTCAGGGAGGCGCTAGAGTATCTATGTCTGGGTAGAGGAGGGCAAGGGGCTCCATCTATGCAGAAATGCCTCCATCCCTGCAGGGTAACGCATTTCAGGTTCCAGCATGTTAAGAGAGAAGCATCCACACCCCTGTAAATAACCCCTATCTATCCTTCTAAAGGATGCCAGTAAACTCATTAGTTCCCCAGAATGAACTTTGATGGAATTGTGCCTGTGTTTGTGGTTGGGACCATCTTTCCTTGGGAAGGCATTTTAGGAGCCTGGTCCATTCTTTTACAGGCCCCAGCCCTGTGCAGTTCCTCAATGCCTGTCAGGAGAAAGGTGATAAACTTCTAAATTGAACCATCATTATCAGACTGTCCCAGTCATGGATAAAACAATAGGAGACCTAGAAAGAGAAGCTGACCCACCCAAGGTGACACTATTGGTGCAGGCAGCCTCTAGGCTCTTACCCACTCTGTCATCCCTATGCCCACCCCAACACTCGCACAGGATTACTTGCTCATGTGGCTCATACCCTTGACTCACCACGCCAGCCCCATGGCAGCCGCTGCACTTGTAGCGGCCGCGCCCGTGGCATTTGTGACATTCCTGAAAAGGAAGAGTTCTCCTTGGGTGGAGGTCCTTAAGCAGGCTCCCTCCCAACCCTGGGATGCCATTGAGAAATGCAAGGGGAAGGGGCCTTTCCAGGGAGCTGGAGATCAAAAAGGGCCCTGAATGCCAAGCCTAGGTCTCATCTCAGCACATCCCGAAGTCCAGCTCATGCTTTCCCACATGCTAAGAGGGGGTTCTCTGAGTTCTCAACTAGCTCATGCTCTAGTTTCCTGGCAGACTAAGCCCCAAAGGCTAATGGCATCTGCAGCCACCCAGTAGCTCATTCACGTGGGCCTTGAGAACATAGAAAATGGACAATGTTTGTGCAAAAGGCAAGAAGCCAGCTGCTAGAATCTATCATTAAATGAACATTTTTGCACCATCCAGAAAAGAAGAGAAAGCTTTTGTGACCTCTTACATATATGGTAACTATGAGAACTCATAGAGTCAAATTACATTCTTATATCAAAGTCCTAATGAGAAAATAAACAACTGTGAGACCAGAACAGAACGAGGAGATCAATCAACCAGGGTTTCCCACACTTCCTGCTAAGACAGCTTTCTATGCAACAAACAGATATGAAGCCTACTCTCTTATTGACATCCAAGGAAAAGCCCAAAGGGTATGGGGGTGTGGGTGTTGTTTACTTGTGTGTGCACAGGGGGAAAGCAGAGGTCACTGTCAAGTGTCTTCTTCAATCCCTCCTTACCTTACTTTTTAAGAAAAGATCTCTCCCTGAACCTAAAGCTTGCCGGTTTGGTTACGTTGGATGGCTAGTGAGTCTCAGAGGTCCTCCTGTCTCTGTTTCCCCAATGATGGGGTTACAGGTACAAGGCCTCACACCCAGCTTTTTCCATATGTGCTAAGAATCAAAACTAAGGTCCCATACTGGCTTAGCAAACAATTTATCCACTGTGTTTCAGATTTTAGTTCATGTCAGTTTCATTGAGTCCACCACTTACCTTACTGTCAGTCGAAAATCAAGCAACTGCACATAGCTGCCCTAGGAATGTTGCTATTTCCAGCTGGCGATGGTCCACTCTCTGTGTTGACACCGCCTCACTAAGATGCATGCTGTTCTTAAGTTGGCATAACCTACCCGGCTGAGCTTGGGGTGCCTTTTCCCAAAGGAGAAAGTCTGACGAAGCATGGAGAACTGAGAGACAGGCTTAGAGAGCAACCCGGATGATCCAATCAGCCATTACCTTGACCAGGGAGGAGTGAGGCACTTGGAACTTTCTGGTGTCTTCCTGAAACATCGGAGGCACCTGGACCTTCATGTCCCAAAGCCTGGGGGAGGCACCTCTCTGTGGCCCATCCACGGAGTGGTCTGCCATAGAAGGGGTCATTGTAAGGACAGTAAAGGTAAAGCTTCTGAGTATCCACCAAACAGTTAGGCATCCTCCTTGGTGTGCATCATGAGCTAAGATGTGCACAGGTCTTTCTTGGCCTCCAAGGTTAAGCATTTTGGACCTGGGTTTGAATCCTGGCTCCTCTACCTCTGAGCTGTGTGACTCTAGGGAAGCGATTTAACCTCTCTGGAATTTAATGATCTCATCTCTAACATGAGAATAACAGGGCACTTAGCATATGGGATCTCAGTGACCAGCTGAAGAATGTATAGAAAATGTCCAGCACAGGACGGGGACACTGTGAAGGAACCATCATCACCATTCCCTGTACTCCACCATCATCCTCTTCCTCCAGACAGCATACTCTCACACTGCAAGTACACAGAGAGGGCATGGGAGGCTCAAAAGGCTCATGTACCCTCCTTGGGAGAGAGGAGAAAAAGAAATCCTGGGCGCCTGGAGAGATGCCTCAGAGGTTAAGAACACTGGCTGTTCTTCAAAAGGTCCTGAGTTCAATTCCCAGCAACCACATGGTGGCTCACAAGCATCTTTAGTGAGATCTGGTGCACAGGCACACATGCAGGCAGAACACTGTATAAATAAATGATAGACAGACAGACAGACAGACAGACAGACAGACAGATAGATAGATAGATAGATAGATATCCTGGAAGGCTTCATAGAGAAGGTGACACCCCCAGTTGGGCTCTGAAGAATGGACTAGAGATGGCTAGCAGAGAATGCAGAGCTTTCCGGGAAATAAAGAGAAGCCTGTGGAGCACTTCGGAAAAGGTGGGAAGGCACGGTAAGCGCGGAATCTCAGGGTCTAGAAATCTAGAGCTGTTAGATGGAAGTTGAAGCGCACCGAGTCTCTGCAGTTCACTCACTGGTAACGGGCTGAAATGTCCACTCGCTGACTCTGGATTCGCTGAAGGTCTCCAGTCGATACTGCAGATGAAAACACAATTGCATTGCAAGCAGTGTCCTTTCTGATGACAGTCCTGTGCTGCAAAAGGGTGACACTTTCACCCGCATGGGCCACTGGGAACTGAAGTGTGACCACCCCTACTATAAGACTCCACCCAGGGCAACCCCAGCTCCCCATGAAATTCCACAGAGGAACCATCTACAGGGCAAATCCTGTACAGGGCAGTGCTTGCCAGTGGTGCCTGGAGGCCCCAGGTACCCTGCACATCACAAGGTCCTTTGCCTTAATCCTTATGCTGTGTGTGTGTGTGTGTGTGTGTATGTGTGTGTGTGTGCACACGCACATGTTTGTGGAGGTCAGAGGAAAACCTCAGGGGCTGTTCCTCAGGTGCTGCCTACCTTCTTCTCTGATTCAGGTCTCTCTCTGGCCTGGAACTGGCCAACGGGCTAGACTGTCCAGCCACCGGCCCCCTGGATCCTCCTGTCTCTCCCTCCCCAGAGGTGGAGTTATAGGCACACACCACCACACCCAGCTTTTTTAATGTAGGTTCCGAGGACTGAACTCTGCATTTTACTGACTGAACTATCTATCACCTTGCCTTCTTTCTCTTACGAGGGAGGAAATGGAGGCTCGGTGAGGCCAGCTGCTTTGCCTAGGTCACACGGCTGCAAGCTGGCCTCTTCCTGCTCACTCCAGACCTCTCCACTGCCATGGCCTGACTTCTGCTTGATGTGTCCTTGTCAAAGGAAAAGTCTATGGCTCTAGTAAGTGTGACCTGAGATTCTGTCTGTGGGACCTGTCAGTGTAAGAGACTGAGGCACCTTCTGAGTCTGGATGCCAGAGGTGAGATTTTGCCAATTCAAAGGCACAGGCATGGTTTGAGAGACACGGGGGTGAGCCACGATAATGAACTAGAAGGTTCTTCCTCAGCCTATGCTTCATGGAAAGGTGCAAGGAGGCCTGGGATTCAGGTCAGCAAACCTGACTTTGAACCCAAGATCTCGCATTTCTGAGTATTTAGTCAGGTAGCTCAGCCTCTCATGATCTCTGGTGCTGGCTCCAGGCACTAGAGACAACACTGCATTTTGATAGACAGTGAATGGAGTCTGGTGTAATCTCACCTCTCTCCTCACCTCTTTTCACCTGTCTAGTGAACGTGAGGTCGTCAATCATGATGGAGACTCTTGTGTCCTGATTATTATAGATGCAGACTAAGACGGTTGTAAAAGACATGGCTTGCACACACACCCAGAACCAACTCCCCCTTGTCCCAGTGTCCCCACAGCCCTGGGTATGGCCTCCCTACCCTGCAGAGAGTTTGCTGCCTCAGCTCCTGAATGATAAGGTTGCCAGCAGCTGCATTGCTATAGCAGCACTTGGAGTTCACGAAGCTGAGCAGGGCCTCACGGGCCACCTCCTCGGTCACCGCAGGGACTCTGCTGTGGAGAAGACAAAGGAGCAGATGTCTGGGTGGGGCCTGTGGACCCACCACAACCATCCCCTTAGTGTGTAGGGGAATACTGAGGCCCTTAGAGAAAAAGAGTCAAGGCCTAATGGCTTCAGGAGTCAGTGCAGGAGACATTTAGCCAAAAGGACAACATGACAGGATGCTCAGGGTCATAGAGCATTCTAGAAGACCTCAAAGCCATATTAGACAAAGTATGGAGCTCAGGAAAGAGGCTAAATTATAATTTTTTTTAAAGTAGTCACCGAAGAAAAGTGAATTAAAGGGAAGAAAGGTGAGTTAGGGCTGACAGTTTCCATGGTCACTTGGCTCCAAGCATCTGAGCTGAGGGAAGGACAGAGCAGTAAGTACAGGAAGGAGCCAGGGACTTACTTCCTCCAACAAGACCCACCTCCTCCCAACAGTCCATTCAGCTATGGCTAGCAAGAGGTAAATCCAATGACGAAGTCAGTGTCCCATCACTGACCCATCACTACTCAAAGCCCTTCAGTGATGGGGGTGGGGAGATCAAGTCTCATCTCCAAACTGTAGCACACAAGTGACACTGCCTCTACAGATGGGGAAACTGAGGTCTAGAGGTGATGTCACATGGTCATAAGGAGGCAAAAAACAGATTAGATGAGGTCCCGTCCCTTGGGGAACTAGATCTTGGGCAGAAGAGCTGTGAGGAGCATGAAAGATACTGCTGAGGGCTGGACCAGTGGACACAGCCTGGTGGAGTAGGCCCTGGCCAGCCCTCTCTCGGGAAAAGCTTTCTCCCTGAAATCCAGGTGCCTCCTTGCTAATGCCCTTCCCCAAAACATCTCAGTAAGGAGCCTTTTGTCCTCTGCCTCCCTCCTCGCCATGCACACAGTCTCCCCAATGCCCAGAAGGCCTTGTGTACCCTCCTCCTAAACCCCACCCTTCCCAGCACAGCCGGGCCTAGTGTGGTATCCCAAGTGGGCAACATTGCTCGCCAGCCAGTGTCACATGGGTTTATTCTGGGCCCAGGAAGCAGATACAGGATAGAAGTGCATGCATACAGATGGACAGGGGCCCCAGGAGACCCCTCTAGGGAGACCACAGGGTGTGTTTGTAAAAGGGCCTCACCATATCCCTTTTACACAGAGCTGGTGACAAGCCTTCTCAAAACAAAAAGAAAACACATCTCTCTCTCTCTCTCTCTCTCTCTCTCTCTCTCTCTCTCTCTCTCACACACACACACACACACACACACACACACACACACTGGGGATAGAGACTGGGAAACAGGACTTCAGCAACAGAGAACCAGAGTCAATGTTTGAGCAACATGAGCCAGACAGCCGTATGTCTACTGAGCTCTGCAGCAGCAGGCAGGGCAAAGGCTGCCACGGACAATACACACACAAATGAGTGTGTCCAGATTCCAGTATCACAGGACTTGCAGAAACAGCCTAGGGGCTAGGTTCGGGTGAGAGGCCACAGTCTGCAAAGCCCTAATATAATTTGTGGTTTTCACCCCAGGGGAGCCTGGCACCCTCCAGATCCCCAGGCCACATCCCCAGGGAGATCTGGGTCAGTGGGTGTGGGATAGAGAAAGTGTGCCCAGGGGATTTCGAAATGAAGGCAGTGTCAGGGTTCAAATAGAGTTCCTGTGGGCAATAGGGCATGTGGAAATACACTGAGACTCACCTGTGCTCCAAGACGGAGGACCAAGAGGTGGGCTCCTGGGACCTCCCCAGGGCCTCCAAGGGTGGGAAGAAGACCTGCCTTCCTAAAGCAGAGGGAGGAAAGACATCAGCCCAGCTAAGAACAGGCATTGGTACAGTGAAAGAAAGGTTGGTCTGGTGCTTCTTCAAGGCCAGCCATGCTACAGAGAGACCCAAGCAGAAGGAGGATAAGGAGGAAGAGGAAGAGGAAGAGGAGGAGGAGGTGAAGGAGGAAGAGAATTCTTTTCAGGGCCACAGAACTCTGTCCACTCTCCATCCCATCCCACCTCCTACTTGGCCATGACATGGGCCTCCTCAGGACCCCAGGAGAAAGGGGAGCTAGCTCAGCACTGATCTATCCATCATCCCACACCAACCAGCAAGAGTCCAGCCAGAGGAAGCTGCAGGAACTATGACCTCTGACTTACCACGCCCTTGAAGAAGCCAGTCGTAGCTGGGCAGTCCCTCCAGGAGCTCATCAGGAGGCATCACAGGACTTTCAGCCTCAAAGCTGAGGTCAGCCATACCTGTCGAAAAGATACAAAGAAGAGGGAGGCAGTGCCAACCTTTGCAGCCTCAGAAGAGATGGGCAAAGTCAGCAGGGACTTCCGGGGATGCTGAAACATGAGAGTAGGTACACACAAATGCCTCATTCTTTTGGGGAGGGCACCTCTTTCAAACCCTAGATTGGGCTGAGGGTGTAGCTTAATGGCAGAGGGCTTCCCTAACGCACACAGAGACCCTGGGTCTGGTCCCCACTGTAGAACAAACATGAGGGGGATCCTCTAGACCTCCACTTCCACACACATTAAATACAACAGCCCATTCCTTCTAGGTTAGCACAAGTGGTGAGCAGAATGCTAAGCAGGCCTTGCCCTCAAGGAGAACAGCCAGGCTGATGGGGAAGGCAGTGCTGAGGGTTGCTGAAGATTGCAACTTGTGGCTGGAGACAGTGCCAGGAGAAAAAGGGTGCCGTGAAGACTGAGGCTTCCTCCCTGCCACCCTCCAAGGTAGGAATGCCCTTCTCTAACAGTGAGACAAGCCACCGGTGTCCCTGAGGCTTTTTCTCAAGGTCCAAAACATACAGGGGAAGGTTTGTAGCTAGAGGAAGCATTCTACTTAGTGGGAAGAGGGGCATTTGTGATACCAAATGACAGGGTCCTAAGATCTTCCAATGGTCTTGCTTTGAATAAGGTTGTTCATTTAAAATGTTTAGCTGCCAGGGACCAGGCATCAGGCATTCGTACAGAGATAGGTGAGACTGTTTGCGGGGTTAACAGTTACTGGCTGTCACTGCTGGCATGAAGACGACCACACCCTACTGAGTAAGTGCGGCTTTGTCTCAGTCCAGCATTCTGTAGGAAATGAGATGGGGGTCAAGGTTGGCTCCTGGGCTGTATCTTGCCATCTGTTTTAGAAGCTCACCTGCCAGTTGATGAAAATGCTCACCTGTGGGGAGGTTCAGGAAGGTGGAAGCTAGAATGGGGGTCTTTCTGGGCCAGGGCCCACATAAGCTCATCCACTGTAGTTCCCAAGAGCTCAGTAAAGATCAAGGTCAGGGCTGAGTGTAGCCAAATCCCAGAGGGGTCAAGGGTCACCATAGTTGTG
This sequence comes from Meriones unguiculatus, assembly GCF_030254825.1. Lineage (NCBI taxonomy): Eukaryota > Metazoa > Chordata > Mammalia > Rodentia > Muridae > Meriones > Meriones unguiculatus. The sequence goes on from NC_083353.1 coordinate 103,285,991, forward strand.
GCTATAGGCCTGTTATCTCCACCATGCCATGCCATCTGAGGTATCACAAAAATCTGTGGAACGTATAGCCGCCCCCCCCCATCAAAATGAGAATATTGCTGCTCATATAACAGGGCTGTGTGAGACAGCCTCCAGCCCTGAGCTTGGCATACAAAAACCACTCTGTCGCTATGTGAACTTGATGTGTGTTCCTTTAAGCTAGAAAGCAGCAACGAAAATGTCAAGTGTGGAAAGAAAGGCCATTCCTGTCTCCTGGGATGGCCCTGGCTGTCAAGCAGCCTTGGGTCAGCTAGGGCATCAGACGCCAGCCCTGGAAGGGAAAACAAAGAAAGGCCATGTGGCTGCAGTGGCCTCCCAGAAACTAATAAAAGGGACAGGAAGATGGGAAGAGTGGCAGGCAGGTGACTGGAGCCCCATCCATCACCCCAGGGTGGCCCTGACCTCTGGGGCAGTCCCAGTACCTCAGTGCTAAATTCATGTCACCATTTTACCCAAATAAGAAAGGACTCCGGGATGACCCCCAGGAGGGCACATTTCCCGTGCCACAGGACAAACACAACAGAAATAAGAGGTTACCAGCATATAGAGGTCACAGCACACTGTCCCCAGGGGATTAGGGGGGGCTATCTGTCACACACAGTGCTATCTAAGGTCACATAAGAATGGCTTCCCCATGCTATGTTATTCCTGCATTTCCCTATTCATAGCACAGCAAAACAAAACCCACAGATTCAACCTGAGGCCACCAGCCCACACAGGAATAACAGAAAGAAGTAAGTGCCCATAGCTCAGGCCCTGCCTCCGTGGCCCCATGGCCCCCTGCACCTGTCTCTAAGTCCTCAAGCAATCTGCTGCTGAGATTTGCCTTGCAAAGACAGATGGAGAGGTGGGGGTCTTTGCTCGCCAGCCACAAACTAATTTTCTCTTGCATAAAAAGAATCGTTCTTGTGAAGGAAAACATAGCTAACAGAGAAGCCCTCTCATCTTACGTCTTCCACAATGTTATTCTCTCTGGCTCAGAACCTTCTGTGTATTAACAGGGTCCCATTGTTATCCTCTCCAGAGAACCAGGATCTCAATGCACATATGCCCATCACATCACAGCCACATCTTGTCCCTTTCAGCGTGTGAGAGCCCCTCTGGACACTGGGAGAAAGAGCGGGCATTCAGTAGACACATGTGAACATCAGGTGTGCAAAGCATCCCATAAGTGCATGAGTGTATGTGGCTAGAATCTCACTTAAGCATGTATGAAAGACATTCAAACCTCTCCACCACCCAACTTCCCACCACACCCCTGCCTCTGGACCTCTCAGCTCTCTGCTTCAGTCCCTAGCCTTGGAGAGTTAAGTTCAGAGAGTTTGAGTGAGCTGAGCTGAGTCACCCAGCAATTAGGAGGCAGAGCTTGGAGCTGAATCTAGATCTAATTTGTTAGCCTAACCTAGTGGGAAGGGAAAAGCCATCTGTAAATTCATGGTCTGCTAAGCAGGCATAGCTTAAAGGGAAAAGATGCCACTGGGTATGCAAACACCTTCAATTCCAGGGTCCATGAAGATGTGCCTGTGTCACAGACCTCCCTAGGGTTCCTCATAAAAGTGTGGAGCCTCTCATTGCACCCCCAGAAACCATTCAATGACACTGTACCCATACAATCACATTCAGACCTCCTGACCCAATTTCCTTTTACATGTGGAAAAACAAAGGCTCAGAGATACTGTTTCTTGGCCCAAGACCACACAGTCAATCCAAACCAGAGCCCGAACTTGAACAACATCCCCCAATTCTCCATCTGCCGCTGCCCTGACCACCACCACATTGCTTGCTTACAGAGAGGAACCTTTTCTTTATTTAAACTCAGTCTGTTTCCTCTGAAACCTGTTTCCTTCCTCGGATTTTCACCAGCCCTTCAATCTCATTGTATTTCTTTCCTGCTAATGAGAGACTGAGGTCACCAAAGCTGTGACAACAGCAGTAATGAACAAGCAAGAGAGGATGAGAGGATGGAGATTTCAATGGTGATGCTGTGACATAGGCTGTATCTAAGAGCGTTGCAGAAGAATCCTGAGGTTCAAGCTTCTATGTGGATGGAGAAGGGGGTGGTCACTGCCACCTGGAGAAGGAAGGAAAGAAAGAACAAGAAAACATGGACAGGGCGCAGTAGGTACGGAAATGTCGTTGAGGTAGCTGTGGCTCTGCCTATCACCCCAAGGAACATAATAGAGAGCCTGTGGGCTGTTACCAACTGTCTTTCCAGAATGAAGGAAGAGAAAAGGAAGGAAGATAGGATGATCAGGACAGAGATATTGATGGAAGGCAGGTGAAGTGGAGCCAGATCTTGCTCCATGTTGGTTGTGAAAGTGGCCCGCTCCAACCCAGGCTCTACTCACTGTCATCCTCACTCGGGTCCCTGTCCATGGTCAAGACGTCCAGCCAAGTGAGAGCCTGTGCTTCTAAGGACTGAGGTTCCAGTCTGAGGGACTCCCCTCAGCCCCTCCCAGCCCATTGTTATCGATCTGCCCATAACAGAGGCAAAGCCGCCATGTGTCAGAGCAGAGCCCCGCCCTATGTCCCAGGTTCTTGAGAGTCCCCCAAGAGCCCTTCACTTGCCAAGCTCACGTGAAAGCTTTTAGAGACCTGGGTCCCTGCTGCATTCTGTGTAGAGTACTCACATCCTGCCATTGTTCCTAGCCAGGATTCAAATCCTTCTGTCTAACACAAGCTCAGCTCCCAGGCATCATGGTACTTACTCCATGCATCAGTTGAGGGCAAGCTTGCAAGTCCCTTAGCAGCACAGGGAACTAAGAAAACTTCCTCTTAAGGGGAAGAGCACATAGGTGCTAAGGCTGGCTGGGATCCCTGATGTCTGAGCAGCTGTCTCTTGAAGGCTTGGAGCAGGAGGGCACAGAGCACATCACAGACAAAGCCAGATCCCACCTCATTCTGTTACCATTCTACCTAGCCCCTGGGGAACACCTGTGGGGTTGTTTGGGGAGGTGTTCTGAGAATGGAAGACAGGACCTCAAGCATTTAGAGGCAAACTGTACCACTGAACTGAGCCCCAGGTTTCTCTGAATTGTGTGTGCATGCATGTAAAGTTGTGGGTGGGAGAGTGGGTTCGTGTGTGTGTGTGTGTGTGTGTGTGTGTGTGTGTGTGTGCATATGCTTGTATGCACCCATGTGGTGAAGGCAGAGGACTGTCGATTCTCAGACCCTGTCCACATTTTGTTTAAGATAGTCTCAGCAGACTGGAACTAGGTTAGTTGCAGGCTAGGCCAGCTAGCTAGGGATCCTCTCTCTGCCTCCAATCTCACCATTACCACAGTTATAAGCCCAAACCATCGCATCCGGCTTTTTATGTAGATTTTGGGAATCGAACTCTGGTCTTCATACTTACACAGCAAGTGCTTTACTGGCTGAGCCATCCCTCCAGCACCCTCTGCAGACTTGGAAAGGTCTTTACAAGCCTTTTTCAGTGAAGCAAAAATCTTTCATCCCTCAGCCTTGGCAGGTCATTCCACTCCTCCAGATGAGTCTAAATATTGACCACTGAAGTTGGTCTCCCAGTGATAGACGTAGAATGTTTGAAAATTATTCCCATTCTCCCCTGTGGCCTTAGCAGGCTTCCTCTGAGGCTGGGAGTATCTCTAACCAAGGTCATGCTGCTCTGGTCTGACATGATTTGCCTAGCCCACCAGTCCTCATGGAGATGTATCATGACAGTCCTTAACCAAGTCAGAGTCATTGACTTGGAATGACTCTGGAAAGCCTGCATTGAGTAGCCACAGTGTATAAGAGACAGCTCCTATGCTGTGTGAGCTACCTTTATTCTCTCTGTTGCCTTCCCCCTCCTCACTCACTGCCACCTCAGGAGGATGCTGGGATCAGCAGCAGAAATGCCTCACAAGCTTGACTTAAAAACAGAAAACTCAATCCTCATAGATAGGTTTTTAGTACGGGTAAAAGTGCCGGAGTTCCTCAGCATGAGAGTTGTAGACATTTTAGCTCTGCAGACATAGGAGTTTAAGAACAGCACCCCGAGTAAGGAGCACAGTCTTTGGGTGCTTGCATACACCAAGCAGTGTTTCCAAGCCAGGGGAAGGGCATCCATGCCTATAGATGACCATGGATGTGTGTGTATGTGTGTGAGCATGTTTGAGTTCAGACCTGACAGATGACAGACAGATGACAGACAGATCAACAGACAGGTACACAGATGACAGGCAGATAAACCAATGACAACATGGTTGTAGTTTAGTTAGAGTGTCCCGCCATTTTATCTGGGGTATTTCATGCGGCAAGCCATGCTAACCTAAACTTCTTTGGCATTTGGAAGAAGCAGTCATAGGGAGTGATTTCAACAGCAAGCAGGAGGGAGCGGAATATTAAGTAGGGCTGAGTACTGGGAGTTACAGAAATCTCAAGGCTGCAACACTATTGGTAACGCTATCTCTCAGGAACCAGGAAGTACCCATCAGCAAGAGCCACAGTCCTTTGCTATACCCCCCAAAAGTTTAAGAATTCATAATAGCTCTTAAAATGCATTAACAAATGGGGATTTAGCTCAGTGAAAGAGCTCTTGCCCAGCATGCACAGGAAGGAAAAGCTTCTAGAACCTTCTAATCTTGCTTAGGGATTAATAGGGGAGGAGACAGCGTGTGCCATAGCATGTCTGGGCAAGCTGGGCTCAATCACAGCCATTAACACGTCGCTTCCGTGCTGTGAGCAAGAGCAAGTACTGCCTATTTGAGAAATCAGATCCAGGTGAGGTTAAAGCTGCTCCCACTTCCCACCAGGACCACAGGGTGGGCAGGGTGGGGGAGATCCCTTTCAGCATGGTAATGGGCATTTTTGCATTCTTTCCGTATCCCTGAGTGTTGTGGCAGTTCTCTTTTCCGGTACCACAGCTCCTTAACACCTCGACCCCCATGAGTTCTTCCTGACACCTCACACTAAGCACACAAAAAAAACAAGCATCAAGAGAGCCAAGAGCTGCCCCCTCCCACGGGCTGACATCTGAACACCTTGTTTCTGGAACTCAACTCGGTTGTAGTACCCTCTACTCGGTCTGTAGATCCCAGAGTATGCCATGGTGGCAGGGAGTATTAGGAACTGGCTGGGCTCTCCCTGGCAGCCTAGAAGCCATCTTGTATGGCTGTCTTTGAATGTGACGGGAAGGAAGATGCCCAGAATGAGGATGGGGTGAAAGGGATTTCTAAAACTGTCTTTAAGTGTTTTAAAGTCTGTCCTGGGATAGAGGCAGCAAAATGAGTCCTGGGACATGATAGTGGGAGATATTCTAAAGGGGGCCTTTGTCTCCCCTACCAAACACCCACATCTGGGTGACCGCATAGGAGCTGACTAATGCATACACCAATAGTAGAACACAGTAGCTTGCGGCTTCAGAGCCAGGTAGAGCACGCTCAGAGCCCACCTGTGAACACTGGTTTGGGAGTAATACCTGAAGGACAGAGAGAAGGGCAATTGCCTGCTCAGCCTCACCTTCTGCCTGAGCCTGCCTGGCCAGTTCCCTCCACCATCAGCAGCTCGGCCCACTTTCTCCCTGAAACTACAGCTTCTGCAGGGAGCTGACAAGCACTGGCCTTTCTCCATTCAAATGCTGGCCACCACATCTGCCTAGAATTCCCACGTAGTTCTCTTCCTGGGGTGGTTCCAGGCTTCTGTTGCTCTGTAGGTGGACGCATGTCAAATATATGAATCCAAGATCCTTCTGAGGAGCCCTGACCAAGCCTGTGTGGGGCAGACCTCTGAGTGTAGATGGTTTTACAAGACAACAGGTGACTCCAGCTTGGGTAGTCTATACTGAAAAACACTAGATGCAGACAGACGGACTGACATAATACACGCACTGTTCTTCCATTCCTTAACAGTGTTACTTCAATAGGTAACCAATTAACACATGTTTATAACCACTCCAGAAACTGAGGGAGGAGGATTGGGACACGTTCAAGGCTACCCTAGTCTACATAGCCAGATCTATACTAGTCAGGGCTAGACTGCAAAGATCTTGTCTTGAAACAAAGTGAGTCAGTGGAATCAAGAGCTTTTCTCCTGAGGCTAGCCCACTCTGTGTGGGACTTTCTTCAGCTCAGATGAAAACCCAGGGGAAGCTAGGCGCCTAATGAGGTCCCCTCCTTCCAGCCCCAGGATACAACCTCACTTTCCTCCTCCAAGACACAGATCTAACAGGGCAATCATCTTTACAGCAGAGCTGAGAATTGGTCATTTTGCAATTGTGGAACATCTTCCCCAGTTCTGTGCCAGCCAGCGGCAGGTAAAACATGAGCAATTCCAGGACTTTCAAACAAAGACACGTCATTTTCTGCTTCACCTCTCCTTCTGATCCCCCCAAGTCTGCCTGAGAATTTACTCAGAATTTTCCATTATTCAGGGTTCATTTGTTGGCTCCCTGTGTGGAGAGGGGAAGGGCTTCAATTCTTGTTAGCAATAAACCATGTGCAAGAAGGTCGCAGCTGTGGTAACATAAACGTGTTTTTCTTCAAAAAGAAAAAAAAGTCATTGAAAACGTAACTTTTGCCATCTTACCATTTTTATGGGAACAGACTAGTATCAAAATGAGACTGTGGGGGCTGGGAAGATGGCTCAGAGAGCAAAGTGCCTGCTGTGTAAGGCTGAGTAGGCTGAGTTCAAGTTCCCAAAACACAAGTAAAAGCTAGGCATGGCAGAGCTCACCTTTAATGCCAGCACTGGGGAAGCAGAAATGAGGAGCTTGCTGACCAACACAGCGAGCCTAGCCTAGCAGTAAGCTCACACACATATATGCAGCCATGCACACACACAAGCACATATGTACTGCACGCAGACTGAGATTATGAACCATGAGCCCTAACTCTCCGCCTCCTTCCTGCCCCTGGGCGTCCGAGACCACTTTCTGTCTCCATGTACCTACCGGGTGCCAGGCTCTGCCCCATACCCCTTCAGCATCCATCTGAACCTAGATCCACCCAGAACCTGACAGGAGCCAACAATGTCCAGAAAATAATTTCTGCTTGGGCCTGGAATCCATGATAACATTGTTGTTGGCTTATCTGCAGGCTGGCGCATGGAGACCATGGTGCCCAGGGCAGAACCAAGACTGGCATGTAGGAAAATGCTCCTGACGCAAATAAGAAATGGTTCCAAGTGGGGTATTCCTGCCACACAGGGCACCTAAACACCTTCCTCTCTCTCTCTCTCTCTCTCTCTCTCTCTCTCTCTCTCTCTCTCTCTCTCTCTTTCTCTCTCTCTCTCTTTAGCCAGGGAGCCTGGCATATCTTGCAAGCTCAGCTTGCAACCTCCTGAGAGCACAGGAGGAAGAGGGACAGAGACTTCCACGTGCCCCTCAGATGCCAGAGATAAAGGGAACTGACCCTCAGAGAGGTTTCCTAATGTAAACTTTCACAACAACCCTGTAAAAGAGACATTGCTCTCTTTAGAGATGAGGATCAGGATGTAGCTCTCGGCCACTGCTCCAGTGCCAGGTGGGGCTACCATCCTCCCTGCCGTGATGATAATAAACTGTATTATAAGAGTTGCTGTGGCCATGGTGTCCCTTCAAGGCAATGAAACAGTAGCTAAGACGCTCCCTGTGTGTTCCCTTCTCCCCTAGATCACTGTGGTATATTCTCATTGGTCTCCCAGGGGCTATACGCTCTCCATCATCTAAACTGAGCACTTTAACAACTAAAAACTGCATACTATGTTCTGTCCCATTCCCAGCCTGACTGCCACCTCCAGGGGACAGGAAGTCAAGCTCTTGCCATGATCTTAAAGAACAAGCTGCACCTTCCCCTCTAGTGCCTCTGCCCTCATCTCTTTTCCACTCTTGATGTCATCCCTGGCAGTCTCCAACCTGCTCCTGGGCCACAGTAAGCATGCTGTAGCCACAGGACCTTTACGCATGCTAAGCCCTCTGCCTGGAATGCGCTTCCCCACCTCAGGCAAATCGTTAATTAGATATCACCTGCCCAGTGAGAATGTTCCTGCCCTTCACTGAAATTTCTTTTAGGTCAATGTATGCTTATTGCTTCATATTGTACATGTTTATGAGGTACATACATGTGTGTATGGTATAGACGATCTATGGTATACACATTTCAGTACATGCACACAGTATGTGTCAGGGTGGTCGGTGTTTCCCTGCCATCTTCTCTTTGTGTTTCAAGCCTTTGAACTTCTCTCTTCTAGATCATCATAAAATATGCAAATTGTTGTATAGACAGAGTTCCACATAGACAGAGTTCCCCCGGTGCCTGCTGTCCCAGTTGTGGCTCAACTGCTTGAGTCTCTCTCTCACACACAAAAGGAAGTTGATGCGTTTAGCATCTCTATGACAGCACGTTGTATTTGCCTGTTTCTAGCTTATTTTGCAACACAGATTGCCCTCAGCCTCCATCGTGTTGTTTAAAATTGAACGCCCACCACTGCAGCACTCACTCCCCCCTTTCCTCATCTCACTTCTATTCACAGAACACATTTGTCTATCTTCCTGTTGTTTTGTTTAAAATCTCTTGGCACCCCGTGATCTGGACGTAACTATGAAGACAAACAAGGGAGGGAACCAGATTTGGGGATACTTAGCCTCCTACAGCATGTTTGACACCCTGAACAGGACCTGGCAAATAACAGCCGCTGTACAAACCTGTGATGAACAGAGAGCAAGCTCGATATTATCATACAGGGACCGCATCTCCTCGGCGCCCCGTACTTCTGAGCTGTATTCTGCAAAGACGAGCTCTGTGCTTCCAATAGGACAACAGAAAGAAGAAAGACCATCCATCGTGCTGAGCATCCATAAGCCTCAGAGAGATTATCATTTTCAACACGGCAATGGGGTCTCAGAGCTGCTGTGTGCAGAGAGGCAAGGGAATGGTGCAGGGTTTGTGGGAATGGTGCAAGCCCTGCCCTTTGTGATCTGGTGGTTCTGGCTCCATCCTGGCCATGCCTATCGTCACTTTCCAGCAGGTCACTGCAAAAGGCCAGCCTGTGCACTGCAAGCTAAACCCACTGGATCTAGTTTCTAGTTTCCACAGCTCAGGCTACTGTCTTCTCTGGACTAGAAAACTGGACAGGGTCTCATGTGGGGGCTCTTGGCTGGCATAGAGGACAAAACTGCTTGTCATCAGCAAGCTGAAAGGCTAATCTCATAAGGCAGAAGGCTGCCTGGCAGTCATTCTACCCACGTCGCTCTGTCCCTCCATTTCTCTCTCCCTTCATACTAATCAGATCCATTTTTTTTTCCTCCAAAACCAATTCGGAATTTTAAAAGGCCAGACTATTTGATTGCTGAGATTTCCAAACACAAATTCAATTTGTTTTGCAAGGCGCCATCAGCCTTCACAAAAATCACCCACCAGCCTTGCACTGGGAGCTTTCAGCATCAAAGCCTCAGGTCTGGCCTGGGGAGTCATTGTCACTGTGGATCGGGAGGGTTGAAATATGAAATGCCCCCTACAAGGTTGGCCCCACCCACAGAGGGTAACGCTATTTTGGTAAAATAGTAGAAACTTTGAGAAGTAGGACTTGAGTGGATGGGTGTGTCCTTGGGAGCTGCCTCCTGCCCTGGCCACTTCTAGTATTTCCTCGGTCTGCTTCCTGTTTGCCACAATGTGAACACACACACACACACACACACACACACCACATCTCCTGCCACCATGATCAACAGACCCAAAGATCATGGACTTTAATCTCTGGAACCATGGGCTAAAATAAATCTCTCCTCTCCAAATGAGCATTTTGGGTCATGTCTATGCAAAAGTAACTCACCATTGCCCCTGGAGACCTTCTTATTGTGCACATAAGGAAATGGGAGGACTTGCCTAGTCACCTGCAGAGAGCACCCAGCTGTGGTACAGTGTCTTCCCTGATACGCATGCTGGCACCAAGCACTGATGTCCCAGATGTAAAGGACTCAACGCCACCAAGGGAAGGGAGAAGGAGCCAGGGACCAGGAATCAGGTGTGGTTCTACTCGTTGTTATAAGCCTTTTGTCTTTGCAGGGACCTTGGTGGGGACAGAAGCCATAAGTTTACATCGACCATGGCCCCGTGAAGGTGCCCCCAAACCAGGAGCCTGGAAGGAACATATATGAATCTCCTTATCGTCTTTCCAGAGAATGAGGCAGAGCTCTCCAAGGACCAGAGGGTCACAACAACTCCTAGGCAGTCTCAGTTTCTTCTATCTCCATGGAGATGGCTAGCTGTACCCCCCCACACACACACACACACCTCTCCATCCCACCTCTTGTGTGCATAGTAAAAAGGTAGGCCAGAGTTTTCTAAGGTCTCCTGAGGCCATGGTGAGTTACTTTTGCACAGATATGACCAAAATACTGATTTTGAGAGGGGAGATTAATTTTAACCCATGGTTCCAGAGAGTATAAAGTCCATGATCTTCAGGTCTGTTGATTTGGAGCCGGTGCCCAGCTCCTTCTTACCTCCTGGGTGCCCTTGAGTCCTTCACATCTGGGACATCAGGCTTAGTGCCAGCTTGTGTGCTATGGAAGAAACTGCACCACACCTGTGGTGAGGAAAAGCAGCATGGTATCAGGAGCAGGTGGCATGTCCCACACTCCCCATCCCACCTCTCAATCCCTTTAAGCACCAGGGGCCACTCCAAATGCGCTGGTGGGGTGGAAACCAGGAAAAGGTGGAGAAAAAGGGCCCATCACAGAGGAGAAACTGAGCAACTGAACCATCACAGGTACACTCAGGGCCCAGGGAATACCTCAATGCCCTTTCTCCCTCCCCTGCTGAGTCCCAGGCCAGACCCCAAGGAGGTACATAGCTCCTTTCTCCCCAGTGCCCCAGGGCCTCGAGTGTATGATGAGAGTCAGGGAATCCTTCTGACCCTAGAATGGACATGTACTTATCAGTCTTTAGAATCTTCCAAATAAATCAGCCACAGGCCTTTTATGTGGCAGCTACTTTTCCCACAGTCTAACACTGGTGATCATAATGCCTACTCACCTAACAAAACTCTGACTCCTATTTTTGCAGACTATCCTACTTGCACATGTACACACACACACACACGATAAGAGAGAAGTAGCAAAATCTTCACCTGTCTGCACTAGAATCTGAATAATTCAAATACAAACTTCAAATCCTCGATGGCTCCCTATCACCCCTACTAGCCTTATTCTTTATGCTTTCCTCCACCCCCGGGTTCTTGTCCACACTCCACTCCTGTATGCCCCCGGTATGCTCTAAGTCACAAACCAAGCCCTGGTGTATATAGTCTCCCCACCTGAAGATCTGCCCCCTTGGTTCACTGCCTATCAAATTCATCTCCCTAGGACCTTCTCAGCTTCCTTCTCCTATGAAGCCTTCCTTGATGTCCATGAGCAAAGCGCGTGTTCACTCCTTTCTGCGGGCTCCTCTCTGCAAGGCTATGGATGTGAGAATAGGGCTGATTGATTTCCCCTGAGAATAGGGAAGAGGACATCCCTGCTCTGGTTAGGACTATGATGAGGATGACTCCTCCTGAGGACCAGCTACTTGAGTGGCTGTGCTGCTCTGTGACACCTCACTTTAGAACTAGCTCAACGTTCAACTGACTTGGCAGTCCAACATAGAGGGGCATACATACACCTGCAGTCTCAGCACTCGGGGAGCCCAGGCAGGAGGATCTAGGCTACACAATAAGACAGTAGCTCCAAATTCAGTGTCTCAAAAAAAAAAAAAAAAAAAAGTGGGAAGGGACTGAGGAATTCATCCAGAATCAACTTCACATTTACACATACCCACATGCATGCATAACACGTTCCGAAGAGACATATTCGGATTTAGTGACCTTCAACTCAAGAAGTATGCATCTCACTAACGATGACCACAGAATCTAACATCAGTCACACACCTCAGAGCCTAAGCAGGAAGGACACCCAAAGGTCACCTGCCCAGATGCCCCATATTCCTTGTTTCTTCTTTAGCTCCAGGATTCTTCTTGATACTTACAAAAAAAAAAAAAATACCATAACATCACGAAAAAAATTTAAAAAAACATGTATGCACAAACAAAAACATTAAAAGTTAAAACTTATAACTACCCCACTTCTAATGCATATGTAAATCCAAATGCATATTTGAATGTAAATTAGAATTTCTATAAAGCAAAAAGGAGGTCATATGAGAAATAGCGCTCAGAATTATTTGTTGAAAAATTAAAATATATTATGAACATTTTTCTATGTCAGCGTGTATAATATATAACAATATACATATAATATTATATAACTTATATCTAAGCCGGTTGATTTTGTTGCTGGTTTTGTAGCAGGTTTTTACCTTTTCCTTCCATAAAGCCCTGGGCTAGAGCGCAATAAAATAAAAAACAAAAACAGATCTTGTTTACAAACAAGTTCTTACTCATAATTCTCATTTCCTATTCTTTTTTTCAAACATGAATTTTTATTTTCTCTTTTGTTATTAATTACAGTTTATTCACTTTGTATCTCACCTAAAGCTCCCCCCTCCTCTCCTTCCAAATCCACCCTCCCTCCCTCTTTCCCACACATATCCCCCCCCCCCAGTCACCTGATAGGGAAGGTCTTCCTCCCCTTTCTTCTGATCCTAGTCTATCAGGTCTCATCGGGACTGGCTGCATTGTCTTCCTCTGTACCCTGGTAAGGCTGCACCCTCCTGAGGGGGAAGTGACCAAAGAACAGGCCAATCAGTTCATGTCAGAGAACTGTCAGTTCATGTTCCCATTACTATGGAACCCACCTGGACACTGAACTGCCATGGGCTACATCTGTGCAGGGGTTCTAGGTTATCTCCGTGAATGGTCCTTGGTTAGGGATCAGATTCAATCATTTCCTATTCTAATATGACTTTTTATATTTCACAAATTTTATTGGAATATCACACATGCCCCAAAACCACACATACAACTTGATGAGTTTTCACAAAATAACCCCACCCATGTGGCCAACACTCAGATGCAGAAAAGAATATGGGTCAGGCCCTCACTGCTTCCCAAAGCCCAACTGATCCCAGTCCCAAAAGCCTGCCTCCATACCCCATCCCAGTCCCAAAGCCTGCCTCCCCACCCATCCAAGGACAACTTTCTGCTGACTCCAGTGCACAGCTCACATCTGTCTGCTGTTGGTGGCACAGGGCAGAGATCCACACAATCCACTCAGGCCTCAGACCAGGAGTTTCAAGATAAAAGCTGATTTTCTCACAGCTCTGAAGACCAGTGGGAGCTAAAGGAGCCAGTGTGGGTAGGAACTAGGGAGGGCCCAAGTTCTGGTATGCAGGAAGCTGTCTGCTTGCTTGCTGTGTCCTCAGGCCAGGCAAAGATGGAAACACACAGAGACAAAGTCAGAAATACAGAGATAGAAACACACAGATTAAGAGCACTAATCCTACAATTAGAGCCCCACCCTCATAGCCTCATCTCATGATGATTCTTTCAGACAAGCCCTATCTCCAAACACCTTGAGGATTAGGGCTTCCCTGCTTGAACCAGGAGACAGGTTAAGCTATAAAGGGACCCCTTGCTTGACTCCCATGGACTAATATGATGTGAGAATCTTCCATTGTGTCTCTGCCTCATTTTTTTTTTTTTGTATTTGTTTCCTTTGGTTGTTTGGTTAGTTGGTTGGCTGGCTAGTTAGCTGGTTGGTTAGTTTTCTGGCTGTTTGGTTAGTTGACTGGTTGGTTGATTGGTTGGTTGTCTGGCTGGCTGGTTGATTGGTGGGTGGGTGGGTTGGTTGGTTTTTGGAAGGGTTGCTAGTTGATTGGTGGGTTCGCTTTACTGATTGGTTGGTAGGTTGGCTGGTTGTTTGGTTTTACTGGTTAGTTGGTTGGTGTTCTGACACAGGATCTTGCTCTGTAGTCCAGACTGACCTGGAACTTATGATCATCTTCCTATCCCATCCTTCTAAGTGCTGAGATTGGAATCACGAGCAACCCTGTCCAGTGCCTACTCGCTGTGAACACTCCATAGTACCCTATCTTAGAAATGTTCAATGATGCGTTTAGCTTTTTCCCCTCTTAATGGATACCCACCTTCTTTCCTATTGTTTCCAGTTACTGTCATGATCTTTAACAATCTATGAACATATGTGCCTTTCCTTAGAACAGACAACCTAGGAACAACTGGCTCGTTTTACAGACAGATGCTGGTGCCTGGGGAGCAGGAGTGTCTCAGTGGGCAGAATTCTCAAGGTCATCTCCAAGAGCACAAGGCTGGCAGCACAAGGCCCTTATTTCCATCCCTGACAGGCTGGCTCACACACCCCTCTCTTCTGTACACTGTTGAAAACACTGGCCTGAAAATTAAGCACACATCTTCATTGAAACCCCAGAACTGTGTACAGACAGTTTTTAACAGGCATTAGAGCTGCCAGCTTCCACAAAGGCCACTCCACTCCACCTGTTTACAGAAAGGCAGGTCACCTAATCACTGGGTCTCGTCACCTTTCAGCTTTGGTCCCCAGAAAGCCCTCAGTGAGTTTGAAGCTGGAAGCCTCCAGCTCTAGTCAACAGGACTGCCTAGACAGACAAACACAGACTACATTTTTACAAGCTCATTCTGTTTTTTCCCAAGCCCAAGGTACTGGGGAATTTTTAAGAACACCTTCCCACACCCCATGCTCTTTCTTCCTTCCCCATGCAACCACTGGCGCACAGGAGAAACTGAATTTCAAAAGAATATTATTCCAATGAAATATAAAACTGTGCCACCAGAAACCAAGGGCCTGCGTTGTTTTGGTTTTTAACAACATGTGCCCCACTTTAAGTGATCAAGGGGAGAGGGAGTTGTCGGGTCCGTGCAATGCTCAGAATACACAGCTCAAAAGGACTCACATTTGAGTTGACAATGGAAAAACTTCAACCTCTGGGGACAGATGCCCCCCACAGTTCCCACCCCCTGCTGAATTTCTTTCTAGCCATTTGGTCTCCCCAGGAGCCGGGGAAGAAGGCTAGTCGAGACTCATTTTCATCCCTATTCCTACAACACAGAGCAATGCAACCTTCCAGAGTCACACTGAAGACTTATATTGGGTGTCCCCTTTGTCCCCCTAGCTGTCCTGACCTGGGTCCTCTATGTCCCCTAAGCCCTAAGGCTACAAGACATTTATTTTCTTTCCTTTCATTTGTTAAGTATAATTTCAAAATGCCCAAGGAACAGGAAAGGGATCCAGGAGCTATGGACTATGTGTTCAGACCGTGGAGGAGCCCAGTGTCCACCAGGAAACTGGGATGGGGAATGGAAACGAAGTCAGTTCAGTGCTCTGGCAATTCCACCCTTGTCTTTCAGCACGAGCAACTAAAGAACCATTTGAGTCTGAACTTTAAGCATGGCTCCCATGATCTCAAACTCCCTCTGGGCTTCAGTTTGCCTGCTTGCACAATCATGCCACAGAAAGGAGACCTCTAGAAACTCTCTTTCCCAAACTCCAAAACAGAGGATGGGGAAACTGGTTCTGACTGAGCTTGAGCCAGGGTTTGTTGGTTTAGTAGTCTATCTCTCAGTTCTTGGCCCCCTTGGTGATTCCAGGCCAAGACTGGCTGCAGAATGATGAAAAGCAGCCATTCTACTCCTGTGAGTAACTATAACAATCCTTGAGACCAGAAGACACCATGGAGAGCAAGGAAGATGTGGTCCTTACTGTGCTAGGAAGGAAAAGAGGCCACAAGCTTCATACACATCTCATTTAACTCTTACTACATCCTGAGGTGAGAATTTAAACCATGCCCAGTTCAAAAGTCAGGACTCTGAGGCACAGGAGGAAAATGCTATATCCAGGTCTTCCAGGAGGAAAACAGTAGAATCATGATTAGAGTATGTGTTCCTTGGCCTCCCCAACTTCTCCATCTCCTCTTTCACAGAATTTCAAATCATAATAGCATCTTCAAATCTTAATGGCATCTCTTTTTAAGTATCTCTTTCTTTCTTGACTCTAAATTCTGAGGTAATATCTAATGGTCCTCTGTAATCCCCATACTACTCTCAGTGTTGCTGAATGGAAGGAAAGATGGATGAATGGACTTATGGTAAGACAGACAGAGGGACAGAGGCATATAGGTAGATGGGCAAATGGAAGGCTGGATGGATAGGTAGACAGGTGAGTGGAGAGATAGGTAGGAGGATGCATGGATGGGTAAGTGGTGAATGAATGGATGGATATATGAAAGAACAGACAGATAGATGGACAAATGGATGGGTAGATAATCAATCTTATAGGCAGTAAGAAGGCACTAAAGACTTGAAAGAAGGAGACTACACACAGTCACAAACTAGGACCAACCTTCAAGAAGCTCCCAACCCACTCAGAAAGGGACTTCATGGTCTCACAAAACATCTCTAGTCCTGAAATGTCACTTGTACAGACAGAGATTGTGACAGAAGCTGGATAAGAAGGATGGCCCCATGTTCTAGGTGGGAAGATGTTAGGAGACAGCCTAGAGGAGCTATGGCTGAGGCTGGCACTGAAGCATAGCAGGAATCGGATGAACACAGAGGAGGGAAACAAAAGCTAACTGTAAAGACCATGGTCTTCCTGGTATATCCCTCCAAGGGGAGAGCAGCCTCCATGCTTCTGCTCTGCAGGTTCCTGACACCCTACTTTCCTCTTTTTCATCAAGAGTTGGTTCCATGACACCCCCTCACCCTAGAGCATACTGACACTACCTGCAGATACCCACACTCTGTGGGGATCTATAGTCTCTTCAACAAGAGGTGGCCAGGAACGCAGACATCCCCATAATGATTTAGCCATGCTGGAGCCCAAGAGGCAAAGTCATGGCCTGGGCCAAAGCTATTGCTATGAGGTTTCCGGTCCACTCCTTGCTTCCATTCCCCTTCAGGGCAGGCATGGAAAGTGGCAAGAAGGGCACAGACTCTGTTGTAAGTAGCCAAACCACTTCCTAGCTGGGTAACTCTGGGTGAGTCACTTAACCTCTCTGAGTTTCAGCTTCACAAATGGAAAGTGGGGTTGTCCCTCGCTGAGACATTTCAGGGTAAAAGACAGTGAACAGAAAGTATTCAGTCGACACAGAGTCTAACAGCCATGAACAGGAGCCACTGCTATGACAGGCTAGCCATTACCATTGTTATATTGGGGAATAAAACTAAATCCTCCTGGCTTCTTGCTAGAGCAGTTTAGATGCTCTCCAAGTCTCCAGCTGGGAGAGAACGAGGAGGACATGTGGCCTTTCCAGCCACAGACATCTCTAGGTGATCCATATCTACTGGGACTAACCACTAGCCTGGGTGCGGGGTGGGTAGGGCAGGCTCTGAGACTCTCTGACGCATTCTTGGGCTCCCCGGGGGTAAAAATAGCTTTGCTTTGTTCTCCTGGGCACACACCCACTGGACTGGCAGCATGCCCACTGGACGGCAAGCGGTGGGCTATTTCAGGCTGCAAAAACAAGCCTCTGCCAAGCCCCGACCTCGGGCCCCCAGAGAGCGGTATTAATAACCCACTATCTCATTCTCCCAGGCTGCAAAGAAAAGAAAGAAAGCAGAGCTCTGAGGCTGACCAGCCCTTGTGTCCCCTACAATTCCAGCTGACAATGCCCACGACGGGACACTCGAATGTCATAGTCCTGCAAGTAAAACAAAACACACAAAGCCCACAGTCGTCATAGTAACAATAACAGCCGCAAATTGTTCTGAGATGTTTTCACTGGCTTCCTGCTGCCCCTGCTCCTACTTCAGGGGCTCATCACTCCTTTCTGTCATACACTCCTCATGCCTTATGTCATACTGGAGCTTCTTCTCTATCTGTTCTTACTCTGGTGCATCATCCTAAGGCTTCCCACCTCTTCTCCACCCACCTAACTCCTCCCACCACACAACTCTCCTCCAGCAAGTTTTCCTCCATCTCCCCTTACCCAAAATGGAGTGACTCTTTCCTATCCAACCTTCTGTCAGACCCAGAGTCCATGAACATGGGACACCTCAGCACAGGTGACCTTGCAAGACAGAGATGTCAATGTCTATGCTGTGTCATCTCAGCTTGATGGTTAGATGCTTCCTGAAACAGTGGTTGCTCTCAGCCTCCTGTGTGTCCATTCATGGGGCATCTCTGCTCTGTGCACATCCCCCAGTCATAGGATCAAGTGTCTATCTGTCTACTCATGAGATATGCACACATGCATCCTGAATATTATGTTACCGTACAAGTTCTCTACAGTGAAGAGCTACACAAGTTGGTCAGACACTGTTGCATTTACTTTCTTTGGGAAGACTTGAACAAATGTTGTTTCACTCCAGATGGGGCATCGGGAACAGACTGAGTCCACTCAAGTCCAACCAGATAGACCCATGACTTTTCTAGACTTACTTATAAAGAGGATACTTAGAGCAAGGTAGGTGACCCCAAAGCATTATTGCAAGCCTCACTCTCTCATGGATGATGACCTCGTGGAAGCTGCAACATGGTGTTCCTCCCCCCCCCCATTTTAGTCAGTCTTCCATTCCCACTATAGTCCAGCATCTCCCAAGATGACTTGAAACTGGCAGGCACAAGGCAGAAGGGAGTCATGGCTAGAATCCCAAGTGAAAATTCCGTGACCCTCTCCTTTTCCTTCTTTCTATGTGGAGTGTTGACAGCCCCATTATCATTGTCATAGACCTAGATATCACTGCACTGCCCTTTTTATTTTGTTGCCATGGCTACCAAGTCATGGTGATCTCCACCCCCAAGGGGTCAATAGGATGATCATATTATGCCCATAGGAAAGATTCATATAAAAACAGATTCATGCGGTCACAGGAGAGAAAAGCAGGGGGAAATTTTACAACAGCCAATAAACAGTATAGAAGAAAAGGTGCCAGGGTCATAGGTATCATCCCAGGAGAGGCGACACCTGCACTTGTTCTTAAAGGTCTTAATGACAGAGTGGAGGTTAACAGGCGACAAGAGAAAACATTCTTCAAGTCTGAAGACAGCCCTGGAAGGCCTGGCTAACACCCCACCCCCTCCTCATCTCCTTCAGGTCTGGGTCAGTCAGATGTCTGCAAGGAAAGCTGGCACCCAGTCAGGATCACAGACAAAGGGCTTTAGAGAAGCCTGCCACTCTTAACAGAGGACTGAATTCTGGATTCCGGCACCCACATTGGACAATGCACAAGTGCTGCACACAGAAATAAATAAAATTTACTTATCTTTTTAAAGTACCTGCTTTCACAGAAACAGCCATACATAGAGGGGTGGGGTGACACAGGGCAGTGTAGTGATCTGGCTAGTTTCAGTGGAGATTCTGGCTCTAAAAGAGTGAAAGAATTTATCACAGTACAGGAGAGCAGGAGAGAGGCCCTGGCCAGAGCAGGAGCTTTTTGTCCTAGGACAGACAGCCCAGCACTGACCCATCGGTACCTCTAACATCAGCTTCTTCTAGCCTCCCCAAGAATTCCTCACATTGAACATCCCAGTGACAGCAAGGAACCCAGGCCAGTGAGCAGGGTAGGAAGGGTAAAGATGATTCGAGAGAGCTAGACCAGGCTGTCAAGGCTTGTCCAGTTAGCTATGTATCCCTGGCTTCTATGTTCCTTGACTAACCACTGTCCCCAAACCTACCCTGGTCCTTCATGTCCCTGTGCCTTCGCATCTTCTGCTCGCTCTCTTTGGATCTCCTTTGCTCAGCCTCCCAGCCATCAGAACTTCATGCATCTGTAAACCATACATGGAGTCTCCTTTTTCCTCACCTGCCCACAAAGCACCAACCTTCTTTGGCACCTGCACTACCTCACTTTCTCTATGCCTTCTTTCCCTCGAGTCAAGACTGGGGGATACAGCTGATTTATCTTTAAAAGCCTGAAGTGCGGCCTCCTTAAGTCACAGTCTCAGAACCTGTCAGCACTATAAAGGGGTAAGTGCAAACTCACACATTCCCCAGCCAGTGTCATGGTTGCAAGCACCTGAGATCATTGACCAAGACAGAAGACTTAATTACTTACAGAATCAGCAGGAGCCAAGTCACCAGCATTTACAGGACCACATGAAGAGGACCAGATGACAATGCACACACAGCACCCCACATTGCTGGAGAGCCATGCTGAGCATCAGGAATCCACATATTTCCTAACGGGAAATTGGCCTGCCTGAAACTGTCACCAGAGGATGCTAGTCATGTACCATGTAGAACATAGGGCAGAAAGTGTCTTCACTCACAAGAGAGGCCCATAGGGACCTGTCCTCCTGACAAAACTTGGTAGAAGACACCTTGGGTATGACTCTGCCCTCCTGAAACCCAGATTAACAGTGAGAATGAAGGGTGCCCCAGGTAAGTGCCTCCACGATTCTGCCTTCCTGAGGATGCTGCCACCCATACCAGAGCTGTTGTCCCTGACAAGAGAAGGAGCCATTAACATGAGGTGGTCAGGGAGGTGTGCTGTGTTCACCCCCGAGAGTAACCTGAGCAAGCAACAGCAGGTACTGAGCACGGGAGCAACAGAGAGGTAAGGAAGAAAAACAGACATGGAGAAGGAGAAGGAGGATGAGAGCAGACCAGGAGGGCATGCCCTGCTCAGAGGCAGCCGACAGAATTCCAGCTAGGAAGTCAGAGGGCATCATTACCTTCCCCCAGCTGCATGGACCACTTAGGCAGATGTCACTTTCTGACTCTGACTCTGGTCCCCATCCCAAGCAAGAAAAAGGGATGAGATGACATCCATGTGCCCGAACATGGCCCAAGGCTCAACGTGGTACTGAGTTGGGATCAATCATTGTCCACCAAAAGCCGAGATGAATGTGTCACTATGTATTCTTTCCAAATGTAAAACAAGTACCAGGGTCACATTTAAACTCTGGTCTCTGTAGAGATGGGGTAGAGATGGGGGGAGGCTCTCTATGAAGCATCATACAAAGATACAAACACACACAACAAGCAAACAAAAACAAACAAACAGTGGCAGAAACCAAAGCAGCCTGTTCAATGTTCACGGGAGTTCAATGCCAGACACCAAGCCTGGATTTCTCATGTACAGTCCCACCTAATCTTCCTCAGGGATGGAGACATCCATAAGTACCTTCTCCACTTAACAAACTGAAAGCTGCAGTTCGTGAAGGCAAAACAACTTTGTTTCAAGTTTTAAGCCAAGCATCAAGTGTCAAGTGTCAAGCCAAGTCTAAGCCCAAAGGCCAATTTTTACAACACATGAATCTACTGCAAGGAGCCTTGGGAATCATCAACCATCCCATTCAACAGTCAGGCAACATACCAGAGGACAAGGGCTGGGAGAACAGTAGGTAAAGTATTTGCCACACAATCATGGGGACCTGAGTTCAGATCCCCAACACCCAAATAAAAGCCAGGTGTGCCTGTAATCCCAATTTGGGCTGGCAGAAGCAAAAGGGTCTCTGGGGCTTGCTGCCTAGCTAACTTAACCAGTTAATATAAGCTCCAGATTAATGAAGAACCAGATCTCAAAAATGAGGTGGAGAGTGATAAAGACATCTCAGTGTCGACACATGGCCTCCACACGCATGTACACATTGCACATTATACAGACCCCATGAAGATACATGCATACATGATAGAGAAAAAATAAACACAAAAATGCCATGAAAACATGGAAGAAAATTAAGAAGTTGGGTTGGGAGTAGGGCATGGGTGGCAACCATCTGTCCCAGACAGGTGCTATATGGCTAGGAAGGTTATTTCCAATTCGATCAAGGAAGTCCAAGAATTCCAAGAGCAATACAAGCAGCACTGTCCACCAGGGGTCGCCGGGAAGTCACTAACTGGTTATGTATGCCATCTTGTCCAAAGCCATCCTTTCCTCAGGTAGGGTCTCTAGATAAGCAGTTCCCAGGAGTACAACTAATGACCTACATGGTGCCATAAAAAACACACACATGGCAACTTATTAATACCCTTAATTTAATAATACCTCTTCTAAACATTTGTTTTCTACTTGTTTTACTGGAACAAATAAGAGATTTGCTTTCTTCCCAAGACAGAAATATATTTTCCCTTGGTTAAAAAAGGAGGGATTTACCCCAGCAGTGGTGCCACACACCATTAACCACTTGGAAGGCAGAGGCAGGCGGATGTCCATCAGTTCAAGGCTAGCCTAGTCTACAGAGTGAGCTCCAGGACAGCCAAGGTTACACAGAGAAACCCTGTCTCGAGAAAGAAAGAAAGTAAGAAAGAAAGAAGGAAGGAAGGGAGGGAGGGAGAGAGGGAGAGAGGGAGAAAGGGAGGGAGGGAGGGAGGGAGGGAGGGAGGGAGGGAGGGAGGGAGAGAGGGAGGGAGGAAGAGAAAAAGAGACATAGTCTGTGATTTGTTTTTTTAATTCCAAAATACACCTTCCTGTGGAAGGGCTTAAAGACAATCAGTGAAGACTGCTGGCCCAGGTCAATCATTGTCTGCTGAGCAGGGTGGCCTTCAGAAGGCAGTGTGCACATCCACACTCTGAAACAGTCGAAAAAAAGGCAAGAAGCTGCTTGCAACTAGTTGGAACTGATGTGTTTCAGATGCCGAAAGAAAAGGAGAAAAGGGGAGGAAACAGACACAAAAAAAAAAAAATGGAGGCTGAGGATATAGCTTCGTTGATAAATGGCCTGTCTGCATGCACACAATCCTGGGTTTGACCCCCAGTACTACAAAAACCAGCAGTATATGGTGCACACCTGAACTTGAACCCTGGCACTCGGTAGGGGGAGGAAAGTCAGGAGTGCAAGTCATCTCATGCTACAGAGCAAGTTGAGGCCAACCTGGGATACATGAGGACCTGTCTCAAAATAGAAAGAAAGAAAGAAAGAAAGAAAGAAAGAAAGAAAGAAAGAAAGAAAGAAAGAAAGAAAGAAAGAAAAGAAAAGAAAAGAAAAGAAAAGAAAAGAAAAGAAAAGAAAAGAAAAGAAAAGAAAAGAAAAAGAGGAAAGATAAAGGAAGGAACGGGAGGATAAAAGAAGAAAGAATAGAGGGATAGGAAGAGCACAAAATGCCTGGCCCAAAAGGTGTGGGTCCTCTATCTTATTTCCACTATAAGGATCCATAGTAGCACAGCCTGCTGAACTCAAAGTCTGCAGGGAAACCAAAATTTAATACAGCTTGTTCAACATCTCTAATTAGGAAAGAGATAGTCTGACTACAGTTGAATCTTAAATAAGAATAAAAATGAATCTTACTGGAAAGGGAAGAGGTCCTCCCCTATCAGTGGACTTGGAAAGGGACAGGGAGGAGATGAGGGAAGGAAGGCAGGAATGGGAGAGAATGAGGGAGGGGGCTATGGCTGGGATACAAAGTAAATAACCTGTGATTAATATTAAAAAAATAAAAATTAAAAAAAAAATGAATCTTACTACCAAAGACCATAAGCTCTGGGAAAGATTGCAGAGATCACAAAGGCTATTCCCTGAACCATCAACCCTAAACCAAACAACCCCTCCCTCCTTTAATATTCCTGGGAAAATCTAAACAAATTAAATGCCACCAGGTAAGGAAAGGCAAGGCTGTGGCAATTTTAGAAGGAAAACGTTTGTTCTTCCTATAAGAGAAATGTTATTTCTTGTGTGCCCAGGTCTATTCTGTTTTGTCAAAGTGGTCACTGAGGGGCTGGAAAGATGGGAAACAACTAAGAGATGCTCTTTCAAAAGGACCCGAGTTCAGGTCCCAGCACCCACACCAGACAGCACACAACTACCTCTAACTCCAGCTTCAAGGGCTCAGACACCTTCTTCCAGCCTCCACAGGCACCACTGGAACACACTCACACACACACACACACACACAGAGAGAGAGAGAGAGAGAGAGAGAGAGAGAGAGAGAGAAAGAGAGAGAGGGAGAAGAGGATGAAAGACACAAATAAAACTGATCAAAGTATATATTTTAAATGGTAGCCAAAGTATCGCCAGGATAATTTTCAATAATGAGGCTGCTAATGGTCGGGGGTTTTTTTTGATGCCAAAAAGGATAAACACACAGAAAATGCTTCTTTGTACTCAATAGATCAGAGGAACTTAGCCTCCCCCTCATCCCCCAATCTTTAAAGCAAATTATTTTCTAGTTCTAACCCTGTCATAGATTTTTCATTTTTGTTCATGGATAAGTACATTAAAATATATTTGACAGTGAAAGTATAAAATCTAATGTGACGCTCCATGGCTTCCATTTCAAATGGCCACTCTAACTGTGGAGGAGTTCATTGGGGTGTATGGTCTTTGGGTCTTATGAATTTCAGCATCTGACTTGTCATTTACAACATCTTTTGTAATGAAGTTTTTTCCAATCTTTCATAAAGGCAAATGTTACTGCATTATCTTCTGGATTAGGTCAAGCCTAGTTCCAAGAATACCTTTGGGAAATCTGGCAAAGATGGAGGGCAGATGAAGAAGGAATTCCCTGCAGGAAGTCAAATGTGCCTTCCAGCCAGAATATTGACTTAGGTTGCTGCTGCTGTTACACAGTGTCCCAGACTGCATAATCTATATGGAAAGAAGTTCAGTCGGGTCGTGGTTACACACGCTCAGGCGGCTGCACCTGGCAAGGCACTGGTGCTGTTTCATCAAGTAAAGGAAGTGGGGAGGAAGGAGAAGGCATTCCTGTTGGAAGAGAGATGAACCTTCATCGTGTCTAATCTTTAGGGCTTCCATGACCCACATGCTGCATCACCGATGCACGGAGGAATGACAGTTCTACCTTGTGATGGAAGCACATTCAGACCGCAGCATTATTGGAGGAGGGGTATAAGCATTACCAAATCTAAACACTAACAGATACTTAGGACTCATGCAGTGCACCTATGAATAGAGGTGATCTGTGATTTCTGATCCTGTGCAACTCTGAGACATGGAATAGATGGGCAGCTGGTCACAGTCTCGTGTTTCAAGTGTTCAGCTCAGACAGGCCTACTCTCTTGGTCTGGGCTCCCCAGCAGCAGGTGCTTGAAGAAAACACAACTGTGAGAAGTTTAGGAGACAAGTAGAGGCAGTGAGAATACAAAGCAAGGGAAGAGAGAAGGAAAGCAAGACAGGGTAGTTCACCATCGAACCATGGGTGCTGACTTGCAGGGGAGTGAGGAGGCTTTGTGCCCAGACCCTGAAGTCATTAGATTCAAACTCCTAGAAGTCATATCTTCTTGTGACTGTGGACAAAAGTTCAAGGATTGTCCTGGAGGAAAGCAGCAGGTGTAAGCATCCTCGGTCAATAATCTCTTTTAGGAAGCGCCACCAACTTAGAACCAAGTCTTCGAACACATGGTCATTTGGGAGAGCTCTCTCAATCAAATCAGGAACACTAAATACATTAGTGCCAAATGACAGAAGCAGGTTGAGGTCCATTGACATTGTTGAAAATTCTGGCCAGGCCTAGGCAAAACTTCATGTAATGATGGTATTTTATAAACATCAAGCCAATGGCTCAGACATGAATTTTTTAAACATTTTCTATAATTGAACCATCATGTTTTTATAAGGACAAAATGTTTGCATGTCCAGTAAGAACACCACAATTCTTAACTTGTGATAGTCTTGATTCTGAGCCAGGTCATCAGGAGCTATTTGTTGGTGCTATGCAGTATGACAGCATGCCAAGCGCAAAGCGTGCATCTTGTGCGATCAAAACCACGGCTACAGCAGAGTCTCATGATGCAACACGGGTAAGTATCACCAGAAACAACTGGGATTCATTACCAATTTGATTCTGAATTAAGTCTTGTCATTGAACATCTGGAAACTTCTCACAACCCCCACATTCCGTTCTATTACCCATATGGAGCCATGATGCACAGCGTAAATGGCTGAGTTTTAAATCATCTGCATATTGCTTATCGCACCTACCTCAGTGTACAAACATATGAAGAGCGTCCTAAAGTGACAAAGGAAATAGGCTATGTGTCTTTAACACTGGTGCAAAGTTTTTGGAATAATTACAATCAAGAAATTGTTGAATCTGTAGTTGTGGAACTGACAGGCAACAGAGGGATGACTGTGTGTGTGAGTGTGGGTTTGTGCACAAGCTTATCATCCTTGGAAGCCAGGAGAATGCATAGGATCTCCTAAAGCTGAAATTATAGGCAGTTGTGAGCTGCCTGATATAGGTGCTGGGAGCTAAATTATAGTTCTCTGCAAGAGCCATGTATGCTCTTAACTACTGAGCCATCTCTCCAGCCACAGAAGCTACATACTTGAACACCTGGATATTGGATATTCCAAAATTAGAGTGACTGTGGCCTCTGTCAGCTCCAGCCAGGTTAAGAGTTCAGCTGGCAATAAAGACACCCAACTATCCAAGATCAATGACCTAGGGTTCCCACCTGTGCCCTCTTCAGAAGCAGGGTTCTGCCCATGCTGTTCTTCACTCTAATGCTAGGGACAAACAAGACACTTACAATCTTTTCTTTTCTGTTTGTTTGTTCTGAGGTGTTTTTTGTTTTTGTTTTTTTATCCAAGGTGTTGATCTTGAACCCAGCATTGCTCAGACAGAATCGGAAGCGGCCCAGTCTTCCCCCCTCCTTGTTATTCTTTAGGTTTTGACAGTGCTTCACATTATCAGCAGGCGTGGGCTCTGGGGCTCTGGGGCTCTGGGGCTCTGGGGCTCTGGGGGCACAGCGGCTTCTTCAATACAGCAGGCACAAACACTACCCATGAGCACAATTTTCCCACATTGGTGATAAATAGACCTTGAAATTTGATACTTTTCTTCACTGAAGCCATCTTTTCAGCCTTCAGCTGTAAAATGAGATCCTACAATATTCCGAGTTTATAATTCCCCCCCCCACACACACACATAATTGAAGTTTTGGCAATACCCAGGTTCACAGACTTCACAAATCTCCCTAGAATCATCAGGTTCTTATTATTTTTCTGATAAAAATACTATTTCGGACTGTTTCCATGACCTAGGTGGATCCTTCATTCTATCCATCAGTTTTATCAGTTTCATATACAAAAACAACTGAACTTTATTAAAGGGCGGAAGGCCTTATGGGGGACAGAAGGGAGAGAGGAAAGGAGGGAAGGAACTGCAGTCTTCTAAAGGTTTTTGCAACTTGAATAAGTCCAAGTTGTTTGATGGAACAACACAATTTCACAAAAATGAAATACCGGAAGCACATGTGGTGCCTCAGCATTTGCTGATGAACTTCGTTTAATCCCTGTGACTTACATAATTACAGGCAAGGCTGATTCTCATGGCTTGTCCTCTGGCCACTTACACGTGTACACACACACACACACACACAGGAAGTTAATAAATGAATAAATGTAATAAAAGAAAAATACCAGTCTACCTAATAGAAGACAAGTAAAACTTTTAGTTATCTGTACTTTGTTGTATTTTTAAACTATGAAAGCAACATATAACATCTACAGGAGCCAGGGACCAATCAGAAAGAGCCCCCAGTGGCCAAAGTAGAACAACCCAAGAAATAAAACAAGTAATAATAATCATGGATGATAACCCAGAGAATAAAATAAATAACCACAAGCCCATATAGGCATAAAAAAAGATTGAATAAATAAGAATAACTGGGGAAGATGTGGTACCGCCTCTCTGTAGAAGAACTCCAAGTCACAAATGGAGTGACAGAATGAGGAAAACTGGGAACTGCTCCAACAGAGCTTCACAGACAACTGCTATGGAAACCACCAAAAACGACTAAACTCAGTGGTGGAAAGTGTAAGGGAGAAACACTAGTTCATATTTTCAACAAATTCCCTCCCCTGTTACTTATCGTTTACAAAAGAGGAAACAGAAGCTTGACAGTAGGTGAGCAGGCAGACGGGGTCTTCACACGTGGTCAAGGCCAACCTCACCAGTAGCAGACAGCACCATCACGCACATCACCTGTATAACACTCTCTCCCCTCAGTCCACTAAATCATGAGAAGACAATGGGAGAACAGAGGAACATCTCCACATGCAGAAGAGTGAAATCACACCTATCTCATCCCGTTCAACTATCAACATAAAGTGAGTCCATAGCCTAAATGTATGACCTGACACTCTGAAATGACTATACGAAAACAGAGGAAACACACTGAGACTTTCAGTAGTGACAATGGTATTCTGGATAAGACTCTAAAAAACACATTCAACACAGGCAAAAAGAGACAAATGAGAGCTCCCAAATCCAATGGAGCTCTTCTACAGCAAAAGCCATTAACAGAGAACACTGATATCCACACTATAGCAGAAAGTAAAACATTAAAAACTCAATGACAATATTCCATTTTTTATGGGCTAATGGTCTCACTAGATTGCTCAAAAACAAGAATACATTTTTAGTTGGGGTTTCTATTGCTGTGATAAAACACCATGACCAAAAGTAATTTGGGGAAAAAGAGTTCATTTCAGCGCTCAGTTCTCAGGTCACACTCCATCATCATGGGCAGTCAGGGCAGGAACTGAAGCAGAAACCACAGAGTATCACTGCTTACTGGCTTGCTCCTCATGGCCTTCTCAGCCATGTTTCTTATCCCATCTAGGAATATCTCCCCAGGTGTGGGCTGGGCCCACCCACATCAATCCTTAATCAAGAAAATTACTTACAGACTTGTCTTCAGGCCAATCTGATGGAGGCATTTTCTCATATAAAGATTCCCTCTTCCTAGAAATGTCCAGATTAGTGTCAAAACCAACCAGTACAAGTACGAATGATCAATAATTATAGGAGAAAAATGTTTACTGAGAACTGCAACTAAACCTTGGGGTAGACTCTCACCCTGATCAGGCAGGCATTTTAGAAAAGGGAAGAAGGCAAATGTGAGTGAGGGTGTGAGTTGAGGGTAGGAAAGTCAAAGAGTCCTTGAATAGGAAGATATAATATTGCTACATGACCCAGCTGTGCCAGCTCTGAATATATAGCCATAGGAAATGCTACCAGAGTCTCAAAGCGATGTATTCCTGAATATTACAGTAATATGTGTGATAGCCAAGACGGGAGATCAGCTCACCATCAGTAGGTGGGTAGACAAAGAAAATGTGGAAGTTACTCCATGAAATAGTATTCAGCCATAAAAGGAATGATGTCCTATTATTTATAGCAAAAATAGACTGTCTAGAAGAGTTTAAATCTTTCAAACATGAGGAAATGATAAAGAGATGAGAGTCTAATGTGTGTTGATTTGATCAGCACACATTAGATATAGGCATGAAAGTGTCATAATGTTCCTTATAAATGTATAAAATAAGAAATTTTTTAAAAATGTCTAAATGAGAGTTTGGCATTGGAAAAAAACCCTATAAATGATAAATTGCACAAATTTAACAGACAAATATAAATATGATATGTGTTAATCAACTTTCAGTCATGGTGACAAATCACTTGATAGAGACAACTTTAAAGGGGGAAAAGATTAACTTTTGCTCAATGATTCAACCCATGGATGGCCTGTTGCTCTGAGGAGGGAAGTGCAGAAGAGTAAAATGGTCACCACTTGAGAACCAGGATATGAAAGAGACAGAGACAAAGTCATATACAAAGAAATAGAGAGACAGGGAGCAAGAAAGATGTAGGAAGGAGGGAGACAGATAGGCCAGGGTTCCTTCCCAAGGGCACACTCCTAATGACTCAACTTTCTCTCAGTAGACTCCATCTCCTAAAGGTTCTACCACTAGCCGACAGCACTAGAGATTGGGAACCAAGGCTTTAACAAACTAAAGCCTCCGGAGAATATTCCAGATCCAAACTAAAGCAAAGACACAGTATATATAACTTATGCACAAGTGTGAGTGGATTTGGGTTGTGACAAGGTCGTTGACATGACAACGCTCATGACAATGACAAACAAGGTAACACCATCAGTGTGAGGCAGGCTCCCATATCTGCTGCAGGTGTGCCTGGTCTGTCCTCCAGCTACACTGAATCAACATTCCAAAGATAGGCTCTGAATTAGATTTAATCTGAGCTTCTGAAGCAGCCTCTGAGTAGAACGGCTCCTTTTCTGTAAAGAACTGACAAAACCGAAAATTGCGTGTTTTACATAAGTGCCGGGAAAGGGAGAATGACACATTTTGAATAAGCCATCAGCTGCATTTGTGAATAATGCCTTAAATAAGTCATTCCTAGCTCCACACCCACGGGCCGCCTCGAGTCTGTAGGAGCAGGGAAAATTAAATGGCTTCTACCCCCAATGGTTCAGCTAGCCGGAACTGAAAGGGAGTTTTGTTGTAGGCTTGGAGTGTCCCACCCCTGTTCTCCAGAGGCTTGCTGTCTGCACAAGGACACGCTGAAACAAACTCTATGATGATCCTGGTTTTATGGGGGACGAGGCTCGGAGAGGCAGCCTGCAAACAAAAGTGTTTAACAGAGTGTTAGCACACAGTGAGCATGTGGCAGAGCAGAGTGACAGTTAAATTATCTGTCACCCTTTAGCACAACATCACAGCTAGTGAAGGGAAGACAGCGAGGCTGCTGGGAAAATGACACAGCGGGTCATCTGCTGTGCTGACATCACAGAGGTGACTCCTCAGGATACTACAGGGGCTATCCACTGCCCTCATCCGCTTGTCCCTTCACTCACATGACAACTATTGTGTAAGCACCGACTCCATCTCTATCTCCAATGGCACTTTATTATTTGTGTATTCCTGGAGGTAGGCTGATGGCCAGCAAGCCTCAGCAATCCCCACAGCACTGGCTTTACAGCCACACCCAGGATCCGAACTCAGGTCCTCACGCATACACAGCAAGCTCTTTCTGACCCACTGAGTCACATCTCCAGCCCTAATACATATATAGACCCTAACTAAAGGAAGTAAGGTAGAAAATTATAGAGCAGGACACCTGATATCTTCCTCTGGCCTCTGCTCAAAACCACCTGAACATTCTAGCTTGCATTTACCACATGCACAAAGGAAGGAAGGAAGGAAGGAAGGAAGGAAGGAAGGAAGGAAGGAAGGAAGGAAGGAAGGAAGGAAGGAAGGAAGGAAGGAAGGAAGGAAGGGATAAAACTGAAAATTAACACAGCTACAATAATCATGTACAAACAGTCCTGGAGACAACCAGACTCAACATTTTAGTGTATTTTAAAGATAGCAGACAGCAAAAGCAAGGCCATCAACATCTTTATTTGGCCGACACGTTTTATCTTTACCAACATTTTATAATTGTGACATTCTGCATAAGTATCAAGATTTAGAACTTCCTTTAAAGCGTTTTTGGTGAGGCAGCAGTGCATCCTGTCACTGGATGGGAACCCCTTTTGCATGAGGCATGTCCCTACATCTGCTGCAGACCTCACCACTCCCTATTATGTCTACCTGGTCTGAGAAGCTTGAATTGACCACTGAATCCTGTAATTATTCACGTTAGAATCATTGCACATACCATCCCAGTCCTTTATCTGTGCAAATAATTTGTATACTTCAGACAACCTGATATTAATGATTTTTCACGTGCACATCTCATTAAGTTCTTGTAAATGGTGTACATTTTGCATAACATT
This sequence comes from Meriones unguiculatus, assembly GCF_030254825.1. Lineage (NCBI taxonomy): Eukaryota > Metazoa > Chordata > Mammalia > Rodentia > Muridae > Meriones > Meriones unguiculatus. The sequence continues at coordinate 103,317,359 of NC_083353.1, forward strand.
CTAGTTCAAAAAGATGTGTACTTTGACTTATTCCTTATTTTTCTATTGTTTTAAAGATGCATTTTTAATTATGTGCATGAATGGGGAGGGAAAGTATACGTGAGTGCCGTGTCTGCAGAGGCCAAAAGATGGCATCGGATCCCCTGGAGCCAGAGTTGCAGGTGGTTGTGGACCACCCAGTGTGGGCTCTGAGAACCAACCCTAAGTTCTCTGCAGGATGGGGAGATGTCCTTAACCATGACATCTTCTCAGCCCCGTACTTTTAACTGTTATGTAAGATTGCAGTAGTCTCTTTTAGATAATTAGACCTTTTATTTATCTGTGTCAGCCTCAAATGATTGAAAGACTAGCCTTTTAGAGTCCCCAGTGCTGAGGTTCATCCACTGGCCCCTTCTAGTTTCTTGCATGAACTGAACTATGCTCTTGCCCCACACATTTGCTTCACCACCTTGCTGGCTGTCCAAATCCATTCCCAGTTCAGTATCCAGGGGCGAGACGTTCCTCTGCCCACAGAGACCCAAAGAGGAATCAGCTAGACCTAGAGATATAAAGAGCTGGCCCTCAGGGCTGTGATTACCCCTGTCGTACTCACCACAGAACAGAGTACCCACAGGAACCCACCTCTGCTCCCGCCTTGTCACATTCTACCCACCGTGGTCAGATGTCACCTCATGTGGGAATTTAACCTTTCAGGGTATGACTCAGATTACAAGAAAAAGCCAAAGGGGCTTTGACAAAGTCGAATGTGTTGTCATCACCCACTGCCTGAGCACAACTCCTCACTCAGAGCCATGACTCACATCCCAGACAGAATTTTAATGAGGTTGGTTATCTGATAACCTAAATCACAGCAGATAATGAACAATAACAGATGTAGAAAGGACAGGAAGTCACGAGGCAGCTGATAGAGATGCAAAGTAGCAGTTGACAGACATGGGAGAAATGGGGGAGGCGTTGCTGTCTAAGCAGCTCTAAGATTCAAATGACAGCCAGGTAGGTGTGGTAGTGGTGTATGCCCTTAGCCTTTAATCCCAGCACTCCGGAGGCAGAGGCAGGCAGATCTCTGAGTTTGAGGCCAGCCTGGTCCACAGAGCCAGGGCAGCTAGGACAACCCACAGAAACCCTATCTCAAACAAACAAACAAACAAACAAACAGATTCAAATGGCACAGCAAGCTGGGTAACTCTGAAAGATTCTAGAAGAGACAGGGTGGAATACATGTCAAAAAAAGGTGAAGACTAACTCTTCATCATTAAGCTCAAGAATCCTGGACTGTGGCACCATAATGGCCCAGGAGTGACAGGGGAAGGGTTGAAAAGAGTTTCAACCTCGGATACTTCATATAAGGAAGACAGGCATTGGCTCCCCGCCCTCTCCCAACCTGACACCAGATAGCAGGCTGCCCCTCCATCAACCCTGGTAAAATTTTATTATCTTTACAAGTAGCAGGCTTCACTCCTTGTTTGACCTTATAATGTTTAATCCCCACCTCAGACCTCCTAGTCCCTGAGTATGCAGATGAAGGATCTTTCAACACCCCTGTTCTGGCTAATTGTAATGGCCACACGAACCTTGCCCCAGAGACCAGGCCCACCTCTCCAAGGGCATAAAGACCCCCCCCATACACACACACCATAAACTGAACCAGCTCTCCAAAGCTGTTACCCAGTGTGTTGTACTTCTTGCCCACACACTCACTGCTGACCAGGGGCCTACATTGCACCCACAAAGCCCGAGTAAGCGTCCCTCCCTCCAGCCCAGGATAGCTATCCCAAGGTGGAGAAGTGGACACGGAGCAGCACTGGACCTCAACTACTCAAGGCTGACAAGACTCCTGCTCCTCAGTCTTGTGCCCACTGTACCTTGATAAGCCAGAGACACCCAGCCCACCCAGCTACACACTGAGGCTCACAATCCTCCCAGCCTCCTCGCTAGCAACCTTTGGGATTAAATGTTTTCAGTGGGAGCAAGCATAGAAACTGTTATTGCTGTGTAACTGAGAAAGGGAGGAGGCCTGCAGAAAAAAAAAAAAACAAGATAATGCTCTGCCTTGTATCTAATCACCTTGCCTGCTCATGGAATCATCTAGAAAGTTTGCTGGATGATGGCGATTTATGTCAGAGAAGCCTGGTTCGAAAATGAAGCAAAGGAAAAAGTGGCTAGAACATGGGCACTAATAGATTCTTCTCACAAAAGCCTGGAAGTAATGGGATTTTTGCCAAGAAACTTTTATAATATGATCTATTATTTTATATTTGGGAATATCTGTAGGGAGTTGGTTGATTTTCCTTACCTTGTGTGAATCTGGTGTGTCCTATTGAGGCAGCTTTTATCTGGATCCTGAGGTCAGCCATGAATCTGGCACATTCATTGGTCAACTGAAACCTCAGTGGGTAAGAACACTGGGGTCCAAATGCCACAGAGGAGATGAGGGCCAAATGAGGGCCAAAAATTAAGGTTCAAAGCCAGACCTCTCTCCTTTTAAGGCTTTGTGTCTGAGGGTGGCCCTGTGTTAGCCAGCTTCTTGGCACAATGACAGAATACCTGAGATAATCAGCTTCAAAGGTTTTTTGTGGCTTTTCCTGGGGAGACATGAAGAAATGTCTAGTCATTTCAGATGAAGAGCAAATGGCAAACCAAACACACAATTCTACCCAGTTGTAGCTCTGAGGACCAGTGGGTTTGGTGGGTGGGGAGATTACTTCGAAGAACACAGATTAGAAGCTACTCACAAGAGCATGGATGACTCAAAAGGCAGTGACCTGGGAAATCCTGCCTAGCATAAATAATCAGGCAGGAAAACTACATCCCTATTCCAGCTTTTGTCACTTCTCTTCAGTAGGTTGCTGAGTCTTGTGAGCCTGCCTCTTCCTTCTAGGCAGGAGTGTTTCAATTGAGAGAAAAATCACTATATAACCAAATGAGAATGATTAATTTTAGTTCATGATCACAGCAGTCCATGTTTGTTTGGGCCTGTGGTGCCACCGTTTATCATAGTGAAATAGACCTGTTTGGCTCACAGAAGCTGGGAAACTTAAAAGAGAGGAAAGGGTGAGAGTTCTCTGAATTTTCTTTATGACCTATCCCCCAATAACTAAGAACTTCTAATAACCTTACCTCTAAGTCATCATCCCAGTAGAACCACTGGCTGCCACACATGGGCCCTTTAGGAATACTTAGCTAAACCACAGCAGGCTGTGAAATGCCAGGGCTGAGGACTTGGGTATGTCAGTTGACAATGCCCATCCAGAATCACGTGGAAGTTTCCTTTTCTTGATAATGGATCATCTTGATTTGGAGGAGTCCTTTTAAGAGATATGGTAAAAAAAAAGGGTTCAGAAAGGCATAAACTGGTGTTGCTAACTGGATTTACCCTAGAATACAGGGAAGGATGAAGGGAAGAAAGAAATAGAAAAGAGATGGCCTGAAGTTGGTGAATCTTAAATGTTATCGTATGTTGCATCATAAGGAGCCTGGGGAGGGATGCCAAGACTCACACAGAGATGCCCACTGCCCAATCACAGTTGCAAAGCAAGGATGCAACTATTCTCCTTCTCCTTATCCATCTGCACAAGGGAAAGTCAACTATGTTCACAAATTGCCACACATGAATGGAATTTTGATCCATAGAGAAATTAAAGCTTCATTCCTGCACTGTCTCAGTCTCCTTCCTATGACAAAACACTCTCGACAAAAGCAACTTCAGGGAAACAAGGTTTATTCTAGCTCACTGTTTGGAATACAAAGTTCATCACGGCAGGGGAATCACAATGGCATGAGTCTGAGAGCTCTGGGAACATTCCACTAGCAGTCAAGAAACAGGGAATGAATGACCCACACTGCTGCTTACATCCTTTCTCCATTTACACAGTCCAGGATTCCAGTCAAAGAATGATGCCTCCCATGGTGGTTGAGTTTTCCTACCTCAACTAACACAATCAAGACAATCTCTCACAGGTACACTCAAAGGCCTGTCTTCCACAGGACTCTAGAGTCTGACATGTTGAATAACAGTAACCACACGTCCAGCAAAAGCAAACTAGAGAAAGAAGGAAGCTGGAGTGCAAAATGGTGGCACTTCAAGGCAGAGTTAGAAAATACACCCAGCTGTCTTGTCTCCAGCTTGGCATCTAGAATGTAGGAGAAAGATGGAGAAAACTTTGGTCTGAGTAAATGTACAAACTCCAAGTTAAAAATAAGCCCAGGAAAGAATGTCTCTTGGGAATGCATAGGAACTAGGGCACATTGCATTGGCAGTCTTAACTCCCTCAGGGAAAGGCAATGGTACTCCAAGTTAATACTGTCTCCATGACAAAAGCAGGGGACACCATCCTACATCTGGGCATGAGAGCAATTGCAAAGAATATGATTAAATCTCTAGATGATTCCAACACACAGTGGATGAGCCAACACATAAATGACCAAGTCAGATGTTTTCCCCAGCCATCCTTCACTCCCCAGTTATCCAACCAATATGGCTCCTCTTCAGTTCAGCAATCACTGACTTCCAGGAAGCTCTCCACACTGGATTCTAGCCTGGTACTTAGACTGACCATATGGTTTGAAGAACATGAATGAGAAAACAATTCTAAATGAATATTACACCATCCAGAAAAAAAAAAAAAACGGAAATTTAAGAGTGATAGCTATGAAAATCGAAGCTTACCATCCTGATCCCTGGGGAGTGACTGGGTGGCTACTGTAAAGACACTAGATGGAAGCAAGGCTTCTGAAAAAAAGAAAGGTATGAAGATCTTAGGATAATCAATACATGGTCCACACTGACATTGTTTAGCTAACAGCTGGCTTCCTATTCCACTTCTGCTCTCTCTTCTGTGGAATACATACAATCTGCTCTCCCTGTGCTAAATTCTAAAGTGAAGTTGGACTGTAGACTTGAATAGTCTGTCCAGCCTGCTGGCCTCTAACATGGTAGTTAGAATAGAGGAAAGAGTTGGAGGGAATTCTGGGCTTTTGTTTCCAGTGTCTCCCATGGTTCAAGGATAGATAAAAAGATGGTTTGGAATGACACCCAAAAGGTTGGGACCTATAAAGAATATGATAAAGGAGGATGACAATAAAAGTTATCTAAATGTGTATTGTGACACTCACTGCTAAAGCATGTCTTATAAGACTGGCAAGATGGCTCAACAGATTAAAGTGCATGCTGCTAAGTCTATCCACCTGAGTTTGATCCCTAGGACCGACATGGATCTGACTCTGACAGGTTGTCCTCTGACTTCCACATTCATGGACACACACACACACACACACACAAAACATGTCTTGTGCATCCCTTCCCTTGAGTCTTCCAACAGACCAAAGATTATGATTATTACCCCCACTTCGCAGATGAGAAAACTGACAAATGTACTCAAGTCATGTTGTTAATAGATTTCACACCAAAAATCCAAATCCAGAAGTCTGACTCCAGATTCCTCAAAAATCATTACAACAAAGAATAATATCATGGTCATGGTCACACTGTAATTATGCAATCCCTCCAATAATGAATGGACTATAATCTGAAATTGTAAGCCAAAACAAACAAACAAACAAAAAAAGACTTTCTTCCCCAAGTTGCTTTCTGTTAGACCACTTGGTTACAGCATGAGAAATTAAACTAGATCAGGTCATTAATATTGTCACCCAGTACATTCAGTTCTTCCCTCGGCCCATTGACAAAGCATTTTATTTCCATCTCACCAATGAGATAACTGAGGCTCAATGAATCACTAAGTCTAAAGGGCAAAACCAAAAACATATGACCTTCTCAACAAATGTACTTCAGAAGAGGTGCAACGAGCTCACGAAAGATTTTAGAACAGTTACTTGTCAACCTTGCAATTCAGCTCGGCACGGCGATTTTGAGTTGGGGTGTGTCATGAAGAAATCTAACCATAGAAATTCGGGCGATGCTTATTTTTCAAACTGATTTCTTTTCTTTGTCTGTGTAGTTCTCGTAAGTGCTGAGTTAACAGGTGTAAGCCATCATAGCCAACTTTCAGCATGATATTTTGTTGTGACAAGAAACACCGAGCTGCAGAATCTCAAAATTTACAATCTCAAAATTGTAAATCACAATATACAAGTGATGAGCGAAAAGAAAGGAAGGATTTGAGTTAGGAATGGAGCTCATGGTAGGGTTCTTGCCTAACATATGCTGGATTTAATCTCCAGTGATGGGAGCGGGGCATTCCTACATCCTGAATCTTCTACACACAAGGAGATAGTGGGCTCTGTACCAGAATCACTGCCAAAAAAAAAAAAAATCTTTCCAAAGACACTACTGCTGCCCTCCCCATATCCTCTAATTGAGCCTCTGAATCAAAAGTATGTTTGAATTAATTGGACAATTATAGCAACACTTAGCTACAAGGGAGGCTGGGAAGTGAGTGTCTGACTTCGAATGACAACTCATCCTGATTGGTCTCAATCCTAGAAGGCCCCTCAGTTCCAAGCACACCATGGCAACTATCTGATAAGTGTGAGATGGGCTCAGGCTCTTGAGAGAAGGGATGATGCATCAAACCAAGGAAGGCAGTTCAGATTGCAGGTGGCCATGACAGAATGCCATGTCCACCATAGTCTCCAAAATAAGTCAAAGATCCAATCCTAATGAGTCCAAAAAAAAAAAAAAAGAAAAGAAAGAGAGAAACCTTTCCATATCCAGAGAAATGGGCTTAGTGCACTCGTGAGCTTTCTTTCGGATACCTTATTATATAGCTTTGTAGCACCAGGATTTTTTAAACACCACAAGGCCATGATTCTTTCTAGTGGTCGTCCAGTCTTTCCAAGGGCTAGAAGCATGAAACAGAACATTTATGGATGAGCTCCACCACTGCTGTGGTTTAAATAAAACAAGCTTAGTAGGAGCCCAAAACTGACTGCCACATCCCATCCTATTGGGATAAAAGAGGTAATTCAGAAACAAAGAAAATTGCTTTCCAAGAAACAATCTCACCTTACAATTCTTCTTGGAATCTCTAATTCCGACTTCCTGAATATCCTGACATAAATAACAAGGGACGAACTGTGGGCGTTTCTGGGACTCACCAACAAATCTTTCTAATCTTCTTCCAGCCCCCTCACCACACATCTGTTAAAGAATAAGCATGTGACCACCACTTGGCCAATCATAGGCCTCCATTACCCCAACTCAAACTCTGATCCAATCCAGGCTAGTCAGGTTCTTCCTTGGGATTGTCCAGTTTAGGGGCCTGCCTTGGCACAATAAGAAACTGAAGGAGAAAAACCATCTTCCCTGCAGGGAAGGTGCACCTTCCCTTGTCATCACAGAGTCTGTTGATGACAAGAAGAGTCCTTTGGAAACTGGCAAAAGAACTCTGAGAGAGATGGAGAAGGAGAAAGACGTGGAGAGGGACAAAGAGAAAGCATCTGTCCTGCTGGCTGCCTGCCCCAGCCTCTAAGTCCTCCATCTGTGAGCTACTCTTGTCCCTCCATGGCCAGGGGAGCCCACAAGGGTGCCTTGCTTCCTTCTCATGAAACCATTAGCTAGCATGTAGGCTGAAGCTATGAGAACTGTAGGGTGGCCAGCAACCAATGACCGGAAATAGGGCTCTGCAAATTGCTCTGAAAAGTTGGATATAGAAGTTATTGTGTCACTTGCAGGGGTGGCCAGCACCCAACTATGTGTAGAACTCTACCATTCTGACTAGTTTTCTTAGCCTCACTCACTAGAGTCACCCACCATGAAACTCAGATTTAGAAAGAACAGACTTCTCTGCACCTCCTCAGGGATGACACGTGGCAAGTCCCTCCAGCTGTACACGCCATGACTGCTAAGTAAGATCACAGCTTCCCCCTCACACTCTGTGTGTGTGTGTGTTGGGATGTAGATGGTGAGATGCGTGTGCATGTGTAGGTAGGTACATAGGGAGGCTAGAAGTCAACTTTGCTGCGTTTGTTTGAAGCAGGGTCTTTCACTGGAACCTGGAGCTTACCATTTAGGCCCGGGTGTCTGGTCAGCAAGCCCCAGAGGTCCAGCAGTCCCTGCTCCCTCAATACTAGAATTGTAGGTACTCACCACCATGCCCAGCTTCTTACATGGTGCTTTGGCTCGAACTTGGATCCTCACGCTGGTGCTGCAACTGCTTTCCTCACTAAGCCATCTCTTCAGCCCTCAAAAGCCAGAGAAAGAGAGGCCTTTTAAGCGCATGCCCACAGACTCCAAGTCTGAGACTCTTTGTGTTCTAGCACTGATGTTTCAGTGAGGAAAGGGAAATTGACAAAATGACAAGAGGTAGAAATCAGTGAGCGGGTGTTTTGCAAGCTATTTGTGGGACTCAGTCAGTTCCTTGGCCCAAGTGGAAGCTCTAAACAGTTGGCCTTAGCTGGTCCTCAGGGGACCCAAGAGTGTATCTTGGCAAGTATAGGGTGTCCCAATAAGTGAAGGGAATCCAGGCCCAAGAGCCATCTCTTTTGCAGTGACTGATGGCACTACCAGTCTTCCTGTTGGCCTGAAGTATACTTTTTAAGGTTCCTCTTCAGCTAAACTTCAGTCAGAAGGATGGAAAGGAAAAGGGGAGGTCAGGGAGAAGGATGAAAGAATGCCAGACTGTATACTTGGCAGTGGACTTGAGAAAGAAAGTACACAAAAACTCATTCCTGCCTAGACAGCCAGCTGAAGCTTAAATCAATTCATCTCATTGCAAATTAAACCTTCGATCCCCCCAAGAGCTCAGCCGCTAGCGACACCATGAACTTATCAAGTTTCATAAATTAAGGCACACAGGGTGCAGCTCTCAGCTGAAGAACTGCATTGACTTGAGGGGGAGGTGAGAAGAAATACAACCATAGATCAGCAAATAGGAACACCCGTCAGAGCTCATCTCTATATAAAGAGCTTAGGCAAGCAATTAAAACCTTCATTTAGTGTGCAAAAGACAGGAAGAGAAAAGTTCCCCAGGAAAAATGAAAATAGTAAAATGTCATAAAAAATATATGTCTGCGTCATCAACTAACAAGGTAAAAAGTAACATGTCTCCAGGCTGGAGAGGAACTAGGAGTACAGGTCTGTGTTACCATGACCAGCATTAGAACATATTTTAATATGAGTAATGCAAAAGGAAAGGTTTAGGGTGATGAATATTTCACAGACTCACGTACAAGGATAAATGATGTTTGTGGTGATGCAGAGCTGTAAGGCAGTGGAGACTGGGTGGTTTCCAGCCTTGCTTTCCTCATCAAATAATGTGAAGCCAGGAAATCATTCATTCTGTGTGTGTCTCTGTCTCTCTCTCTCTCTCTCTCCATACATATATTTTTTTTTTCTGGAGATGAAAATATGCATGTAGCCCAGGCTGGTCTAAAACCTACTATGTAGATCAGGCTGGCCTCAAATGCACAGAGATCTACCTGTCTCTACCTCCCAGCTGCTGGGATTGAAGGTGTGCGCCAACATCTTGGGAATGAAGAGATTCTAAAGAGGCCCTTGTGTTTCTCACCTGACTACCAGGCTATTAAAAAATGCACCCCAACAAACTGTATTTTTCCTCAAGATCCTCCTGCTAGAAGAAGGAAAGGGCAAAATCCTGACATCGGCCTAAAGCGAATTTGCCACCCAGAAAAAGATTCCACAGGCTTCCACACCCTGTTGGAACACCTTGCAGGAGGAGACTGAAACCCAGTCAGGGATTGGTGAGTGCTGGGCAGGAGCACACCTTGGCCAGGACTGCTTGGATGTACACATCCCCCATCCTCTACCTAAGCTTCAGTCTCACTTCAGGACCCCCAAAGATAAACTCAAGGGGGGGGGTCAGTGGCTCTGTTTGTCCCTCTTCCCAGGATGCTCACATTGAATAAATCTCTTTTTACTGCTTTTTACCCTCAATATGTCTATTTTAATTGCTTTACAGAGAACAGGTAGCTGAATCTGGCTTCTTGGGGCACAGACTGTGACTCCGTGTTCAGTAACAAAGGGGGTGTGGGAAATACGTGCCTCTTCTTAAAAGGACACTGAGCCTTTGAATCAGACCCCGCTCCCGCCTCACTGAACTTCAGTTACCCCACACACACACACACAGTCTCAATACCCTGAGAGAACTTTAGCTTGTGGATTTGTGGGTCACAGGCCAGCCCACAAAGCTGGGCCTACTGTGTGAGCAGGCTACCCTCTCATCTGACGCTGTGAGCTGCTCCAGCCTATCAGCCCTGGTGTAGTAAAGCCTCAGACTGCCCCAGGCACATTGCCTTGGCCTCATTCACTCCTTATGTGGCTTTAGAGAGGCTCAACAGAAACCTAGCCAGAGACAAACACCTAGGTCCCCGCTCTAAAGGCTCTCCGCAGTTTCCCAAATGCTCCTCCTAGGTCCATCTAAGAAGACTGAGTGATGCCCCCCTAACCTTCTCCCACAGCACCCACCCCCACGTGTTCCCTCTGACGATCTAGGCCTTCCTTCAAATGGGTGACAACACACAATGGGTTTGACAGCTAAATATCTAGCTTGGTCTTCATTTAAATAAATGAATGCTTACATGGCTGTTACAATTGGAACATGAAATGTCCCTCCTGGGCTCCTTATTGAATTCTTTCTTAGTCTGTAGCTGGGGAAACTATTTTAAGGAGCCCTGGGAACGTTAGGGGTGTTCTAGATGGAAGAAGTGCATTCCTAGGCTTGTACTTTAAAGGTTACACTTGGTCCTCAGTCCTTTCCTCCTTCTCTGCTTCCTGTCCACCCTGGCAGGAGCCACTCTGCATCTCCACACCCTCTAAAGCATGATGGGCTGACACCTCTGAAACCGTGAACCAAAATAAACTTTTCTTCCTTTAAGTGGTTCTCCTCAGGTCCTCGTCATGGTGACAGAAAGTCTAACACCCCTTGATAAATGACAGAAGTTAATTTGAGGGCACAGTGTCAAGCCCTGGAGTCAGGGCCTCAAACTTCGGCTTCTGGTAGCCTAGATGAAGTGTCAGCACTTTGAAAAGAAGCAATGAGAATACACAGCTTTGCATGGCACACAGCCCCAAAGCAACAGGATCCCAATTCTAACCTGGGACATGAGATCCTCAAGCCTAAAGCTATTCCCCAAGGGCTATGGTGTGGGCTCTTTCTGAAAGTGAGGGATGTCCTCACTTACTTTGCCTGCCATTTGGCCTTCCAATAGAATACAGGAACTTTCGCAAACAAGACTTTAAATGTTCCATGTGACACATGCCTCAGGCGGCCAATAAATGAATTCCTTGCTGGCTAAGAAACTTCCCCAATTCTCCACTCCTGTGGAATCTGATACAAGGAGCCAAAACTTCTCTATTCCATGCTTCTGCTCAGCAGCCTTGAGCACAGATGACTTGAGTCCCCATCTTCCCTGTATCCCATCCCTCTCCCACGCTCCCTGCCAATATACACACACTTCCACCTTAGACTGGACCTCTATGACAGGGATCCTGGCTTTTTAGAGTCTCTGAGCCCAAGGGAGACTTGAGCTTAGGACAGTGCTGCTCTCAGTGACCTGAGTCCCCAACAACACCAGTTTGCTATCAAGCAACACTAAAACCCCAGTTCTTCAGGTTGGTAAGTCCAGCTCCTCATCTTGACTCTATCAGTCAGAGTACAGACTCAGTGCTAAGGGCCTTCTATCTGGGGCTCCTTTCGTGGCCACGGTCCCTCCAGACACAGATGGTGGAGGAGCCTGGTGTGTGCACCTGTGGCTAAACCAGTCCAGCTGCTGCTGCTCCATCTCTGCTTTACTCCTTTTACTGCCAAGGAGAACACCACTCCCTCTCCACACCTTGTAAATCCGTGAGTTTCCTCTTCCCCCCTGGACAGCCAGGCACCTGAGGCCTCGGATTCTGACGGTCTCTTTCTCTCTAAAAGCCCTTCCAGCTATGGGCCACCTTGAAGATACTAGAATGTTCTCAATAAGAAATGGTCCCCATTTGGGCTGCCCTGTATTGTAACCTTGGATGAGTCTCCAGAACTGTTTCCTCTCTGGACATTGGCCATTGAGCATGGGACTCCTGCCAATGAGCCAAGCTGATGTGACTGACTTTCTTCATCTGGGCAGAGGTCTCACCTTCACACTACTGACTGGATCTCCCTTTGTGGCAGAGGCTTTTTTATGTGTCCAGAATGTTCAGCGGTAAGACATCTTGCCAAATCCAGATACCAAGAGCATCCGTAGGACCTAGATACAACCAAATGTCCCCTCGTGCCTCTGGGCGGCAGCCACCGTTTAGATACACAGCTGATGCCTCCTGTGTTGCACTGCCAGAGGGAACTGGCGTGGTCTGGGATCAGGGCTACCCAAGAATGAATGATCCAAGTCTCCAAGCCAGACATAGGAAAAGTGTGCTTGCTGTCACAAACAGCATATAGATGTGAATCAGTGGTCAGGTCCTGAGATATAGAGGGGTTCTGCATTTGAGTTCTGAGGAGATTCTAAGACTATTCCAGAATATGTTGCTTATATGAAAGATACAAAGAAAATAAGCTTCCGGGAGGGAATAGATGGAAGAATGAATTGGTTGCTGATGTCTAGAGCGTGATGCTAATGGGGACTTCAAGGTGGCAGCATTAAATACCACATACTTAGGGGGTAGGGGTATTTACACAACTGGTTTCAGCCAGCCAGTAGTTACAGGCTCTTCACATGGGTGGTGTTTTCCCCAAAGCAGGCTCCGGGGACAAGGAAATGCCTCCAGCATGAGATGAGAGAGTCAGCTTCAGGAAGTCAATCATCTATACACCTTGGCATGGCGGGGCACCATAGTATCTGATTCTGTCAAATATGTTGGCTCCCTGGGCCTGTTGGACTCAGCCTATGACTGTCCAGGTCTTACTCACTCTGGATGTTCTTTGCTGCCTTAGTCTTCAAGTGAAGGTTGGGAATTTTTTTTAATGTGTTCTTTAAAGCAATGCCTAATGAAGCATGGAGAGCCATTCTGGTTAGCTGAAGGGTCAGAAAGGCAGACAAGAAACACAGGTCAGAGCTCCCAAGCTGCCCAACCCCCTTAGCCCATCCTCCATCAACATGTACCCTTACTAAACTTCTAGATCTCAGAGGTAAGTTTGCAAATGCCAAGTCACCTGTTAACTCTATGACCCTTGACCTCGCTGAACCTCACTTCCTGATACATAAGATGAGGCAAACTGAGATGAAGGTCTCACCTCGCTTTGTGATTAAACAGAATCCCAGATGTGGTGAATGTACCTGGCTCCTCTCCCAGATTCAGCTACCCTGCTTTAAGAATTATAGTGTGCTCCTTCAGCAATGGGAGTGTTCATTCATCTTTGTTTCTCAGCTCAAGGAAGAGTGATGACAGCAAAAATCCTTTCTGCTCTGCAGTTGGCAAGTGCCTTCCAGTTTAATTCATCAAATTGTGCCTCTCCAGGTCCACAATGGGCCTTTCTGGATGGCTTCCTTAGAAGCCAGCCTCTCCCCTACCCCACCCTTGGCCTGCAGTTCTTCCAAACAGAGTGGCCCACCTGCAGATAAGGACTACATGGCCTTGAACATGTCTGTCACCCAGAGACTCAAGCCACTAGCTCATCTTGCTAGAACACCCTAGTCTGAATGAACCCGTTGGGTTTTCTGCTGCTTCTCCTCCCATGCCTTGTAACAATCAATATCATAGCAGGGCAGTGGTTGTATGGATCACAGAGGACTGTCCTCAGCTTCCCCCTCTTTCTCAGGCACCATGAAGGGTCTGGGAGGATGTGAACCAGGCTGCTCAGGGTTGTCTTTATGCCTTTCTAGAAGACACTGAGCTGGGAGATGTGTTTTCTTCTCTCTGGGACTGGTGAGCAGACAGTGATTCTTCATGTCATGTATTACAAAATGAAGAAGGAGCCTGTCTGAAAGAAAATGCCCTGATGTCACTCCTTGATCCAAGCCTGCAGCCCAGGAATCCAGGACGCTTCAGGTCCCTGAGCCACACCAAGTCCTCTACTCAAATTTGTTTCTCCAGCCAGTTTAAGCTCTGTCATTTATGACTGAAAGGATGCTTCCTGACCTAGAACTTTCCAAGGTTTGGTTGCTTCTCTCAAAGTTCACAGAGCAGAAACTTCACTCCCATGCAGCTATGCTAGGAGATAGAGCCCAGACATAACTGAGTCATGAGGCTCTGCCCTCCTCAACAAATTCCTCATCATCAAACAAATCATCAAATTAATCATCACCAACAAATATCAGCATCACCAAAATAGGTATTTCTAAAAATTATTAAGATTAGTAAAGACATAAGGTTTAATTATAGTTAAACAAAGTTCAGAGGTGAAGCCATTTTTATGCACATAACAATATATCTTAAGTATATTCTCAATCTCCTACAGTCTTCGTCTCCTTACTCCTCCCTTTCCATCAGTCACCTCTGTTACCCAATCATCAGTACATACGTGCTTTTATGGATCTATGAAGTATAGGAGCCATGAATGAGAGGAGAAAAAAAAAAAAAACCACAATATTTGTTTTCTGAGACTGACTCAATCCACTTAATTATCTCTAGCCGTGTTGGTTTTTCCTACAAACAACTTAACTCCATTCCTTCTTATGGCTGGGAAGAGTCCCGCTGTGTATATAAAGTTCATTTTCATCATCCTTTCTTCTCTTGGGCACCTACATTACTCCTGTAGTTAGCTGTTATGGATAGTGCTGTAATAAACAGTGGCATCAAGCAACTTTGTGCAGCTCCCTTCTGTCCCCTTCACATGCTCACTTGCTCTGTCAGTTTCCCTCCATGTGACCATTCTGCCTGAAGCCCACCCTCACCAGACACAGCCCTAACCTGCAGTCCCAGCTCTTGCCAGCATCCACAGCCATGAGCCAAATCAGTGTCTGCTGTTTGTAGAAGTTACCCAGGTCGTGAACTTCTGTCACAGCAACAGAAAGGGGCTGAGACTGAGCCAAACCTCTGGTGAGGGAGCCACATGCCCTCCAACTCTCAGGACCCCTTGAGAACAGAAAAGAAAGATTTGGCCATTCAACCTCCTGAGTCCTGGGTCCTAGTTCTCTGTCTTGTAAAGTTCTCAGGCTCCTTGCTGAAGATCATAGCAAAGTGTGAAACTATAACCCTCTGTCTTACATGGACGCACTTCCCCCTGCTTGGATCCACAGGTTAATATGAGCTGAAGGGACATCCTGCCAACTCAAGAGAGATAGAAACAACAAAGGGCTTGATTTCAGTCGAACAGGATCTTCCACATCCTGCCAGGGTGACTGCAGGCAACTTGTATTGGTTACATTTCTATAGTTATGATCAAACACTACAACCAAGGAAACTAACAGAAGGAAGAGTTTCTTTGGGCTTACAATTCCGTAAGATTAAAGTCAATGATGCTGGGAAGGAAGCCATAGTGGTAGAAGCAGGAAGCCAGGGGCTCACACATCTTGAACTACAAATATGAAGCTATAAACTGCCAAAGCCCGCCTCCAGTGACATAAAACAAATTCCTCATCATCAAACAAATCATCAAATTCATCATCACCAACAAATATCATCATCACCAAAATAGGTATCCTGACCCCTTGCAGAGCACCCTGAGGCTTCGAGATCAGTGACATCAACAAGAGCCATCCTGGAACCCCCACTCAGCAGCTGTGTGATCTCGGGAGTGCTGCTGCGCTTCTCTGAACCTCAGCAGTACCCACCTTGTGAGGTCCAGTAAAAGCGGAGACACAGTGCCTACTATGCTTCTTGCCAGCCAATCTTCGGAACTCATTCACTGAGCGAACACTAGTGATACATCTTACAATGCCTCTGTTCTTGTTGTTGTTGATCTAGCTGTGACCATGGGTCAGGCATTGTGTGCTTTACACACAATCAAACATGGATTTCCTCGATTGACCCTGTGAGCTAGGAAATGACCACAGAAGAGGATACAGAAGAGGAGGCCGAGGGGCAGCGAGAGCAGGTGACTTGCCTGACGTCACACCTGGTGTGAAGAAGAGCCAGGACGAGTATTGCTTTATACAACAGCACTTACACTTTGCCCTCTCAAAACCGCCAGTCTCAGGATGTTCTGGCTTGAATCTAAGCTTGGTGGCTGCCACTGTCCTTTAAGAGCATTCATAGTCCAGCCGAGAGCAGCTCCTACTCTCAATTCTTCTCTGACATGTCTCACTGTCTGTGCCTAGAAATAGCCATCTAAAGCTTCCCCAGAGGCGTGGACATGCAAGAGCCCTGAGGACTGAAGCATCATGGGAAATAAGCCCA
Organism: Meriones unguiculatus; assembly: GCF_030254825.1. NCBI lineage: Eukaryota > Metazoa > Chordata > Mammalia > Rodentia > Muridae > Meriones > Meriones unguiculatus. The sequence continues at coordinate 103,333,533 of NC_083353.1, forward strand.
GAGACTCTATTGTCCCCATACTCACATGGAGGTTCTACTATCCACATGACTTGGGTTTTTGTTTGTTTGTTTGTTTTTTGTTTTGTTTTGTTTTTTTTCCTCAGCTTCCTTCTTTCACAGACTTTTCCGGCTACCCCTGGGCAGTGTTGTCTGCATGTATTTTCTCCCTGGGCCCCCAGAGTGCACAACTGAGGATCAAGCAGGCCTTGTTCTCCAGGAAGCTCAACTCTTAACTGCTCAGAACTTCTCACTGCTTCCCATCAGTCAGTTTCTGGCAGGAGTTCCTTTCGGTCTGAAAGGCCAGTACAGATAATTCCTCGGTACATATTGTCAGAAACCTTGAAGATCTCGTAGGCTCACTTATTCCCCAGTTAGGCTGGCTTTATGAAGGAAGGAATTGTTTTCTGCCTATGCTGTATTATTTAAACCTACCCACTCCACCGAGTCTGCTGACAGCCTTTGAAGACCTGCTCCACTTCCTACCTCACTCAGTTTGCAAATCTTCCTCTCATGTGTTTTCCATTGCTGTGGTTAACACCATGACCAAAAGTAACTTAGAAGGTTTATTTGGTTTATTTGACCCAACCACAGACAATCACTGAGGGAAGTCAGGGCAGGAACTCAAGAAGGAACAGAGGTAGGAGCCATGAGAGAAAGCTGCCTTCTGGCTTGCATTTGGACTGACATATAGCTACCTTTTATACTTTCCAGGACCTCTGTTCACAGTGGGATGGGCCCTCCCACATCAACCAGCAATTAAAACTGAATGTGTCAAGACATGTCTCCAAGACAATCTGATACAGGTGACTCTAGTTTGTGTCAAGCTGACACAATTCTAAATCTATTTTTCCCCCTGTGGTGGTTTGAATAAGAATGGCCTCCAGGCCTCTGAAAGACTCTACCCAGCAGGGTATCAAAGCAGATGCTGAGACTCATAGCCAAACTTTGGTCAGAGTGCATGGAAGCTTATGAAAGAAGGGGGAGTTAGAAAGACCTGGAGGGGACAGGAGCTCCACAAGGAGAGCAACAGAACCAAAAAATCTGGGCACAGGGGTCTTTCCTGAGACTGATACTCCAACCAAGGTCCATGCATGGAGATAACCTAGAACCCCTGCACAGATGTAGCCCATGGCAGCTCAATATCCAAGTGGGTTCCCTAGTAATGGGAACAGAGACTGTCTCTGACAAGAACTCAGTGGCTGGCTCTTTGATCACCTCCCCCTGAGGGGGCAACAGCCTTACCAGGCCACAGAGGAAGACATTGCAGCCAATGCGGATGAGACCTGATAGGCTAGGGTCAAATGGAAGGGGAGGAGGACCTCCCCTATCAATAGGCTGGGGGAGGGGCATGAGAGGAGAAGAGGGAGGAAGGGTGGGAGTGGGAGGAGCTGAGGTAGGGGTCTACAGCTGTGGATACAAAGTGAAAAAAAAACTGTAATTAATAAAAAATAATTAAATTTTAAAAAAGAATGGCCTCCATAGACTCATTATTATTATTAATTATTATTATTATTATTTTAATGTTTGGTCCCTAGTTAGTAGAACTGTTTGGGAAGGATTAGGCTGTGTGGCCTTGTTAGAGGAGGTATATCACTGGGGTGAGCTTTGAGGTTTTGAAAGCCCATACCAGGTCCTCTCTCTCTCTCTCTCTCTCTCTCTCTCTCTCTCTCTCTCTCGCTCTGTCTGTGTGTGTGTGTGTGTGTGTGTGTGTGTGTGTCATGCCTGAGGATCATGATGTAAATCTCTCAGCTGCTGCTCCTGTGCCATGCCTGCTCCCCACCACAATGATGATCATGGACTGATTCCCTAAACCTGTAAACAAAGTCCTGATTAAATGTTTTCTTTTATGAGAGTTTTCTTGGTGACCCTTCACAGCAATGAAACGGTAATTAAGGTGCTTTCAGTACCTCTCCCAGCCCTGTTAGCTCCCTCCCTGCAGAAAAGCAACCATTGGGCCACTCTGCCTTATACACCAAACACATAAAATAGATGCCTTCAAAAAATGGCTCCCCATTTCCCTTAATGAAAAATGAATATTTGGGAGCTGAGGAGATTGCTCAACCAGTAAAGTGATTCTCCTATAAGCATGAGGGCGTGAGTTTGATTCACAGCATCCATATTAATGTGTCAGTGTGTGCCTATAATCCCAGGATGAGGAGTTTCAGGTTCAGGGAGTATGGTGATTTGAATAAGAACGGCCCCCACAGGCTTATATATTTGAATGCTTGATCATTAGAGAGTGACACCACTTGACAAGGATTAGGAGGTGTGGCCTTGTTGAGTATGTGTGGCTTTGTTGGAGGAAGTGTGTCAATGGGGGAGGACTCTGGGGTTTCAAAGGCTCAACCTAGGTCCTCTCTCTCTCTCCCTCTCTCTCTCTCTCTCCCTCTCCTTCTTCTCTCTCTTCCTGCTGCCTGTGGATCCAGGATGTAGAGCTCTCAAGCTACGCCTGCAGCACCATGTCTGGCTGCATGCTGCCATGCTTCCTACCATGATGACAAGGGGCTAAACCTCTGAAGTGTAAACAAGCCCCAGTTAAATACTTTTCTTTGTAAGAGTTGCTCTGGTCATGGTGTCTCTCCACAGCACTAGGACACTGACTAAGAGAGTGAGAGACGCTCTTCTCTCAAAAGATAAGGTGGGCAGTGACTAAGGAATATAGCCAGGGTCACCCTCATCTCTCCACACACATATATACACAAACATGAATGTGCAAATTTTAAAATGAGGGATCGGAAGAGGGCTCAATGGGTAAAGTCCCTGTTGCACAACCATAAGAACTGGACGTCCATAATACCCATAAAAGCTGGGTGCTGTGGCACATGCCCGTAGACCCATGCTGGGAAGGCAGAGACAGGAGGATCTCAGAGATCACTGGCTAGCCAGTCTAGCCCAAATGGCAAGCCCTACCTTCAGTAAAAATCTCCAGTGGGGTAGAGAGTGATAGAAGAAAACTCCTGATGTCATTCCCCTGGGCTCTGTATGTGCACACATGGACACCTGCACACACACACACACACACACACACACACACGCATGCATGCACAAATGCTCGCTCACTAGAACCCATAAATATACAATGTCAAAAAATCTGTACGTGGGCAAAAGTTTAGTTTCTCCTCACAAGCTTGTGCCCTTCCTTTAGGTTGAAATATTACAGTGATATTCCTGTATGTCTGTGTGAAATGAAGAGCTTGTACATCAGAACAAAACAGCGACCTATCACGAGCTACAAAAGCCCCACTGCAATAAGAATTTGCAATTATCTGGCAAAAGCACTGCATTTACAAGATAAATACAACCTGATGAATTGTCCTCCCTCGCAGCTGTTTTAATGATACCATTTGGTATCTGAGAGATTTTTTTTTCTGGAGATGATCAAAGTCCCATTTTTTCACACATTATTAAACTTCTGCCAGTCCTTTCCCACACACCCTAGTGTGCTGTTCTCCTTTTAGGCAAGGCTCAATTTTAGCTAGTGTTTAACAGGCTGGCCACGATAGTTGGGACATTTTATTTTCTTTGGATCCTGAGCCATAGCTGACCCAGCACATCTAATCTTAATGGTGGCCACTTACTCCGCAGAGTTCTGTCTCCTGTGGCCAGCTGCCAGGGAGGCTTTTCAGGAGAGATACAATCACATTACATGTACTATTTCTATCAATGACAGATCACAAGAATAGTAAGTAGTACATGCCACGGTGTGGAGTAGACTGGACTTTCAATGCCTGTTTAAATGTCATTTCTGATGCTTGCACACTGGTAGAACTGTATAATGACATAATACATTTCTCAGGACATGCCCCAATGAGAGTCACTTTGACATTAGACTCAGCCCCTTGTCCTATATCCACTGACAACAGCCATGTTGAGATATGTGTAGCTTTATGAAGATAATGAGGGGATCTTGAGAAGGACTGCATTATATGGCAGCATCATTCTATATACCTGGAGTGATCGTCTATGGACTATCACTCTGTATCTGTATCTCTCCTCCTCCCCACCCACCCAATTCCCCAGAGAGCACCTGACCTATATTCTCAACCTTCACCCCCATACTACCGGACAGGTTTCTAAAGCTGTAATCAAGACTATGGACAGCATTTTGAAAGCTACTAATGCTTGAGTTGTCACCTAGCCATTCTCTTACAACTTACTATGATGGCTATTCTTGGTTGACAACTTGACTACATCTGGAATGAACTAAAGCCTAAACAGCCAGATATAACTGTGTGGGATTTTGTTTTTTAATTAAATCATTTGAAGTAGGAAGACCTACTTTTACTGAAGATAATTTAAGGTGGGAGGACACACCTTTAATCCAGATCTTTTGAGGCAAGAAGACTCAATTTTAATCTGGGCCACACCTTCTGCTGGCAGCCTATATAAAGAACATGAACAAAGAAAGATTGCTCTTTTTGCCTGCTTTCTGTCACCCTTAGTAGTAAGTCCATTCCTTTACTGGCATTAGAGCCTACTTCTCTGATTCTGGCATATCCTTAAGACCAGCTGAGACATTCAGCCTTGCGGACTGAACAACTACTGGATTCTTCTGTTTGTAGACAGCCATTGTTGGATTAGCTGGACCATAGCCTGTAAGCCATTCTAATAAACCCTCTTTATTTATTTAGAAATATTTACCTGAATAGATAGATTTCTATGAGGATAGATTATAGATAGATAGATAGATAGATAGATAGATAGATAGATAGATAGATGTATATATTCATTCCATAATTTCTCTTCCTTTAGAAAACACTGACTAATGCCATGACCTAATGTGTGGCCTGGACTCTGGGGTTCTCCACAGCCTACATGGTACCACACAACCTCTCACCCTCTCAGGTTGAGACCATCAGCCTGCACACCCAATTGGGCCCACATTCCCCACCACTCCTTATCCCCCACTGAGGCTGAGCACCCCCACCAACTTTTCTTAACTCAAAGACAAGAGAAGGGTTTTGGCTCCATATCTATCAAAGTGAGTGCCACCAAGGCCAGGTTTTCCTTCTGCCTTGTCCGCTTCCTTCACTCACATTTATGGCCGATTGCAAGCCTGCATGGATCTCACTCTATTTGCTGCCACCACCCATCCTGTTTCATAGGTGGCAAGACTGAAGCTCAAGGTCAAGATTCTCTCAGAAACCCAAGCCCTCATGGTCTAGATGCCACAGGACTCTACCTTCTCTGGGTGAGCTTCCAAGGACCCAGCCTGTTTGACTCACACAGCTCTGAAAGTTGGAAAGACCCTCTTTCCAGGAAGCTCCATGGCTCTTCACCCACTCATAACATCATGTAGGAAGAGAGAGGGGGAAAGAGTCTCCAGCCATAAACCGTTGGCTGACCAACAGGCTCTGCTTGGCCAAGGTCAGTAGTGTCATGACTGTCTGGGAAAGCTGCCCTTTGAGAAACTTGGGAATCCCTCCAGAGCCAGAAGCCATGAGTGAGTAGAAGCTACATGCTTACAAACCAACAGGTAAGAAGCCTAGGAAACCTTGGACACAATGGACCTACACAAGAACAGAAAGGACAGAGGGGAAGCAGGAAACTGGCTCATGGCCATTTATTTGGAGCTAAGGTGCATTGATGATGGAAGGGGTGCTAAGAATCAAGGAATGCAGAAGGCTTCCAGAAACTGCAAGAAGCAGGCAAACTGATTCTTCTCTAAACCCCCCAAAGCAGTGCTGGTTTGCTGACACTTTAACTTTAGGACTTGTGAGCCCCAGAATAGGCATTCAGCACCTCATATTTAAGGAGATCTGAAGACTGAGGTAGAGTGTAGACAGGGCCATGATTCCTTTGAAGGTGCCAGGGAGGGGGGGTCCCCACTACTGGTGGCTTGTGGTACCAAAATTCTAACATTCACATAAAGGTCTCTGTGAATGCCTGCTTTGTGTCAAAGTCCACTGCACTCATGAGCTCATGGCAGCTGCAGTTGCCAACATAATATCTGTACAATAATATCAAGTCAGTCAATTTTCCAGGATGGAAGGGGGAGGGGCTCTTGAACTCCCACCTCTAGCTCAGGAGCTATGGACAGTTGATGGCTTCTGGAGAAGAGTCAGTTTTCACTAAGAGTGTAGTCGCTTGTAGGTCACTTACACTCCAGTGGGTGGCCCACACCCACAAGCATATGGACAATGCACAAGCACAAACCGGACTTTGTGGAGTTAAGGAGAGAGAGAGAGAAAGAGAGACAGAGAGAGAGTGCAAAGTTGGGAAGAGTTTAAAGATCTGGGGAGGGATCTGGAAGGAATTATGAAGAGAAATGTAGGTATGGGTAATAAATATTGTATGCATGTATGATTTCTCAAGTAATTAATAAAAATATTATTTTTAAATGCTAATCATTTGGACTAGAATCCACCCTGAGGACTGTTCTAATGTAAAAAATCCAATATGACTTCCTTCAGAGGTACTGGGGTTTGAAGCTCCAGCCCCTCACATACCATTGCTTCTATCTCTTCCTTACAAAGCCCAGGGACAATGAAACTCTGGAGCACATGACTTGCTCCTTCTCTCTCCTGTTTTCCTCCATTCATTGCCAAGAGCCCAAGAAGCTAATGTTGAAAGCTGAGGGAAGATGGCCTCCCAGTGGCTCACTAGGACTTCAGGGCTTTCTTCAGAGAACTAGCAATTCCTCCAAAGCCCTGTTAGTCCCTGCTGAGAGGCAACCAGCCCTAAGGGTGCAGACCTGCGGTCCTTGCACTCAGGAGGCTGAAGGAGGAGCATTGCAAGTTCAAGGCCTGCCTCCACTGCAGAGAGTTCAAAGCTAGCCTGAATGGCTTAGTGAGACCCTATCATGAACAAAGTGAAAAGAGGGCCGGAGACATAGCTCAGTGGTAGAGAGCTTAAGTATGAGGACCTTGAGCCAATCCTTTCCGTCACTGGGAGGTGGGGGGAGACAGTGAAGTTCCCCGGGCAGGAGCCATGTCTGCCTGAATCCTGAGGCACCTTCGAAGGACTGCACCTGTCTGCACATGTGCAGTGCCAGAACCTCTATTTGTCTTTCTTTCTCCCTCCCTCCCTTCCTTCCTTTCTTTATTTCCTTTCCTTTTTTCCTTTCCTTTTTTCCTTTCCTTTTTTCCTTTCCTTTTTTCTTTCTTTTCTTTCTTTCAACTGCCTGCCAAGTTGGGGTTCACATCTCTACCATTTTATGCTCAGTGCCTGCTCAACAGCACATCCAGGAAATCTTTGTTGATTCTTCTTTTTTTTTTCTTGTTTACTTTCTTTTTGAGACAGGATCTCAAAGAGGATGACCTTAACTCTTGATCCTCCTGACCTCACCTCCTGGCTTATGCGGTACTGGTAATGGAACCAAAGGCCTCATACAAGGTAGACAAGCACTCCACAGCGTTATCTCCTCAGCCCCACTATTTGTTGAAATAATGCATTATTCATTTTGGTTTCTCACCCACAGAGCTGAGAACAAACACCAGCAGGAAGCCAGAGGAAGGCAAAGGAGAATATGGCCCTGGGAATGTTTTCCTCCACACAGAGGAGTTCCTGCCTGGCTCAGAACAAGGAATGCGGTATGAATGGCGATGCTCAGCACTGTGGGACACCCTGCATAGCCCATAGGTCTGACTGAATGAAACTGATGCTGGTATTTTGAAGTGGAGCTTAAGATCCTTTACGGATCTGAGCAGACAGACAGGAGAAGAGACAAGCATCTTTTCGCTGCTGTCCTCATCCCTCTCAACAACAGCATGAGGCTCTGACAGGCCAGAGTAGCGGATAACCAAGGACACAGTCTTGGGACATTAATGGGCCTTGGGTCAGCCACTATGTTCTCCAAGAAATCTGCAGAACCTTTCTCAGTTTCATCTCCCTGTGCATTGATGTGCTGAATGCCACTGCTCTTCAAATCACTTAAAGATGGAGGCTAGACTCAGTCTGAGAGAACAGCAAGCTCACTCGCACAGCCCTCCCAGCAGCCAACTCCTGCACAGGGCCTCCTGAACACAGTGCTTCACAATTGGTCCTTGAACCTGATAAAAAGTTCTGGTGGAAGAGTGGATTTGGCCACAACAAGTCAAAGGACAGTCTCTCCTACTGTGGCACCTGCTCACAGGAATGAGTGGAAAAGACGACAAGAATGATGAGATCTCGTGGAGACTCTGAGTGCAGGAAAATTATGCTTGTTAACACTGATTGCCAAGCCAATAGGAGCTAGCATCACCTAGGAGATATGGGTCTAGATATACCTGAGAAGGGGTTTCCAGATTGGATTATTTGAGGTAGGAAGACCCATCCTAAACATGGGTGACTCCATTCATTAACTAGGGCATAAAGGAGAAACTGAGCTGAGCACCAGTATCCATTTCTCTGCATCCTGACTGTGGACACAATGTGGCCAGCTGCCTCATGCCCCAGCTGCCACACCTTCCCTGCCATGGTGGACTGCATTCTCACACAATGAGCCAGAATAAGCCCTTCCATCCTTAAATTGTCTGTTGGCAGGTATTTTGTTACAACAACAAGAAAAGTGACTAAATCACAGAGTGACCCTCCCCTCAGGTGGAAGGCAGGGAACCTGCGAACATTTTCTGTCATTAATGACACACGTAGCCAGAACAGGTTGGTACTAAAGAGGCTTAACTTAGTACCAGCTTCTGTAAGACCACGAGCCAGCAGAGCCACACGATAGCCAGCTTTCTAAGTGGGCAACTCCAGGGCCCTGTGCTTGGAAGATGCTTTGTCATGGTTGGAATGAAGTGTCCTTTACAGACTCATATGGTGGAATGCTTGGTCCCCTAGCTGGCGGCACTATTTAGAAAGGTTACAGAACCTTTGGGACATGTCTGCCTGGCTAATGTAAGCCACTAGAGACCAGGTTTTGGGGACTTTGGCCCAGTCCACTTCCCACCTGAGAAGTCTGCTTCTGCAGAGGTCCCCTTCTGCAGACCAGGTGCTACCAGCTACAAGCTCTACAGGCTTAAGGTCGGTTTCACAGTCTTCACATTTTTTTTTTATTCTTCTTTCACAAGGGCTCTTCATTTGTGTTGTGATATGGGCTTGGCAAGTTATGTGATCAGTCCTCCTGAAATATTTGCTAATTGGCCCAATAGCTTACTTATTCCTCTTCTTTTCTTGCCCTTGGCCTTTCCTCAATTCATTGCCTGTGGCCAAGGCAGGCTCCCCCTTTCTCAGCAACCTACTACATGTCTGGATGTTGTTCTACCTGATACCTCAACAGGCTGCCCAGCTGCCACCATCCAGCCACCTGTTGTGAGTCAGGCATTGGGCTTAGTCAAGGCAAAGTCTACCTAAACGCAAAGTCTCAGAACATATCTCGTCTTCCAAGTACATCCAACCTTTAGACACTGAGACACGACACTGACGTCTAGAAAGCTCCGATTTAGAAACTGTGCCATCAAAGTGTAAGAGAAAACACCATAAAACAATCTCACGATGGTTTAATCAAGTCTAGATTTTGTCCACACTCATAGTTTTCCTGAGCCACGTGTGACCTGTGGGTCATGGGTTGGATGTACTTGTAATTTCACTAATTTTACTACAGATCTTTGGTCCCGCTCTTTCAGTCATCCCCTTTTTTATCCCCAAACTGGACTGTCTTCCCCAAGACATATTTTAAGCCCCATCTTCACTGCACTCATTTTCCTTACAAATGGTGCCATTACCCAAGATCACACGCAGTCAAGTGTGGAAGCTGAACAACTCTCCAAGCCTCCTCTGGCCCAGTCACTTCCACCTGTAGTGGTAGATTTCTATAGATGCCACTAGAGACTTCATGGTCTTATCTGGAAAATGATTCAAGCCTTTTCAGTTTCTCTGGTGGTACAAAGGAAGGATATTTCATGTAGTCATGACCCCAGTGAGCTTGGGGACAGTGGCCTGTTCACAAGGACATAGCAGTTCTGTCCCCAAGTCCCAAGTTCTTCCCTCCACCAACCAAGATTTTAGGGACCTTGTTTTCTTTATCTACATAATGGGAAAGCTGGGTTTCTTCAGCTCTAATATGCTGTGATTACACTTTAAAATACAGACCTCAAAGATAAGTAGGGAAGACATCAAAAGCCCTTTGCCCAGTTTTAGAGATCCTAGGAAAAGCAAAAACCTTTCTTCTCTAAAATTAACTCCAGCCTCAGAGACCTTGAACCAGCTACCTCCTAGTAGGATTATCCTACAACCATCCTTGGGAAAGGCAATCCCCATCCTCTTTACCTCCATCTTATTATATCTGTGTCAGTCGGTTTTCCACTACTATAACAAACTACCTGACATCATTGACCTGAAAAGAAGAAAGGCTCGTTTGGGCTCACAGTTTTGTAGGCATCAGTCTAGAGCTGTTGGCCCTGTTGCTTTCACCAGTGATACAGTGGATATAGCCCAAGCCAGGCTCAGATCACTGCGACAATCCACACAAAGCTAAGCCACAGCATTCTTTCTTTGTTCTAATCCCTTTTCAGAATGAAATGTACTTTCCTAGGACTGGAAAACTAAGGGACCTATGCAGGGGCATGAACAAGACCCCAGTAACTCCTAAGGGACATAGGCAGCGTTTTTCTATTTACCTATCATTTATCTTTAGGGAAGTAAAAATGTAATAAGCTACAAATCTAGTCCCATCCTGTGTGGCCAAGAGGGATTAGCAATGACAGACATAAAACAACTGAAAACTGTTGAGCAGGGCTTCTAATATAACTTCTAATGGGACCAATGATGAATGCTTTCCCTTGACCCCTTCCTTGCCATTTCTTCTCATCTAGACTCAGATATGATGGCTAGAGGAACAGCATCCACCTGTGCCTGTGAGGTAGCTTTGAGATGAGCAGAACAGAACAATGGCAGTTCAGATATCTTGTTCAGGAAGTGGCCAAAGCAGTCTTAAACTACCAATTGCAGTAAGTGGTGGGAGGATATCCCTATGTTGTTGAAGCCACATGATTTCTGCATCTTTATTACTAACTGTAGATAGAGCCTTGCTGCCTCCAGCTTTACTATTTTCTTTCTTTCTTTATTTATTTTTGAAACAGATTCTCATGTGACCCAGGCTGGCCTCAATTTTTTTTTTCTGTGTAGCAAAAACTGACCTTGAATGCCTGATACTCGCATCTCTACCTACCTCCTCCTAAGTGCTAGAATTGCAGGCTAAGCCATGATGCCCAGATATACACAGTGATGGAAATGGAACCCAGGGTTTCTAACAATTGAGCTACACCCTTAGTCCCCCTCTAGCCTCCTAATCAGCCTTCTTAACTCAGACTTCACCCAGTTCTCATCTACCCTGTGTGTGGGCACCAGGGACCTTCCTCACATACAAGCCTGATAGTAATCCTCTGCCACAACAATGCTGTTAGTGGATTTCCAACACTTTGTGTTTGCCACTTTTTACTGCTGTGACAAAATGCCGGAGGAGAACATTCTAAGAGTGGGAAGATTTATTTTGGCTGATTTAGCTTCAATCCATGGTCACCTGACTACGTTGTTCCTGGGCAGGGCATCTGGGCGGAAGAGCTCAGAGGAGCAGCACCGCTCACCTCATGGGAGCCAGGAAGCAGAAGGAATGGGAGGTTGGGTCACAAGATGCAATGCAACTTTCAAAAGCATGTCCCTTGTAGCCTGCTTCCTCCAACCAAGCTCAACCTCCTAGTAGCTTATAAATTCATCAAGGGATGAACCCATTGCCAGAGCAAGAACCCTCATAATCTAACATCTCTCAACAGAACCATCAGCCAGGGACTAGATCTCTACCCATGTGCCTTTGCAGGAGCTGCTTTATTTCCAAGCCATACTTCACCTCTAGATAAAAATGTGTGCTCTTCTGCATGGCACCTGGGATGCTCCACACTGAGGTTACAGCCTGTTCTTATTTTCTATCACCTACCAACCCTGGCCCCAGACCCCCTGTTATCTAGCCACCCCATGCTTCTCAGCACAGCAGTTCACACCTCTCTGAAGCCAAGGTTGTTCTATTTAAAGGGTTTTCTGTGATAGACTCCTACTGATAGTCCCCCAATGCCTAAGTCTGCAGCCGCCTCCCAAGAAGACTTCCCTGGGGGGATCAGGGGAAATGTCACCTCCTGTGGGCTTGTCTATAAACCGTATCTTATGTCACTTGCCACACTGCAGAAGAGCCCATCCCTTTCCAATCCTCTGTCCTAACCCCACCCCTTGAGGCAGGAACAAAACTCGATCTACCACTTTATTGCCAGCTCTTAAATCCTGAATGAATGTATAGGTGGCTAGACAGGCAGTTACATAGACCTTGGCCTCCTCAAAATTGTCATCCTTCATATGTTGGAGCTTCAAACGACAGCTAAGTTGTAAGATGGCCTAAGGAAGTTGAGAGAGTGTCTGAAAGGGGTATCCATTGGTGAATGGACGGCCTGTAGACATCCCGAAGACTGGAACCAGGGCCACGGAAAGGTAGAAACCCGGCACTGGCTGACACCCTCATCCCCAAGCCCACCCCATCCTGTAGTCCATTGAGTCCCCTTTTGGGGATGGGGGAGGCCACAGACCTGCTCCAAGGCACAGAAGAGCAGGGCCAAGGGGTTGGTCTCTTCTGGGTCACTGTGAACAAAGACAGCTTCGGGTAGGAAAGATTAACTTCAGCTCACTGCAGGAACACTGGGGAGATAAGGAGAGCTTTGTAACTGGGTCTGCAACAAAGCTGGCTTCCAGACCCTCTCCTGAAGAGCACATAAAAGACACTGATGTCCTTTCTCTAGTAAATTCAACTCTACCGGCACTTTCACCTCCATACTTATTACCAATTCCTCTGTAACAGGATGGATTATGGCTAATCATTCCAGGGCTAAGCAGGATGTGGAGAAATGGTGGGACATGATGTGCAAGTCTACAAACTAGACGCAGGCCCCCTGCCTCTCTGCAGGGTGCACTTGCTTTTTAGCACAAGGTTTATTTGCTAAAAATAAACCTTGACTACTTGCCGGCCCTACCTGTGCCCTGCTGTAAATTCTTCCTTCCAGAGCAGCAAGACTGTCGGAGCTGTTGGGGTTAGAGGAGGAAGCACCTCCCCACCCATGGCAAATCCATCAGGGCAAAACAAAGCAACCCACATCACAGGAGACAGGAAGCAGAGAAGAATAAAGGAAGGGGCCAGGACAAGGTTTGACCTTCAGAGACATGAGAGCCACTTCCCCCAACTAGAGTCCCCGCCTTCCTTACTTCTAATACCTCTAGACCTTACGCTTCAATTCTGAATCCATCAGTGGATTCACCTGTAGAAGCACCCCCACAAGCAGAGGTGTGCTCTCCTGATGCTGTAGGTGTCTCAGTCCAGTTAACCTGACAGTTGAGATGAACCAGGAGTGGGTTGGATGGCCCTGTCTATAAAGCACTTGTTGTAGAAGCTTGAGAACCTGAGTCCAGTCCAGCCCCCTTGGTGAGAAACAAAACATTGAGTCTGTTAAGCTCAGCAAGTAAACGTGCCTGGCACTAAGTCCGACAATCTTAGTTTGATCCCGGGACCCACATGGCAGAAAACAGATTCCCTTGGATTGTCCTCTTACCCCATGTATAAGCTGTGGACTGCCCACTTATACTCACACACACACACACACACACACACACACACACACAAATAAAGTGTAATTTTTTTTTAGTTCCTGGAATACATTTTCATTCTCAGAAATGATACAATTAGAGTCGGATGAACCATTTGCATAGCTAAACCTTTGCCAATTTTTAAATTTTTTTATTATTTATTGCAATTTATTCATTTTGTATCCTAGCTGTAGCCAGCCACTGAGTTCTTGTCAGAGACCGTCTCTGTTCCCATTACTAGGGAACCCACTTGGATATTGAGCTGCCATGGGCTACATCTGTGCAGGGGTTCTAGGTTATCTCCATGCATGGACCTTGGTTGGAGTATCAGTCTCAGAAAAGACCCCTGTGCCCAGATTTTTTGGTTCTGTTGCTCTCCTTGTGGAGCTCCTGTCCCTTCCAGATCTTTCTATCTCCCCCTTCTTTCATAAGCTTCCCTGCACTCTGCCCAAAGTTTGGCTGTGAGTCTCAGCATCTGTTTTGATACCCTGCTGGGTAGAGTCTTTCAGAGGCCCTCTGTGGTAGGTTCTTGTCTTGTTCCTTGTTTCACTCTTTTCCACTATCTATCCCATTTGCCTTTCTGAATGACAAGTGAGCATCTTACCCAAGTTCCTCCTTCTTGCTTAGTTTTTTTAGGTGTACAGATTTTAGTATGTTTATCCTATATTATATGTCTAATATCCACTTATAAGTGAGTATATACCATATGTGTCTTTCTGCTTCTGGGATACCTCACTCAGGATGATCTTTTCTAGTTCCCATCATTTGTCTGCAAATTTCATGATTTCCTTGTTTTTAATTGCTGAGTAGTATTCCATTGTGTAAATGTACCACAATTTCTGTATCCATTCCTCAAGGACATCTGGCTTGTTTCCAGATTCTGGCTATTACAAGTAAAGCTGCTACAAACATGGTTGAGAAAATGTCCTTGTTGTATACTTGAGCATATTTTGGATATATGCCCAGGAGTGGTATAGCTTGATCTTGAGTAATAACAAGAAACCCAGAATCACTAAAACAATCTTCTACAATAAAAGATCTTCTAAAGGTATCTACATCCCTGATCTCAAGCTGTACTATAGAGTAATAATAACTGCATGGTGCTGGCATAGAAACAGGCTAGTGGATCAATGGAATCGAATAGAGGACCCAGAAATAAACCCACACACCTATGGACACCTGATTTTTGACAAAGATGCCAAAACCATACAGTAGAAAAAAGTAGCATCTTCAACAAATGGTGTTGGCCTAGCTGGATATCTACATGTGCAAAAATGCAAATAGATCCATACTTATAACCCTGCACATAACTAAAGTCCAAGTGAATCAAAGACCTGAACATAAAACCAGACACACTAAACCTGTTAGAAGAAAAAGTGATGAAGAGGCTTGAACTCATTGGCACAGGAGACAACTTCCTGAACAGAACACCAACAGCATGGGCTATTGATCAACAATCAATAAATGGGACCTCAGGAAACTGAAAATCTTCTATAAAGCAGAGGACACTGTCTTCATAACAAAATGACAGCCTACAGATTGGGAAAGGATCTTCACCAACCCTATATCTGACAGAGGGCTAATATCCAGGAGAAGGTGTGGAGAAAGGGGAACCCTCCTCCACTGCTGGTGGGAATGTAAACTTGTACAACCACTTTAGAAATCAACCTGGCGCTTTCTCAGACAATAACGTAATTTTAAATATTTTAATAATAAAACAACAAACACGCTGTGGCTAACCACCACAGCCAGTCAGCACTAACACGAGGAGACTCTGCCAGACTATTCCAGTCCCTCCTACAGAACCCCCCACAAAGCCAGTCTCCTCTCCTCCAGGGTGAGAGGAGTCTTGATGGTTATTCTCTGGTCCTTGCAGTAACCCTATTAACAGAGAGGGTCGTGGTAGCCCACAGAAGGGACGTTCACCAAGGTCACTCAGCAGCTAGCAGAAGACAGAGCTGGGACTGAACCCACTTCCCTTCTTGGGCAGCTGCTCCTGGGAGGAGCCTGAGTACTCAGTGGCAAATTCCAGGGACTCCAAGTAGGTTGCTCAGCCCGCCTCCACAGCTACCGGGAAGGCCAGGCCCTGGTGGCTGGCAGGGAATGCCTGGTCTTCTCTCGCGTGAGGCCAATGGCTTGCTCAGCCCCCTTTAAGGAGCGCTCTGCCATCCAGTCTTAATTTTAGCTTGGAGGCATGCCACCGGCAGCTTTAACTAGAGGCCGGCTGAAGTTATGCAGGACAGCTGTCAGCCGGCATGCTGGGTGGGGCCTATTTAGCCGGCGGGGGCACCAGTCTGGAGACCCTAAGCTTGGTCTTTCTGCCCCAGGACTGTCAACAACACCGGCCACAAGGCTCGGATCTCCTGGCGAAGGTGCCCCAGCCCCACGATGATGACGGAGGAGCACACGGATCTGGAGGCACGGATCATCAAGGACATTCACTGCAAAGAGATAGACTTGGTGAACCGCGACCCCAAGAACATCAATGAGGACATTGTGAAGGTAAGCTCGGGGACCAAGCAGGACATCACGGTCCTCACACATTTGAGGTCAGCCTCCCTGAAGCCCCCTGGATACCGTCTTCTTCAACCCCCAGCAAACAGGCAAGATTATACGGGCCATAGCAAGGCAAGAAGAAAACATTAGCCACATGCATGATGGGGCTGAGGGGAAGACACCAAAAATGCGTTCTTTCTAGTAGCTCCAAGGGCCTGCCTACCCTTGGCTTTGGCTACAGGCCCAGGAGGAATCGCGGGGAAGATTCAGAACCTGCTTTGCTGTACCAGCGGCACTTCGGCTGTCTCTATAGCAGGCTTGGGGTTAATCTGAGGGCAGCTTCAGCGGGGGCCCCTCCAGGAGACACTAGCTGCACTATAGCGGTGCCTAGTATTTGTCCCTCTGGCACCCTGTGCCCTACAGACCATCCCTGCAACTCTCTGCCTCACCCTAGCTCCCAGCCTCGTTCCAGGCCTGGTGCCTGGGGCCAGGCATAGGCCCCTCAGCAGGAGCCTAAAGGGAACATTCAGTTGTCAGCCTTGGGTCCACACAACTCAGTCTCCACCTAAATGCCAGAGGGACCTTCCCCCCCCCCCCCTCAGAGCAAAGGCCCTGCCACCAGCCTCAGAGTCCCCAGGGAGCCAGGGATCCTGGCTAAGCACTGAATCGCGGGCCAAAGCCACCTGGAGAGCTGCAGGTGCGGTGTGACCCCTGGTACAGCCACCCAGCAAACTGTGAAACCATCCACAGTACTGCGGTCACTCCCTATCGGCCGCTGTGCCCTGCGCACCGATGTGGGCACTGCGCTCTTTCGCCACGACAGTCCCCGTGGCTTCGTCTTACATGTGTAGTTTTCTAAGATCAGACTAGAGTCATGTCAGGTTGACCGAACAACCAAACAGACGGTACAGAGATGGCCAAAGCACACACCTGCTCTGAAATTTACATTTTTCCAGCAGTCACTTTTGAAAAAGGAGACTCCAGCAGCTGAAATTGATTTCTGTGAGGCCGACAAGACGGCTCACTGGGTAACAAAGCCATTGCCAAACCTGATGGTCTGAGTTCAATCCCAGGACCTATGTAGTAGAAGGAGAACAGACTCCCACGGGCCCACTGCCTTCCACACATGTACCATGGCATACATGTACACACAATACACACGCACTAACTAACTTTTAAAAGAAATGATGTTTGTACTTAACTCTGATGCAGAATTGTAGCACTTTAACATCTTAGCTGCATGAAACAATACACATCTGTTTCTAGAACTTTGTGTGTCTTGTAGTAAGGACTCGCTGTGGACTCCAGATTTCCCTCAGAAATACTTGTTCCATATTTGGTTCGTAAGATTTAATGTTGGAGGCTGGTTCACATGCTCAAATTGTGCCAGACTTTCTTAAGTTCGGCACAACAGTGAAGCCATGGCTCTCTTTTTATATTGTGATTATTATGGCACAGAATTTAGAGACCTGGGTTTATACAAGACACAGATTTTGGTAACACAACCAAGGGTTCATTCAAAGGCACAGCCAGAGCTGCCATCCTTCAAGACTGCTCTTCCTACAAGGCTGAAACCCAATATCTGCCTGTCCACACCCAGCACAAGCTACTGCTGCCCGTTTGCACTGCCTGGTGACTCCCCATGCCACCCCAACACCCCCCCCCAGCACATACCCCTGTATCTTGGGAAGAATTGATTGTCTTCACTCTACCCAACTCAGACTTCAAGGACATCACCCAGTGTCACCTCCTCCAGAAAGACTTCCCTGACTCCTCCAAGTAGCCAACTGCTTCACACCTCCGTGTCCCTTCAGTGGGTATGACTCCTCTAACAGATCACACTGTTGTGTGTCAAATCGACAGACGTCACTAATGGTGGCGATCGAACTCCGTGGGGTGCTTACAAAGCAAAGTTTTCCAACGTCAAAGTGCTAGAGAAGTGTACCAGCCTTGGTTTTCACACAGCGGTCCAGCTGAACTTCCTGCTCTCAACTCCAGACTCCTCCCCCAAAGCAAAGATACTGGATATGTCACCTAAGCTTCTGAACCTCATTTCCTCTGTGACATTACAACAGTGCCATTTAAGTCCAAGAGGTAAATGAGCCTCAGATAGCTCTGAGCAACAGAAATGTCATGTGTGGACTGAAGATATAAAACACAGTCCCCCCACTCCTAGGAAGTCTGTGGTTATAGGGCTGAACAGAGCCTCATGCAGCTTCCAGTCCAGAAGGCTGGAAAACTGAGCCCTCTGGGGTTCTTGATGGACCATTAGGGATGGAGATAAGAAGCATGGGAAAGCACAATTTCTTGGAGAGGCTGTGGTGGATAAAAAGTGCAGAAGGAACCAAGAGGTTCTACTAAGCCAAAAGGGAGCCCACATCAGGCCCCAGACCCAGACTATGATCCAAAGACAGAGGCAGAGACTGCAGTATAAGTAACCAGCTTTCTGTCATGTCTCTCTGACAGCCCTGATCCCCATACAAATAGCTCCCAAAGACTAAATGAAAGGTGCACAATTAATTTTGTCCAGAGGAAATTAACTGAAATTGTTTGGACATTGTCTGCTTTGGGAAGTTGTCTGGCATTTCCTTTCCTTCATTTTTAATGAGCCAGAAATAAAATATTTAAAAATGTAGAACAGGGATAATATCGGGAGAGAAATACCACACAGTTTCAGAGAGCTGGCTGCCTGGGGGCAGGGCAAGCTGTCGGAACAGAACAGCCTTCTACTGCCTGGGTTTCTGTCATCACCCGGGAAAGACACAAGACAGAAGGATGGACGGCAGGTGAGAAGTGGGGACAGAGCTAAGACAGAGGCCAAAGTAAAGATACAGAAGCCTGTTAAGCGGCCCCTCCCAGGGTGTTCTCGAATCTTAGCGGGGTCCTCGTGGGCTATGATGAACAGCAAGGGCAGAGTCCAGGGAGTACCAGCTGCGGTCCCCATCCTGGCACCAGCTATGACGCTAAGCTTGCTGAGTGTCTTGAAAAATCCTTTTCGCTCTCTGGGCAGGAGTGGGTGGAGAAGAGGGATCCAGTCCCCACTACAGTCACCTCAGATTTCACACAGTAAGACAAAAGAGAGAAAGGAGAGAGTCAACCGGAAGAGCTAGCACAGGGTGGTACTTCCTATGGGTGCCGCCCTTGAACCCAGGCTGGAAAACGTGAGTCGCCATGAAACTAGGGACTGTACACCCACACGACTTGAACTAGCCTCTCATCCTCGGGGCAGGCCCTGGCTGAGTGGAAGTCGTGAGAGGCGGCAGCTGAGGAACTGTAAAGAGAGTACCCCGTTCCTTCCCCACCCACCCCCGCCACCAGTCATTGGGAACCTGCTGCCCGCCAGGTGCCATGCTTCCTAGAGGACATGGTGAGAGCTGTGCACGTGCTGCATACCAGGCTCCGGGACTCTGAGCTCTAGTACACGTGCCCCACACGAGGGCACCTCCTGAAGACTCGGGTTTCAGAGTCTCCCGCACCCTCCCCACGCATGCCTAGAAACCCCAGCCTACCCTAGTCACTGGAGTCATTTCTGAGAAGGCTCATGGCTGACCCCAAGTCCCTCCCTCACTGGCTCACACATGTGCCCTGGGTCCCGAAGCAGCCGCTCTAGCTCTCCCTTCGTAGATGCCTCAAATCAGCCCCTTGAGAAGGGGAAGCAGATAGATGTGTCTGAACATGATTTCTCCACCCACTTCCAATTCACACCTTCCTCCATCCAATGGCACCTTCCGATTGTCAGCTAAGGCCAGAAGCACTGAGAGGAGCTAGCAGTCTACCGTTTCCCTCCAAGTCCCACTCCCAATTTTGATGGAGTGTGGACACTCTGCTGTGCAATAATAAGACTGACCCAATATTCCTCCATGGGAAGAATCCAAGCCCTGCAAGATGAGACTAGAATAAGGAACCTGTACAGCACAGCGGAAGATGCCAAATGCCATAAGCTGGTGTCAGAGGAAGTAGCCTGGAAGGTTAGGGAAGGAAAGTGACTTGTGCCTAGGAAAATCAGGAGCCATCTTTTTGGCAAAATGATACCCAGGGTGCACTTTTTAAAATGAGAAAAATGTTAACTGAGGATCAGGCATTCTAAGAAGAGGAAGTGGAATGAGCAATGATATGGAGGCATTCCAGAGATCTAGGAAGAACACTGGGGAGAGTTTGTAAAAGCGAGGGGCAGGCGCTGTTGCCACCCCTTCCTGTGTGCACGGCAGGCATCATTAATGGATCACAGTGCTTTTCCAGGAAGCCAAGCCCCACCAGCTAGTCAGAGTTGCACATATAGAACATCTTTGCTACTCTGGCTGCTGGAGAATACTGAACCACCCAAAGAGGAAAACACAGAGAACCCAAAAGAGAATTTGTGGCTGAGAAAGCAGAAAGGTTAGGTTGAGGCTAGATCATAGTTCAGGCCTCACTGGCAGTTCCTTTCTGTAAGTGCTTTACCCTCTGTAAATTTCTTCTCAAAATGGCTACCGGGAAGATGACTCAGTCAGAAGATTTCAAGCGGCATAAGCATGGGGAACCAAGTTCCCCCACAACCCACAGAAAAACCCAGGCAGGGCAGGTGTGTGCCTGTAACTCCAGCACTGGGACTGGAGGACATAAAATATCCCTGAGTCTTGCAGGCTACCAGGTGAGCTGAAAGTGAGTTCCAGGCTTGGTGAAAGACGGTCTTGGAGAAATAATGTGGAGAAGCGCTGAGTAAGATTCAGTGTGTGTGCACATATACACATGAACACACACACACAGAACTAATACAGAAGTATTCTCACTTGGTGACGCAGATTCTGTTAGTCTACCCCTTTCAAAATGTGGTCTCCTTTTGGGGGGGTTTAGCTTGCTAAAATGCAAGTTTCCTGTGTTTTGTCATCAGGAGTCTTTATGCAACCAAGGCAAAGAATGTCTTGTGCCATCAGCAATCAAGGCCCCCAGCCCCTAGAAAATGAACCTGGGATCTAGGGTGCTTTCCCCAGTGACACACTTTTATCAGTAATTAACTGCCATGCGATCCATCACCGCAGCAGATCTATGGCTTTGTGGAGCTGCTGAGCAGTTCTGCTCTCTCTGGGGCCATCCCTGAAGCTTCGGTCAGATGGCAACCTAGGACTGACCTCACTTGGGGACTCTTCTGATCTGGATTATTCAAGGAGGTTCTCTGCTATTCTAGGATACACGTAGAGACAGAGGACAGGACTATGTTTGGATGCTGGGATGGCTGAGCTTCTATTTCAGAATTTTAGGACTGTTTCTAGAAGAGCAGGTTGTAACAGACAGACACTAGCCTCGAGAGCAAAGTATAAAAGTGAACTTCAAAAACCGGTGTCTTGGGAGTCCCCAAAGCAGAAGTTGCCAGAACTTCCTGGTGCTTAGGCTGGAGCTACCCCAGCGCTCTCTTTGTCACATTCTGGTGGTTAAGATGAGTCACATGGCAAGCTCAGCCTTGAGATGGGACAAGACCACCCACGGACATAGATACAAAGAGGTGTGAGTCACTGAAGGTTATCTGGGGAGACTTGCTAGCCAGCAGCCAAAAGCTAGTACACAGTCTAGGACTCTGGCCAAGGCATTTCCGTGGCTCCCCACCCGACCTGCACCATCTTCACCAGAGGCACTAGCTGAGAGGGCAAGTGAGATGCCAGGAAGAAGCCGGCAAGAGGCTAGGTGCCAAAACACACTAAGAAGACAGTGAGCCCTACAAGTGGGATACATTCTCAATTCCTGCGGCCCCTTTTTAGCGTTTTCCCTGGTTCTTTACACAAATGCAAATCCTGTTGTGCTCCAGCAAGGGTTCTCCAGCTATCCCTATGGGATGCTTTCAGCCCAAGGTACTGGCAATACCTGCTCACCTCCTGTACTGTATACTGAGATTCCGCCCCTGCTGGGGTACCCTGCTACAGTGAGTGGAGAAAGGGTGAATGTTGTTGACATAGGCACGGTCATGTCAAAGGCCCCAGAGCCTCAGACCCATGGAGTAATGTCAAAGTCCTCTCTCCAGGAGGTGACGGTCAGAGGTAAATAGTGAAACCTTCCCTTTTGGTCTGGGTATGGTTGTTGATAACATGTGCAGAAAAGGTCCACATAGCTTTCTCACAGCCAGAAAACTGCTCGCCCACAGAGCCCGATCCTACAAAGACTGGCTAAACCTGCCTCCTTGGTTTAACCCTATACCGTAAACCCTGCCTCCTTGTTCAGCTGTATGTAATAACCCCCGCCTCTCTGATCAACTCTATACAGTAAACATGCTGGAGCATGGTTATGCTGTGGTTTCTCCATCAGAGAGCCCAGTCCACCAGATCCCAGCTTTCTGGCCATGTCTATCCATTTTACCTTTTCTCCATTCCCTTATGGCTCCAGTCTTACTTGAGGCTCTTATACACCCTATGAAATGACTAATATAAGATGCATGGGAAGAGATGATCTAGAGAGCCCAAATGCATTGTGGGTGTTACCATGGCCATCCCAGATGAAACAAAAATCTGCCAGCATCATTTCTAACAAAATAAGCAGGTCTCATCCACGTTTTCAGACTGTTCTGCGGCTATGGTCCCATTGTAATTTTATGCATCCGTGCTTTTCAGATGGTATGGGTAAGGGTCACTGCGATTATCCCAGTCTTTTGGACAGCAATACTTTTTTGTAAGACGTAGTAAAAATTAACTGTTAGAGAAATGAAATGAAAAATAGGTATGCAGTATAAATCCTCATGAATGTTATTATATTCAGTAGTCATAAAATGACTGCATCAAATCTCTATCACTATTTCTTTTCTTTCTTTCTTTTTTTTTCTGTTTTCAAGACAAGATTTCTCTGTGTAGCCCTGGCTATCCTGGACTCACTTTGTAGATCAGGCTGGCCTCGAACTCACAGCAATCCGCCTGCCTCTGCCTCCCTGCGTGCTGAGATTAAAGGCGGGAGCTGCCAAGCCCAGCGTCTCTATGACTATTTCTAACATGAACTCAGCCTATGTACCGGCCTTCTGAGAGTGAATGGCTCAGCCCTTATATAGCAGGATAGCAGGCCAGGAAACCAGGACTCAGCTATGCTAAGCTACTTGCTCCTGTCTTCTGACTCCAAAGCTGAAGCTATGCTGAGGACAGTGTCTCTATTCTCTCTTTGTAGAGTTCAACACCACAAATAACTAGATTCCCAGAGAGGAAAAGCACAGCACCTGAGTCACATAGTAACGCAACAGCCAAGCGGAAGCTGGAAGCCCAGCACTGCCTCCCCCACTGCTAGGAATCTTAACTGAATCGTCCTGACCTGATGACCACCGACCGAGTCATGTTGAATTCTTGGTGGAGGCAGACTTTTGATGGGGGTAGGTGTTGTCCTCCCCCTCATTCTCAGGCAACCCAGCGGTCACGCTCCTCCCCAACCCTCTCCGTGACTGCAGGGGCTGTGCAGGCCCGTGCCAGTTAACCAACGGGCTTTCTTGATGCTCCAAAAATAACTGTCAGAGAAAAAGATACTTCCCTTCCCACCCTCCAGCTATATAGGTGGCTCTTTGGCCCTAACCCTCCCAGAGAGATCGTTCTCCCTCCCATTG
Organism: Meriones unguiculatus; assembly: GCF_030254825.1. Lineage (NCBI taxonomy): Eukaryota > Metazoa > Chordata > Mammalia > Rodentia > Muridae > Meriones > Meriones unguiculatus. The sequence continues at coordinate 103,357,108 of NC_083353.1, forward strand.
CTAGAGAGGAGGTAAGAAATGGTTCACAGCGTGCTTGATGCGCTGGCATGGCCACCTAGGTCTGCTCAGTGACTCTTACATGTGGCTTTTATGAATGGCTCTCCAAACCCAGCATTTGTGAGCAGAGTGCCCTCAGGTCTCAGATTCAATTGAGGGGAGCAGCTGCCACCTCCCAGCACAGTACAGCCCTCCAACCTCACACTGTTGCTTCAAAGAAAAGCAACCAGTTGGCACACTTTCAGGCCTCAAAGATGATCCCAGTGGGGGGAGGGGGGAGTCTCAAGTGTGTGTGCCCATGGTTTCTGGGAAGAAATGGTAATTAAAAAACACAACAGAAATCTTCATGGAAGGAACAAGCACTATACGCAGAGAAGGAGAGAAAGAATCCATCTATTATCAGCTTTTGATGAGAGGTTCACACAGGATAATGAGGGCAGCTGGAGAATTCTTTTATTCATGATCTGCAATGTCAGCAGAACTTTCGAGACATAGTTTATAGGAACTTAAGAGCATTTAACCAAGTACTTGTCATTAATGAGAATCTACCATGTGGCAGGTATTTGAGTTCTGGGCACGGGTTGCTCAGTAAGTATTTGTCTCTGTGAATGAACAGATGAACAATGGATAGATAAGAAGAAAGGAGGATAGGTAGGGAATATGGATAAACAGATGGGTAGGAAGATGAATGACTAGATAGAGCTAAGGGAGTTGGTAGATGGGTGGGTAGAAGATGGGAGAGTGGATAGTAAAATGAATAGATAAATAGATGATACATAGATAGATAATAGACAAACGGATGAAAAGAGAATAGATGATACATGGATTAAGATGAATAAATGAATGGGTAGATAAATACGTAGAAGAGGGAATGAATGGGTAGATAAATAGATGGTTAGACAAATGAGTGGATAATAAATTATTAGATGAATAGATAGATGGGTAAATAAATGAATGGAAAAGGAGGATGACTAAATGCATAGATAGATAAATAGATAACTGGTGAAACATATGTGGATCATGAATAAATGAAAGAAAACAATTATTTCTGCTCTTTATACCAATAAGAAATGCTAACCCCTATTTCATTTCTAACATTTATTTTTTTGTCTCTTTTTTAACTGAAAATAGATATTTTTCAAATAATATATTTTGATCACGGTTTCCCCTACCCCAATTCCTCTCAGATCCTTCCTACCTCTCTACCCACTCAAATTCACCCCCTTTCTCTCTGTACAAATACTTGTGCACATAAGAGTCCCATAAAAACACAAACTAGGAAATCAGCCATAATATCTGTGTCATCGTTAGGGTTTCTGTTGCTGCAGTGAAACACCATGACCCAAAAGCAAGTTGGGGAGAAAAGGGTTTATTAGGCTCACACCTCCACAGCACTGGTGGTAACTGAAGGAAGTCAGGACAGGAACTCAAGTAGGACAGAAACCTGAGGCAGGATCGGATACAGAAGCCATGGAGAAGTGCTGCTTACTAGCTTGCTCCTGTGGCTTCTCAGCCTGTTTTCGTATAGAACCAAGGATCAGGAGCCCAGGAATGGCACCACCCACAATGGTTGAGCCTTCTCCCATCAATTACTAATGAAGGAAAATACCTTACATGCCTGTCTACAAACCAATCTTATGGAGGCTCTCTCTCTCTCTCTCTCTCTCTCTCTCTCTCTCTCTCTTCTTTTTTTTTTTTTTTTTTTTTTTTTTTTGAGACACAGTTTCTCTGTATAGCCTTGGCTGTCCTGGACTCGCTTTGTAGACCAGGCTGGCCTAGAACTCACAAAGAGCTGCCTGCCTCTGCCTTCCAGAATGTTGGGATTATAGGTGTTCACCACTGCACCCAGCTGGAGTCATTTTCTTAACTGATGTTCCCTCCACTCAGATGACTTCAGCTTGTGTCAAGCTGACACAAAACAACCCAGCACAATAAGCAAAAGACCTGTAATGTTACCCCCCCCCCCAAAAAAAAATATATGAAACAAAAAGCCCTTCAGGAGTTCTACTTTTGAGTTCATTTTCTGCTGGCCCTCTACTGCTGGGCATGGGGCTTGTCCTGACACATGATTTAAATGCCTAATGAAACTGTGTTAGAGAAAAGTAATTTTTCCTCTGTCAGTAATTGTCAGTTGGAGATAGCTTCCTGGTTAGATACGGGGCTTGTGTTCACTTCCCCTCTCAGAACTGGGACCCCATCTGGCTTAGACCTGTGCGGCCCCTGTGCATGCTGCTACATTCTCTGTGAGTTCCTATGTGCTTCAGTCCTGTCGTGTTTGAAAAGCTTTGTTTCCTTGCGGTCATCCATCCTATCTGAATCTTACAATCTTTCTTCCTCTCCTGAAAAGTTCCCTGAACCCTGAGAGGAGGGATTTGATGGAGACATCCCCTTTAAGAATGAGTGTTCAAAAGTTTCTCAATCTGTAAACATTTCTGAGTTGTGGGTTTCTGTATCTGTTCCCAACTGCTGCAGGAGGAAGCTTCTCTGATGGTGGGTGTGTAAAAATGTTAGTCAATGAGTACAGCAGAATGGCATTTGTCCTTAGCAGAACAGTAGTATTATTTTTCCCCTGGCTTATCTGGTCTCATGTTCTTGGCCCATAGAGTAGTGCAGGGAATGGTTTCCACTTCAAGAAGTGGGCCTTAAATCCAATCAGATAGTGGTTGGTTGCTCCCACAACTTTTGTGCCACTATTTCACCAGCATGCCCTGCAGGCAGGTCACTGCTATAGATCAGAGGGTTTGTAGCTGGATTGGTGTTAACCTTTTTCTCTGGTAGCATACACAGTACCTTCTAGTACCCTAAACAATAATTAGTGGTGGTGAGGGCTCTAGGTAGGCACCAGGTAAACTTCTTCATGTTCAGTGAGTTGTGTGGTTGATGTTTTCAGCAACAGAGTTTATCAGTAGTTTCTGTAGCACAACCAATAGCCTAGGTTGTTTGGGGGTTCCCATAAAGACCCTTTGGCCCACAACTACATTAAATATAACCCATTCCTGGCATTAGATGTTTCATTTAGTGACAACAGGTATCAATTTGGGGCTTTGTGTCCCTAATTATTTGGTGATTCCATTTATTCCATTTAGATTTCTTTCATATATATATTTGTACATATATATATATATATATATATATATATATATATAGTTTCTAACATAGTGGATTTCCATACAATCTTTCAAATGGCCCTAAGTTTAAGCTGTCCCTCCAGTATTTTCTCCCTTATCCCCTCTTCCCTCGCTCTTTCTGTTTAATTCTCCCATTCCAGCCCCCAAACCACCATCAGTCTATATCTATATACTCTATTTCCTCTTCCTTGTGATATCTTTCCATTCCCCAAGTCCCCTACTTTACACCTAACCTCTGTGCTTGACAAATCCATTTTAAAGAGGAAGGAATAAATGTTCACTGAGGTTAAGAGACATGCCAAACCAACCCATCAGGTCAGCAGCTGCACTGACATGCAAAACCATCTTTGGACCCTAGATTCCTAGTTTTTGTTCTTGGTTGGTGTTTTGTTTATTTATTTGTTTGTTTGTTTGTTTGTTAATTTGAAACAGGATCTCACACTACAGGCAGAGTGACCTGCAGCTCCCTATGACAGTCCAGGCTGTCATCAAGCTTAGGGCAGTTCTCCTGTCTCAGACTCCCTGGGGTTGGGATTACAGGCACAGCTAGCTCTCTCTCTCTTGAGAAACACACTCTACTGCAGCTTCCCTCTCCAGCAACAGATGTTCAGTCAGTTTCTGTGCATCAAATGCCCAAGATGTCCAATTTATGAAGAGTGCAGACTGGTTTAGGCTCACAGTTTTGGAGGTCTCCGTCCATGAAAGAAAGCCCCATTGCTTTGAGCCTATAATAAGACAGTCCATCATGGCTGAAACACAGTTGAAAAAGTTCTTTGGTCTCCCAGTAGTGCCTCCCTGGGGACCAAAGGCTTTAACACTTGTTCCATTAGAGGTCATTTCGGATCCAAACTCGAGAAGAAGCTGACCAATCCTCACCCTGCCATTAAGTGCCAGCCAGAGTTCTGAGTATTTCCATGACTCAATCCATTTAATCCTCTGACAACGCCTACAAAACAGGGTAAGGAAAAAGCAACCCAGAAAAACTCAATAACTTGCTTGGGTTATCCAGCCAATAAGCCGCAATTAGGGTCCAAAGCATGGCAGTGACTCTACACTGAGGCACAAACAGGAAAAGTGTGTCAAATGGAGGAAGCTGCTGGAATTAAGGGACAGTCTGGGCTACAGTAATTAATGACCCTTGGATCTTGGTGAATGTGAAGATAAAGAACTGTGACTCTGTCTTGGAATAGGTTTTTCCGCCTACCAAGGGCTAGATCTCACTAGGAGTGCCCACCCTCCCTGAGGGCTGGAGCCCAGCCAGCATGGACCTTGGGATATGACCCAAGCTGAGGTAGTAGGAAGACACTGGATTAGTCCAGATGTGTGGATTGAGCCTGGTCCTGGCCCAGCCTAGAGCCCCCTCCTCTGGCCTCTATGCTCCCCAGTACTGTGGGAGGAATGGGATGCAGGTCCACAGGGAGCCTTCTGCTCCTTTACTCAGGACTGTCGCATAAAACAGAGGCAGGATCAGAACGTGTTGGGTAAGGAGGGCAGTGGAGAATGGCCAAGTGGGACAAAGGCAGAGAAGCAAGCCTCTGCCTAAATGCCTCTCTTTGCTGGCAGAGCTCCTGAGGCCACGTAGGGTCTCTCTATGAGCTACCCCAGAAGACCTTCTCAGGAAGAGGGCTGGCCACCACAGGGGTTGGGAAGGCCTCTAAGGTCAGAACATTTCCATAGACACGGTCCCTCCCTGAGAAACGGGGTGGCAAATGAACCCAGGTTAAGTTGGAAGGGCCCTCCAGCCTCGCTCCTGGGATTCTAGACTTTGGGAGATCCCTGAAGAAATAGAAACTCTGCATCTTTGCTCCACATAAGCCAGAGGTGAAGATGCCAGTTCTGGGCTGGGGTATAGCAACAGGCCCATGTGTCTTTCCAACTCACAGCTACTAGTTAAAAGTAGATGTCACCAAGTTCTCACTGACCCCTGTACCAGTTCTCACATAACACCCCCAAGCGCTCCTACTGCCCAGCGGCAATAAACAAGCTTCTCAAAACCCAGATGCAGCTGGGCACTGCCCACCACCATAGAGGGCCCCCCAGTAGCGAAGTCTCCCTGCCTCCCCTCTCCAGCACCACACTGCTCGGTGTTCACACTGGCCTCCAGGAAGACCCTGTATGGCCTACAGGCCACGCTGTATAGTCCAGTGGCTTCTAGTATTTTCTGTTCCTTCAGCCCTGATGCTCTTTTCCAGCTTACAGCCGTCTGTCCACCCGGTAGCCTTCAGACACCAGCTGTCCCCAGGAAGTTCCTAGCTCCGTAGTCAGGAGTTAAATGTCCCCATCCCCAGCTTAACCCATCACTTAGTGCAGCAGTGATACTGTCTTCATTAGCTTCAGGAAGACTAAAGCTTGTGACATGTCCACAAGTGATCCATACATCTCTGCAGGTTAAATATGACCATCCAACTTTTGGGGTATTTTTGGTTTTGTTTTGAGACAGGAACTAACATAACCCAAGCTGCACTTTAACACTCTCTATAGTTGAGGATGACCTTGAACTCCTGATCCTCTTGCCGCCACCTCTCAAGTTCTGGAATTATTTTGTGTCACTGAAGATTGACAAAGCCCTGGCTGTGTGTATGCTAGACAGATTGATCCTCACCCTAGCTCCCAGCTGTCCAACTTTTTTAGGATTAAAAGATTATAGATTGTGTATGTGTGTGTCTTAGGATTTGGTTGCTGTAATAAAACGTCATGGCCAAAGCAACTTGTGGGGGAAAGGGTTTGTTTCAGCTTACAACTGTCAGGCCCACTATGCCACCGAGGGAAGTTGGGACAGGAACTCAAGCAGGGTGTGAACCTGGAGACAGAAATTGAAGCAGAGAGGCCATGGAGGAACACACTGCCTACTAGCTTGCTTGACCTACTTTCTTACGCACCCCAGCACCACCTGCCCCGGGGTAGCACCACACACAACTGGCACATCAATCACTAATTAAGAAAACGCACCACAGGCTTGCCCACAGGACAATCTGCTGGAGAAAATTTTTCAAGAGAGTTTCCCTCTTCCCAAATGACTCCAGCCTGTGTCAAGTTAACAAAAAAGTAGCCGGGACAGTAGCGTCATCTTTCCACCTTTGTAACAAACACCCAAAATAAGCAACATATAAAGAAAACGGGTTTATTGTAGCTCGCGGCCGTGGAGGTGCGGTCCATGGTCAACTGGCTGCTCATGGTCCTGGGGTAAGACAAGTACATCGTGGCAGGAGCATGTGGTAGAGCCAAACTGACCTGATGACCAGAGAGCAAGGAGAATGGAGGAGGCTAGGGTCCCCAGTGTCCCCTCCAGGGCACATCTGAAGTGCCCTGGCTCCCTCCCTCTAAAACCCACCTCTTGAAGGCCCCACCATCTCCCAGTAGTACCATGTTGGGGCCACGCCTTTGAGGAACGCTGCAGATCCACACTCCAGCAGACACTGTGACTCTAGCACTGCGGAAGGAAACAAGCTGTTCGACTTCTGGGTGAATGAAGAATGATGAAGCCGAACAGGCTTCAGAGTTCCTTCTAGCTATACCGTGTGGCGAGTCAGCCGGGCAGGGAAACATTAGCATCCATGCTGGAAACTCACTGGAGGTACAGTCCCCGACCCCACCAAGACCCACTGAGGTTCAACAGACATCCCCAGGGTTTCTTCCATTTTTTTAAATCTTTGGTTCAGTTTTATTTTACTTATGTGTATGGACGTTTTGCCTGCATATATTTATGTGTGTGTGTGTGCATATATATGTAGATATATTTGTATATATGTGTGTATCTGTATGCACACACACATATATAGTGTGCGAATGCCTGGGGCCCGTGGAATTCAAAAAAGGGTGTCGGAGCCCCTGGAACTAGAGTCATGAGTGGTTGTAGCCACTAAGTGGATTCCAAGAACCAAACCCACGTCTTCTGAAAGAGCAACAAGTGCTAAACCATTTCCCTGGCCTCCCTCCCAGGGTTTCTGGTGCAGGCATGAAAGCAAACACTAGAGAAGCCCACGTACAGTTTGAGTTGAGCTGTCGCACCTCTTGCTCCTGCAGGTAGATTTTGAAGACGTGATTGCAGAGCCTGAGGGCACCTACAGCTTCGATGGTGTGTGGAAGGTGAGCTACACCACTTTCACCGTCTCCAAGTACTGGTGCTACCGCCTGCTGTCTACGCTGCTGGGTGTGCCCCTGGCCCTGCTCTGGGGTTTCCTGTTCGCCTGTATCTCCTTCTGCCACATCTGGGCCGTGGTGCCCTGCATTAAGAGCTACCTGATCGAGATCCAGTGCATCAGCCACATCTACTCACTGTGTATCCGCACTTTCTGCAACCCGGTCTTTGCTGCGCTGGGCCAGGTCTGTGGCAACATCAAGGTGGCGCTGCGGAGGGAAGGCTGAAGCCAGGCTGGGCTACCGGGAAGGGTGGGCACCGGAAATGCCGCCAGGTGAGCGCCGCGGCTCTGCTCCATGCCGGCTGCTGGAGAGCTCAGTCTTTTTTCCGGTTCCCCTCAAGATGGAAACACACGGTGCAGGGGAGCCAGAAGGAAAAGACAGCCCAGTGTGTGGAAACACAGGCGCCCTCGCTCTGCCCAGCCCACCACAATCCCCTGTGACCCTGCCTAAGGGGAGGGTTTGTTAAGAGGCAGCTACCGCAAGGCTTTGCGTTCACATGTACTGTAATAGCACAAACCAGCACCAGTCCCCTAGAGGGGTGACCTGTCTCCTCATGCTAGGGAGAGCAAGCAGTGACTGCGGGCATGAGGAGGGTGCTGCAATAAAGGGTTTTGGCTGCACCAGGGAACACCATCCTTTGCTGTGTCTGTATATCCTTTTCTGGTTCAGTTGGTCCTCCCTGCAAATTGAAAACTAGCTCTAAGCTTTGTCTTCTTTAGGGTCCTGCTGGTTTGCTGGGCATACACAGGGTCTCTCCCATACAAGGTGATTTTTGTTTTGTTTGTTTGTTTTTCGAGACAGGGTTTCTGTGTAGCCTTGGCTGTACTGGACTCTATTTGTAGACCAGACTAGCCTCAAACTCACACAGATCGTCCTGCCTCTGCCTCCCTGAGTGCTGGGATTACAGGCATGTGCCACCACGCTGACTGGAGATTATTTTCAAATGACGTTTGCTGAGGAAGATTGAGGGCAGGTGAGGACCCCAGGCACTGCTGAGGATAGGCCCCAACCTCAAACTTCTTGGAACCTCCCCTCTGGCTCAGAAAACACTGAGCCCAAAATATACACCCTCAGCACTAATAGACATCAGGAGTGCCTGAGGCCCAGGGTATTCCTATCTGAGCTAGCTGTGAAAATAAAAGTAATAGTGTGAACTTGCAACACTTCTCTTTCTCCCCCAGAGCATTAACAAACACCAAACCTTAGCAACCCAGTTCTCAGACTGCTCTCCCCACATTTCCCCCCTGGGAGCTTGGTCCCTCCAAGATGACACTAAAGAATCCCAAATCTCCAGTTAGACCACAGCACACAACGGGTTTGACAAATCCCACTAGGGGTTTGGTCCAAGATCCTTGCATCCTTTCACAAACAGACAAGCACACCTAGGACTCCAGAGAATGATAACAGGTCCCCCTCCAGCCCCTGCCACAGCCTATGCAGCTGTAATCAGCAGAAGGGGACCCTGGAGCCTGCCAGAGAAATTGATATGACAGGTCACTGTTCTTGGGAGGGAGGAAAAAGGCAATGGAATATATAGAAAAAAAATGTTTATTAAGTGCACCTTTTATGAAGCAGCTGGTAAAGCAGGCATTTCAGGATTGGCCAAGTCACTCACCAGATGCAGGGGACACGGGGCACCACACAGTCCATGGAAGAGCCATGCCAAAGTGTTCACACTGTGAGCTAAGTGGCATCTCATTGCAATTGAATACAAAACAGTTACACGCTGAAGCCAGGATGATCATTCTGGCAGCCTGCACTGATGTCCCCTCATGCCTTCTGGAGTGATGACTCAGGTTTGTCCCAAAAGAAGACCACAGATTTTTAAATGTAGATTTTTTTTCAGGGCCTAAATAACCCTCCCTGTTTGCACTCTTGACTTCTTGTGGTCAGAACAATGAAACGTTCCAGAACATTCAGCATGCTCCGATTTAATACGACCTCCAGCCCTGCACAAGGACTGGAAACAGGTTGGAAAATAGGAAAGGACGTTGCAGATGTCAGGTGTGGGTATCTGAGGAAGGAGAACACAGGCCACAGGATTGGGGGAGTGTCTTGAACCCCTAGAGATCCTAAGCTTTGGTTGGGGAAATAACAAGAAAAGGTGAAAGTATTCTCCAGTGAGATTGGGACAGGGGGAACCAATCCAAGGTTGCTGATGAAGGCAGTTGTCACTTATTATGACATAGGCACAGGTGTCAGAACCATAACAAGCCTCAAGGTACCAGCTAGAGCTTTCAAGTAGAATGACAACCGCAGCATGCCAATATGTTTTCATGCCCTCTGGGGCTCTCAGGATCACTGTGGCCCCCTGGTCGGAATAGCTGAGTCACTGTTCCCTTGACCCCTACCACAACCCCTGTTGGCTCTAAGGATGGCAACTTCTCAGTGAACAACAAGGGATCGGGACAGCTGCAAGACACAGACGCCAACAGGCCCCACCCTCCTGCCGTATGTGTACCCAGGGTGATCTAGAACATAGGCACTGACACCCCAAAGCTTCAGAACCCTGCTAGATTCTCAAAGATCCAGGACTAGCTGGTGATGATACTGCAACGCAGGAGTGGGACTACTATGCGATGGCGCCGGGTACATAAGTGCCATTGCCTCCGTCTCCGGCTGGGGCCAACCAGCTTGCCCTAAATGGTGGGTGCCGAACAAGGCGGCACAATGCTCCCTCCCTCCTCCCTGAACAGTGGACTGTATGGCTCGCAGTCACGTGTACAGGTGTACATACAGATATATGTGTGGGTCTGGGCAAATACTGCAGGATGGAAGAAGAAAAATGCGCTTAGAAATTGGGAGGGGGGTGGCAAACTGAATCTGCAGATTTGAGGCTTTTTGAAAGTGCTCTTGATATATCTCAGTAAGTCCAGAAATGGGTCTGGGTATTTCAAAGGTGCTCCAGAGTGCATGGTGACCAGCCACAGACCGAAAGCCACTTTTCAATTTAATGACCGAAGGTATTTCTGAGACACAGTCATATCCTGCCCTCAAGGCTGAGAGGACATTTGAGAGCATGCTTATCAGATAAACAAAACCTTTGAGACTCCTGGGGAATTGCTGTTCTAAAGAAGACAGGGCACGGCAGCTGCAGAGTGTCCCTTGGGCCTTTGTTAAAGCCAGATAAGGGTGATCACAGTTTTCACAGGCCAGAATAGAGCCAGCCTCTCCTTCAGACACTTGGAGGTGATGAGTCACAGGAGAAAGACCAAGGAAGATGGACCATGAAATTCATCCATCATTTTGGTTTTTTTTCAGAATTCGGCTCTTGAACTTTTTTTTTTTTTTTTTCACAAAGTGAATATAGTTCAGTGGGTTTTTTTTTTTTTTGTGTGTGTGTGTGTAGGGGTGTCTGCTTGCATGTAAGTGTGTGTATATCCACATGTACATGTAGAGACCAAAGCTCAACTTCAGATGTTTTTCTCCATCACTCTCCACCTTATTTTTATTTATTTGCTTGTTTACTTTGAGATAGAGACCTTTGCTGAACTTGAAGCTGATCAATCTGCTAGGCTGGCCAGCAAGTCTCTGCGATCCACCTGTCTCCTCCCTTGGGGCTGAGGTTACAGGCACACACCACTGAGCCTGGCTTCTGTGTGAATGGCAGGTATCTGAAGTCAGGCCCTCATCCTTGCTCAGCAGACACTTCGCTGAGTGAGCCAGCTCCTCAGCCCCTGGTTCAGTGATTTTTCAATATGTTCTCAGAATCGTGCACCCACCACAAATTCCGAAGCATTTTGATCACCCCAATTCCCATCTCCTTGGGAATTTTAGGATCAGTTTATCAATTTTTGTAGAAGCCAGCTAGCATTTTGATGAGGATTATATCAAATCTGTCCAACAATATTTCATCTCTGATTCATAAGCACAAGGTGGCTCCATTTCTTTAGTCTTTCGGTGCTGTATGCAGATGTGAGGGCACAAGGCTTCCATTTTCTCTGTTAACCCTAGCCCTCCTGTATTTATTCTGGCACTTTTATGGATAGTCTCTTAAGTTCACTTTCTTATTGGTCACAACAATATAAGGAAATATCAATGATTTTTGTACATTGATCTGGCAGTAACTTTGCTATTCATCTGTCAGCTCCAAAGAGAGAGAGAGAGAGAGAGAGAGGGTAGGAAAGGAAGAAGGGCTATGTGCATGTGTGTACATATACACTTTTGCATGTGTGTGTTCCTGAGGACCGTGAATGTGTGGGTCAATGCTGTGTACAAACAGCTCTCCTCCTCTCTCTCTTGGATGGCTCTCATTTCTTTTTTCCTTCCCCAATATTTGTCAAGCATAAGCTTCTTCAACATTTCAGTCCATGTTCTCATTGCCTTCCTGAGGAGGTGGCCTCACAGTTCAGTTTACAGTTCCCAGTTATTTCTTGGGACAAACTGATCCCTAAGGATACTAAGATCTGGCCACACGACTCAGGTCAGAAGGGAATTAGCACCACTTTGCATCTGCATTCCTCATCCCAGCCCACTGGGTTTCCTCACATAACTGGCCACCAATCCTAGGCATACTGCCTTTCACAAGATCCCAGAATAAACAAGTAAAAGAAAAAGAAGAAAGAAAAAAAAAAAGAAGAAAGAAAGAAAGAAAGAAAGAAAGAAAGAAAGAAAGAAAGAAGGAAGGAAGGAAGGAAGGAAGGAAGGAAGGAAGGAGGAAGGAAGGAAGGAGGAAGGAAGGAAGGAAGGAAGGAAGGAAGGAAGGAAGGAAGGAAGAAAGAAGGTGGGTATCCAGGTGACCCTCTGATGGCTGAGTGACCCTATCATTTCCCATAGAGACAATTCCCCACTTCAAGTCACACCCTAGCTATCCCAAAAAGAGGAGGGTCACACACCAATAGGCACCTTATACAGCTCCATGCACGGCCACCAGGGGGGAAGACCAGAGTCCGCACAACCCAGAGGCTAGGCCAGGCCTGTGGCTCATGCTGATGATGGCTGAGAACAGCTCCTCTGGCTGGAGCTGCGGCGGCTCAGGACAAAGGTGGATGAGTTGCTTTTCTTGCTGACGCTTGTCTCTCCAGGCCGGCCGCCCTTCAGGGAACCGGCAGAGCAGCAGAGGAAGCGCTGCACGAGTTCGTGGAAGAGGTGGCCTGTGAAGAGCATGTAGATCCAGGGATTGCAACAGCTGTTGAGGCTGGCCAAGAGCATGGCGATGATGAAGGCAGAAGCTGCAGGGTGGGTTGGGAGGGAAGGAGAAGAAGGAGTCACTCTGGATCCATCTCAGACCCTCCTGACTCAGCCATGGTTGCCCCGGCAACAGCTATCCCAGGTATCACAGGCTGGATTACAAGACAAGGTGCCAACACAGCGCGGTGTGTTTTCTCCCACATCCTTGCTCAGGGTCCACTCCCCGATCTAACCAGGGCACAGCACAGCCCTAAAGCTACCTCACCCTTGCTCTTAACTCCAGCTTCCCAAGGCACTAAAGTCCTCTGTCCTTCAGCAGGTGCTGTCCACATCACAGACACTTGTTCCCCCATCCTTCACCCAGCAAATGCCTGAGTGCCTGCTACATGGATGGGAAAGAACACAGGGGTGGCCAGGAGATGCCAGCCTTCATTTGCATAGCCCAGCCAGTACCAAACACTATATGTAATTGGAAGCTTCAGTTCCTTCATCTTTACATGAAACAATGAGAATTTTCCAAGCTGCCTGGAAGCCAGCAAGGCACGAAGAGTGCCAGGTCCACAGGAGTGCCTAGTAAGAGGTAATGGCTATCACCTCATGCCGGGCACCCACTGTGGACACCAGAATGAAGAGACGGACTTACTCCCAGGAACCTTCAAGCAGAAGGAAAACAAAAAACAAAAAACAAACAAACAAACAAAAAAAAAACCTGGGTTTCTTTCACAGACTGGAGACTGTTTCTGACAAGGGATTAGTCTGAGCAGCTTCTCTAGAAACCCTGGAGGAAAATAACAATGAAAGTAAGGATTTCTGCCTTGCCCTCATCACTCAGGAAGGAAGAGCCCCTCAGGGGCTGGGCAAACCCACTGTTTTTCATTTTTTGGAAAACTTCCAAGACACCAGAAGTTAAGCTCTCAACCCCTGGGTGGGATTTTCCCTGGGAGGCTGGAGTGGCAGGGCTGGGGTGCAAACAACAGAGGCTGCCAGTGAAGTCCCCACCAGGCAGGGAGGAGGAGCAGCTGGGAGGCCTGAGTGGCTCTCAGAATGAACACTGTGGGGCACAGCAGCTCCTGGGAACCTGGATGAAATGCAGGTGCTCAGGCCCTTAGGAAGGGGCTCGGCAGTGGTAGAACAAGCTGTTGGGGATCCTGAATGGCAGCCAAGTTTAAGAGCTGCTGATCCAGTTCATTTGTGTGCCAGTTAGCAAGAAACAAGAAACAAGCTACTATACAAACAGATAATAGATAGATAGATAGACAGACAGACAGACAGACAGACAGACAGATAGATAAGAGTGAATCTTGCAAGAGAGTTTTTAGAAATCCAAATAGATGGGTTCCCAAGTAAGGGGAGCAGAGGCTGTCTTTGACATGGATTCTATTGCCTGCTCTTTGATCACTTCCCTCTGGTATGGGGCCCTTGCCAGGCCACAGAGGAAGAGAATGCAGGCAGCCCTAATGAGACTTGATAGGCTGAGGTCAGATGGTAGGGGAGGAGACCTCCCCCTTACTGATGACTAGGGAAGGGGGGTGGGGGAAGGAGGGAGGGTTGGACTGGGAAGAGATGAGGGAGGGGCTACAACTGGGATGTAAAATGAATAAATTATAAAAAATAAATTTAAATTAAAAAAAAAGAAACCAAATAGGGACATCCAATCCCTAAAATGAAAAGAGTAACAAATAGAGAACAACAGAGGAAGAAAAGCCGATATGATCAGATTCCTTATTTTTATTAAAGAGAATTTTCTGTTGGCTTTCAGTTTGGCTGGGTAAAGGGAAGATGAGAAACACTGGTAGGATGCCTCAAGGTTAAAGTCGCCCACAGACTGAAAATAGAGTATGTTCATAATCATAAAGGAGGCAAGAATCAATAAAGGCCAAACACAATGAAACAATCTGTCAGCCCCAGAGAAGTATGGAGGTGAAAGAAGAGAGAGACTCTTAGCCAAACCCAAAGGCACCAGCCGCCCCGCGCTGTGTATAATTACGAAGTACAGGCTGAGCAAGCCTGATGAGACGGCCCAGCGTTTCAAGGGCTCCCAAATTAGAAAGTTTTTGTATGTTGACATGACTCCCCAACTGGAAAGTGTCACACCTGACATCATACGGTAGCATCAGTCAAAACCCAAGCCCTGAGTAAAATTCCCTTTCGGCTGCATGTGCAAGGCATACATGAAGCATGTGTGAATCTCATGGTCAGACTCAGGCCCCACCCAAGACAGACTGTTGCTTTTGTGTAAATATTCTAAAATCCAGAGAAACACCTCTGGTTCTAGGTGTCTTGGATGTGGATCCTCTGAAGAGACTGGCATCCTGGTTTTGCATTTAGAATGACCGAAGCATGAAAACATTGTCAGCCCGTGGCACAGCGCTGTTTCTGGAGGGGCATGCGAGCATGCAGGCAGGCTGACTGTCAGCACCTCTGTCCAAGGCTTCCAGAGAGGTCTGCACCCCAGTTTACAGATGAAGGGAGTGGTGCCAGAGACGGGAGGTGACCTCATCGACGGCACACACGGCACCTTCACACCCGGAAGTAATGAAACTGGTTCCTTTTGAAAATAGGTTCTACTGCCACAGAGGGCCTCTGAAAGGCTCTGCCCTGCAGACTATCAAAGCAGACGCTGACACTTATGAGCAACTGTTGGGCAACGTGCAGGGAATCTTATGTAAGAAGTGGGAAATAATAAGATCTGGAGAGGACAGGAACCCCACAAGGAGAGCAACAGAACCAGAAAATTTGAACACAGGGGTCTTCCCAGAGACTCATACTCCAACCAAGTACCATGCATGGAGATAACCTAGAACTCCTGCACAGATGTAGCCCATGGCAGTTTAGTGTCCAAGTGAGTTACATAGTGATGGGAAGAGGGACTGCCTCTGACATGAACTGATTGGCCTGCTCTTTGATCACCTCACCCTGAGGGGGGGAGCAGCCTTACCAGGCCACAGAGGAATACAGTGCAGCCAGTCCTGATGAGACCATCTGATAGGCTAGAGTCAGATGGAAGGGGAGGAGGACCTCCCCTATCAGTGGACTTGGGGAAGGACATAGGAGGAGATGAGGGAGGGAGAGTAGGATTGGGAGGGGACAAGGGAAGGGGCTATAACTGGGATACAGAATGAATAAACTGTAATTAATTTTAAAAATAAATAAATTTTAAAAAAAGAAAATGGGTTCTCATTCTCATGTTAGCAAATCTCAGCCCCCAAACCAAGGCTCAGGCTGGCTTGTGGACCATGGAAAGAATATCCCTGTTTCTAGGACAAATATAGAGTCCCTAGAGTTAAGAGCTTGGGAGAAGACTTCAATGTTTCCAGTGAGATCCTTATCCTTCTAACCAATGACCCCAAGCACAGATCCAGAGTCAGCAAACTATGGCTCACTGGCTAAAGTCTGCCTGCATTCTGTTTTTTTTTTTTTTTTAAGTGTTATTAGAATGTATTCATGGCCACCCACTCACAGGCTTTCTATGGCTGCTTTTGTACTTCAGGGGCAGAGTTGAACAGTTTGTGAACAGGACCTTGAACCCCACAAGCCTAAAGTAGTTGTCATCTGACCCCTTATAGAAAAAAAAAAAATCAGGTGGTCTTTGACTTTTGGTGGAGTGCCTATAGGAGGGGCAGGTGTAAACGGGTAGATGCTGAAGGCACTGG
Source organism: Meriones unguiculatus (assembly GCF_030254825.1). Taxonomy (NCBI): domain Eukaryota; kingdom Metazoa; phylum Chordata; class Mammalia; order Rodentia; family Muridae; genus Meriones; species Meriones unguiculatus. Next base: position 103,373,156 of record NC_083353.1, read on the forward strand.
AGGAGGGCGCAAACCCCAGAGCAACGTGGGCCACAGGAAGAAGCTCCTCCCTTCCGACACACCAGCAGAATTGAACTGTGCCTTTGCTTCTACGTCACACAGATCTGGACAAGGATCTGGCTCTATATTTTGGAGCTGTGCGTTCTTGGGGGAGTTACTCAACATCTCTGCACCTTGAATTTCTCGTCTGTGAGATGGGGAGCAAGAGCGTTCTTCAAGGGAATGTTGCAAGACACTGGCATGGCTGACAAGCATGGGAATTTCAGAATTCAAATTCCTTAACAGCAAGAACAGCCTCCTCATGGCCACCATCACTGCTACAATGACAGGGACGCACTTGATGGGCAGGGTGCTTTTGTAATCCCCAACAGTGTTAGCCCCCTACGTGGAAAATAGGCCTTTGTGTGTTCCCTGAGCAAGGGAATGTGAAGCACTCTGGAGGGGGTGAAGATGCAGAACTCCGTGGCTGAGCTTCTGGAAGCTCCACAGCCATGTGGCTGTGTCTGTCACTGACTACTTCCAGAGTTGTGGCTTTCTGGCCATAAAGGCCAGCAGACATGTTAACACTTGTGCCGAAGCCTTCACAGTGAAAACATCCCAACTCCACCAGCTTGTCAGTTTCTGGTAGTTTTAGGCACTTAGAGATAGGGTCTCAGCTCCGCCACAGAACAAATAACTCACAGTGGACGGAAGCCCCCTTGGCTTGAACGGTCTTACCCTGTGACCTGGCAATATCTAACCTTGTGCTGCAGATTTGGGGAACCTCCATCGCTGTGAAGCGCCAAGACTTGCTTCATCGGGGGCATAAGCCAGGGCTGCTCTTAGTTGCCCCCTCTGCCCTCTGCTTCCCAGCCCCGCAGCCTGGAGGCCCAGGGCTGCCTCATCCCCTGGTGCTCCCCCACACTGAGATTCTGCCCATGCTTATCTTCTTTCCCAACATGCAGACCAGCTGGCTAATGCTTACAGGGGCATCCAGCCTACAGCCCACAGGCTATAAGCAGCCCAGGAAGGCTGTGAATGCACTCCGACACAAAGTTGTAAAAGTACTTAAGACATCATCCTATTTTTTTTTAGAAGCTTGACTGTGCAGTACTCAAGTATGAACTCTGTCGGTGACAACACCATGCCTCAGTGTTCCCTAAGATAAACATATGTATGTTCTGCAGGCTGTGGACTGGACATCCTTGAAATCTAAACACGTAGCCCAAGAGACAATTTTTTTTGTTTGTCCGGTGCTGCCCAGAGAAGCCAAAAGGTTGGATATGTGTGCATTCTAAGGGTATTGACTGACCTAGTCACTGCCTTTAAGCAAGTGTAGCAGGATATAAAATACTGTGGCCCCACCCTTTCAGCAAGAGGATGCTGCAGTCCCAGCCATTCAAGAAGAGGATGGTGTGGTACCATCTCTTCAAGAAGGGGATGCTGCAGTGTCACCCCTCCAGGACTCAGAGCTCACTCTTCGGCTGCCAGAGTGCAGGATACTCAGTGCTCGCAGTGAGAGCACCTTGTTGCCTTTGGACAGAAGAGGGGCTACATCTCATAAATTCTCAATAAAGATGCCCAAAGGCCAGGAACCCAGCCTTCACTTATCTTTCTTTCAGGGACATTCCACATTGCAAGATGCTTGTAAGCCTGGCCTCCTGTCACACTTCCCAGAAGATGGGCATCGTGGAGTCGGGACAGAGATGAGAGAGATATAGAAGCCAGGATGGAGGCATGCACAAAGGCTGACTGGGTAGGGAACCAGTTCACAGGAGGAGACCTGAGTCTGGGAGAAACTACTCTGAGGAAGGACATGTCTGGAATACAAGATTTCTCCCAAACCCCCAGGTCTGAATCCCTCGGTCCCTCTCTGAACCACATCTACCCTCTGCCTGTTGCTTTCCTCATCTGGACAGTGAAGGCCACACAGCAAAGTCAGAAAATAGAAAGGGTCTTAAAGCTACAGTGAAAGGACTTCCTGTTACTATGTCTAAAGGATCAAAGATGGGATCAACTGTTGTCATTCATTTAAGTCCAAGGGCAGGGATTCTGACCAGAGGTTAAAGAAACTGCCCTTAATTCTTTTTCCTTTAGAACTTCTCAAAAATTAAAAGAAAAACTAGAGTCCTGGGATCAGCTGTATATACAAGAAAAACTCATGAGAGCCTATTTGTAGAAACTTTTACTGCCAGAAACATAATTAGCCCAGCAGGGTGGATTTCTGCAGGTAAGATGGGCAGGCTTTCAGGGGACTCATCAGAAGAGCCAGCTATGAAATCCTGTCTCCCACTCTCCTGAAATAAAAATCACGCCCTCCCCATGAGCAAAGGTCTTGGGCACGGGCCCAGGCTATCAACCTTGTATGGCTAGTCCCTGCCAGGAAGGGAAGATGAGTGGGAGTGCTGAGCCATCCATTTGCCCAGGAGCTGCCTCGGGGAGGAAGAGATCAAACATCGATCCACCCTCTGAATCCAATTAATTTATCCTTGCCAGGTCTAAGTTGGCACTGGGGACACATGTGGACTCATCAAGTTCCTGGGCACAGGGATTCACACATTGTGTGAAATGGCCAACAGTGGACCAAATGAGCGTGGCAGCATTTGGGAGAGAGGCTAGACGTGCTAGAGTCTGGGAACACCTAGGAGTGGGGGCTCCTACTACCAGGCAGGAGCATGGGCAGAAGCCACGAAACACCACTAGCCAGAGTCGGGATCTGGGTGCCATGAACCTGACTAGCAAGTCATTTGCCTCATAGTTATGATTCATGGGGGGCAAGAGGCAGACGGCTGTGGGAGAGGGGGATGCAGCCCCAGGCATTCCATCTCCACCAGACCAGCTTTACTCACACCCCTAAAACTCCCCCTTTTGGACTTCCGGGCACTCAGTATGCCCTGCATTAAGGGCCCAGATTATCCCCGGACAGCTGGTAGGCAGCTGGCCACAGCCTCTGAAGGCCGTGCTGTTCCTGAGGCAACCCAGGCATTCACACACAGTGTAAACAAAGGCTGATGCCCCCCTCCTCTGACTTACATCCACTGGCCACTCCCTAAAATTCCCAGCCAGGAAGCTAGCCTCCCGGGCAAGACCACCCCCAGACTATGTAGAACAGGAGGGGAACCCCTATTACTACAGGGACTCGTGGAGGTTCGCAGGAGAGCTCTGGCAGGCTTTCAAAATATTCTTTTGAAATGTATCTTTACATAAAGATGGGGTCCCAGGATATGCCACAGAACGCATCTTTGCAAAGACTGAACTTCTACAATTATGACCGTTCTAAAGCTCTCTGTGGTGTACCAGCCTCACACATCTCAGGGCTGGAATAAGGAACATCTGGGTTACTGAGGTTAAAAATGGCCTTTGTTCAGGCTCTGGTCACATCTGGCCAACATGTGAGGCTATTGGGTTGGGCTGAAGAAAAAAAGCCAGATCTTTCTGCATAGTCTACGCCACCCCATTCTCAAAGAATGGTTCATATGGAAGGGTATGGGAGTCGAGTGGTAGGCTCAGGTCACAGATGACATCATAAGGCTCTGTTACTCAACAACGTAACAGATGGTTGGCTTCATGTGTATCACTTAGCATCACCTGCACAAGTGCCAAAGATGCAGGCTCTCAGGCTTCACCTTCGGTATGCCTTTTAACCAGGACCTCAGCGATTTTTGTACAACTAAAATTGCTTTCCAACTATCCCAAATCATATGGATAGAGAATCAAGAGAAATAATAATAAAGTATCTGTCCGATGCTTTCAGCTATGAGTGTGCACTTGCTTCATTGTACAGCAAGCTCCTATTCAATCCTCAGAAACCTTTTCAAACATTGCTTCCTCTTTGAAACCTTCCTGATTCCCCCACCTTGGGTGGGGGTGGGGGGAATACAGAATCAGCCACTGCCTTCTATGAACAGTCACATGACATGGTAAATGAATTTTCCTAGTGTGGAATCATCCCATCACGTTCTTGTTATTTCTTTTATACTCCTCGGCTGAGGACTATGTCCCGCTTATGACTGTGTCCCTGGCTGAAAGCAGGGACTGGAAAATGAGAAGAGGTCGATAAGGGACTGACCTGAATTGAAGCATGAAATTAACAGACAGGAAGCCTTGATAAATCGGCCACCTCCTCCAGCACCTCGGAGAGGCAAAAAGACAATCTCCCTGTTAGATGACAGGACATGGCCAGCTAACAAGGTGACTGGACTCAAATGCAATTCCCTCTGGGTAAATTAAGTGAGTGGAGAGAGAGAGAGAACAAGCCAGTGTGATTGTTCAGGTCTGAGGTGGGGCTAAGGGGACAGAGGCCTGGTTCAGAAGCGCCATCTCCTGGCCAAGAACTGATTGAGCGGACAAGCAAAAGCTGTTCCCAGTGGATAGGACCCAGGAGCAAGCAGCCCAGGAGAAGGATGCTTTAGATACTTGTGCTCTTCTTCTCTCCCAAGGTTCCAGCTAGGACACTTCCAAGACCACAACTAGGCTTTCCCCATCAGCCTTCCCACTGTGGGGAAGTAACACTCGCTCCTCCATCTCTTGCCCTACTTCTCAGCACCCCAGGCCAGCTGGCTGCCACCCACTACCCGGGCCGGGCCCACCATGCTAGTCCTGCTCTCAAAACCTGGCTCCCTAAGGCCCTGAACGTGTTAAAAATTGTTTCTTATTTTTCAGAAGCAGACATCACAATAGGCTGCAGAGACAGCTCAGATGGTGAGGGGTTTGCCTTCCATGCACAGCAGCCTGAGTTAGGTCGGCAGCACTCACAGCGGTTTGTGCTCACAATCCCACTGCTGAGGAGATGGAGACAGGGGATCTCACCGGCCAATCAGCGTACCTGAATCAGTGGGTTCCAGGCCAGTGAGAGATGGTGTCTCAAAGACAAGGTGGAAGGCACCTGAGCCACTGCATAAGGCTGACCTCTGGCCTCCACATTCACATGTATGTAAGCACATGGGAACCTAAACACATATCATAACCGTTCATACACATGTACCCACTCTCATGTGAACATAGCATTCACACACACACAATACATGCAGCCACATTAATGCACCCTACATCCCACATGAACCCACACACACACAAACACACATCATACACACATGCCTACATATAAATGAAATAACAAACACACAATGAGTACATGCATATTTACCCAGACCAACATGAACCAAAACACATGCACAATGGCAAACACAATTATACAATACCCACATGAACACCCAACACATACACATACAAACACATGCCAAAATGAATGTACATACACAGACATTCAACCACAAGCCTACACCCACATAAACACATGGATAAACAAACACACACACATACCTTCACTCATGCACTCATAACCACTTGAATACATGCATACACAGACTTGTCTTAACACCCATACACACATGTGGACACTCTCGTGTGTACATACGTACACACAATCACATACACACAGGTGATCTGTCCCAAACTACGAAGAGTGGTGAGGTGAAAAGTCATGCTTCTAGCCAAGAAGGCAGTGATGGGAAGAGAAAGGAGCAAACAATGAGGGTTGTGGCTAAGATAATAGAGACTGTGCAAGGCTTTAGGGGCCCAAGCAATGGGGGTTTTGAGCCCAGAGTGCAGAAAGCAACATGTTTTTGGCAGGGGCATGGTGGGGTGAGGCACAGAAAAACCCGGGATGTCAGGATGATGGAGCCAGAGAGACAGTGTCTCCTCTATTCCCGTGGGTCTGCAATGGGGTCCACAAACCAGCACCTTGACAAGTGCCCAGAAAATCCTGATGCTGAGGTTTCCCTCACTGGGGTGCAGTGGGGGACAATTCAGCCTGTCCATCTCCAGTGGGAGATTACTCAGGATCAGATCCTATTCCTACTCCCGACTCAGCACTGTCCTGGAAGCATCGCCTCTCTGGGCTTCACTCTGCTCATATTCAGCCTGGGCTAATCTTGCTGAGTTTGATGAGAACCAGAGGGCATCCAGGCACACACAGGTGATGCACGGGCAAGCATTCAGCTAAGTCCTCACTTAACCCAAGCTGATACCCAGAAAGGGAGTCTCTCTCTGTCATAGCTGTTTGAAATGCCCCAGTGCTACAGGCAGCAAGTCTCTGATGGGGACTTTCTCCTTCCTGTGCATGAAAACCTCTGCCACCAGGGCCTAATGAAGCCTAGGGAATCCTCCTTACAGCCCAGGCACTAGGAGAAGCCTTTTGGTGCTCTCAGTTTCTAACTTGCCATGACAAGATGGGGGGGGGGGGAAGCAAACAGGTTCCAGGCCTAGCCTCAACCTAGGCTCCGCAAAGAGTATGCTGTGGCCCAGGCTGTAGGCTTAGCCGCCCAAATCTAAGGTCCCCCAAGCAGCAGGCTAAGCTCCCAGATCCCAGGCCTCCCTGCTGCCTTTACCTCCTCACTTCTCCCACTTGAACAGCTGTCAGAAGGGAAATGCTGTGCACCAAGCCTCACTCCCTAGTTTCCAACATTATTCCAAACCTTTGGGAGCTGGAGAGCTAAAGCCACCTGCAGCAGAACCCAGGGAGACAGCTCCATGCTGTCCAAAAGCACACACATGCTCCCAACCTTCCCCCTCCAGGAGCCAAGACAGCTGAGAACTGCCCATCAGATTTCAATGCTTCACCTGTAGAATAAAGACGGAGAGTGTTCCAGGGCCAAGAAGGAAAAACCTGCCCAGTGTCTCTGTGTCCACCTTCCCCATGGCTTTCTGCAGGACTAGGTCGCTGAAGAACAAAGCACTCCAAGGTATCCCTACCACAGACACTACAAGAAACTGTCCTCATCCTCAGAGCTAGACACAGAGGGTCATGGGACAAAAGGGTCCTGACCCCGAATCTCAGAGCAGTTAGTGCAGGAGACAGGACCGGATGTCAGGTGGAGTCACTTAGGAGATACACCTCTGGACATGCCCGTGAAGGGGACATTTCCAGAGGGGTTTACACCGGGAAGACAGACACACCCTGAGCGTGGGTGGTACCATCTGTGGGCTGGGCCTGAACTGAATAAGGAGAATTGGAGCTGGGCAACAGCTCTCATCTCTGCCTGCTTTCTGCCAGGGGAAGCCGTGTGACCAGCTGCCCCACGCCTGCCATTACCCCTTCCCACCGTGACAGACCGTGTACCCTCAAACTGGGAGCCAAAACGAGCCCTTTTCCCTTTGCTCTTGTCACAGTGGCAAGAAAACTTACTAAAATAGCAGGTATTCCCCCAGACAAGGTGACCATCTAGTATCTTCAGCCATTGGTACTGGAGTTCCCTCTGCACAGCCATGGGCTAGGATCCTCCAGTCCTGCTGAGGAAGGGGCTAGGCCTGAAGCCTTACATGGAAGGTCCCACTTCAGTCTCGCACCTCTCTCAGCTTTCTGGTCGTGGCTCTTCATTTCCTGGTTCAGGAATCCAGCTTCCCAAGCAGAGGGATTTGGTGTTGGGAGCAGTGGTGATCATATCCATAGTAAGATTTTGCACTATCTAGGGTTAGAACAGCTGAGTCCTTTCCGCTTGGCCTGTGAAGTGAGACTCAGGCTTTCCCAGATGTGGGCTGTGCTAACCTTGAAGGCAAAGTGTAAGGCAGGGCCACTGGTGATGGTAGCTGCTGCTGTTTCCAAATAAGCCACTGGGGCTGGCGGGATTGAGGGACCTCTGCTTCACCTGGTGCTCAGCCTGGGCTGCTCTCCTTCCCCGGCCCCTTCCTCCCAATGTGCTAGTCAGCCCCCTCCTGGCTTCTAACAAACGCAGGCCACCATCCTATAAGCTCGGTGGCCCTTCCCTCCCGTGTGGCAATCACACAGACTTCCGGTCAAAGCTGACCACTGTCCTCTTGGCTCCCTTCCTCTCTCCTAAATACAAGACTTAGTCCTGGACACCCCAGCCCTGTCCCTGCCCAGGGCCTCTAAGGTGCTCACTCACCTCTCCATTACCTCCACCAGACAAGACACTCTGGGACTTGTCTTGACCTCCCCAGAGGTACCTTGGGAGACACATTCAGCTTTCATTGGACCAACTGTTCCTTCCTGAGGTTGACCCTATCCACCGCTGACTTTGAGTCCAGGCCAACTTAAACTGAAAGTAGTTCAATATCAAGTGAACTCAAAGTAGGAACCTGGGCCCTTACTCAGGCTGGAAACCTCTCTCTCTCTCTCTCTCTCTCTCTCTCTCTCTCTCTCCACCTACCTCAGTTTCCCCCTCCATAATAAGAATTTTGCACTGAAAGTTACCCAAGGCCTGTACTGGGGAATCTGTCTGCTCTCTGGCAAGAGTTGGTACTTTCATGGGTATTTCCATGCTGTACTCCTGGAGACTCAGAGAAGTGGCCTCCTCAAAGTCTATGGACCAGAGAGTTATGATGTGAAAGCAGCTTACCCCCTCCCCGCCCAGGAAGACCCCCAAACCTTGGGAGAACAGAGGTAGCTGAACTAGAGCCCAGCCCTGCCACCCTCTCCTCCCCTCTCCACCCTGCTCCCACTACCTTCCTTGGGCGCGTTCACGTCCCAGACGCTCCACATCTGCACGAAGAAGAAAGGCGTCCAGCACACGATGAAGGCCAGTACGATGATGAAGGTCATCTTCACCGTGCGGATCTTGGCCTTGGAGATGAGCTTGACGCTGCTGACCCGCGCCAAGGCCTCGCGCCCAGCCCCACCGGCGGCGGCGTCATTCCCCTCGGCCGCCGCCGCCGCCGTCTTGAGTCGCAAGTTCTGCCAGATCTTGTAGCTGATGAGGCCGTAGCAGGCGGCCAGCACGATGACCGGCACAATGTAGACGGCAAGCGTGATCCACGTGACGTAGGCCTTAGGCCCCCAGGGCTGGATGAAGACCGCCCAGCAGTCAAAGACGCCGTCGGCCACCTCGCGCAGCGAGAAGATGTGCACCTGCGGCGCGCTGGCCACCAGGCAGCCGAGCCACGTCGCCAGCACCGCCAGGCGGTCAGTCCGGCGGCGCAGCGAGCGCAGCGGCTGGCAGATGGCCAGGCAGCGGTCGAGCGACATGAGCAGCAGCAGGTAGGTGGACGCGAACATGCCCACCACCTGCAAGTACTTGACCAGGCGGCACAGCAGGTCCGGCCCGTAGAAGCGGAAGGTGATGTCCCACAGCAGCTGCGGGAGCACCTGGAACACCGCCACCACCAGGTCGGCGATGCTCAGGTGCTTCATGAAAAAGAAGAGGCGCGAGTGCTTGTGGCGCGTGGTGCGCAGCGCCAGCAGCACGCACGTGTTGCCGCTCAGGGCCAGGAACAGAATGAGGCACAGCACCGCCACCTCCACCCGCGCCAGGGCCTCGTTGCGCCGCGGCGGCCCGGCCGTGCCGTTCCCCTCCGCCCCCGGTGGCGCGCCGCTCCCGAGCTCCGGCTCGGTGCTCCAGTTAGCTGCGGGCGTGCCCTCCATGACCGTGACCGCGACGGAGCAGCTGGCCTTGCGGGCTCTTTAAAGCGTGGCACGAGGGGGGGCGGGGCCCGATGCGCCGTCCAGGTGCCTGCGGGAGCCCCCGGGGGTGGGGGGTGGGGCACCGACCTGGCCGTTCCCGCCCTGAAACGAGCCGGGAGGACGGTGAGAAGACGGCTGCGCTGCGCTCGGGACGCGCGCCAGTCCCCTTGCTGGGAATCTGCAGTTACCTGAGTCTCTCGGGGCGCCAGCCCAGCCGTGGGAACTGCTCGGCGGTGGGGGTTCCTCCGTGGAGACGGCGGGAATCCCGGGTCGCGGTGCCTTCTTGAGCCTCTGCAGACGCCCTTGCGCTGGGGTCCCGGGGAAGGGGTCAGCCGCTCCGCCTGCGGAGAGAGGGGACTCGCGATTGACCGCTTTCCCCCCGAGGACGGGGACGCCCACCCCGAGAGCCTCCCCGCCCCTACCCGGGGAACCCCCAAACCTACACCTCTCCCCTCCCCTCAAGACACCTAGCACAGCCGCCTCCTAAGGGAGCCCCGAAGCCAGCCCCCATCTTGGTAAGCTTTACCTGGGGTCCATCTACCCGCAGCTCCCCAAAAGCTCCTGCTGAAGCCCGTCCTTCTTACCCTCCAGCCTCCGAGACGCTCGAGCCCTGGCTCCCAGAACTTGCGGACGCCGCTTGCCGCGGGAGGGACTCCTGCCCGCAAGCGCAGCGTTCCCCACCCCCACCCCCGCCCTCCCGCCACGCAGGGCCACTATGCCACAGACTTCAGGGGACCTCTTTCGCGGGAACCCCCCATGCAACCTCATGGCTGCAGCAGCCCCGACAGTCGAGGGCTCTGCGTCCTCGTCCAAGCCTGTCGCTTTTCTCGGGGAATCGGAGCCTGATGCTCCCACTGGTTCTGGCCACCCTGTCCCCACGGGGCGCACGAGCCAGCCACCTGAAGCCAGCCCGCAGGTCAGCCTGCCGCCGGGGAAGTTGCAGCGCGGCGGACGGCCTTGGGGATGCACGGACTCTGCGCCCTGGACGGGAGAGCTGCCGGCGCCACCTTCGGGGCCACCGCCGGTAGATCTCCGCGTCGATCTTTGCAGTCCCCTAGCCCGCGGCTTTGCTGGTGGCGGGCTGCGGACCCATGGCAAGCGGAGAGCGCGTCTGCACGCGGCGCTTGTCTGAAGGCGGCCGGCTTTCCCGCAGTCGGAGCTGCGGCACCGGATGCGTCCGCTAGGGGGCAGAGCAAGCCGGCCGTGGCGATCCCAGATTGCTGGGTGCAGCTAGCTAGCCTGGGAGTCCCTCAGATTTGTTTCATAGTAGTTTAAAACTCCCAACTAACCCCTCCTAGCTTCTTCCTTTCTTGGTTTAGCTCCCGACATTCTCAGAGATATAAGAGCCTTGGAGAGTGACGTTTTTCCTTGAGTAAATTTTAATGAAGTCACATTTCTACACCTTTTCAGGTGTTTTTTTCTTCTCATCTTTTTAAAGAGAGCTCAGGTAAGACATTGCTCTCGAATGGTTTTGCTTATATGCCCATTAAAGAGGGATTGGAAATACTTGCTCCTCCACCAGCCCTGGGAGAAATCTTCATTTTTAAGTGATGGAAGATCTCTCTATCTCTCTCTCTCTCTCTCTCTCTCTCTCTCTCTCTCTCACACACACACACACACACACATACAGTACTCCCATCCCACCCCCCACGTTTAAGATTATTCTGCCTCTCAGTGGGCCAAAGGCCACCTCTGCCTTCCTACCATGCTTCAAAATTAAAATCCTAACTGGCGCCAGAGGAAGATTAAATGTGAAGAGCTGCTCCCCCACTTCCTTGTCCTTTTCTATTTGAAACCATTTTTTTAACTGATTTACAGTGACCAAGGACCAAAACAGGAACAGAAAGGGATGGCACTGAGAAATGAACATGAATTAAATGTGTGTTTCTGACATTTTATTTCTCCCTCTTCTAATTTTGTGGAGAAAATTAAGGGAGCCAAGGGCAGTGTTTCCTGAATCCACAATTACAGCACTTTGCCACGATGTCTTAGGAGCAGAGTCTCCCAGGGCCCTGCTTCAGGGGATCCTGAAGATCCCCTGAGAGCAGGCATCCCCTGAGCATGAGGCAAAGGCTATGGTCTTCTTACTTTGGGATTGCATCACAATGTTACCAATAGAATCTGTCACAGGGATGACAGACTAAGGTTACAGAAGACTCAGGCAAGAAGTGGCCTAACCTAAGCCCCCGGTTTTCCTTCTGTGTACCCCCAGAGCTGCAGCAGCTCCAACAGTCAAGGACTCAGGGGGGGAGAAGGGGGCATTTATGCCATGGCCCACATGGGGAGGTCAGAACACAACCTCAAGTGTTAGTTCTAATTTTCCACCTTGTTTGAGACAGACTCTCGGTTGTCTATTGCTGTATAAGCCAGGCTGGCTGGCCTGGAAGATCCCAGAGATTCCCCTGTCTCTGTCTCCCATCTTGTCATGGGAGTATTGGGATGACAGGAGCATGCTAACATGCATGGTGTTTTCATGGTTTCGGGGGATTTGAGGCATCACCTTACCCACTTGCTTTACCCACTAAGCCATCTCCTCAGCCCTCCTTCCTTTCTAAAATGCAATGAGGGGAGAGGGGGCATTGCTTCAGCAGGTAATATAATCCTGCTTCACCCATGGCTATCCATGGGGTGAGGGAGGATTTGCCTGGCAAGCTCCTGACTGGGACATCTGGGAAGGAAAGTGCTGGGCTTGCAGAAGCCAGCCTCCTCTTCCCCTGGAGGAAGGGGAATGCTGAAGGGCCTCAATGGCCTCTTGAAGAGTAGATTTAAATAGTAACTGTGTTCCCCAAGCACTGGAAGAAATGCTTCCCATGATGGTGCTCAACTTATAAGTTTAGCCTTGAGCAACAACACTAACAGAAAGTGTAGTTCTTTTTTTGTTTTTCTGCCTCACTCTTTTTGACTCACCAAGAACAAAGTCTGATACACATAGCCCCCCCCACACACACACACACATCAGCTGGACTTGGTGGTGCACATCTTTAATCCCAGCACTCGGGAGACATAAGCATGTAGATCTCTGTGAGTTCAAGTCCAGCCTAGTTAACATAGTGAGTTCTAGGCCAACAAGAGCAACATGGTGACACCTTGGTTTTTTGGTTTTGTTTTGTTTTTTAAAGACCCCATATGTGTAAGAAACTTACTTATTTAAGGAATTGGCTTGTGTGTTGTTGAGGCTGGCAAGCCCCAAGTCTGCAGGGTTGGCTGGTCATCTGGAACTCTAGGGCAGAGATGCTGCTGCATTCCAAGGCAGAGGGCACTTTCTTGATCGTGGGAGGCCGTTCTTGGGTTTGCATAGGACCTTCAAGTGGTTAGAGGAAGCCCATTGTCACTGGGGTGCAATCGGGCAATCCACTCCACTCAAAAACTTTCAATTCAATATTAATAGTATCCCCTAAAGACACTCTCACTCCCACAGAGACAGCCAGAAGAATGTCTGATCACAAACCATAGTCCACCCAAAATAAAATGTCACATAGGAAATCCCACCATTGCGCTTGCGTACCCCTCCCCACCTCAGGGACTGAGCAGGGTGGGTATTGCACTGGTGCTTCAAAAGGCTCAGGACACAGTGGAATGGGCTTTCCCTGGGCACTCATTAACCGTGGAGTGATGGAGGAGGAAAGGAAAGAGAAATAAACATTTCCCGTGGTTGTTTCACTCTCTTAAGAGCAGGATCATCACCTGGGGAAGACCTCCTTTCTGAGGAATGAGCCCTGTGGTACCCCCCAACCCAGGGGATGGGTCCTAGGGTTTAGTAGCCCAGTAGCTCTCCAGTTCTGGAACATTTAGCCTCTCCACAGTCGGTGAGGAAATGAGCGGTCCTGCCTCCAGCCCCTTCTCTGCCTGAAGTCATCTCTGCTTGGGCTCCTGCCTCCTGGAGGAGGCAGTAACTCACTCAGGCCTGCCACAATCTCCCTGCTGCGGGCAGCCTTGCCCTTGGCCTTCTCCATTTGTTACTGCCAGCAAGAAGCCAGGGACAGCCGAACCCATGGATTGGACTGGCCTGGGAAGTTCAGTGGGTGGTTGTGTTTCAAGGCCAGCTTGCAGCTATAACTTGAATTATTCTCCCAGCCAGCATCATTTTGGACCCCTCACCCTGTGTTTTCATTTCCGAGTTCCTTAGAGAATGAAAGAAAGAAAAACAGACTTTTGTATTGGAGAGAATCCTTAACTCACTATGGTAAGCATTACTGTGTGTGTTTAACTGCCTACTGCTTGAATGACCAATTCAATGAACCTCTCTTAAGATTCAGTTTCCCCAAATGTTGACCTCTTGAGGCTGTGCAGGCAAACAAGAATTAGTGTATATGAGGAGTGTTTTACAAACAGCTGAAGTCCTGTGTGACTTGACTCTTTTTTTCCCATGCTAACAATCCCCATTCCATGAGTACCCTGTAGAAATACACAATTAACCTCCATCTTTATCACCAATGGAGCTCAGATGTCTTTTTAGTTCAGTGAGACAAAGTATATAGGGATAGAGGTATGCAGTGCATTCTAACCTAATTGGTGTGCTGGGTACACCAAGTTCTCACTTCAGGGGGCCCCTTCCTGACCACCTGGGCCCCTCAGAAAAGATACCAATTTCTGAGGCTCAGCAGATGGCCACAGATTCCCTTTATAACATGAATGGTCCCATTTTGGTGATGAGTGCCTCCCTGGCCTTTGTAAATACGCCCATTATTTTCCCTGTCATCTGTGCCTATCAATAAAAGTGTGACCAGAAAAATGACTGGTGGGTTCTGGAGAACATCCTTCAATAAATCAACCACGGGGGCCAGGTCCTTGCTTCTGGGAAACTTGTTTCCTGGAACGGAGATGAAGGAGGCCTCCTTGTAAGATACTTTGTCATTCATATGCATGTGCCATTCTTCCCGAGAGGAATTGATGGCTGAGATAAGAAAGGAGGCTTCCCATTGGGTATAACAGCACAGATTTCACTAATGAGTGTCTCAGATGTACATCTCTCTAGTTGGATGATGTTGACCTGGGCTAAGACAGCAGGAAAAAAAAAGCAGAGAGGAAAGATTTTGTTGGAGAATTGGGAAGCTTATAATAAAATCAAGCTGTTCTTTCAAAGAAGAAAAGGTTTATTGTGAATCAAGATCTTTGGGATTTGTTCATCTTTGGAGGAGAAGAACCTGAGAGTTTAGAGTTGCTTAGAAGTGACTGGGAGCCTCCTTAGATGCAGGGCGCTTGGCCTTATGATGTCTGCTCTTCGGATGAGGTTCCAAGATGAGAAGTGACTTTCTCAGTGGCACACATCTGGCTCAGCAAGGTGAGCATGGCTGGAGTGGAGCAAAGATAGCCAGGTGCCAGGCCATGAGACCTGGCCAGTGTGTCAAGGGGCTTTGATCTCTTGTCTGAGAATTGGGGTTGAAGAGAAGAAATGACGGGATGTGTTGATATGTTCCATCAGCATGGGGCACAGATCAGGAGGGGACAAATGACAACAGAAGAATCAAAAGCCGCTGCAGGGCTGAAGACCTGGTTCAGTGGCCAAAGTGCTCTCTCCACAAAGCTTTGAGGACCGGAATGTGGTCCCCAGCACCCACATGAAAAGCTAGGCATGCTGGTGCACTCCTGTAACCCCGGTGTCGGGGAGGTGGACACAGAAGATTCTTAAGGCTTACTGGCCATCCAGCCTAGCCAAATTGTTGAGCTCCAGGTTAATGAGAGACCCCATCTCAAAGAAAGAAGAGAAATGTGCACAGTGCCTGATAAATGACACCAGTATTACACACACACACACACACACACACGAACACACATACTCATACATACACACATGCAGGCAGCATACATTCATGTACCCCACACATATAAACACATTCACACACACAAACATATATACACACACACATACATGTAAGGCACACATAAACTTAAAATAAAATGCTACTACTATCATCCAGGCAACAGTGATGGTAGTATGAACAGTGGGGTACGATGATTGACAGGATAAGTAGACCCCTATCCTTGTTGCACCTGGGTCAGAAAAGAAGCCAGGCTGGAAAGCACATGCTTCCATTGACCCTGCCACCTATGGAATCAGCAAAGGCCCAAAGCACTGATGCTCTTCTGGAGATAAAAGCTGCAAATGGTCTTTGGGGAACAAGGGACAGAAAGTGATGGGCACTGAGGAAGTCACAGCAATGCCTGAGAGGCTCCCTAGAAGCCACCAGAGAGACCCAGCCAGGCTTGCTTCACCCAAAAGAGACAAGGCTCTCCTCCCCATCAGCCAGTTTATCTGCCCATCTCTGGGAAAAGGCAACTGCTCCTGGGAAATTCCTGTGGGCTGACAGTTCCAAACATGCCTGTCTCCAGCCCTGGGCAGCCTTAGCTCCCTGCTCTATCGGCTCCAGCAGCCCATTCACTTCCCTGTTTTAATTTTTAAAAACCAGAAAGGCTATTTCTCCCCAAATAGACACCTGACAGAAGTTTGCCTTTCGGGGATCCAGAGCATGTTTTGACAGAATGTTTTGTTTTCCTGATCTATCTCGCACAAACATTTATTCCACAGATGTGTTCAAAGCACTTACTGTACATTCAATAGACTTACCCCTGAATGACAGCACAGAAGAGCTGTGCACGCGTCAGCTGGGATTACGGGTGTGCACCACCACACACAGCTTACCGTGATGGTTTCACATGTGCCTATGGGTATGTTGCTTTTCTCATTATTGTACTACAATGCCTGACAGAAGGAACTCAGCGGAAGAAGGGCGCACTATGGCTCCTGCTCTAAGAAGGCACGCGATGCAGCATGGCGGGGAACCAGGCAGCACGAGCAGGAGGTGGCTATCATTCGGACTCCACAGCCAGGAGGCAAGGAGGCAAACGTTAGCACTTAGAGCACTTTCTCCTCTTTTTCTTATTCAGTTCAGGACTAGTTCTTGTTCTTCCCTGGTTGTGGAAAATGCTGTCTCCTCGGAGTGCTGGAGAAGCCTGCCTGCACTTAGGTATTCACAAATAGCAATTCCATTCACAGAGACCAGACAGGCAGCCAGGCAGCCAGCAGGTGGCTTCTAGCCAAGGGATGACCCAGCTTTGTGAACAGAACAGCTCCAGTGCTACCAAGGGAACAGCTGTTTTCCTGCCCCCAGCACACAACCCATCCTTCACAGTTTGTTAAAGGTGCCCAGCTCTAGAGACACATTCCTGTGAGAAAGCTGCACCAAATTAGGACAGAAGAGCCCTCTGTGACCAAGTGTCTGGGTCACCAAGAGTTCAGAAATTCTTCCCTGACAAGCACCAAGAAGGGGAACTGGCCTAAGACACCAGAGCGCCAGGCACCTACGCCATGCCATGTGACCTGAGGACAGGGACAGCAGGAGTCCAGAACATGAGAACCTCCAGAACATCTGGCGTCATTGCATACCTACTAAAGACTCTGACCCCAGTTTAGTCTTGACAGGCTGATCAAGCCACCCACCCCAACCAAGCTGCATCCAGAACAGCACACATCCAATTCCCAGTTAGTAAACTCTTAATTCTATGATGTAGTCCTCCCAAATGACATTCCTGTCATTTCCCTCCTCTCCCTGTGTGGGGGTTTGTCGTCCCCAAGTCAACTCTTCTCCACCCATGAATTCTGTCTCCTTCTGGCTCAACACACTCCCTCAAACGGATAGACTCTCCTGTTAGTACCCTTAACTACCAAATTCACACCCACTTTATAGGTGGAGAAGCTGGAGTTCGTAACTTGCGTAAGACTGCCAGGCTAATTGGTATCAGACCAAATATCTGATCCTTCCTAGTGCTGGGGCCCTTTTCTGAGAACTGGGCTTTCTGGAAGTGGATCGGGGGCTAGACTTTCCTGGAATAGCCGTTTTATAAGAGGTTCATGCAGGCCTGGATCTAAGTACCAATGCTGCCACGTACTACCAGATTACCTTGAGTGACACACCAGCGTCACCGTACCTCACCTCGCTCATGAATGAGAGGATAACCATAGATATGTGTTTCAGTCACCGGGGCTGCCTGACAAGTGACCCCAACATACAGTGCTTATGGAACGCAGATGCCACAGTTGGAAAGGTGTCTATAAAGCTAGGTGTGATGGCATACATCCGTGACCCCAGTGCTGGAAGGCAGTGATAGGCACATCCTTGAAGCTCAATGGTCACCAACTAAGCCTAAACAATGAGCCTGGGTTCAGTGAGAGACCCTGTCTCAAAAACCTAAGGTGGAGAGAGATTGAAGAAAGACACCTGACATTAACCCCTGGCCCCCATACTCGTACCCACAGGCACATGTTAACAAACCATATCACACACAAACACAACGATTTTTTAAATGTGGTGTTTTCACACAGGTGCATTAATTTTGTTCATGAAACTGTCCCTTGAGGCAGATTCTGGGAAGAGAGGCTCACATAGCTTCTAGGCTGGCAAGTACAGTCCCCAGCAGTCCCCGATGTTTCCAGTCAGGGGGCCTGGGTGACCAAGTTTTGGATAGACTGTGGGTGGGGAGGGGGTGTTATTTTCACTTAATAAACTTCATCACAGAGAAGATAAGCAAAGGCCTTGTCCTGTGATGAATTCTCCAGTTCGTCACCTCCACAGTAAGAGTCATAGGAACTGCAATAAAGACAGCAAAGAGAATCATAAAGATGTTAAATGCTAGGGCCAGGAAGGACTACAGAAATCCTGCATTATAATCCCTCTGTTTCTCAGGTAATAAAAGTGGGATTCAGAAGGTGAATGAAATTGGCCCTGGTTTCCTTCGGTTGCCAAGGCTGTTTCTATGGCTCAGCTTCCAGAACTGTTTCCACGGCTAAATTCAAAGCCTATGCACGATTTGTGAGCCCTGAGCAGTAAGACCTCCTGTTTCTGGGCCTTGGGCCACTTGATCTAGTGGAATTAGGAGTAGCCTGTCCCTCAGGTAGGGACTGAGGATGCTGGCGCTTGCCTCAGGCTTGGCTATAGATTTTGGACAAGCCAGAGCAAAATGAAATACAGAGCCTCTCAGCCTGCTTTATGTTACCATAAGAAAACATGCACAATATATAAGCTTTATCTTGATTCAGAGTTTTGGAGGGACCAGACAGGATCTGCATCCACAGAAGACTGTGCTAATAGGCTCTTCAACTGCAGACCTAGTAGTACCCATGTGCCAACTGTGCCAGCTTTAACAGGACTCAGCCGCAAGAGCCACAATCCCAGAGGCAGCACTGCTAAACCAAGGGCCTGATCAAGGAAAGATTTTTTACCGCCTGAAACCAGATCGAAAGACTGGAGAGATGCTGCTTCCTCAGGCGTTCTAACACTAGAGCAAAGGCTACGCAGATCATGGAAAATATGGCAAAGACAGAATCACAGAAACAAACCAAGACAGTTCTAGAAACCAACCCCACAGAAGATTTTGAGCTAACTCATAAAGAATTCATAAAGAATCCCAGCACTCAGGAAGGCAGAGGCAGGTGGATCTCTGAGTTCAACACCAGCCTGGTCTACAGAGTGAGTTCCAGGACAGGGAAGGCTACACAGAGAAACCCTGTATCAGAAAATTAAAAAAAAAAAAGAAGAAGAATTCAAAATAATCATCCCAATGAGAACAAGAGAATACAGCTGGATAAACAAGCATGAACAAAGTAAGACTCTTCCAAAAAACAAACAAACAAAGAAGAGGGAACAGGCCAGCATTATCCTCGTGCTACACCCAGATAAATACTCTACAAAGAAATAAAAAAGAAAAGAGAGGAGGAGGTAGGGATAGAGGGGCGTGGGGAAGAGGGGGAGGGAAGAAAACTAAGGCCCAATATGCCTGACAAACAAATAGAAAAAAATGTTCAATAAAAAATACTAGTGTGCTGGGCCAGGGAGATGGCTCAGTGGATAAAGTTCTTGCCGTTCAATTGGAAGAACCAGAGTTTAGATGCCCAGAACGCACATAAAAGCCAGGCGGGTGTGAGGCTACCTATCATTTCAGCACACAGAGATCCCCAAAACCAACTAACTAGCTAGACTAACCAGAATCTTTGAGCTCTGGGTTCAGAGGGAGGCCTTGCTTCAATCAAATAAAAAGGTGAGCAATCAAGGAAGACATCTAATGTTAAATTTAGACCTTCACATAAATACACATAGACACATACACATGTACATACACATGTGTTCACACATTACCCACATACCCCCATACACATATACCACACATGAACATATATGCAAAACAAAATATTAATGTACCTAATTCAATATCACATTAGATGAAACCTATACCATATTTGGTTAGTTGGCTTTCCATTCAGTACTGTGACAAAATGCATAAGGAAACAACATGAAAGAAAGAGCACTTCATTTTGGTTCAGTTTGAAAGGCTTTGGTTCATGATCTCTTGGCTCATTGCTTCTAGGCCTCTGGAGAGTCAAGATGTCATGAGAAAGAGTGTGTGATAGACAGAGCAAAGGGGCCAGGGTCAAGGGCATGCCCCTGAAGACCATTACCTTTAGCTGGAGCCCACCTCCCATTTGTATCAGCTCCCAGTAGTCCACAGAGTCCATCAGTGGGTTGATCTGTGTGATGAGGTCAAGCATTCATGGTCAGATTACCCCTGTATGCTAATGTACCAGATTTCACCCCAAGAGACTTTGGGTCTTTGAAGTGGGATTTATGCAAGGGATATAAGAATTATTGAAAGTATGCAAACCAACACAGAAAGACAAAGATCATATGATCGTTTTTATATAACAAAAATATTGAACAAAATCTCATGTCCTTTCAGACTGAAAATATTCCTTAAGGAAAAAGACAGCTTTACTGTTCTTGCAAAGGACTGGAGTTGGTTCCCATCACCCACATCAGGTGGCTCACAACCACCTGTAACTCCAGCACTTGGGTATTTGATATCTTCTCCTGGCTTCCAAAGGCACTCTAACTCATGTGGGTGCACACACACACAAATAAAATAAAATATAGCATTAAAAATAATACATAAGGCTGGGCATGGTGGCTCACATCTTAATCCCAGCACTTGGGAGGCAGAGGCAGGAAGATCTCTGTGAGTTCAAGGCCAGCCTGGTCTACAGAGCTAGTGCCAACACAGCCAGGGCTACACAGAGAAGCCCTGTCAGGAAAAACCTAAATAAATGAATGAATGAATGAATAAGTGGGTAAATAAATAAATAAATAAATAAATAAATGTTTAAGTTATTGTTTAGCCAGGTATGGTGCTAAATGTCTCTAATCCCAGTGGTGGAGAAGAAAATCAGGAGTTTGAGGCCAT
Source organism: Meriones unguiculatus (assembly GCF_030254825.1). Lineage (NCBI taxonomy): Eukaryota > Metazoa > Chordata > Mammalia > Rodentia > Muridae > Meriones > Meriones unguiculatus. The sequence continues at coordinate 103,393,782 of NC_083353.1, forward strand.
CTTGAGCTATATGGCAAGACACTGTCTCAAAACAAAGAAGTAGTGTAGGTAGAAAGTAACTCAACATAAGAAAGGCAGCATGTGACAGCTACATCTCTACTTAATGGTGAAGAGCTGCAGGCATCTCTCAGGTCAAGAAGAAGCTGTCCACACTCTTGACTCCCACGCAGCACAGGAGAAGGAGTTCTAATGAGGGCAATTAGGCGAGTGAAGCAGGACATCCAGGTCAGCAAAGGAGAGGAAATGTCTCTCTCTGTAGATGACTTGGTCTTCCCCAGAGAAAACTTCCCTCTCAAATTGCTAACACTAACACACCGATTCAAAGACTCGGCTGCATTTCTGTACAGCAACAACCAATAATCTAAAAGGAAATTCAGGAAACAGTCCCAACCACATCGAAAGGAATAAAATGCTTACGAATAAATTTAATCAAGAAGGGAAAAAGATCTGAGTTCGTGTTGTTAAAATGTCCGTATTACTAAAGACAACATACAAATTCCAAGAGATCCATGTCACAGAAAGGGAAAAAAAATTCCTAAAATTTATAGGGAACCAGAAAGGACTCTGAATAGCCAAAGCAATCTGTAGTAAAAGAAAGGCTGTGACATCACACATTCTGATTTCAAACAATATCACAAAGCAGGGCATAGTGGTGCAGGCTGGTGATCCCAGCACTCAAGGGTGGAGGCAAGACAATTGCATAAACATACATGGTAAGACTGAACAGCACAGGTAGTTAAACTTTACAACCATACTGTGACAACTCAGCTTGCTTGCATCCTTGACTGCATCAATGAATCAGTGAAAACACAAGCTGCTAGGCACTTTTGTGAGGGATTGTCTTGACTGGATTATTTGAAGCATGCAAGACCCACCCTGAATGGGGATTGCACCTTCTGGTGGCTCCTGGGATATAAAGACAAGAAAAAAAGCTGGGTTTTGCCTGTTTGCTCTCACTATTGCTGGTAAATCCATCTGTCCTGTCGCTGCAACATTCCTTTACTGACACTAGAACCAGCTTCTTCTGCCTTCTAACCTAGGCTAAAGACCAGCAGATCTCCAGAAATCCTCCAGAGATCTTGTCAAGTTGAGATGGCTCAGACAACCAACTTCATGAACTGATACACATTCTATCAGTTCTGTTTCTTTAGAAAACCCTGACTTAATACAGGCATGACAATGGCAGGACAGTCCTCAAAAAAATGTCAGTGAAAAAACTAGGTATCAAAATACAAAGGTATGAAAATGGACCTTTATCTCACATTGTTATCTGACACCAAAAACTAATAAAGAATGGATTACAGACTTCAGTGCAAAACCTGAAGCTTGACAACTCTTAGGAAGTGAAGGAAGCACCTGAATTAGTCCTGACAACAACCAAAAAGCCATAGGTAATAAAATCAAAACTAAATAAAGTTGACACAATAAACTATAAAGCAATGGGAATAACTGACGAAATTAAAAGGTGGGATAAAATATGCGCAAACTGTATATCTGATAATTGGTGTCTGAATAAGGGACTCCTACAACTACAGAAAAATAAACATCAAAGAAGCCAATTTTTAGAGGGGCCTAAGTAGACAATTTTCTTCAAAGAAAACATATAAATAATGGCAATAGGTGTTAGCAAATGTGCTAGCCACCACTACTCACCAGGGACGTGCAAATGGAAACCTCGTCTGTTAGGATGACTATTGTTTAAAAAGAGACAAAGTGCTGGGGAGATGGCTCAGGGTTGAGAAGAGCTCTTGCTGTTCTTCCAGAGGACCAAGGGTTCTGTTTCCAGTGCCTAAGTCACAACTGCCTATAACTCCAGCTCCAGGGGAACCAATGCCCTCTTCTGGCTTCTGTGAACACCCATAGACTCATGGCATATATTCACAGAGAGAGAGAACAAGTATGGCAAAAAAAAAAAAAAAAAGAAAAGAGTATAGTGCTAATGGGATGTAACTAGTGCCCTAGTTAGAGTTAAACAACATGGACAAAAGCAAGTTAGTCCATCAGTGAAGGAAGTCAGGACAGGAACTCAAACTAGGCAGGCGCATGGAGGTAGGAGCTGATGCAGAGTCCATGGAGGGGTGCTGCTTAGTGGCTTACCAACCCTGGCATGCTCAGCCTCTTTCTTCCAGAACCCGGGACCACTACCCCAAGGGATGCATCACTCATGATGGACGGGGCTCTCTCCCGTCAGTCACTAAATAAGAAAATGCCCTGCAAGATGGCCTGCAGCCCAGTCCTAATGAGAAATTTTTCTCAATTAAGGTTCCCTTCTCCCAGAAGACTCTAGCTTGTGACAAGTTGGTGTAGGACTAGCCAGCACAGATAGTGTGATTATGGAAAACAATATAGAGGGTCCCCAAAGATTTGAAAACAGAACACGGGATCCAGCGATCTGACCTCTGCATATGCATCTAAAGTGTCTTGAAGAGAGACCTGCATTCCCTTGTTTACCACAGCAAGAGTCACAATAACTCAGAAAAAGGAACAACCCTGGAGTCCACAGATGGATCAGTTAGAGAGTGGTACATGAACACAGCACCACGCTATCCAGCCTTTGAAAACACTGCCACTTGCAGCACCCATGGCTGAACCTGCAGCCGCTATACTTGAACTTAAGCTAGATGCAGGTATGCGCTCTATGATTACACTCGTGTGTGAAAGCTTTAAAAAGTGTCAAACTCATAGAAGCAGAGAGTAGAGTGGCCCCATTGCTACTGACCAGGCTGGTCTTTCTGACAGCATGCTCTATCAATCCCTTGGCCTTTCTTACCGTCTTTCTTATACCATGCTACTGCCCCAAATCACTGGCCAAGTTACTTCCTGCCCGTGTCTCAAAAAACATGCCTCATCAAGTCCTTCTAACTCCATCGTAACATCTCTCCTTAGTGTAAGAAATATTAAATATGAGTCTTTTCTATCAAATGCTATAAAACTTGTGTTTAGGGATTCAAATCTTTTTATCACTCCTACCTGTTAAAACTTTGAAGCAAATGTTTTATACACACACACACACACACACACACACACACACACACCAGCCAGGTAAAATCTTTGTTTACATAAAGTTCTCCTGCTGCGTTCCAATAATTAGATGGCCTGGAGCAATGACCCCTTTCTCCTTTCTCCTTCACTTCCTGTGTGCCAATTCTTCTAAGACTAGCCAAACAAATAACTGTGAGGTCAAAACACAGCCAAATAGGAAATGACACGGTCACCAACTGAGTCAGAATAAAAACCAAGTGCATTTCCTGCCTTTGTTTTCCGGATCTTCCAAGCACGTCTCTTGGTCAAGAATAGAGTTTGCCTTATCCAGACACTTTGACTGGAGCGGCTTCTTTCTTTCGACCTGGAACTTATTTCTAACATTAGTCCCTTCCAAAGCTGCAGCTTGGCAGGCATACTTTTATTGGGTTTTGATGAATGCCTACCACCAGCAACCAGGTCTACTTTATTCATGTATACCCTGGTGCCTTGTACTGGAATGCATATGCTGACCAATGAACCAGTCCTGGGGCTAACAACATATCCAACTGAAACAGAAGAGTTCCCTCATCCACAACAGGATGAGGAGAATAACTGCCTTGGAAGCAGGCTAAGGGGAAGAAAGAAGATCGTGTACTGAAAGAGCCTGGTGCAGGAGAGGCTATCAAACTTGAGGACAGAGTCTGTGATGCCAGCAGCAGAGGGATACCAAGGAAACCCTTTTCCACTGTAGTTAGGCAAAGGGCCAGGATGCCAGAACCCCCAGAAACAGCTCACCCACTGCAGGTACCCGGGCTTCTTAGGAGAAGCTTCCAGCTAATTTGTTTCTATTGTCATAGTAATGGATCTGCTTCTCATCCTCCGCCAGGCAGGATGCAAAGGTGAGGGTGAGGATAGTATAAACCCAGTTGCAACTAGATCCAGGCTCAGGCCTTTTTCTACACTGGGTTGCCCTTTGGGGGAAAGGCTCGACCTAAATTAACTGATTTTAGCCTCCCATCACGTTTAGCCTGAACCCTAACTTGATTAACTTTCAACAGAAGTTGGGTGGACACCCCAGCCAATTGCACAGCAGTCCTCTCAGGCTTTGTCCTGCCCTTTTGCCACTGAAAAGTGTCCCACTGAGACTTAGAAAAGATTACCAAGTACCTCAGTCAGTTTAAGCAGAAGAGAGCTCCCATCCCCTGCCAGACTATCCCCCCTGGGACCAGAAATAGAAGCGCTGGTGCTGAGGGCATCTAGCCCAACTCTTCTTGCCCTCCTGGGCTTGGTTGGCAGTGTTGTCTGTTCTGGAGAAAGCTAGGCAACAAGTTACTCCCCAATAGCTGCCCAGGGTATCCAGAGAGGGGAGGGGCACCACCCAGATGAGACTGTTGGCAGGCGAGAGCCGAGAGCCATCCTCAGCAGCAATGCTGGGCTCCTCTGAGCCTGTATAATTTGGAGTCTGCAGGGAGCCAAATATCCCTTGAAAAGGATCACAATCACCTCGTGCCCAGCTCTTGTTCCAGATCAGGACGCGTTTCAGTTTCAGGCTATCAGCTTGTTAGAGCTTCAAAAGTAACCCCATGAAACTACAAGCAGGAGCCATTGCCCCAGTCCTCAGAAGAGGAAACCAAGACTCAGGATATAACCATCACCAGGCACAGCATAAACTGTTATTGAATGTTTTTTGTGTGCTACAAGCTTCACTTCAATCACCTCAATTAAAATTCGGAAAGCAAATTCTATTACCATCTTCATGGCACAGCTCAGAAGTCAGAGTCTGGAGAGAGCTAGATTGCTTGTGCCAAATATCAGAAAATGACAGTCTGGACTTTAAAGGCTCCGAGTTTCGTCTTTCAAGTTACAGTTATGCAAAGGGCTATGATGGCAGAGAGTCCCCAGAAACAGCTCATTTCAGAGGTTCCCACTCCACAGCCACAGGGGCAGGTAAAGAGAAGGGGGGCAGGTAAAGAGAAGAAGGGGCAGGTTGCTCTTCTAGATGATGTTTCAGGGGAAGTTGCTGATCATCTGATGTTAAGTTTCCTAGATTATTGGGGGGGGGGGGGCTCTGCACAAGTCTCCTTAAATTGAAAGATGCATGCATGCCGGTGTCTATGTCACAGACAGGTGACAGGTGAAGACACCACACTTCTGGCTTTGAAGATTGAGGAGGGCACCAAGTTAAAACATGCAGGGAGTCCAGAAGATACAGGATGTCTACAGGAAGAAGCCGGAACAGCCTTGTGGAAACCATTGCTAACTTCTGATCTCCAGAACCATAGACAAGTATATGGCGATTAATTGTGTCAGTTTTATGAAACCAATATATCAACTATCAACACAATTTTAGAACACCGGCATCATTTCATGGTGAAACCTCATCCCGTTGTCAGCCAGACATCATCTCTCCAAAGCTCCCAGTTATGGGCAACTACCACTTTCTGTCTATGAGTTTACTGTTAATACACATTTCCTATAAACGCGATTATATAATCTGTGGCCTTTTGTGTCTGGCTTTTTTTTTTTTAACTTAGTTTATTATCTAGTTTCATCTATACCAGAGCATATATCAAGTTCTATTTCTTCTTCTTGTAATACTTTCCAGCTATGTGGATACAAAATATTTCCTTATTCACTAGCTAATGTTTTATTTACTTCTGTTTTGGGGTTATAGTGAATGCCACATCTTTTTTATAATGCATGCACAGGTATATGTTTTGTTGTTCTTCTTGGTTTTGTTTTGTTTTGTTTTGTTTTTCTTGAATAGGTATCTAATTGAAAAGTTGCTGTGTTATACGACAGCACTCTGTTTAACTTTTTTTTTTCCTAAGACAGCGTTTCTCTGCATAGCCCTGGCTGTCCTTGAACTTGCTCTGTAGACCAGGCTGGCCTCGAACTCAGATCTGCCTGCGTCTGCCTCCAGAAAGCTGAGATTAAAGGTGTATGTTATCATGGCTTTGCTAATAAATTTTCTGATGCTAACTGATACTAACCATCTTTTCCTGTGATTATTGGCCACTTACTACATCTTCCCTGTAGAAATGTCTATTTATCCTTTGCCCATTTTTCAAACTGGGTTATCTGTCCTTGTATTAATATATACCAAAAAAAACTCCTCCTAATCTACATATTAATATAAATTCCTTATCTGAGCCATCATTTACAAATGTAATCTCTATTTTATGAGTTGACTTTTCACTTTCTTAGTGGTGTTTCTTGAGGCAAAATAGGTTCCAGTATTGGTAAACTCCAATTTGTCTAGTTTTCCTTTGTTTGTTTTTTTTTAATGTCACAACTAAGAAATTATTCTCCATTCAAGGTCCCAAAGAATTATGCTCAATTTTTCTTGCAAGTTTTAAATTTTATAATTACGTCTTTGATGTACTTTAGTTATTTTGCAGGTTCATTCACTTGCATGTATATAACCATTCTTCTAATACCCTTTTCTAAAAATATTTCTCTTCCATTCTATTATCTTGAAGCATTTGCAGAAAATCAAGTGCGTATAATCACAAGGGATTGTGACACTCTGTTTCACTGAGCTGCATATCTGTCCTTATGCTAGTTTCACGACTATTGTTATGTCTATTGAGTCTTTGTAGTGAATTTTAATTTAAAATAAAAAAGCATGGTTCTTCCCATAGTTTTTCAAGACCCTGTGGGTTAGCCTGTGCATGCATACATATATACATGTACCCATATACATACACATCCACTAGACTTACCAGATTGGTGATTGGCTTACATAGTAGGGGCTCGGTAGAGCAATGGCTTTCTCTGTGGTTAAGAAGCTGAGAACCTAGCAGCTGCTCAGCTCACAAAACTAGATGTGTCAGTCCTACGGAAGTCCTGGAGAGTCACTGATACTGAGTCCACACCAGAAGGCTAAAGAAGCTGGACTATGATAGCAGAGGAGGAGGGTAGCAGTAGTGAGGAGGTACACACCTTTAGTCCAACTACTTGGGAGGAAGAGGCAGGCAAATCTGCGAATTCAAGTAGACTTAGGGGTAGTGAATTCTGGTGGACATAGTGAGTTCCAGGCTAGCCACGGCTACACAGAGAGATCTTGTTGACAAAGACAACAATGACAAGGAAAAGGAGGAGAGGCAGGAAAGGAAGGAGAGGGGGAGAGGGAGGAGGAGAGGGAGGAGGAGCTGAAGGAGGCAGCATAGGCAGGCAGCCAGGTAGGTAACACTGTTTTTTTGTTTTTTGTTTTTTGTTTTTTCTTAGACTTCTTCATATCTGAGCCACCAGCTGGAAATCACCTCACCTTCTGAGGGCAGGTCTTCCCTACTCAGTTAATCCTTTCCAGAAAGGATGTCTCAGTCAGGCCCATAGTATGTCTCTAGGGAGTTCCATGTCCCACCAAGTTGATAATTAAGATAAGCTACAACAGGAAATGCTTCCATCTTGGTCATAGTAAGTCTACCAATCCATGAACATGGGATGTATTTCCATTAGTTCCACATTGTTTGATTTCTTTCAACAATATTACATAGTCCTCAGCATATAAATTTTACACCTTTGTTAAAATCATTCCACAATATTTTATTCTATTTTATGTTAACACAAAGAACACTTGTCCTACTTTTATTTTCAGTTGTTTTTTTGTAAATGTAGAGAAATAAAATTGATTTCAATACATCAATTTCATAGTCTGCAACATCTATCAATACTATTATTTCATAAAATGTACGTACCAGTTAAGTTCCATATGTCCGTTGATCTTCTACATAGTTTTCCTATTCTTTACTGAATCCAGAATATCAAAGATACTGTTGCTTTTGAGGTATATATTCCTTTCTTCCAGTTTTTGTTTCATTTGTTTAGAGGCTCAAGAATTAGATGTTATGACTGTATTACATTAGTATCACCCCCTCCCAAATTTGCATGCTAGAAACCTTATGTTTCATGCAACAGTACTGACAGAGGAAGAGAGATAGAGATTACTACATCATAAGGATCTTCAGTCACAACTAGGGCTAAGGTCACTGACTTAGTCACGATTCTATTGCTGTGAAGAGACACCAGTACCAAAGCAACAACTACAAAAGAAAGCATTTAATCAGGGGCTTGCTTCCAGTTTCAGAAGACTAGTACAGCACAAATGGCACGCATAGTGCTGGAGAAGTAGCTGAGAGTTTTGTCATGATCTTCAGGGAGAGAGAGATGGACCTGGCAGGGATTTTTGAAACCTCAACCCTCCCCACTAGTGACACATATCCTCCAACAAGGCTGCACCCACTCCAACAATCCTTCTAATTCTTTCAGTCTACTCCCTGGTGACTAAGCATACAAATAGATGGAGCTGGGGGGAGGGGTAATCAGTCTTATTCAAACCACCACGGGAGTGGGTTAATTATCCTGAAAGTGGATTCATACAAAAGCAAGTTTAGTCCTCTGCTGCTCCCTCATTTTGGTTCTCTTTTACCTTTCTGTCTTCCATAATATATAATGTCACATAAAGGCCTTTGCCACATGCCAGCACCATGCTCTTAGACTTCCCAGGCTCCAGAACCACAAGACCCATAAAGTTTATATTTATTATAAATGATTACATTCTTGGGAATTCTGTTACAGTCACAGAAGACCGGCAAAGACAAATTACAGTATTTTCCTAATGGAGTGACTCTTCCATTGTTGTAAAATGTCCCTCTGGAGTGATAGTAACTTTCTGTTTTAAGGTATGTTTGCCTAATATTAAATAGCTGCTCTAATTTTCTTATGGGCACTGATTCCACGATACTCATGTCATTTTACTTTCAACCTATATTGCCCTTGAACCTAAAGTGTGTCGTATATGTAGAAAACAGGCAGCTGGAGAGGTGGCTCAGAGGTTGTAAGCATTGGTTGCTCTTCCAGAGGAGCCAGGTTGCATTCTCAGCACCTACATGGTGGCTCACAACTGTCTGTAATTTCAGTTCCAGGGGATCCAACGCCCTCTTCTGGTCTCCTCAGGCACCAGGTCTGTACAGTGGCGCACAGACATACATGCAGGCAAAATGCCTGTGCACATGAAATATTTTGTTTACTGTAGCAGGCCGTTTTGTCATGTTTTGGTTTTTAAAGACTATCCCCAGCTGCTTTCAGAATCAGTGTATGTGTCAATATTATAGAAAAGATGCAAACATTTTCACGCTGTTTTAAAATAATTGTCACTTCACATACCCCTTAAGAAGGGCCTATATTCTGTCATTGATAAACCATTGTAATAACCATTTAATTGACATATATATTTGTTAATGGGAGTAAATATACTGAAACTGAGCCTGGCCGGATCCTTCACTGGGAGCAAAAAGCTGTTGTAGACATTTTCCTTTCTTGGCAACACCAATAATCTCACAAAGCAAGTGACATTTTAAGAATCTGTTATTACACTGAGAAAGCATCATAGCTAAATCCAAAGTGCAGGAAAATATTTTGACACCCTCTGTCTACCCTTTAGAGAGCTGCAGATCCATGCAAAGGGCAAGAATATAGTTCTGGTGAAGAACTGGGACCCATGACACACCACATGCACACAGGCTAAGGGTGTAAGCCCACAACTAGCTAAGCGCTGCCTCTTAGGTTTCTTGTGCAGTGATAAAACACCAGATCAAGAGCAAGTTGGGGAGAAAAGGGCCTATTAATTCTTACAGCTTGTAGTCCAACATCTGGGAGAGTCGGGGCAGGAACTGAAGCAAAATCTGTGGGGAATGACGCTTACTAGCTTGCTTCCCATTGCTTACTTCTTATACAACTCAGGATCACAGGCCCAGGGGTGGCACCCACCCACAGCAATCATTCATCAAGAAAAATGCACACACACACACACCCCAACTTGGCTACAGGTCAGTCTCATAGAGGCATTTTCTCAATTGCATTTTCTTTCCCCAGACAACTTTAGCTTTTGTTAAGTAAACAAAAAAACTAGCCAGTACTTCTTCCATCAGCAGCATATACACTATTGGAACAATACCAAGATTAACATGGACCTTGAGCAAGAATGACACTTAGGGTTCCCTAGTAATGGGAACAGGGAATGTCTCTGACGTGAACTCAGTCGCCTTCAATTTGATCATCTCCCCTTGAGTGGGGTGCAGCCTTACCAGGCCATGGAGGAAGACAATGCAGCCAGTCCAGATGAGAACTGATAGACTAGAGTTAGATGGAAGGGGAGGAGGACCTTCCCTATCAGTGGACTGGGGGAGGGGCATGGGTGAAGAAGAGGGAGGGAGAGTGGGATTGGGAGGGGATGACGGAGAGGGCTACAGCTGGGATACAAAGTGAATAAACTGTAATTAATAAAAAATTAAATAAATTTTTAAAAATTAAAAAAAAGAATGACACTTAAATCCATGAACTGTTTCATATTTTTAATCAGGCATAGTGGATTCTACACTCAGGAGGAAGAGGCAGGTTAACTCTGGGCCAGCCTGGTCTACATAGCAAGTTCTAGACAGACAGAGCAACATTCGAAGAACTTGCATCAAGTAAACAAACAACAAACAAAAAAACACAACCAACTAACTAGCATCAAACAAAGTGAAGACAAAAGCACAAAAAAAAAAACAGCCTTCACAAAGTTCCACAGCCAGCTAGAGAAAAAGATGCTTAAGACTAGGGTAATGGTTAGTGGGTAAGAGCAGTTGGATCTGAATAAGAACTTGGATGTATCAGTTCTCCCTGACCCCAAGATCCATTTGCTTATCTGTAAAATGAAGTTGTAATTGGTATATTTACTCAAGATTAAGCTCCTCAAAGATGCTGATATATGAAGCTTTCTGTCTCTAAAGTTTATATAAACAACTTCATAGACTTCTGATCAACAAGAGCGTGGGTAGAACATAAAACACACCCCAGTTATTGATTACTTGCCTTCTGTCAGCTTTCTGAAAGAATCTGAGAACATTTACAACTAAGCAAGCAGTTACAATAATAGTACTTTTAAAAGACAGTGAAGAAATAAGAGGTAGCACCCATCTTTTTTACTTGGTCCTTAAACTGATGAAGCCATTTAAGAAAAAAAATCTTTAATAATTTTATTCAGTGAAAAAGTACTTTTATATTTTGGAGGAAACTGTTCACACTTCCCAAAGGCCATTCTTGTCCTGCTACTCTTTGGTAAAGTTGCAGGAAGGAGACTGGATAATGGCTTTTAAAAGGACTAAGTTTAGATATTATTTCACAAGGATTGTGTGTATCGATTTTTTCCATCAAGTGCTCATCCTGTAGGAAGACATGATAACCTGGCCAAGAGATCTCAGGCAACTTCTTAACCCCTCTGCCTTAGGTGTTTCTATCTGTAGAATAAGGGTCACGATAATAATTCTTCTCAGGATTAATTTTTTATTAAAAATTCTCAAGAATAATTAATAACAAAGACTTACATAGCTCTGATTATTTACTAAGTACTATTAGTAATAGTTCTAGCTGCATAATTTGTACATCATGCATATCAATTCAAGCAGAAAGCACCATGCAAGGTTCTGATGGATATAAAACAACCAACAGTTCTACCCAGCTATGAGACTTATGAACCATAGCCAGAAACAGCACGGCACAATAACAGTACAGCAGTGACACACGTACCTTGGCAGTAACGAACAGATCTCTAATTAGACTTAAAACCTGCTGAACAGGAGAATTATGACTGGCACTGGAAACCTAGCCAACTACCCAAAACTAATGAAGTCATAGGTCTTGAAGGAGAAATTAACAACCACTGTGTTAATAAACCAGCATCATCCCTAACTACATTCTGTAGAAGAATGTGAATCCAGTAACAGGGCTACTCTGGCAAGGAACTCCATCCAAAGACCTAGGTCTATGTGATCTCTCTGGAATACAGATACACACTTAGAATACACCTTAATCCCTTTGGCTGAAATACACACCTTTAATCCCTCTAGGCAGATACACCGTTAATCCCTCTAGTTGGAATACAAACACACCTTTAGTACACACCTTTAATCCCAAACAATGATGACTAATTGAGGGACAAAATGATGAATCGGAGATTTGACAGAATAAATGAGAGATACGATATGCCCAGTACTCACCAAAACAAACAAGAATGAGGAGCTACTTAAGAGCAACACAGAAAGAGAATGCACAAGAGAGAGTTCATGGAGACATCACAGTAGATTTCAGGGAGTATAGTACAACGCAGTTTGGTTCCTGCAGTTCAGAGGCAGTTATCCCTAGCAGAGAAATTCAGTGAGAAGCAGAGAGATGCCAGTTTGAATCACTCATCTTGGAGAGGAGTTTTGAGCCAGAACAGCTGAGCTGAACCAGCCAGCCAGAGTTCAGAAAGAACTATAAAGAGTGAGCTTATTCAGCAGTAAGTCCTGTAGGCTGAAAACATTCTAGGCCTAGGTTTGTAGATGGACGCTGGAAGCTGCAGTCTTCAAGGTCCAGGTTTGTGGAAAACTAAATTGCATGAAGGCTAGAAGCTTCCAGGCATAGGCCTGGGAAAAGCTAGATTTAAATGCTCTGGGCTCAGCCCAAACCATGTATTCATAAAGCTTGGGTACGGCTCGGCTCTCATCCCCTCTCTGAGCAAATAAAAACATTTACAACATTCTAAATATTTGTCCTTGTACTGACAGTTAAGCGTAGTTCTCACACCTCATCAAGGAAACTTCTTTTTGCAACACACAGAGGTTGTTAAAGAAAAGCACAACCCATCAAAATGCAAGTTGTGGAGCCCATTCCCAACTGGTACACCTATAATACAACTCCTGAACCGAAGGCTCAGGGGACATTGTGGAAGAACGGGGCAGAGGATCGCAAGAGCCAGAGGAACAAGGAATTTTTCTGAGACTGTGTTGCAATGTCAGAAGCTACACAAATAAAGTCTCACCAATACAGTAGCCTAAACATGACTGGAACAAAGATGACACCAATTTACATGCTAACATGATGGCACAAAGCTCAGGAGGCCTTGATCCTACACAAAAATCTACAAGCAACTAAGGAATGCTGAAAGCTAGAGAAATAGTCTTTCCCAGAGAAAAGCACACCAGTTGGTTTTCCAATACTAAATGGTCAGCCCTGAAAACACATACATACAAGTAACATCGTACAGACTAAGCAAGCTATGTTATATATTTACGTAAGAGCAATTGAAGGAAAAGAGGCCATGAATTTGAAACAGAACAAGGAGGTATGTACAAAAGAGGGTTTGGAAGGAGGAAAGGAAAAGGATAAATGATGTGATTATATTGTATGATATTATAAAAAAATTTAAATTGCTTTAAAAAGTTATAAATCATGAAAAAGTCATAAATGTTAAATTTTCTAATAAACAAAATAATCATTGAAAGAAAAGACAATCTTTTTAATTTTTTTTATTAATTACAGTTTATTCACTTTGTATCCCAGCTGTAGCCACCTCCCTCGTCCCCTCCCAATCTCACCCTCCCTCCCTTGTCTCCTCCCATATCCCTCCCCAAGTCCACTGATAGAGGAGGTCCTCCTCCCCGTCCATCTGACCCTATTCTATCAGATCTCATCAGGACTGGCTGCATTGTCTTCCTCTGTGGCCTGGTAAGGCTGCTCCCTCCTCAGGGGGAGGTGATCAAAGAGCCAGCCACTGAGTTCATGTCAAAGACAGTCCCTGTTCCCATTAGTAGGAAACCCTCTTGGACACTGAACTGAGCTGCCAAGGGCTACATCTGTGCAGGGGTTCTATCTCCATGCCTGGTCCTTGGTTGGAGTATCAATCCCAGAAAAGACCCCTGTGCCCAGATTATTTCGCTTCTGTTACTCTCTTTGTGGAGATCCTGTCCCTTCCTTATCTCTCCCTTCTTTCATAAGATTCCCTGCACTCTGCGCAAAGTTTGGCTATGAGTCTCAGCATCTGCTTTGACACTTTGCTGGGTAGAGTTTTTCAGAGACCCTCTGTGGTATGTTCCTGTCCTGTTCCCTGTTTTCTCCCTCTTCAGATGTCCATCCCATTTGCCTTTCTGAGTGAGGACTGAGCATCTTACCCAGGGTCCTCCTTCTTGCTTAGCTTCTTTAGGTGTACAGATTTGAGTATGTTTATCCTATACTATATGTCTAATATCCACTTATAAGTGAGTACAAACCATGTGTATCTTCTAACCATTTGCCTGCAAATTTTCATGATTTCCTTGTTTTTAATTGCTGAATTGTATTTGTATAAATTAGTAAATGTACCACAATTTCTGTATCCATTCTTCTGTTGAGGGACATCTGGATTATTTCCAGATACTGGCTTTTATGAATAAAGCTGCTATGAACATGATTGAACAAATGTCCTTGTTGTATACTTGAGCATTTTTTGTATATATGCCTAGGAGTGGTATAGCTGGATCTTGAGGTAGCACTATTCCTAGTTGTCAGAGAAAGCTCCAGATTGATTTCCAAAATGGTTGTACAAGTTTACATTCCCACCAGCAATGAAGGACGGTTCCATTTCTCCACATCCTCTCCAGCATGTGTTGTCACTTGCGTTTTTGATCTTAGCCATTCTGATGGGTGTAAGGTGAAATCTCAGGGTTGTTTTGATTTGCATTTCCCTGATGACTAAGCATTTCTTTGTGTTTCTCTGCTATTCAATATTCCTCCATTGAGAACTCTCTGTTTAGCTTTGTACCCCTATTCTTAATTGGATTACTCAATTTGTTGCTGTTTAACTTCTTGAGTTCTTTATATATTCTGGATATTAGACCTCTGTCAGATAACAGAGTTGGTAAAGATCCTACCCCAGAAAAGACTCAATCTTATTGCTGCATGATATTGACACTGAATGTCTCAGAAACCAGTGCTCTCTTCCCATGCAGTTTCCAAACCCTCTCTCATGACTCCTCCCCAACTTGAAGACTGCAAGTAATAAAAAAATAAAGCCAAAGGAGCTAGAGAGATGGCCAGTGGTTAAGAGCGCTTGTTCTTGCAGAGGACCTGGGTTTGGTTCCCAGCACACACATAGTGACTTACTTGCGCTCTCTCTTAGACTCTGAGGGCAACAGGCACATGTGTGGTACACATACATACACAAATGCAAATTTTCTTCAGATTAAAAAAAAAAAAGCTAGGCTAGACAGTAGACAGACAGTGTTGGCCTGAGCATGGAGTCTGGGTTTGGTTACAGTTCCACGGCTGAGTTAGTTATGCGTTAATAGAGAGAAGATGAAAAGGTTAGCTAACCCCCACCCCAGACAAGTGGAAGCCTCAGAAATCACATGTGAAATATTTTTTTTTAACTGAAGGAACTGTGGCTTCCAGCAGATAAAAAATTTGTCCAATGCTAAACTGTGATGAGCAATAAGTGTGCCTGCCTCTAGGGCCACTGGAACTAAGCACAGTGACTTCACAGGCTTTGCAAATGGCACCCCATTCAGGCTTTGTAGCCTCCGTTTCTTCAGAAAGCCTTCTCTTCTAAGGCCATTCTGCTTTGTCCACACTCCTGAGTGCCAGGCCCTTCAGAAATCATATGCTCCAGATTAGTCCATTACTACCGATGACATCTGACAGGCCAGGAGGCTATTACACAGTCCTCCCCTTTATCCTAAATGTCATGCTTCCATTAATGTGCCTGGAGAACAAATTGGCTTCTGTGGAAGTTCCCATTGTGTGGACTCACTTCAACCGAAACCTCAGGCTCTCTATGGATGCTGTTGCTAAGCAACACCTTCTTCAGCTCCACCCTCTAACATTCACGGTGACCAGCATATAACTCAATGGTAGAACCTGAGAGAGGCTCAGATTGTTTGGGGTTATCCACCTGCCTTGACCTACAGGATGAAGGAAACTGGGCATGGTAATAAAAGAATAGGAACCCACAGGGTGACCATCTACCAGTACTGACCAGGGCCACTGCCAGACTCAGGATCAACCTGGCACAGAGCTGACTGAATACAAACTAGTCTTAGGCCACCAAACATTTTTTCCCTCACCTTTTCTTGGAACCAACATTTCAGTAGTCCAGTTCTGCCCAGCCTCTTATGAATCTACCCTTAGAGGGACATCAAGAAAACCACACATGCTCTGAAATAAGGGGAGAAAAGCAGGTTGAAAAGTGCCAGAGACATTGTGTGATGTAAAGGATCATAGAAAAGGCAACAAATTGTTAGCAGTGGCTAGTTAGTGCTCCCTAAGGGCTAGACTGGTGTTAGGTAGGAGATCGCAATTCTGTTCTACACATTTCAGCATTGTCTCAACATGGGTATTGAGTTACCTGAATGAATAAATGGAAGAGAAGAAGACAAGAAGGGAGGAAGGATGGAAAGGAGAGAGAAAGGAAGGAAGGGAGGAAGGATGGAAGGGAGAGAGGAAGGAAGGAAGGAAGGAAGGAAGGAAGGAAGGAAGGAAGGAAGGAAGGAAGGAAGGAAGGAAGGAAGGACAGGCAAGCCAGCCTCCCATTCAGCAAAGCATGAATTACAGGGCAGTGAAGGTCTAGTTTATACCCAATGGCTGGAAGTGGCTGCTCAGGCTCCCATTCCATCTCTGGAGCTGCCCCTCTCTGCTCCTTGCCTTCCTTGTGGTGGAGGCAGCAGGGCTCTGAGCAAGCACAAGCCCTCACTGACATTAGGAGTGGTACCAAATCCACCAGCCTCCCTGAGCTCTGTGCATTGTTCCATTGGAAGGAGTGGATGCGATGAGGGGGTCTGAGTGCCTAGAGTGGTGCCAGACCAAAAGGATTCCATACTATTATCTCCCACTTCTGTGTGAAGCAAGGGTAGGACCTCTGCCCAGCTTCCAACCTCCAACTGCTTCCTGTGAGCTTCCCTCCTTACTGCCATGCCCAGGCCTTCATAGTCAGGGATGGACAATCAGAAATAATGGCCCTCTTTCTACACCTTCTAAACTTCTGCAGTGTCCAAGGCCTGTCTGCCTCAAGATCGTGAAGATGAGCTCAGTCAGGAAGCTGCCAGTTTCTTATCTATGCATCCAGTGAGCAAGGTCAACAGGTGCAGAAACCGCTTGCCCAGAGGAAGCGGTTTTGGTGTGGATCTAGGGGTAGGGTAAAGACTAGCAGGCTGCCTCACATCAGAGAATTGCAGAGAATCTGACCATGCGAAGCTAGCCGTGCTGACCTAAGGAGAAGCATGATGCCCCCTCTCCGGAGAAATTGTTCATCCGAGTGGCTGGCCATTCTCTCCATACCTCCTCCAGACCCTGAGCAGTCCTGGTTCACCACAAACCTTCTTTCCCAGTGGAACCTAGTCCACACCCACTGCAAAGCAGCAGTGACAGCAGGTTGGGCTGTGGGTGGTCTGGGACAACTGTTCTGCATACTTTATGGACCCACCATCTTTTCTGGTAATTTCTTTGAGTATTTTGAAGTGCTTGTTCACAGGGATATGAAATCATCTTGGGAAGGGGGGGCAGCAGCTAAGGGCCTAGGGGACTATACTTGGGAAATAATAAGCCCCAGAACAGGTCCCCAGTGAAGGCTATTCTCTGGATATCTCTTTGCTCTGAGGCCTCATTCAAAGCACAATCATTCTCTATAGTTCTTTTATTTGGGAGGGGGGTCATTGTTTTTGCTTTTCAGACAGGGCTCACATATACCAGGCTTGTCCTGAATTTACTTTATAGCCCAGGATGGCCTACAATTTCTGGTCCTCTTGCCTCCATCTCCCAAGAGCTTGGATAACAAGTATGCATCACTGCACACCACATGGATTTATGCCCTGCTGGGTATAAGATCCAGGGCTTCAGACATGCTGGCTAAGCCCACTCTCTGTTCTTCTAGTGAGCAAGTATAAACTCTAGTAGGTTTACAGTCAAGAAGAAGCATTTGCGTCAAAGCCATGAAGCCTGACAGGCATCAGCTTGGGCTGCTGCCCTGAATATACAGGGCATGGCTCCGTTTGCTTAAGTGAATGAGATGAGCTGATGCTGGCACAAGGGACAGAGCAGGACACCAGACACAGGCCAGAGAGCAAAGCTGCCTGAGGAACCTCACTGGACAAATAGTCTATGATTCACCAGGAGCTGGTGACTCAAAGTCTCAGAGACATTAGCTAATTGTGGAAAGGATTACAGGCAATCAGTGATGGGACCGCCCTCTCCAGGCCAATGTCACACTTGGACATCAGCAAGCCTGAGGTACACACTTGACTTCGACCTCTACTGTAGCCAAGGATAGCCTTTAACTTCTGATCCTCCTTCCTCAATTTCCCGCATAGGGGATGTCAGACAGGCACCATGATACTCTGTTTATGTGGAACTGGGTATTAAACCTGGTGCTTCATGCATGGTAGGCAAGCACTCTACCATATGGACTACATCCTCAGCCCATTATTTATATATATATATATATATATAAATTTTAGGCTTTATGCTACATAAACCTGCAAAATTCCAAGGATATAGCTATAACATAAAACCAAATCCTGCTTTCATAGAATTGATATTCAGCCCGATAATAAAAAGTTTGTAGACTCAGAGTGATACTGGGACAAAAACAGACATTATGGCCCATGAGAGTGACAAAAGTAGTCTAGAAAAAGTCCCTCTGAGAGATACCGTCCTGGCTGCTGAAGAATAGAAAGAACCCAGCCTCACCAAGAACTATAACAAAGGCCCAGACAACAACCATTGCCAAGACCCTGAGGCCAGTGTGTATGCAGTACGTCTGAGGAACAAGAGTATAGAGCTGCAGCATCATGTGTAGACAGAAAATGGAAGACAAAGAATGAAGGTGGAAGGTCAGAAGCCATGGTGAGGAGCTTCGATTTTATTCTAACTGTAGCAGGAAGTCATAATGAGGGAAGTCACAGGAGAATAGAGGCCTGTTCCACACCTTCCCCAGTGGTTTAAAAACAGCATTTAACTTGGTGCTTTAAAGTCTCAGGGTCAAAATAAATAAATAAATAAATAAATAAATAAAGTTTCAGGGTCAGGATATAACCAGGCCCCAATGGAACAGCTCCTCTCTATTCTACAGAATGACAGTGATTCTTCCCTTCCGCTTTTGGCTTCTCCTCACTCTACTTCCATCCAAGCTTTACAGAATAACTGGCCTGGAGAACAGGTTAGACTCATGAGGGAAGGCAAAAAAACAGGGTTCTGGTTTGCCATGCATTTCATGAGCTCTAGAAAACATCCCCGGTGAGAGATGTCGTGGGGCCAGTCAGGAAAACGGTTCTGTAACTCGGAGGAAAAGCGCGGACCTGAGATGTTGTCAGCAGAAAGGCAGGAGGACGGAGTCAGGCAAGTGGAAGATGCAGGCTCTTAATGCCCTACCACTTAGCAGGACCATAGAATAGAGAGAAGTCTCCCAAAAGGTACACAGAAACTGTCAGTGCCAACAAGAAAGAAAGAAAGAAAGAAAGAAAGAGAGAGAGAGAGAGAGAGAGAGAGAGAGAGAGAGAGAGAGAGAGAAAGAAAGAAAGAAAGAAAGAAAGAAAGAAAGAAAGAAAGAAAGAAAGAAAATTCAGTAGCAGGTGGCAGCAATAACAATGGCCACGAGAGGCAAGTACTGTAAAAGAGAACAGAGAAAGTACTCAACAGAGAGTCTTATTTGGAGTTTTCCAGAACAGCACACGTGACTATGAAACACTTCCTCCAGGAGAGAGGTAACTGGAGGAGATAAGGCCTTGAATAGGACAGGACCTTGGGTGAGGCTGGCCTCCGGTGGGAGCAGGGGCAAGCGGGCAGGTGTCGAACACAGGGTCTCAGGGACGGAAGTGGGAAGTGTCCTCTGGCTGTCAGTTTCCTTAGTGAAGCACAGAGTGAGGTCATCTATTCGCCAGGGCCAGCTGGAGGGAATATGTGAGGGAGGTTGGAGTACCAGTAGCAGATACAGAGATATGAAGAAGCAGCCTGTGGTGGGAAATCAAGTGGCCCAATACATACATTTTCCCCTTTTTTAGCCCTAGTATAATAAATGTCAACAAGTAGAATAGCTGAGTGATATTCTGGCCATATCACTGTCTCATCTGTTTCTCCTAACAACTCAGGGAAGAGAAAGTGGGGATATTGGCACTAGCCCCAAGAGACACATTGCCTGGACGGCTGGGTCTCATCGCGACTGTCTCCAACCCCTTCTTCCCCCACACCCCGAGCGGCTCTACTCACAGCCCCAAGAGCATTGCCAAGTCCATGTCCTTGTCTTCTGTCCTTGACCCCAGGTCTCTGTGCCCCGTCTCATCTTCACTGAGCCTTGCCTTTGCCCATGGGAAATGTTCCCACTGCCATTGGCTTCAGGCAGTGGCTGATAAGTTCTCCTCTGAGCTTCCCTCTTTTTCTGCTTCCTACTCAACCAAGTGCATCGGAACGTAGGACTATGATGAAAATCTCTGGTTTAAAGTCCAAGCTCCAGTTCAAGTTCCGAATGCATTTATGATCTTGGCAAAATTACTGATCGCATTCGACCTCCATTTCTCTTTCTGACAGTGGAGAGAGGAGATTCTCATGGAGACATAATGTCCTTCTCACAGCTCCTGACCCACAAGGAAACACTGCACCCACGGGAGCCGGCATGTTATTAAGAGTGGGCAGCAGAGAAGACTCAGTTTACATCGGAACTTTACAGGGGGGCAACATTTAAAAACCTAAGAACCCAGCTCAGGCATGGTGCCACACACTTGGAACTGGAGAGGCTGAGACAGGCTTATTGGAAGTTCAAGGCCACCCTGAGCTGCATAAAGAGACTTTAGCTCCATTTTTTCTTAAAATCTAAGAAGGCAGAGAAAGGTAGCAGCACACTGTTAGGGCTACGTAAGGGAAGCCGGAGCCACTGCGGGCACTGAGTTACTCACAGCAGGACAGACGGGCTCGGTGGTCACTCCACCGCTGGAGCTTGTTAGAAGAACAAAATGCCCCCATCTCACTGCAGACAGGAGGACTTGAACCTGCTGAGGGTGGAGAGTGGGCATTCAAGGGAACAGAATAGGATTCTGGAGCTGTTGAGACGGCTCAGCAGGCAAAGCCACCTGACAGCCTCAGTTTGATCCTGGGGCCCCACAGGGTGAAAGGAGAGAACCACCAAGTTGTCCTCTGACCTCCACACAGGTGCCATGACATGAATGTAACCCCACTACGTAATGACTGGCTGGCTGGCTGAATGAATGAATGAATGAAACGAATGAATGAATTTTAACAAAAGTTTTAAAATAAGGATTCTGATTCTGAGCTGGGGTGTGGTGCAGATTCCCACAACAAAATAAAGATGATGGCACACGCATAAGATTGAAACTGAGAAAACCCATCAAATACTGTAAAGGAAAAGACAGCAAAAAATGACTAAATACAGGAAGTGCCGGGTTCCTAGCCCTCAGTTCACACAAGAGAGGACACAAAGCA
Organism: Meriones unguiculatus; assembly: GCF_030254825.1. Taxonomy (NCBI): domain Eukaryota; kingdom Metazoa; phylum Chordata; class Mammalia; order Rodentia; family Muridae; genus Meriones; species Meriones unguiculatus. Next base: position 103,415,007 of record NC_083353.1, read on the forward strand.
AATCCAGAGAGATGCTGGGGAGGACCAATTTCTACTGATGCAAAGAACCCTTGAACGCAGACGGAAGAGGCACAGTCAGAACCCAGAGCACTTGTACTGGGGTTGATGTAACAGAGATATTCTCTTGAAAAGCAATTTTTATTCTGTTTTAATAGCCTTAAAAATATTAATGTTTTGCTCCAACAAATTTATTTTACGTGGCAATAACAAATATTCAACAATAACAGTAAGGCGATAGGCTAAAAGAGGGAAAGTAGTTATCCCAACATTTTCATACCAACGTCAGATTAGAAGCAGCCTGAAAAACCTAAAAATAAAGAAATGCGTAGATGAACAATAGCAGATTAAGTTGATATTGTGCAGCTGTAAAAGTTATCGTGAAGCAATAGGGAAACGTCCCAGGAGAGGAAGGTTTAGGGTATGCCTAGCACGTAAGACCAGACTTCACCGGCGACCAAGCTAAACACAGCTGTGCATAATCTAAGCACGGGACGAGAGTGCCAGGGCCCGCTGGCTGAGCAGAGGCTCACACACAGGGAAGGATTTCACACACGTCTTTTCTTTCTGCATTTCTCTTCCTCTTCCTCGTGTGCTCTCGTGAATAACTGGAGGCACAAAGCGCACGTCTCCTCTTGTGTACCTTTTAGGAGGTTTGGCTCCACTCGTACTGTTTCCAGTGAACTTCCCTACTAACCTGGTAGCCTCGAAGGAAGCCTTCCTCTTTGGCTCCGAGACCAGCTGTTCTCTCTCTCTCTTTCCAGAGCCAACTATGAACTGTCCCCTTTAAACAAACAATTTTTTGTTTATTTAAAGAAACAAAATTAGAAGAAATTATAAGATTACAAGAAAACGAAATTACAAGAAAACAATTATAAGAATTATAAGAAAACAAAAACAAAATAACAGAAAAAATACAATAACAACGAAATGTTGCTGTGCTCCTTAATCCTGTAATAGCTTTTCCATAACGGCTGTTACCTCTTTGATATTTGCCTGGTGAAGGGGCTAGTTTACAATTTGAAAGCACGTCTGTCTTTCTGTCTGTCTGTCTCTCTCCCACTTTATCATAGTCTATTTGTTAGTGAAACTGGATCTTTTCTTATACATCTCCCACATCCCAGATTTTTCTATTATTTCTTCTATCTTCCATATCTTCTGTATATGTCAGCATGATTGACAGGTCAAATCTAGCCTGTCTTTATTTATAAAGTTTTATTGGAGCACAGCCACATTCGTTTAGTTACATATTGTCTGTGGCTGCTTCCAAAGGTGTAGTAAAGGAGCGAAGTGTCCACACCACAGAACCTGTGGTCCACGACACCCCAAGCTATTACTGTTGAGCGTTTTTGTGGAAGAGATTTGTTGATTCCTGATCTGAACACTTGATTAAATTCATCTCTAATCTCCCCCAACCTACGTCACAGGTGGCATTTGTGGACTTCCACAGAGAGTGAGTAATGACTAGCTATCTCCTTTTTTTTTTTTTGCAATGTTAGCAGCTATTATTGCTTAGAATGGAGATCCATTAAGCCATTAGGGGCTGTCAAATAGCAACATTCTCACTCAGCCTGCCTGCTTAATTTATTAGCTATTATGCTTCTGCAAACAGAAACTTTTCCTTACCTACTATTTAGTTACCTAGAACTAGTGTTCTTACGGAAATTAAAAAAAAAAAAACAGATAAAATGCTTAGTTCTTTCCTTTCATTTAAAATGCTGATTCTTTAATTTAGTAGGGCTTTTTTATTTTTATCTATCTATCTATTTGGGTCTGGTCAAAGTGGCTTTATTAGAGTGCCAGGATCACAATAGGACTTAGGAATTAGCACTGGGGCCCTTCTCCTTGCCAAGAGTGGGCACGACATTAACAAAGTGGCAAGTTGTACTGCAGTTGCCACTTGACCCGGCCTGTCTTCTTCTTCTTCTTCTTCTTCTTCTTCTTCTTCTTCTTCTTCTTCTTCTTCTTCTTCTTCTTCTTCTTCTTCTTCTTCTTCTTCTTCTTCTTCTTCCTCTTCTTCTTCTTCTTCTTCTTCTTCTTCTTCTTCCTCCTCCTCCTCCTCCTCCTCCTCCTCCTCCTCCTCCTCCTCCTCCTCCTCCTCCTCCTCTTCCTCCTTCTCCTTCTCCTCCTTCTCCTTCTCCTGTTTGGATGCCTTGGGAGTTTGACCTCTTACTTTTCCAGCACGAGCCAGAGAATCTGAACTTTACCCCCAGCATGTGGCCATAACTTACAGAGTGGTCAGGGCCTCTACTCCACACTGCCCTAGGGTGGCCTCACGCTCCATCAGAGAGCCTGCCAGAAGCCCAACTTGATCTTTGGGGAAAATGCCTTCCAGTGAGGCCACATGAGCTTTGATATGGTAGACCATCTCCTGGCCAGTCACCTCGAGGGTGTGTAGTTCCTGGGTGAGGACAAAGAGCTGCATGTTGGCGACTAATCTGCTGATGGATGCCTCTGCTGCCTCTGCTGCTGCCACTACCGCTGCTACCACTGCTATTGCGAAGATGGAGTTGGTGTTGGTGTTGCTCATTTGTTTTTGTTTTTGTTTTGGCTTTGTTATTGGTGGTCTATCAGACCTGCCTGGATCACTCCCATGATCATCCTGCCTCAGCCTCCCAAATGCTGGAATCACAGGTGTGTGCCCTGGCACCCAGCTCTATCTATTCAAGGGAATAAATTGTTTTCTTTTTCTTCTTTTATGTCTCATCATTAACTTCTGGACTTTAGCCCATGGGATAGTCTACCCATCACCATAGTTAACCTCACTTGAGCACATCCTTGGCCTGTTCAAACAGGTCATTCTGTTGTAACAAGTCATCCATGCCCTTGGATGGCTTCCTTGCTAATCTAAAATGACAAGGTTTTCCAGACCAGCATTCATCTGCTTATATGAAATTGGTCATATTTACTTCACATTGTTGTTTGTTTTGATGTTTCTTTTTTAAATATTCTGCCTTTATATTTGTACTATAGCCTGAAGGCAGGGGTGACACCATCCTTGTCTGACTCCCTCTCAGAGTAGGTAAGGAAGCTTGGCTTTTTTAAAGATAAACACCTTATTTTGAATTCCACAGGTCAAATTTGGTTAACCAGATTAGAAGCCAACATATTTTCCTCCACATCCTCCTACATTCTCATTACTGCCCTCAGGCCCTGTGACTGATCCCAAGGAAAGCCCCACAGTGCTCTAGGATGGAATGTGATAGTCTCAAGTAGGGAGTCTTGCCTGGTCTCTGCCCCCCATCATATAGGCACAGAACCTACACATCTACAGCTATTACAACCTGACTGCAGGTACATAGGGCTCTTTCCCTCCTGCCCCAAGCTTCATCCCCCAATGTTATCCAATCAGCTGAAAGCCTGAAAAGTCCAACATGGTTGGCTCTCTCCTGGGTAGAAGAGAGCTCTCACTTCCTCATTGCACTGAGAGGGGGACATGTTTTTTTTTTTTTTTTTTTTTTTTTTTTTTCCCCTCCTGCCTTCAGACTCATCTGAGACATTAGCTCACTCTCCCTGGGTCTTGAGTCTTGTAGCCTTTGGGGAGAACTACGCCACCAGTTCCCCTGTTTCTCAGCCTCTCACATTTGGGCAAGTAATATATTACTGGCTCCCCTGGTAAGCCAAAGTGAGCTTGCCAGTTCACTTTGTAGATCTTAGGGCTTTCCCACCCCCACAGTCCCAGAAGCCAATTCTCCGCCGTAAATATTTTACATACATATCCTCTTGGCTCTGTTTCTCTGGAGAACCCTGGCTAATGTATCCTCCAAGAGACTCTCTCAGCTGTACTCCTTTCTGCTAGCCATGTGGACAAGTTGTCTTGCCTGGTGGAACCCTTTGCATGGTTCTACAGTCAGAAGGGCCACCCAGCTGAGAACAGTCAACACACAGAATGGCAGGAGTTTCTGTTAACCCTAGACACTGATGTTTGGCGGTTTGTGATGCAGCAACAGACAATGAAACAAGGGTGCTGGTGTGCTAGAGGAAAGAAATCCAGGGTAATTGGGGCAGACCGCACAAGGTGGGGGGGGAGGGCAGGGCAACAGGGCAAAGAGCTGGAGAAATGGGCAGTGCCAGATCGCCCAAGACATCGTAGGCATGGAGGTTTTGGCTCAGAAGCTAATGTTTCACTTGCCTCCATTTCCTGCCTTCTGTCTCTCCTTGTCCACCATTCTGCTTTCAGCTTAAGACTCAGGCTTATGGATAGTGCAGTCATGAACATCAAGAATTAACCAGTACCAATAACTAAAGTGTGTAAACTACATCATACCAGTTCCGCACACATTTTTGGTGTATATGTAAACGTGTGGAGAGGGTTATGCACGCAGATGGGTAAATGCAGAAGCTAGAGGTCAGCCGCAGATGGTGTCATTCCTCAGGGGCCATCCACCTTATGTTGAGACAGTGTTTCTCACTGGCTTGAAGTCACTGATGCGTCTAGGTTGACTGTCCAGCCAGTCTGAGTGGTCCATCTGTTGCAGTCTCCCCAGCTTTAGGATTATAAGCGTGCGCCTCCACACCCAACTCTGTATGTGGGTTTTGTGGATCAAGCTCATGTCCTCATTGCTATACAGCAAACACTTTGCTGGCTGAGCCATCTCCTCAGCACCAGAAATGAGTTCTTAAATCCAGAGACACCAAGAAATTCAAGTGTGCAAAAGTATAAACTTAGCTATTGCTACAGCTCAAATCTGACATCCCCCAAAGACTAGTGTTAGGGCTGGTTGCTAGCTAATGGGCCTTTGTGAGTGACTGGGTTCTAGGGGCTCTGACTGATCAATCCCATTGAGTGGATTGATCCTTTGTGGGGTTCGCGATATTCTGGTACTGGATGTTGGAACCTAGGCAGGGGAAGGGGAAAATATACCTTCTCATTGGGGTCTTCTTGTTTCTCTCTGCTTCCTGCCACCTTAGGGTGAGTGGCTCTGCTCCACCACATACTCTACCCCAAGACATTCTGTCTCAGAAAAAGCCAGAAATAGAGCAGCCAGCTGATAGTAGACAGAAACCTCTTACAACTGTGAATCAGAACAAATCTTTTCTCCTATAAGTAAATTTTTTTTCTCAGACACAATGATTTAAAAGAAAAATGACTAACACAGCTTTCAAAACTTAAAAGGTCTCCATCTACAACTCCCATAAACGCAGAAATCTTCTGAGTGGAAGCTCGGTCCCTCTTTTCTAGCTGGTTAGTCAGTTCCTCGTTTACCTTAGGAAAAGTCACTGATTTAAAGTATAATGCTATCGTCTGAGTCTCTCCGCTTCTTGATCCTCATAAAGGGAAACCTTTAGCCTTCAGAAAGTTTTAACCCTAATTATGCCTCAGATGCTTGGCTTTTACCATTAAAAGTCTGTAGCAGAGAGCTCTCCAGACGGCTCTCTGCTACAGACGCAAGAGCATTTGACGCTCCTGTGTTTTTCGTCCCAGAACAATGCATATGGAAAGCAATTGTTAAGGCTTCAGCAGTGAAGGGAAGAGCGGGTGCTGTTGGATTGAACAGAATCAAGTTCAGCAGCCGCAGCGGCCTATTACTATGCTCTCCACTCTCGTCAACACAAGTTCCAGAAAGAACCTGGAGACCTACAACACAGGGCTCTTCTCTGCTGCCGTTCTTACCTACTTTGTCAGTATGGACTTGGTAACCGCATCTGTGTCTGCCTACACAATATCTGCACAAGATCAAGCTAGTCAACATTCCAGAGCAGGGAAGGGGCTCATGAGACCCCCGCTGCAGGCTGAGGAGCTATTGACAGTTGGTGACTTCTGGCAAAGAGTCTGTTTTCTTTAAGGATGTAGTCTTTGCGTTGGTTGCTTTTATAATGATGTGATGAAACACCATGACCAAGGCATGGCAATTAATAGAAGGAAGGAGTTTGGGGGAGGGGGCCTTATGTTCCAGAGGGATAAGAATCCCTCACCGTCATGACAGGGAAGCACGGCAGCAGAAAAGCATGGGAACTGGGATAGCAAGCCTAGAGCTGAGGGTACACACCTTAAACCATAAACAGAAAGCAGAGAGAGAGAGAATTTGAAATGGTAAGTCTTTAAACTTGAAAAATCTGCTCCCAGTGATTCATTTCCTCCAGAAAGGCCATGCCTCCTAAGCCTTCCAAGCAGTACCCATCACTGAGGTCCCAGTGTTCGAAAGCGAGAGCCCACTGATACACCTATCATTCCCTGCACAGTCCCTAGCAGCTCAACCATGCTCCAGCGGATGGCCCACGCCCATTAGTACATAAGCAGCACAAGTTAGACATAAAAAATTTTTTAAGAACATGAAGCTGATAAAGGGGTGGATCTGGAAGAAGTTAGAGGGATGAGAATGAGTATGATCAAAATGTATTGTATGCCTATATGAAATTTTCAAAGAATAAAAATTATATTTAAAAAAATGCTCTAACCCCTAAGGTTATAATCGCCTCCCGTTTCTCCATGTGCGCTTGATGATACCAGTACAAACTCCTTTCAGGTCATTTCACCCCGGCGTCCACCAGTTCATTCTCATTTTGTTCTGAATGCTACATATGCTGAACTTCTTTGAGAAACTCTCAGGTGTTGAAAGCGGCGTATCACCCTGTGTAACAGACCTTTTCTTGGAGCTGACTAAGTGCTTAACTTGGGGGAAGAAAAAAAAATCTCTGAAAGTAAAAGCAGGATGGCAGATGGCAACCACACTTATCCTGTGGGACCAAATCTAGTTGATCTAATTGGCTGCCTATATACTGTGTTAACATGAATTTGAAAGACGCATGCAGCCTCAACAGGAAGGAATGCTGGTGTGTGGGTTTGTGTCTGTGTGGGTCTGTGTCTCTCTGTGTCTCTGTCTGTCTCTCTTTCTCTTCTGTCTGTCTGTCTTTCTCTGTGTGTGTGTGTGTGTATTTGTCTCTTTCTCTCTCTGTGTATGTTGTACTGGTGCTAGGGAATGCAGTATGTGAGAATATGAACCTGATATTTGCTCTGGTATGAAAAAAGAATGGTGACTATGGAGATGCAGTAAAAGAAGACTAAAGAGGCTTAGAAGGGAAGAGCCACTCAAAACAGGCCTTAACCACAGGCTAAAGAGAACTAAATGGAGTTGGAATAAATGCATTTTCCACACACATAAACACACAGGAACATCAACAAACCATCTGGCCGTTTCTAGTTTGCTCCTTGCAAAGGTGAACTGACAAAGCCCTGAGGCAGAAAATTACAAAAAGATCGTTGATAACAATCTTCCCTAAGCTAAACAAAGAGCAACTTGTGTGTGCTAAAATATATGTTTTAAATGCTCCAAGGGCATGGATGCATAGAAATAAAAACAAACTAAACACTGAAAAGGGGTGTGCCTTTCAAGAGAGGGCATTTGGAGCTACAGGAAGAGACTGGAATAGCCCTGTTCAGACATGGTGCAGAGGAAGCATACAGGCATTTAACAAGCCTGGAAGAGTGGTGTGAGTCTAGTGGCATGACTGATACAATCCCAAAGGGTCCCACACGGAATATGTAACTCTTGTCTTATTAATCCTCAGGTGAGATTGGTCAGAGGTGGCAGAGAGGGACCAAGATGAGGGCGATGGGTCTGGGGGATCTTTATAAGGACAGGGATGGGCAAAAGGGCTGAGGGAAACTGGGGCATATTCAATATCATATCCAGTCTTAGCCCTGAGTTCCTGACACAGAGATTCAAACTTCCTGGAATGTCTTGAGCAATAATGTGATGCTGGTGATTTGTAGTGTTAAAGAGGTAACTCTATGGGCTCCTATATGCTTTCAGGGTAGGGACTTAGTCATCCAAATACCAGCCAAGTGACTAAAAAGGTGCAGCTTCTGGCAAGCCTAGCACCGGAAGAGGGCAACTGAGAAAACCTTTGATGAACGAAAATCACTGATCTCAAATGCAGCCATCATTCTTCATCAGGAGTTGGTTCCAAAATCTGCAGAGACTCACAGCTTTTATACAGAGTGGAATGGTATTTATAATCTACATGCACCCTCCTATACACTCTAAATCCTCTCTAGATTACTTACCACACCTACTACAATGTAAATGCTATATACATAGTTTTTTTATACTGTAATGTTTAATAAATAGAATTACCTAAGTTTATACATGTTTAGCATAGGATTTTTGCTTATTTTTAGGTTGTCTGGTTTGGTTTTGATGGTAGGAATCAAGGTTAGGGCCTTGTACATGTCAACCAAGAATTCTGCCATTGAGCTAGGTCTTGGAGATAAGGTCCATTCTTGCCTTGAACTTGCTATATAGCCCAGGCTGGTCTCTGATTCATGGCTTTTCTCCTTAGCCTCTCAAGTTTTGGAATTGCAGGCATTCACCACCATGCCCAGATGAAAGATATTTTTGATCCACAGATGGTTGGAATTTTGATCCATGTTAATGGAATTCATGACGTGAAAGGATGACCATGGTTCTTGCTCATGGTAAGCTGGCTATCACAAAGCCCAAACCCTATTCAACTTCAAACCAAATTAAGCCAGCTCCTACATAAGCAGGCCATCAGAAATAGTCTTTTATCTCTATGCTCCTTAATTTAAATGTTTTCATATGATCAATGGCATTAAGATATGAGAAAGCAAGTGATGTGATATGTAGTTAAAAAGAAATATAGCCAGTATAAACAGAGCTAAAGATGGCCTAGCTCCTAGAATTATATAGCAGGAATGTTAAAATTGCTGTAACAAAGTGGGATGGAGTTTTGCAAAAGGTATCTTTTTCATAGATAACAAGATTGCATTTGCATAGAACACATGGTTCCCAGATAGACAGCAAAAGCACAGACAACAAATGAGTTTATGTATAAGAAATTGCATAGTGTTAGAAATTAGAAAGTGCTGACCACAGTGGCACACGCCTTTAATGCCCACACTGGGGAGGCAGAGGCAGGTGGATCTCTGTGAGTTTGATAACAGTCTGTTCTACAGAGAGAATTCAGGCCAGTCAGGGTGACACAGTGAGACTCTGTCTCAAAAACTTAAAAAGTACGATTAATTGTTCCTCAGTTTTACCTCCAAGTAAATAAGTCAAAATGTTAATCTAAAAATAAAAGAGGCCAGAACAGCTGTTATTTTGGCCAACAGCATTGACAGTGGACTGAAGGGGACATGCTGAATGCTGGATTGTTTTAATGTGACAAAAAATGATGTTACATCGATGTACAAATTTGTAAAATTTAATTAAGCTGTTTATTTTAGATCAATATACTTTCCCATATATAAACTATATCTCAATTGAAAACCAGTGAGCAGGCCTGGCTTCATGCCTATAATCCCAATTCCTTCTCAGTGAGCCCTGGGAGGTAATATGTAAGAACCAGCCATAGACTCACCACAAGGATGGAAGGTGACATACCCTCATTGGTGTCTACTAAGAAAAGAAAAAAAGAATAACTGTCACTGCACTGGTACAAGCTAAGATAGTCTATTTGATTCCCGTCTTAACTCATTTTCTGTTGCTTTACTAGAACACTTGAAGCTGGGAATCTAATAAAAAAAATTTTTTTTTAAGGCTTATCTTGGTTCACTCGAGACACCAGCATCTGCTCTGCTTCTGGTGAGGGCCACATGCTGTGTCACAGCAGGGTGGGGAAGTAGGGATGAGAGGATACAGAATACAGGTGAGGGGTTGGGAAGAACAAAAAGCCGAGCTGCATTATAGCGGCCCTCTCTTGTGGGAACTATAGTTCCTATAACGACAATCTCTCAGGAGCAGCATTAGTCCCTCCTAAAGGACTCACCTCCCAACACCACAGCATTTTGGTGGGGTCAAACCATATCCAAAGCATAGCAATTCTTTCATTTCCACAACTGAGAAACCAAAATGATTTTATTTTTCTGAAATACAGCAAATAAGATGTATTGCAACGACTAAGTTACAGATTGGTTGGTTGAATGCAGACCCCACTTTCTATAGAAAGTAATGTCCTAACTGGCCCTAAGCACAGAGGAGAGCCTACAGATGCTCAAAGGAAGCCAAATACCATAAGACTGCCATAGAACACGGTTGTGAAGTAATGCTTTTCCACCATAGAAGCCAACTTCACTGGAACCACGACGATGTTGAAAAGGCCTTTGGTTGTTGCTATCTGCAGGAACAGTCTTATTAAAGCCATAAAATCAGGGTGAGAAGGGACATGGTCCACAGTGTTTCTGAGGAGGAAGTCTTGAAGCTGTCAGGAATTATCTGGGTTGATTTTGGAATGGCTACCCCCCCTTCTCGTGATGAGCAGATACGCATGGCTAATTCTGTCATGGGCCTGACTGTGATTTCAGCTGCTTTTAGATCTGCTGTGAAGCCAAAATGAAAGTCCTCCCTGAGGGAATCAGATAGTGAAAAGAGGAAGGGGTTAGCGATGCAGATAATATCAGCCTTTCCATTATTTTCTGTGTGCTACCGAGTTATCAGCACCACCCCCCAATCAACAGCCCCCCTCCCCCGGGCCCCAGGGTGCCGAGATATAAGAATGAAGTAATGTCTACAAACTCAAAGCTGCAGACAGGAAAACAGTCATCTCAAGTCCAAAGATTGGCTAGATTACGTTACCGCCTACTAGTCTAATATATTCTACTTATTTGATTTTAAAATAATTAACCACTCAATAAATCAAATCTTCTTTGCTCCAGGAAGTAGTTTTTACAGAGCACATACACTACCTTGAAGCTGCTATGAGAATGTGGAAAACTCACCTCCTTTCTTTGCAAGGGGGTGATAATATCCACTGTGGAGTATGATGGCCACCTGTCAGAGACAGGAGTGGCCGCAAGTTCAGAAAATGCAAGTGACATCATCCCAGTGTGAGAGCTTTGGCCTCCCTAAGTCTCCATTTATTTCTGAGCCAGAGACAGGCAGGCTTCAGGAAGACTGAGTGGCCCTGTGTCATAGAACAGGCGGCTCAGAGGTTCCAAAAGACCACCTGGGCTGCTTGCTTCTTCCTAGTTTGTCCTAACATTAATCAAGGACTGGCTCACAGACAGGGTCAGGAGGAGAATGCAAAACATCTAGTATGACAGGTATCAGATGGTCTGTGAGGAGGTAGAGCCTGTGACCCCACTAAGAATCTTCAAATGATTCTGCCAGAGGACAGGATGAATGGCCTGGCCATGCTCTCAGGATGCCTCAGCTTCTCCCAGGGCCCGGGCTCCTCCCAAAAAAGCATCAGGAAGCAATGACTACTGCATTCATTTTTCTGATGGACGGCCCTGGCTTTACCCTCTCAGTTCCACAGAATTTCATACAAGGCTAAAATCACTGACCCCCAGTTTTCTTATGTTAAGGTGGTGTTGTGAATACACAGAGTTCTCACTGTGGGCGCTTGGATCAAACACAATAGTTATCAAATACATAGTTATCAAAAACATCTTGCTGGGCCAGCAAGATGGCTCAGTGGGTAAAGGCACTTGTTGCCAAGCCCAGGTTTGGTTTCCTGGCCCAACATGGTGAAGGAAAGAACTAACTCCTGCAAGCTGTTCTCTGACATCCACACGTGCTTTGGCACACTCCCTGCCTCCACTTCCAAATATGATTTAAAAAAAATAAAATTGTACAGTCCTGAATAAAGTTTAATTAACTCAGACATTTCTGAAATGTGAAAGAGACTACTTCCAACAGGCTCAGACCCATGTATGAAAACTTTGGACATCACTTCCAACTGTCATTATCACAAAAACCATAGCATGGGAGCTCGAGAAGGAAGCTTCCAGAAAAGCTTACCCAACTCACTCAAGAACAAAAGAGAGCAAAAACTAAACTAAAATCCCACTTTTGGCCTAACTTTTACATAACAGGCTTCCTGAAGTGGTGAAGAGCAATGCAAACCTTAGTTCAGTTCTCAACCCTGCTCAAAAAATTGTGGGATCTTGGGCAAGTTAATTAATGGCTCACTCATAAAGCACGGGCAATAACCCTGTATTTCAAAGTACAACTGCAAGAATGAAATGAGATCATGGGTATCAAGCATGGGATTTGGTTACAAAAGAGCAGCAGCCAGTGACAACCCAGAAGCAAAACAAGTGAGTCAAATCTTGACCACTTTTCCAACCTCAAACCGAGCCCTGACAGACATGAACACTGCCACGAGCTTTCAGTCATGCCTGGCTTCAACAGATGGGCTTGTGTCTACATTGCCCTATTACAGGCAGCCTTACCAGCATCTAACCTAGGTCTTCTCCAGCCCTGGTTTCCCATACCTGCTGCAGCCCCTATCACAAGGTTCCGGGGTCAGGAGAAGGGGAACTTAGGAAGATCGAGTGTGTGGTCAAGCCATGGGGCAGCCAAATTCCATCTTCTTACCCAGGAGAGGCAAACGTTAAGGCCTGGGCACAAGGAGGCTGAAGAGATGGGCGGGATAATGGCTGGAAAGTGCACAGCACTTTAAAAACATGAACAGGTTCAACAAGTTTTGAGTTAACTGTACCCCAAGTTTTGGTTTAACTATAACACTGGGTGAAGTCTTTTAGAAGTCTCTACAAATTAAAATTTTAATTTGGGACTAAAGCAAAGGAAAATATTGACTTTAAGTGGTGATGGTGTTGGGAATGGGCAGAGACAAGAGAGATGGCTCAGAAGCTAAGAGTGCTTGCTAAATTGTCACAAGCAAGTTGAGAGAAGAGTCTCTTAACAATTTGATGATGCTTCCAGGGGCAATGACATCAAACTTCATCTCCACAGACCCCATTCCTTGGCTCAGTGCTCAAGTATTTGCTGCTCTTGCAGGTACCAGAGATTGGTTTCCGGCACACAGATGATGGGTCACAACCATCCTTAACTCCAGCTCCAGGTCTCCAGGACCCTCTTCTGGCCTCTGATGGTTACTACCAGGCATGTAGGTAGTGCATATACACTCATACAAGTAAAGTAAGAATAAATAATCTTTAAAAACAAAAACGTCTAATACAAATAAATACTACCAGATCAGGAAAAAAATGAGCCTCTTGTTTTCTTGAAAAGATGGATGTCTTGTGCCTGCATCCCCTATGTCAGAGGTGGCCCCAGCACCATGTTAACTCATAAGCTGATGACATCACTTTTCTCAGACTCCATTTGTAGCACTTACATAGCTTCTCAACTTAGTCATTCTGACACAGACACAAAGGACAGGTCCACACTAGGTCTTGATATGCTTTGATCCCAGTCACGAAAAGTGTTCTGAGGCAGCCTGTCAGACTATGGACAAAAAGCCATGCTTAGTTGTGAGTTTCCTAAAGGCACCATTAACTATCTGGAATTTATAAAACAGCCCAGTAATGTGTGTAAGAAGCCCCTTCACGCCCCTTGCCCAATGATCAAGAAAGAAGTGGAGACCTTAGTGGCAGTAAAGTTGGCTGATATTTGGTATGCAACTTGGGTAGGAAGTGAAATGATAGAGTAGGTGTTAGGTATGGTGGTAGAATTAAGGGTGAGCAGGGCATGAGATGGGGCATGACAGGGTGAAGTTTAGTTAGTATTTTGAGTGAAAGATACAGTTAGTGCCAGCGCTTGGCTGAGACTCATAAACCAGGCAAGGACAGTTCTGTGTAAAGAGTGAATGAGGACCCTGAAGAGGGTGTTTTCATCTTGGGTAGAGGTGAGAGAGTTGCATAGGGTTATCTCAGGATGAAGCACAGGATTTGGGTAGCAATGGTCAGGCTCGCTGGCTTGGGATTTCATGATGGATGGCAGGACAGGCCTCAAGGATAGGGTCATGTCTGTCCTGTGCATTACTTGGCTCTCTTTGCAAAGCTAAAAGCCTGAGCCTTATTAATTAAGATCAGGGCATACGTCCTCAGCTACATCTCAGCAGCTGCCCTGTCACATGGCCTGGAGCCAAGCCACAGCTACACTGAGACATCATCTGTGTCAGTGGCCCTCCCTGTCTTCCTGAGGACTTTTCCTTCTGCCTGAAAGAGCTACCTGGCAAGCAGACAGCAGTTCTCAAGGCCCATTAATATGGGCCTAGAGTCCAGCAGGCCAGGCAGGTATGGAGGGTGCTGGGCCCTATGACCTGTGATGGAGCCACACAGGGAAGGGAGAGGCAAGGAATTTGGAGTTAAGAAGATCTGTCTTGTCTTGGGCAGTTAATTCCTTGATCCTGGCTGTAATGGTTTTTTTCATTCTTAGCTGCTGGGTTTGGAGACTGAGAGAGTAATGAATGTGGCAAGAGCTTCCGGAGACCATAAAGCAGCACTGGAAATGAGATCGTCATCTCTGCATGAAGACTAGGAGAAGGTGGCTGCCAACTGGTAGATGACCCTCCCCAGGCCTCTCAGAGGCAGAGCTTCCACTCAGTGGGTCTCCAACTCCTCGCTGCATACTGGCTCTAGCAATCTGAGTCTCAAAGTGGGCAGAGCAGGAAATGAATCTGGGGCAATGCCTGCATCACCAGCCACTGTAACAGGACACTGGAGAAGCATGATGGTTCATCTCTGCCCATTCTCTAGCCCTGCTTTCTGTTTCAGCCATGATGTTGGTACATAATGCTTTAAGTTTCAGCAACAAGTATAGCTGGGACCTTGCTGGGCCCAGGCAGGAGCTCAGGTGTTACAGAGGACGCTGACAAGCTGACAGCCAGAGCTGGCCCAGCAAAGAGACAGAGAGACAGTCACCTATGAGCACAGCCTAGGATGCTCCTCACTCCAGATTTCTCTCCCATTGCATACCTAAACCTCATCATTAGAAAGTCATTCCTTTGACCCATCATTTTAAAGCACAAAGATCCCAGTGTACAGAGTCTTAAGTCTTGGGACCAACAAAGTCTTTGCTCTATAGCAGATCTTTCCAGTCTCCCACGATGGCCATTTTCTCTGTCCCCATTTCTCCCTGTCTGACAAGTGATCAGTCACATTCACAGACCACCTCCCTGCTAACTATCCCCATATCTATGTCTGTGGCCTAGACTAATCCCCTTAGGTCCAGTGCCTTATAATCCTATGTTTTCCCAGATGCCCAAGTGACCCATAATGACAACCTCAAGCCAACATATCTATGGGAGGTTGGCACCTGTCCCCGTTTTCTTCAGATACTCCCTGCCACGATTTGGATATGGTTAACATGTGTCCCCTAAAGTTCATATGTGTTGAAATTGGATCCCCATTAAGAGATAGTAAGAGAGTAGAAATTTGACTAAATTGAGAGTCTAACCATGTAGCTCAGGCTAGACTCAAACTTACAGCAATTCTCTTGCCTCAGCCTCTTAAGTGCCTGACTATGGTACTCAGGGGTGGAGCTTTTGAGAAGTAATTAAGATTAGATAAGGTCATTAGAATAGTGCTAGGTTAGGACCTTATCAAACATAAGAGACCAGAGGACAGACACACACATACACACATACCTAATGTCTTGCCTGGTATCCTGTACTGCCATAGGACTCTGCCAGCAAGAAGGCAATGGTGTTACCTACTGCCCAGATGTAAGCCAAAAGCCAAAATGAGCCTTTTTCTTCAAGCACACAGCCTCACCTATTTTGTTATAACAACAAGAAGTGAACTGCTAGCCTTTCTCCAGGGCCCCTGGCATTCTGTCTTGCTTTCACTTTCTCGCTTGTCATCTCTGTCCACTTCTCTTGACTCATCTGTTCTGTTCAGGTCAAGTCAATTTCTATCCAGTACCTGCTGCAGTATCTCCTCATACGGTCCCCCTTTCTTTCAGCTCTGCCCCTCTGGGGTCCATTCTCAGTTTGGCCAGCATGCAACACCAATCATGCTGCTTCTGGGCCTCCACGCTTTCAGTGGCTGTCTCTCAGCAGTGGACCACAGTCCTCACCACCTGGTCCTAGCTGGTCCCTTCTAGCATCTTCTCCTGCACAGTGAGCTTCCATCAAGCTCCAGGTTTGGCTGTAAAATGCTCACATTTTATTTCCTGTGTTCCTTCCCTTCTGCTTCTGCAGGGTAGCTCTTATTTCTCTTTACTGGTGCATAGCAAGGCCTCCTTTCCCCTGGCCCCTAGCAGTAGGCTGTATTGTAGTCCCCAAAGCTATCTAGGTCTTAAATCCTGAGACTGCAATGTCACATTAAAGGACAAAGAGAGCCCCACAGACTGCTGAAGTTAGGGGACCTTATGATGGGGGTGCCACTTTTAGCCACTTTTTTGATCTGCTGCTGCCACCAAGTATCTTGACAGAAGTGGTTTGAGGAAAGAAGGACTTCTCTTGGCTCACAGTTTGAGAGGATTTGTCCTATCGTGGTGGGAAAGGCATAGCAACTCCGTGGCAATAGGAATGTATATCAGGACTACCCATTTTATACCCTGGAGGAAAAGAAGCAGAGCGGACAGGTAGAAGGGTTAAGCTACAAAACCCCAAGTTCACCACACCTACCCTGGCCAGTGACTGGCTTCCATGAATGAGGCTTCACTTTCTACATTTCCACGATCTTCCATAGTAGTGTTACCAGCTAGAGGCCACATATTCAAACACATGAGCCTATGAGGAACACTTCATGAACAAAACCACAATATGGAGATTCACCTGGGTTGTCCAGTTAGCCATGCAATCACTGGCTTTTAAGCCTTGTCCTTAAATTTCAAAACTACAACTCCCTTTAAAATGTTCTCTTCTCCGGAGTCTTAGTTAATATGTTTATTTGCAGGTCCAAAGAGGGCATACTTAAGGAAACTGAGAGATTCTCCAGCTTGACACTGAGTCACGGACACTGCTTGCTGCCTTCTAGGTAGCCATGTTCCTCCATCCTCACAGAAGTCCCAGGGTATTACATGTGTCCCTCCTTGGCATTGCTTGTGAGCCACTGGAAGAGGGTGTGGGCTATGTTCGATCTTAACCCTCATGGGTTAATTCTCTTCTAGCCAGTGAGGTTCTGGGAATCATTTCCTTGAGACTTCTGGGAACCAGGCTTCTTTCCTCTTAATAGGAAGTCTTAGAAAGCTGTGCCTCTCTCCACAGGGTATAGTCCCTGCTGCTACTGGAGGTGTCATCTGATCTAAAGGAGAACCAGTCTCAGAGGAAGCTGACACTACCATAAGCAGAGTGAAGAGATGGCAGAAGTCAGAGAC
Organism: Meriones unguiculatus; assembly: GCF_030254825.1. Lineage (NCBI taxonomy): Eukaryota > Metazoa > Chordata > Mammalia > Rodentia > Muridae > Meriones > Meriones unguiculatus. The sequence goes on from NC_083353.1 coordinate 103,431,980, forward strand.
CAAGAACTATTGCCTTGCCACAGGAAGGGCCAGTCCCAATCCATGTCAGCTACCACACATGCATGTGACTGGCTAGAACATAAGACAGAGATGAAGGAAACAGTATCACTTGAGTTATTTGTCATCATCAGAGGCCCATGACTGGCTGAGCATCTCTGTTCCCATTAAGTTTATATTAGAACATCACTTCCTGCTTCTCTCATCAAGTCTCTTGAAACTCTCCTTTGCTGTAGTGGATGGTGAAGGCGAACACTCCAAGGAGAGCCTCCAGGCAAGGCAAATGCCATCTTATCCCAGCCTTTCAGTTGCCTGCCTGAGTGGCGGAACTGCAGAACTGTACTGTGGTAAAGAATAGGCTTTGGGATCCAGGGGTTTGTGGATGAGGACCACACCTTCAGCACTAAGGAGCGTAGCACTCCGACTCCCTTCCTCATCTTCAGCTTGTCAGTACAAAACGAAAACAGTGATGTCCATTGCACAGGGTTAATGTCAGTGTTCAGTGGAAGTCCTACTTCCCAGACAGACTGCTCCTGTTGATGCATATTATTATTCTTGGAGTGGGGAGGTTTTATTTGTTTATCTTAATCCATAACTATCATAATTTTATTTCGAAAATGATGTAAATGAATCAGCACATAAGTAGCCCTTGGACTGGCATATTGGTATCTTTCATTATGTGTCTTTGAGGTCCTTAGAAACAGTTGAGTTATAAATTCTTTTTTTTTGTAATTAAAAAAAATGTACATAATATATTCTAATCATGGTTTTCCCTCACCCAACCTCTTTTAGATACTTCCACATCCCTATTCACCAACTCCAACATATCTTTTCTTTCTCTCTCTATCTTTAGAAAATAAATGAAATCTTTTTTTTTCTTTTTAAAGAAAAAGTATAAGAAACACAAACACAAAGCAAAACCAAAACCCATAAAAGACAAAATCAGAAGCCATAATGTACAAGCAAAAGACTAGAAAGCCAAAACAAAAACAATCATCAACAACAAAAAAGCAGTGAGACAAAAAGTCTGTAAAAACACCATTGAGTCCTCCCGTTGCTGGCCCTTAAGTGTAGTCTATAGACCCAATGAGACTCTCCTGGAGCAAACTAATCTTTCCCTTGCAAGTGGATGTCAGTTAAAGATAGCTCCTGGTTAAGGGTGGGGGTTCACATCCAGTTCTGAAAGAGGGAGATTTTATAAACATGGAGCACAGCAGGCATTTCTCAAACTTCTGATGGGAGTGAGCAATGACATTCTGGAACAGCGCCCAGGCCAGGCTGCCACAGTACTAGGGGGCATAGTGACTTGCCAACCATCTGGTCTGTGACTAGACACTGAAAAGAAAAGATAGCCCAGAGCTGGAACCCAGTGAAACAGGCAGGAGGGCTGCACAGCTGGACAGAGAAGTGGGCATCTGACAGTGAGACGCTGGGGAGCAACCATCGGTCTTGCTTGAGCTCCGTTCACATTTCCACGGGTGCTAGCCATTTCCGGAAGCCACAGGTGGGCTGACAGTTCGTAGGCTTACCTCTCAGACAAAATCCAGGGGTCAGAGGTCCAGAGAGGGGGCTAGGTCTGAGGGATCCTGATGCTCAAGTTCATGGCTCTGATCCTTAAAGGAACCATGACTAATTGTGTTGCATTTGCTATGACAGGTCATATTTCTCTAGATTTATTTGTTTGTTTGAACTGCTGTATCCTTTCTGTAGTCATAGGGCAAAACTGTGGAGGAGGTGCAGAAGCACCATAGTCCTCAGCCTCCCTTCCATTCCTCTTGTCTAACCTCCCTTTCCCCACACTCAGCTATCCCCAGGCCTCAGGGCTTCCCAGCTGCCCAATCTCTGCTCCCTCACTTATTAACCCTACCCCCAACCCACATACTCAACTGTAAGCTACATAAAAGAAAAAAGTTTTACTCAGGGCCATAGCCCCAGTACCTGCAAACAGTACCTAGCACATAATAGGAACTTATTTCATGTTTAAAGAACCAACCAAGTCACTTACACAGACATCATAGAGGCTGGCCATATTCTTTTCTGTGGTGTAACAGAATTGTAAGAGAGGAGGACCCTTCCAGAAAACAGAAGTGCTGGAAGGAAGAAGAGAAGATTTGCTGAGCTTTTGCTAAGGGCCAAACACCAAGCTAGGTAATTAACATATATTATCCATAACAATGGCCATGCATGGTAGATGCCCAGTGACAGATTAATAATTAACCCAAAGCAATTAGTCTCTAATAAAGGAACTTAAAGTATGGGAGATGTGAAAAAAAAGTTTGAGTCCAAGATGGAATTTTCCATGTACCTATCTTAGCACACTGTAGACAAAACTTACCCTGGAGAGACTGCTTTAGACATCACAATTTCTCAGCTATAACTAGAGGGATTGTCACTGCCCAAGTGGGAAGACTTCAAGTCAATGGGACTTTTGTGTACCTTCCCCTACAGACATGAGTATGGATGGAAGATCCTATGTTGAGATATGGCCAGGAGCCAGGCTTGGTGGCAGAGACCTTTAGTTTCAGCACTCGGGAGTCAGAAGCAGTCGGATCTTTGTGAGTTCAAGGCCAACCTGCTCTACAAAACCAGGACAACCAGGGCTCTGTTACACAGAAAAACTATGTCTAAAGAAGAAGAAAAAAAAAAAAAAAAGACATAGCCAAGCTGAGGTTGTTGAGTCCTTTCATCTAGAAAAAAAAAAAAAAAAAAAGACTGATGAATTTTAAGGATCAAAAGTAGCCATGAATATGTCTAACAATACCTAGGAAATAATTATAGGTGTGATTTTTGTCAACTCTATTAGACTTAAATCAGATTCATAAGAAACTTATTTGGCTTCCAGTGAAGCTATTATGTGCCAGTGCTGCTGGCCCTCATTAATATCCAGCTGTGACCTAAGATCATTTCCACTGCCAAATGGTCTTTGGTCCTGAGATTAGCAAGCACAAGAATGTAATTGAGGAAGCAGCCCAGAGACAAGTAAAGCCATCCACAGGAGTATTTCTGAGAGAAGACCCGAGAGGCAAAGACCCGAGAGGCAGTGAAAAGAGAAAGACTAGGCAGCCACTTACAGAGTGAAAACAGACCTGATGAAGCATTCCCATCTTACCCAGGAAGACCTCTCAATACAAGCCCGGCTGGATTTCCGTATTTCTATGGTCAGAGTTATCTGCTTCTAGTTCTTTCAGCATCTGTACTGCATTGCTTTTACCCTTCACCTTTCCTACCAATGTACTTCCGGGATGTGTCAATCAGGTGGCTTCCCTTCTTGATCTTTGGATCTACAAACAAAGAAGAACCATACTAGAGAGGTCTTGTTGGAATGTGATAACAATCATAAGCCCTTAGATTTCAAACTTGATGTCATACTTTGATGCAAATTGCTGGTGGGAAGCTTGAATGAGAATAAACATATGTACATATGGAAGGGATGTAAATAATGTGAGCTGGAGGATTCACCTAAGTAGACTAGAAAGAAAAATGACCCTGGTCTTCCATTCCTCCTTCTGTCTAAACCATCTCTAATGGTCATTTGCAGCATCTCTCATGGATAGCTGGAGTCTATTTCTTCATCCTTTACTTATGGTGGGCTTTGGTGGTAGATAGGCTTCATCTATCTGTCTATCTATCTATCTATCTATCTATCTATCTATCTATCTATCTATCTCTGAGTCCTGACATCAGCACATGACTTTCCATTTGTGTTGCTCTAGTGAAATTTATAAGAACATACACATTTCTTACAGTTGTAGAGGCTGGAAATCCAAGCTGAAGGTTCAAGCATTGGTTTGGTGAGGGCCACTCTCTGCTTCCAAGATGGCACCTCAGTGTGGAAGTGGAAAGGCCAGAGAGAGGAGTGCTCTCTGAATCTTCATTCATTCATTCATTCATTCATTCATTCATTCATTCAAGAGAGGGGCTTTATTGACTGCATCACTTCCCAAAAGGCTCACTCTTATATAAGTGTGGGACTAAAATTTCACCATAAATTTTTCTGAGTGACTTATTCAAACCACAGCCCCATGTAAACAAGGTCTCCCTGCCCCTTAAGTTCCCATAGCTTTGCACATGTCCTTCCCTCTTATCCTTATCCTGGTAATGAGCTTCTATACAAAATCTATGTCCTCTATTAATTCATTCAGCGTCTCCTAGAAACCCACTGGATCTAGTTGGCCTGTATCTGCAGGTATATCTTGGCCATCATGCTTACCACAGTGTCCTAAAACTCCCTTGCTCAGTCATGTACCACTCTAGGAAAGCTTATCACCATTCTGGAGTCTCCCAGTGCTGAGTTCAATACCTGCCATATACTTAAGTACAAAGTGAATGAATGTTTGGTTAAGTATGAGGATGAACAAACAGAAAGCCTTGTGCTATTAACTTTCAGATTTAGATTTTCTTCTTTCAAAGTAAAAATAAAATTCTAAAGGGTCAGGGATGAGACTGGTATCTCTCTCCAGAACAGGCAGGAATGAAGCTCATGAAGCTCTGAACTCACTTTGAAAAACCATGAGAATGTTGTCCTCAGGGCATGGAAAGCCATTTAACCATTTAATCGGGAGAGTCAGATGAGCTTATTGATGATTTAGAAGGCTTCAAACAGTCAGAGTGGAGAGGGTACATATGAGACAGGGCTGTACAGAGGGCAAAGTCTCACCAGTGCCTGACCCCTTGGCTGCTGGCCCTGTCCCTGGTTCAGTTTCCATTGCAGAAAGGAATGCTCTTTATGGCTTCTTTCTTCATGCTGTATTCCTGGCCAGCCAAGTCCAGACTATTGCAAAATCATTTTCAAAATTGCTGTGGAGCAAAGGATCAAATTCCTTTGTCCTTAGCCAACATGCCTTGCCTGGGTCCCTGTGGGACCCAGAGTAAAGCAAACTTCCAGTGGGACCTTAAAGAGAGGTTGGCCACTTCCAGAAGACTGGAAGGACAATGAGAGTTTACCAAAGAAAGCAAGAGAGTGACAGTCAATGGACAGGTCCCAGAATGGGTCCTAGAGTAATAAAGGCAATAATCAGATGTGGACTGTGCCATTGAAGATTCTAGTCCACTGGAGAAGCAAAAACATGTAAATGAGAAACTATAAAACCAATACTACTAGTAGTGCCATAATAAAGATGCAGTGACCAAGCCAACACATGGTTAACATGGCTGTGTGCTGGTGCACTGAACACTGAGGGATGGAGACATGGAATGTACAGTCTGCATCCACAGGCAGACTGGCTATTGAGTAAAAGGAAAGGAGAGAGGATTCTATATGACAGGAAGCAGGCAACTACGAGGGAGGCTTTCCAGGACTTTAAACATGGGCAGGACTTCAGAAATTAGTGATGTAATCCTTCAAAAGAAGAAAATTCTAGTGATAACTCATTAGCACAGTAATAGCATTTGACAGAACTCAAAATACTTTTAAAGACAAAGACACATGGACAACTTAGGAAGAAAAGGGGACTCTCCTAGCTTGACAAAGGCCTCCTGTAAGGACTTAGATTGTATCGTAGCACATAACTTTGAACTCTGAGAGCATCCCCTTCAAAACCAGGCACAAGTTGGGGGTGTGTTGCAATATCACCTTATGAAGTTCTATACAGTGCAAAGGATTAAAAGTAAGAGTGGGTATATGTTGGAGAGATGGCCCAGAGGTTAATAGCACTTTCTGTTCAGCCAGGGGACCTGAGTTCAGTTCCTAGCATCCATGTCAGCTGGCTCACAGCTGTTAGTAATTACAGCTCCAGGGGATTCAGTTCCTCTAGCCTCTGCACGCACATGTACATGCCTGTACCCACATGCAGACACTCATACCTACACACAATTAAAAAATGAGAAAAGTATGTGAATTATCAACAGCTCAGTCTCTAAGATCAACAAGTAACAAACGGGACCTCTTGAAACTGAAAAGCTTCTGTAAGGCAAAGAATACTGTCAATAGAACAAAACGACAGACTACAGACTGGCGAAAAAACCTTCACCAATCCTACATCCAACAAAGAGTAATATCCAAAATATATAATGAACTCAAGAGGTCAAACACCAATAAACAAAATAACTCAATTTGAAAATGGGGCACAGAACTAAACAGAATTCTCAACAGAGGCATCTTGAATGGCAGAGAAGCACTTAAAGAATGCTCAACTTCCTTAGTCATCAGGAAATGCAAATCAAAATGACTCTGAGATTCCACCTCACACTGGTCAGAGTAACTAAGATCAAAATCTCAAGTGACAGCTCATGCTGGTGAGGGTATAGAGGAAGGAGAGCATACCACCTCCTTTGCTGGTAGGCATGTAAACTTGTACAACCACTTGGAAATCAATCTGGCACTTTCTCAGAAAACTGGGAATAGCTTTACCTCAAGATCCAGCTATACCTCTCTTGGGTATATACCCAAAAGTCTCTCCACCATACAACAAGGGCAGTTGCTCAACTATGTTCATAGCAGCTTTATTCATACTAGCCAGAATCTGGAAACAAGAGACCAACAGAGCCAACTATCCAGGGCCCAGAGGGGCTTGCCGAGACTGAAGCATCAACCAAGAACCATGCATGAACTGGACTTAGGCCCCCTACAAAGATGTCAAAGATGGGCAGCGTAGGCTTCATGTGGGACCTCTAGTAATAGAACTGGGCACTGCATCAGACATGAACTCACTTGCCAACTTTTTTTTTTATCACTTATCCCTGGTTGGACTGCCTTGCCAGGCCAGAGGGGAAGAGGATATGCTCAGTCCTGAGGCAACTTGATGAGCTGGGGTATATGGGAAAGGGAGCTCCCATTTTCTGAGGAAAAGGGAAGGGAGTAGGGGAAGGGAGGGAGGATGAGACTGGGAGGAATGGAGGGATGGGGCTACAAAAGAATATAAAGTGAATAAAAATAAAAGAAAAACAACATATAGATACAGAAAAAAGTGTGTGAATTAAAAAAGACATACCATTGTTATTATAGATATATATTTTTTTACATAGGAAATTCTAAACTTTCAAATAAATTGTGTGTGTGTGTGTGTGTGTGTGTGTGTGTGTGTGTTATGTGCACACGTATGGTTGCATTTACCTATTCATGTGCATATAAGGGCCAGAGGTCAACTTCTGGTTTCTTTCTCTATCACTCTCCATTGGTTTTCTTTTTATTATTATTATTGAAAATAGAGTTTTCTTCACATAATATTTTCTGATCACAGTTTCCCCTTCCTCATCTCCTCCCAGATCTGCCCCACTTCCTCGCCCTTCCAACCCCACACATTCTTTCTCTTTTAGGAAAACAAGTAGGCAAATAAACAAATAAACAAGAATAAAGTAAAACAAACAAATGAAAAAAAAGAAACAAAGAGCACCAGAAACTCACATGTACATACACAAACACACACACAGAAAGAGAGAGAGATAGTCAAAGACAGAGATGGAGACAGAGATAATCAGAAAACAGAATATTCAAGCAGAAGACCCAGTATGATAGGACATGCCCAAACTAAGAAATATGAGATAAAACAAAAACAAAAATAACTTCTAAAAATACCTCTGAGTTCAGTCCCCAGCTGCCCCCACTCCAGGTCAGGGCACCCAATCCATTTCTCTGTGGAAAGCCTCCCTTCTGCACAATGAACTTCTTCAATTCCCCCCCTGGGACCGGCCACTTGCCTCCCTTGATCTGCCGAGTTAGAAGTGTTCAGGGTTCCCAACTACTGCCAACCCCAGGAGACGTCACAGCCACTTCTTAAATTTCACTAGCCCTGCCCCTTTATAAACAGTACCTTCATTAAATTATCTTTTTAAAAAAGACTTGTTTTTGTTACTTTTATGTATGTGTAGGCATTTTTGTCTCTGTGTCAGTGAATGGTGCATGTTTGCAGGTGCCAGAAGACGCTTTAGATCACCTGGTGCCAGTTGCCAAGCCTTCCTGAGACTGATCCCAGGACCCACATGCTAGAAGAGAGAACCAAGATCTGCAAATTGTCCTCTGACTTCCCATGAATACTGTATGCACACACACACACTGCACATACATATGTATACATACACATGTATGCATACACACACATGCACACACAAAACTATATTTTTTAATTGACAAGTTGGACTTGGTTGAAGTTAAAAGGTTTTTTTTATCTATATATTGTTAAGAACATAAAGGACAAGCTACAGAATGGGGAAGATGCTTGCAGAAGATCTGTCTCCTATCCAAATACAGAAACAGCCTTTAAATTCAGCCATAACAAAACAATAGCTTAAAGACAGGCAAAGTCCCAATCAAACGACTCATCAATAAAGACATACAGATGGTAAATAAGCACATGAAAAGAACCTCAAATTCACAGGTCCCTGGAGAACTGCAGATTAGAACAAGATACACTAGCTGCATATTAGAATGGCTGAAATCCAAACCCTGACAGTGGCAAATGCTGATGAGGGCGTGAAGCCACAGGAGGTCACACCACTGAGGACGGAGGGGAAAACAGCACAGCACTCTTGAAAGGAAACTGGCAGCTTCTTCCAGACTGTGTGCTCTTCTTGCATGCTCTAGAAATCCCACTCTCTGGCATTTACTCCACTAAGCTGAGAAATCCTGCCACACAAAAGCCTGCTCCTGTGTCATTTATAGCAGCTTTTAAAGATATGTAATTGCCAAATACATGGAACACCACCTAAGTGTCTTCACTATGTGAAAGAACAGGCCTTCCTTTATGAACATGAAGCTGAACAATGCAACATTAACCAGTTATTTTAAAAGCCACGAGGAGTCAGACCTAGAGGAAACCCACATACTTCTAACGAAAGAAGCCAACCTGAAGATCTGCTTTATAGTGTGGGGATGATTGCACGACATCCCTGGAAAGGCAAAACTCCAGAGACAGTAGAAAAAAAAAAAAAAAAAAAAAAAAAGAGGCCAGTGTTTCTAAAGGTCACAGAGAAAGTGAAGATCGATCGATTGCTAGGGTAATAGAAGAGCTCTGCATCTATGCGCTATCATGGAGAACATGCCTGCTGTGCACCTGCCAGAGCCACACAAATACACACACCAAAAGCAAATTTAAACCATGGTCTCTGGTTAGTACTAAGTCATGAACAAGAGTCATTCATTCTCACAGATGCACTACACAAGTGCAAGGCATTGACATTAGAAGAAACTGTTGGAGTGTGGGAGACAGAAATGTGGAGATCGCGGCACTCTCTGCTCAATATTTCTAAAATAAAGGCATTTTTAAAGATGCTAAGACTCATTGGTCATGACAGCAATTCAACCAAAGCTGTGAAATGATACTGCTGAATGCCTGCCAGGAGAGACCCAAGATTTAAAAGGCCCAAGATGTCAAACACAGGTCAAGATCTATTAATGTACTGCAGCAGGAATCTAATAGAAGTGTTAGTGCAAACAGGAATTTGCAAAAGCAATTTGCAGTCGAACATCAGTGAAGATGAATGAGTGGAGAATTTCATTCTAGGTATATATCTCATAGAAATACCTCTCAGGGATCCTGGCAAGACATAAGCAAGAATGTCACAGCAGTGTCACTAACAAAAAGTCTATCGAAATCAAATCTGGACAGTGTGAAAGACAGTAACTCCAACCTAGGAGTGTAAAGATGGAACAAGATCTATACACATGGGTTAGGGTCCCACCTGTCAATTGCTTTGTCCTTGATAAATGGAAGACACTATCCATTGTTCCCTTTTGCACTCATCTGTGTGCTGTGGCCTATGTCAAGCAGTTTCTTAGATACATGAAAAATAAAAACTTCCTCAATCAAAACTATTAAAAAATATATAGTGACAAAAATTGACTGCAATTCACTGATACAAGATATGTTTTATTAAGAGTGTACTGTTTTCTGCATCTATCAGAAAAATAAGAACCAAGCTCAAAAGATAGAAAGTATGGGGCCAGGCGATGCCACCAAGCCTGACAATCTGCATTCGATCCTGGGAACCTACATGGGGAAGGAAGAGAATCAACTTATACAAGTTATCCTCTGATATCCACACATACCTCATGGATATGCACATGTATGCATGTAATACACACACAAAATAAATAAGTATATATGATAACAAAATAATTTCTTAGGATCGTTTCTTCATTAAAAAAAAAATTCTTAAGAGTCAACCAGAACTCTCCTTAAGAAGACATTGGAGCATGTATGTGAGGCAACAATATATCTTTACATTAGCATGTCACTCCACAGTTGTGATGTTTTGACACTCCTGACATTTCTAAGACCCTTCTAAGAGCAAGAGAACCTTTCATCCCACTATAAAGATGATAAGAACGAGGTTAGCAAATAGAAAAGACACTTTTCCAGAGCCACATCGAGTAGAACATAGGAGAGTTTTTTAAATTGCAGTGAATTCTTACTGCCCCTATAGACACAGCCCACTGTGATCTGATGTCCCTTCCATTAAGGGTTGTCATACTCACTTTCTACTGTTTAAATCTTGCCTTGGATGTAAAGAGGCTCTGAGCAAATGGGACATCTACTGGCCTACTGTGGCACAAGAAGAATAGACAGGTAGTTGTGCATCAACATTTGACCTTTCTTGCTGCTCGGGACATGGCAGATATGTGGGAAGAAGGCCGGGCTAGCCTCCTGGAGGAAGAAAGACTATAAGACAGGCCCAGCATCCTGCTGCTGGTTTGTGTTGTCATTGTTTGTTTGTTTGTTTGTTTGTTTTGTGTACATTATTGTTCGGAGACTGAGGCTAACAGATGAGCAGTCAACTGCCATTGCAAATTATTTGCTTCTCACATGGGAGAGCAGGTTGGGAGTTTGGGTCATTCCAGCCTTAGCTTTCTACCACCTGGCTCCCTGGTTCTCACGTGATTTAAGCTGGGAAATCCAGCCTGGGGTATGAGTACTGCATAAAGAGAGCTAGGGGCACTCAAAGGAGAGTCATTCATTAAGGTCACCCAGGTCCCAAGACCTCAATGCATCAAAAATACGGAAAACAAAGGGGAGTAGTTAATCCAGTGACCCTAATGATGACCCATATATGTGTAATAGTCTACTGAAGACTGTCCAATCCCAATAGCCCACACAACTGTGAGAAACAATAAACCACTGTTGGTTAGGCTTCTGCGTTTAAGACAGAAACGTTACACACAAAACTAGCTGATACAGAGGAAGATCCCAACATGCTACACGCCCCCTTCCAGTGGGATGGGATGTGAGAATAAGACAAGTTAGGAACCAACTCACAGTCTCTTTTAATAAGTGGGATATTGGTAGGGCACCTCTGAGCGTTACACCGTGTCTGGAAACTCATGGTTCTCCTGAGACACCTATGCTGGCCCTCGACAGGGCTATTTGTTAAACCCTCAAAAGGATGACTCTTCCACCACCCAAGCTTTCAGGGTGGCAATAACCCTCCTCAAAGAGTTTGCGAATCCCATTCCATGGAAACGCTACAAAAATTTAGAAAAGCAGTTAGTGAGAATGGGTTACATTCACCGTTCATTAGTCAAATGTTTGGGTCTACGGCCACCACGTTAAATACAGCCCAGGACTGGAAAAATATTATGTGAGCAATCTTATCCACAGGGCAGTTCCTTCAATGGAAATCTGCATTCTATGATGAGGGAGAAGTCGTTGGACAAGGAAACTGGGCTTGAAATGTTCAAATCCCTCCTGAGGCCCTCCAGGGAGACGGTAACTATGCTTCTCCTGCTACTCAAACGTTAGGCCCTCCTAACTGTTTCGACCAGGTGCGCTTCTGTGCCATGCGGGCCATACAGAAAACTACTGAGGGGGCTACAGTGCCGCTCAGGGGTTAAAACAGAAACCAAATGAACACTTTGCAAACTTTGTCTATAGAGTGCAAGAAGTGGGCAACGGACAGGTACAACGTTATGTAACCGAAGATGCCTCAACAAAAGTGCTCGTACGGGAGGGAGCCGCCACGGAAGCACGGCCAGTGATTGCTCCGGGGCAGAGTGGAGAACTGGAGGATTGGATTAACTGCCGCTGGAGACTTACGTACTACACTCAGTCAGACAGAAAGCTTGACAGCTGCTCTAGCTATGCATTTAAAAACACAGGACACTGACAGCAAAAGCAAAGCGGGATGTTGGACATGTGGGGGTCAGAGCCACTCTGCCTGTCGATGTCCTAATAAGCTACAAGACAAAAACTGAAAAATGTCCCCCATCAATCTACCCAAAATGTCAAAAGGGGTTTCATTGGGCCAAAGACTGCTGCTCCCAAACTACCCAAAGATGGACAGCCTTTCAACTTCCAGCAGGGCAACTCCTAATCCTGCAATTAAGGTGGCAACTCATGAAAATATTATGGGAAATTTCTGTTAGTATGCATCAGGCCCGCCTTTGCCTAGAACTAGACGATAACATAGTTTGTGGAATAATTGATACCAGGGCAGAGAGAACTTGTTTAAGAAGGGACGAAATTCCCATTTCTTGGGAACTTAGGTCCGGACAACCTGCAAAGGGCATTGGTGGCCTGAAACAGTCTTGGCAAACAGCTTGGCTGATCACATGCTGTAACAATGATGGTAATCAAGGGGCAATTACACCCCTTGTGCTGGTAGACCTTCCCAATAACCTTTGAGGAAGAGATGTCTTGGGAGATATGGATGCAGCATTACCACAGACAATAAAGCCTTTTATGATGATTGCATTATGCAAGATAAATTACATTTGAGGCACTCCCCACACACACACCAATTCTAAGGCCACTGTTCCAACAGGATTCCACTTCCCCCCTAAAACTGATACGGAATTCTGGTAAACCGGGGGAGGGGAGGGGGTCAGTGACTGATAGGGGGAGAGAAGCACTAGGAACTACTGAAACTTTTCCATGAGCAACTTGCCAGTAAGTGTGTAGAACTTCCTACTAGTCCTTGGAACTCTCCTGTTTTGGTTATAAAACAGAAGCCAGGCAAATTGAGATAATCTTACATGACCTCAGAGCTATCGGACGATGTGGGGGGCTACCCAGCCAGGCCTCCTTGTATTATCTGCAGTCCCTCGTGGATACTAGATTGTCACCATAGATATTAAAGATTGTTGGGTTTTTTTGGGTTTTTTTTTTTTGTTGTTTTTCTCTATTCCTCTACATCCAGAGGACAAAGACTTGCCTTCTCTGAGCCTGTAATTAATAATAAAACACCTATGAACAGATATCAGTGGAAGATGCTGCCACTGGGGATTAAAAATAGCCCCACTATTTGTTAGGTTTATGTGTGGGAGGCTATTAAAAAGGTGGCCAGTGACTGCTATGTGATCCACTTTAAGGATGATATTTTGATGGCCACCCTGAGCAACAAACCTTACAACCCAAGCTCCAGGAATCTCTGCTGCTTTGAGTCCAGCTGGCCTCCACATTGCAGCTGGAAAGATGCAAACTCAAGGACCGTATTTGTTTGGGGGGCACACAGTTACCTCTGATGCTATTAAGCCCCCAAAGTTGCAGTTCTCCTTTCTCATACCCCCTACACTGGCTTCCATGCAGACCTTTTTGGGGAACTTGGCATGGATTAGACCTCGCCTTCCTGTTACCGCAGGACAGCTCACCTCCCCTCCCCCCTCCCCGTTCTCGTGCTTCATGGTGCCAAACAGCCAGAGGAGATTTTAACTGTCACATAGGAGGCAAAACAAGCTTTTCAAGCTGTTAATGCCGGCCTTAATCAAGCCATTCTACATCTGTTTGATCCTGCTAGTGACTTTGGGGTTTTGTGATGCTCATGCAGGGATCTCCTACTGGGACGCTCTTCCAAATGCCCAATAAAATATTATGCTGGGTTCGTTTGACTTATTCTTCTGCTCCTAATGTCACAGCTTTTATAGATAATATTTTCACTCTTGCACTAAAGGTGCTTAAAACATCACTTTTATCATTGGGTAAAAAGCCACATACAATTATTCTTCCCAGGACTTATTTGCCTGGATATTCTCATCCCACTATAAAACTCGGCTCTTTTTTGTTAGTTTTCCAGAGTAAAATAGAAAACCATTTTCCTAAAAGTAAAATCCTATCCATGCTTCCTTTTAACCCCTGTGACTCACAGGTGGTACTTATTAGAAAAACCCATTCCTGATGTCGCTTCAGACGCTACAGACACATTTTGGCTTTATTCACTCTTACCATTCCCACAAACCTGAAGCATTTATTAGTCGCTTTGAGGGATTTGTGCTAGGAGAATTGTTGGATATTTTTGCCCTTTTAAGAGATTAGCCAAACCCCTAAAATATTTTCAGTGATGGCCAATATGCTACTCATGTTGTTAAGGTTATACCTTCAGCTGCTATTAAACTGACCGAGGATCCTCTGTATTTGGCCATGATTCAACTTCAGACAGTTATTGAACAAAGACAGCTTCTCTCTTTATTTAGTCTGTATGCTCTCATCTGGGGCTCCCCGGGGCCATTTCAGAGGAACACAGAGAGACTGATTGACTGATCGTCTAGTGACAGAAGATTGTCTAGTGACAGCCTTCCTGTCATCTCTGTTGGAACAAGCCCAGTTACTCCATTCTAGATTCACACTTCAGCCCTATCACTCCGCAAGCTTTTTCCGCAATTATCCATTAATTCCCTGCAAGCAGTTAATACTCGCCTGTACTACTTGTGGGCCCTTGCTGCCTTTAGGGCCCTTGCAACCAGCTGGTGCCAATCCTAGATGTCTTCAGCCCAACAGCTTGTGGCAAATGGACATGACCCATGTTCTGGAGTTTATTCATCTTCAATATGTACATGTCATTATCGACACCTTTTCCTCCTTCCTCTTTGCCGTGGCTCAGCCTAAAGAAATTGTTGTCGCTACCATTAAAACTCCCATGCTGGGCGTGTCATAGTGTATGCTAGCTCTGCTTTTACAGCCTTTTGCTCTGAATGGAATATAACACATCCTTGCAATCCCCAAGGACAAGCCATAGTGGAAAGAGCCCATGCCTCTCCTAAAAAGTAATTTAAAAGGGGGACAGCAAGGATACAATCAGAGGAGAAATTAACTGAGGCTGTTTTTAACATTACTTTTTTAAAATTTTGGCAAAAAAACGGTCTATCCTCCGCCTGTAAACATTGGGGTGTGATGCTTCCCAGGATCACCCTTTTGCCATTAGCCTACTGGCAGGGTCCTATGAACAATGCGTGAACAGGTCCTGCCTCCCTTTTAATCATGAAATGAAGGTTTGAGAGTGTTTTTCCAGAAGAAACAGACAAGCTGGTTTGGGTTCCTGGTCCAGCCATAAAGCCATACACCTGCCCTGAGGGAAACAACAGAACCACTCCAGAGGGCCTTACAGAACCTGTCCTTGAGGAAAGGAGAGGATGGCAACCACCAGTCCACAGTTGCCGACACCAGACCATCAGGAGATAATGGCTAGAAATACCACCAGCATGGATGTAGTTACCCTATTTAATCCAGGACATTTCTGCCAGGATGTAGCTTCCAAACTCACCACTCTATTTTCACCCAGTAGTTCACTTGTTTATGCCATGGAAATTGTAGTTTTACTTACATTTTTCTTGATACGGCTTAAAAATCACATATGCCTCCCAAAATCAGTATACCAAAGCTCTTCCACTGTAGATATTTAACCTTGAAATTAAAACAGAGGGGGAACCTGTGGGGAGGATGGAGATAAGCCCATAAGGAATGGCAAGTGAGGCGGCAGCCGCTCCTACAATTGCTCAAAAGATCTTGATCCACTGAACACAGTGCTGATCCACTAGGGACTCCTAGCCCACTAGTGAAGTCTCAAAACAGACCCGAGGCTTTTCCCTTCTTTATGGATGTCTCCTAAAGTGACCTTACCTCCCCACATTTCTTTATAGTTGCATCATCCTGACTGGTTGTTACTGGTGTCTGAGGCTAGCATGGGATGGTCTGATCGGCCTTTGAATTGTTTAAAGGCTTTTACAATGGACAATAAAGTTAGACATGCACCTTGAGTCCAGTCTCCTGGTGTGATTTGTAGGATTCTGTGTGGGCTCCATCGCCATTCACCCCCCCCCCTTTGCCCAGTTCCTGAACCCCACAGCAGTCCCTGGGGCTTTTCTTGGTGTGAGTATCAGTGAGAAAGGAGGTAAGATGGGCTGTGGAATGGGCTAGACCAGGAAGCAGAAAGGGGCTGTGAGCTGGGAGTGTTCAGCAAGCATCTGACATAGCCCAGCTCTCCTAGGTTGCCTATCTCTCTTCTTTAAGGAAAAGTGTATTAATGGAGATCTCTTAGTAAGAGAATCACTTTAAAATGATGCTCTATATTCACTGAAGACAGATGACATCTAATTATCACTTTGTAATTGGGCGTCTAAAGATGATGGACATCTAGTTTGCTTATAACTCATTCTGAGGCAAATCGTTATCCTATTTTCATGTCAAGTATGTTCAGGGACTCAGCCCATTACAGACAAAAGAATGTGATGGGCTAAGAAAACTAGTCTTTCTTAAGATCTTTTCATAGCAGTAAAATCTCACTAGCTGCTGTCCAGTCTTTGGGTATGAAAATATTTCAAATTTGAGAATCTTATGAGGAAAAAAGAAACACATTTTTAGGCTTTTTAGTTATACCAGAGGCTTCCAAACATTCGAGGGTTGTGGTGTCTTTAGCATCTGAAGAGTGCTCCACAATGTCCTTAAGCCAAACAAAACATCTAACCATTTCATTTGCTGAATATGGAAATAACTTATGCACATGAATAAAAAAGAAAAGCTGTTTATAAATAACCACAATTACTTCCTAATGAGCCATGTGTCCTTGCTTCTCAAACCTTACCCGCAGTCTGGACAGGAGCCCCCCACATCCCAATTCCTGCTCTGCGGTGATTTGCAATGGTGCTTCCATCATGCAGACGTTGATAACTCGGCTTTGATATGGTGTTATCACATTCAATTTCTTTCATATAGAGTTAGATACATATCAAATATTTTAAATGAGTCTCTGGGCTCCTGTGGCTTCCCAGCAACAGCCTGGCACCTTGATGCAGTATTGGGATTGAAGAGTCACATTTCAGCAAGGCCGGGCAGCAGCAGGCAACAGTCAAGGCTCAGCAAATCTCTCTGAGATTCCCTTTTCCAATTGGTAGGAAGGGTCTAACCATAGTTGCCCTGCTTGCCTTAAAGACTCTCATAGGTTCAAAAGTGGTCATGGTCTACAGACATTCTGTGAGCCTTAAAGTTTGGTACAAATGATGGTCCTGCACACAACAGCTGTGCTTATTCCTCCTCAGAGACGCTTGGAGGCACTCTTTTATTCTAATGCTCTGCGCCCAAGCACCTTGCCACTGCAGAGGAATGTGGCTGATTCCAAATGATGCTCAAAGCACACTCTTGCCTTTGGTAACACCCTACTGATTACTTACCATGGCCATTGCCTACTATCTTAAAGGCAAGGTGAGGGCAGGTTTCCAGGTCCGGCATAGTCGCCCAATCCTGGATGTGGGGATAGCACCACTAGAATTCTGAAATGTCTTAGGCAACTTCATCACCACAGCACTGGCCTTTCCTTTTGACTACAGAGGTTTCCTATCAAATATGGATGAAGAGGAGGCTGACTGTGTTACAGGTGAAAAACATAGACAGGTAGCTGCCAAAGCCATTAATAACTGTAATTACTTATATACCTATTTGCATGAAGACCTGCCTGGATGTTCTTTCTCCAGTAAGAATACAGTAAACTTGTGCTTTGGTGTTCACAAGAAAAATATACTCTGAAAATATGTATTTGAATTCTAGAAAAGATTGCTTTCCCACTACACTCAGAAGAATGTATTGTTTTATGTATGCATCTTTATCTGGTGTGTGCATTAGTGTGTATGTGGTGCACATGTGTGAGAGTGCTTGTATGGGCCGTGGTGCACATGTGTGAGAGTGCTTGTATGGGCCTGAGGTTGACTCTGTGTCTTTCTTGATCACTCTCCACATTATGTATTGAGCCAGGGTCTCTCTCTGAACCCAGAGCTCATCATGTCAGCTACTCTGGCTAGCCAGCTTGCTCTGAGAATTCTCTGCCTTTGTCTCTCACATGCTTGGATTACAGGCAGCCTACCATGCTCTCTTAGCCTTTTAAGCAGGTCCTGTGGATCTGAACTCTGGTCCTCAGGCTTGTACAGCAAGCACTTTTCCCATTACGCTGTCTCCACTGCCTGAAAATGTATTATTCAATAAGAACAGTCTTCCAATCTTTTGCCTCACTTCTGTGATTTTTCATAGATGATTGCATAAAGCATAGTATTGTGCAGAATTTGGAACAGGCAGCAGATGCTCTGTGAGCCCCGTCAACATAGGACCTTTGCAGTTGCAAATGTAAAAGGAAATGAAAAGTGAGCCCAGGACCTGAGGGATCTACAGCTAGCGCTACCAGACTCTCTTGTGGAAGTAAAAACCTGCTTACTAGAATTGGGCTAATTTTAGGGGTTACAGAGAAAGGAGAAAAGTTAATGGAGAGTGGGAATAAAGCATGCTCATGTTAAATGCAAGATTGAACTTCTAAGGACGAACTCTTGGGGCCATTTCTAAGAGACAATGGGAGTATCGCTTGAGGTAAGAGCTGGACAAGAATGCTCTGGTAGTCCTTGCAGCAGATTCCGAGACACAGAATCAGCATCACCACTCTCTATCTGACAGCTCTGAATCAGGCACATTTGGAACTTGAAGCATGACTTGCACTTTCCATATATGGATTGTGTATAGGAGTGATACCATGTAATATCTTACGAGCTACATATTACATCTACACTTGGTAGAGATCTGAAAAAATTCTTGCACGGACTGGTGGCATACTCTTATAATCCCAGTACTTGGAGGTGGAAGCAAGAAAGGTTAAAGGTCATCCCTGGCTACAAGTAAGACACCAGCCTGAGTTGCATGAGACTTCTGTGACAGAACAGGTAGCCCGCATACTGTATGCAACACTTAATTTCATATATATTCTGTCACCAAATACACCCAGGAACTCCATGATAGTAGTTTTGACACCAACTTCATTTGATAGCCATGGGACTTGAAAATCAGAAAGGAGGGATGATGTCCCAAATCACAGTTAGCCTTTGACAGATCTAGTCAAATTAGAATCTGAATTAGAATTAGAATCTGAACCCAGGTCTTACTAGAAATCCTATATTCTCACAAATGCCTCAGAGCTTCAGGGTATTCATGGAGACTGTCTAAAAGCTCAGTCCACCAAAGCAAAGCAAGACTCTGCATCCTAGTCTTCAATAAGGACTATTCATCTGACAGAGCCAGGCTGGACTGTTGCTTATGGACTCTCCCTAGGGAATATTTAAAAGCCCAACCTCCTGCCTCCTGGTTCCCCATCACTGGCTGAGTCACACTTGTCTGGTCATTTCAGTGATCAGAATTGCTTGTTCCCTGACTCACTGGGGACAAGAGAAAAAAGAGAACTGGGTAGAGCTGATATTTTTTCTTTTTTTTTTTCTTTTTTTTTTCTTTTTTTTTTTTTTTTTTACATCACTCACAAACGGACATTCACTCTAAGAGCCTTGAGAAAAATCTTAGAGTAAAAAATTTTGCCAAGACAAGAAACCCTACTCTTTAGGGAATAGTCCCAGGCTGCATCATCCTAAATGCCCAGGAAAGTGAAGTTCAAACAATAGGATGTAGGGTCACACACCAAAATAGGCTTTAACGTTTCTCAAGGGTAGAAAAGAATTGGTTATGTGTTCCTGCTACCTTCACAGGCACATGTACAGATACAACAGTATCTAGTGCAGAAAGGGATCTCTCTCCCTCTTCCTGTCTTTTTCTCCCTCCCCCTCCCACCCCATATCCCTCAGATTAGCAACATGCAGGCGCCTAAAATAACCTCTTACAAGGAAAATGGATCATTGTGATTGTACTCAATCAATGAATCAACCAATCAATCAGGATTTGCTTGGATGAACTCACTTATTCCTGAATCCTTAAAGGTTGAAGGGATAGGCAATGAAACAACAGTGGGAGAGCAACAATTTCTTAACCACCTAACAATGTTTCTGACAAAGTTAAATGATTCTGGTAGCTGACCGTATTAGGAAAACATTAAAGTTATTACAAAAGCGATACGGCAGCATGGATAGACTCATCCCACTTAGCAAGACAGAAGACACCAAGAGACAAAAATTTATGTATACTGATGCGTATACAGTAATGTGGACCACAGTGGACTATCAAGGACCAGAGATTTATTTCTCATTTTCTAGATATCTTGCAATGTAATGCTTAAAAATGTTTAACATGTTTGTTTGTTGTTGATATTAATATTTACTATTGATTTACCTTTTAGTTTAACAGCAGTTATTCCTAAACCAGCTGTATACCCAAATCACCACACAGAGACTAGGAGGTATTTAGTTAACCTAGAGCACAATGCTGGGCAATAGTTACTCCATCCTAAACCTCCAAGCCCGCATAGTTTCCTACCATTCAGATTTTACACATTATACTTGCTTTTAGTGATATCTTAGGTCCGGTTTCCTCTCCTTGTGACTCCACATCCTTTCCTGCCGATCTCTGCTCTTCCACTCCTCCCACTCACTTCTTACTCCATCCCTCCAGACCAGGATGTCCCACCCTATTTTCTCCATTGTGCAGCATTGGCTGGTTGTTTTATTGACAATTACAGAGAACAAATGGTGGCATGTTTACACAAACTTGAGACAGGTGATGCTTAGAATAAAAATCACAATGCAATGTCTGGATTGTGGGGTTGAGAAATCAGCATTTGAATGAACAAGGGTAAATTGTATACATTCCCCAAGAACGTTATACCAACACATGTTAATGTGGTAAGGTGGACAATTAAAGTAAACAGACTTCTTAACTGCATTTAAGTATGGCTGAGACGCTGAAATGCAAGCAGAGCTCATGATCCACTAGCTGAGGTCAGGCCTGAGGTCAGGGCTAAGAAAGATTCTTCTGACACGATGCTATGCTGGACGGAAAAAAAAAGCCTTTGGAGCACTTGAGTGCGAGCCAGCCTTCTGTTTTAACTGAAGTATGAGAGAAGTGCCTCATGGACTTAAACTGAATGTGAAGACTTTATTTTACATGCTGGCCTGGCATTAAGCACAGCCTCTGTGGGCCACCCAGAAGTCACCTCTGCAGGCCTGAGAGAAGTGGGAAACACAGGCACCTATAGTTCAGAGCCACTAACGCAGCCACAGGAGGTGTGCATTTCAACTGACAAATGGGTTTCAGTAGACAGTATACTGCCTACCGTCTCAGAGGACTCTCTGAAAGTGTTGGTTGGTGGCAGGGGAGCCTATCATCTGGGCAGTTCTAAATCTCAAGATCTCAACATGAACAGCAGCAATTCTGGGTATTGACAGCTAATATTTCTTCTGGAAAAACACACTTGATGGTCTTGGGGAAAAACAGGAGGCTCCAGAATGACTGCCCTGGACACAGGAATAGAAAAAGGCTTCAGGAACGTAGTTACTCATCCCTCTAAACACCATCAGTTTTCTTTCAGGAGGACAAGCTTATTCAGGAAAGCCCCAGTTGTTGGCTCCACTCTGAATGTCCTCACTCGATTGCCTTTGTTCCAGGCACACAGCTAGCAGCACGTTAGATATAGAAAACCCTATTTCAAAATGATATTGAGGACTGTGCTGGCTAGTTTCATGTCAACTTGACACAAGTTAGAGTTATCTAACAGTTAGGAACCTCAACTGAGAAAATGCCTCTGTAAGATCTGACTGCAAGGCATTTTCTTGATTAGTGATTGATGGGAGAGGGCACAGCCTTTTGTGGGTGGTGCCATCCCTGGGCTGGTGGTCCTGGGTTCTATAAGAAAGCCTCTGCATCAGCTCCTGCTTCCAGGATCCTGCCTGAGTTCTTATCGTGCTTGAGTCCCTGCCCTGACTTCCTTCAGTAATGGTCTATAATGTGGAAGTATATAAGTCAAATAAACCCTTTCCTCCCTAATTTGCTTTTTGGTCATAGTGTTTCATCAGAACCATACTAAACCTAAGTAAGACAAGTTTTGTTGGGGTTGGGGTTGTTGCTGCTGCTGCTATTGCTGTTATTGTTGTTGCTGTTATAGACAAGGTCACACTATGTAGCACTGGCTGGCTTGGAACTCTCTAAGTAGAACAAGCTGGCCTTGAACTCACAGAGATCTGCCTGGCTTTGCCTCCCAAGAGGTGGGATCAGTGAGTAGTACATTCCTCCGTTTGCTAAGGCACAAAATCTTACTATTTCAGGAACAGTCTCAGGTCTCAGCATTCCAAGCACCTGGGAAAGTTGAAGCCTTCGCTAACAATCGGCTATAGGTCATACATCAAAATAGGCTCTAATGTTTCCCAAGGGCAGAGAAAAAAAAAAAACAAAACAGCTATGTTTGCCTGCTGTCTTCACAAGTACCATGTACAGATACAACAAGTTCAGTTGCTAAGCGAGGTCTGGAAGGAGGTGAGCATTCAGCCCACCAGGATAATGCTCAGACATAACAATGTCCAGAAGGGGGAAAATGTTCAATTTCCATGTCTGCCTCCTTTTGACAATAAGGGAGACTTTTCCAGAAACATCTAGAACATTTTCTTTTACAGCTCTGACAGTAAGTGTGCCAAATGCTTATGCCTAAACTAATTATTGCCAAAGGAGAAAAAGGTGGCTATTTTTGAAGTGACGGGCATGGCCTTAAGAGGAGTGGATTTAGCAAATGGAAGCAGAATTCTATTACCGTGGCAGAAGGAATGCAGTAGAGTATTAATTAGAGTGTCACTATGTCTAAGTACCCCACACTCTTGACATTACTCTTTTTCTACACAACCCAACATCTCACCTCTTCTATGCTGAGGTGTCCAAGTGCCTGCCTCACCTAAATGACAGCCCCTTTTTAATAAGCTTGATTTCCAATCCACCCGGGTATCTCCATTTCTCAGAGATTTCTTATTTAGAAAGCATCACTACTCCCTTGAAGTTTGCTGTGGACTCCTCCTTTGGCCTAGACCTTCCTCTGCTGTGTCTTACTTCACTCTCATCCTCATCTGTGTCCACCTTCTACTTTAGTTGATCGTGTGATTCATCTTTCCTAACCAGGGAATAAGCATGATGTGCAGTTTATGATCATACTCAACAGTATGTGCGGTTGTTCAATTACAAACCAATCAAATAGCATCAAACAGCTGAGCTCTGACCATCTGTCTAGTGCCTCATGTCCTGCTACTGAAGCCCAATGTCTGTGTTCTTAGTCACAAACCATCGAAGGGAGCATGAAGCAGGACAAGCTGGGTGGGAGGCTGTGCACTCTATTTGACTTCAAGTGCCAAACACTCATGGCGAGAACCTGCATTCTTGGGAAGCTACTGAGCAGCAGAGCTGGGCCATGGTGAGCATCTCACAGCTTCTTCCCCAGCTCAGAGGGCCCAAGTCATCCCATAGCAATGGTCTCAGAAGCACAAGACCATACAGGAAATGGGCCAGTTCTTCAGTACTAACTTCATATCTAAAATTAATTTAAAATGGGCTCCTCTTTCCTTGAGGACAGCTGATCTCAGGATCTTCAGGTTTCGAGATCTCCCAACTTTTGTCTCAGAATTCTCCTCTCTTCATGCCTACCATAGCCTGAATGCCTAAGACAGCTTCCTGTCTCCATGTCTCTGACTTTGCAGCTAAGGCATGTAACCCGTCTGTCTTCATTAGGATTTCTATTGCTGTGATGAAACACTATGGCTAAAAGTGACTTGGGAAAGAAGAGGTCTATTTAATCTTATAGCTTGTAGTCCATCATCATCCTGGACAAGAACCCGGAGGCAGGAACCATAAAGGAGTGCTGATTACTGGCTTGCTTTACATAATTTGCTCAGCCTGCTTTCTTATTACCCCCAGGACTGCTAGCCCAGGGGTTTTATCACCCACAGTGAGATAAGCCCTCCCACATCAATTATCAGTTAAGAAAATGCACCACAGTCTTGCCCACAGGCTAATCAGGTGGACATTTTCTCAGTTGAGGTTCCTTCTTCTAAAATGATTCACAGAATCACAATATCCTTTCAACAGGAAGGGGCTGCTACCCAGATGGCTCAAGTCAGCAGCAGAGTCCTAGAGAGTCTGTGGAATTCAGAAGCAGGAGGTGTCAAGAAACCGGTTGGTCTTTAAGGGCAAAATGTGGTTCTATTTTAGCAGCTGTTGCAGATTCTCACCTCCTAGTTGGCAGCACAGCTCCAGTGGTACTATTACTGATTGGTTGCTCGCAGCATGGCACTGAAGATGTCACTGACTGGCTGGTTGTTGGCCTTGCTTTTGTGGAGGCATGGACTGGCTGTATGAGTCAGTCTTTTCTTCCCTTGATGCTAAGGAGTGGAAAGTTTTATTGCTGGTCCACCCTAGGCCATCTTTGGATTTTAGGAAGGGTACCCACTACCCCTTAACTTCAGGAAGCTTACAGTCATGCTAAGAACTGGGTATATTCCTAAAAGGAGAACCATGGTGCCAGTAGGGTGCTTTGTTCGACAAATATTTATGGGGTGAGATCAAACCCAAGGGGAAACACTGGGCCAACAGTGTGCCTAAGCTAACAACCAACAGAATAGCAAGAGTAAGTTGTTCACATTTACAGAGGTCTCAGAGATCCAGGCTGTAGCCCTACATTTAAAGAGTAGAAAAATTCTGATCCCCCATGGAGTAAATGACAAACATGTAAGCTGAACAAAGTGGGACCCAGGAATTCTGAATCCTGTGCCCTGCTGACCACTAACAAGACAAGATGGCAGTTTTCAGGCTCATTTAGGAGTGGGAGAACCTAGGTGAAGACACCAGCACAGGCAAAAGCTCTCATTGCCCTAGCACTCCAGGCACTCTGACTCTCACCCTAGTTGTGTGTTGTTTCTCTCCAGTGTTTTGGTGTGAGGCTCCATCTTGCTCAAGCTCTGCAAGGATTTCTGAACTGTGCTTTCTGGGCTGAGCTGGGGAAAGACTGGAATGGAAGGACACAGCCTCTTCACCAGAGAGTTCACCTAGCTAAGTGAGATGAAAATCAAGAAAGTGAAAGCAAGACAGAATGTCAGAGGCCCTGGAGAAAGGCTAGCAGTTCACTTCTTGTTATAACAAAACAGATGAGGCTGTGCACTTGAAGAAAAAGGCTCATTTTCGCTTTTGGCTTACATCTGGGGCAGTAGGTAACACCATGGGCTTCTTGTTGGCAGAGTCCTGTGGTAGTGCATGATGCCATGCAAGACATTAGGAGTATGTGTCTATCTGTCTGTCCTCTGGTCTCCCCTGCTATGGAGCATCTCTTCTAGGATCCTCACCAGGGCTGCGCTGTGAGAAAGTGGCACAAACAGCTCATTTGTTAGTGGCTGCAGCAACTATGGACAGGGAGCAGTGCCTACTGGACCTGAAGGAGGTGATGGAGCAAAGACCGCCCTTGGTGGTGTCAACTGAAATGACAATCAGAAAGTCTACAAGTAATAACAGCCATTTCAGACCATGGAAATGTGTGTTTCAAAGTGACCTGAATGTGCCAGATAAGGCAGAGGGAAGGTTTAAAGGTGAAATAGGGAAGATTATGTAAACTATTTTAAAGCAATAGCCCTAGGCTACAGTAATTAGTAACAAGAGTGGTACTGCTCTAATCCTAGACAAAGCTGCTAGGCAAATGTTCCTGCAGAAGTGTGTGTGTTCGTGTATGTGTGTGTATGTGTGTGTGTGTGTGTTTTGTAGGCATACCCACAAGGTCTTTTCCTTCATGACCTCTTGGCATAATCTCGGCTAGAGCTTGACGAAAGTGACCCCAGATACTATGCTTGTTTATACCAGAACATTTCCTCTACACTCACCTTGTTTCCTGCACATCACCTGCACAGCACTACTTGTAGACTGACTTCTATTCACAGGGGACACCATGGCATGCCAAGTGCCACACCAATGGGACATTTGTACGTGCAAGTCAGACAGAAGTGAGTTTCAGGTCCTGTGCTGGCTACCTCTGTGTTCCAGTTCACTCATTACAGTGTTAAGTTTGTGGCAGAGTTCTATCTAAATTAGCCCCAAGATTCCTACCCTGTGGTGTGTACTCTGTAAAGTCTCCTTTCTTTACATGTGGGCAGACCCTGTGTTTACTATAGGGTATCACTTTCTTGATTAGGTCATATTAGCCTGTCATGCATGGTACCCAGTAGTTGACAGAGAATTCTCTTGCTAGGGGAACACTCCTCCATGGCTGGTGGGAGTGCAAGCTTGTACAGCCACTTTGGAAATCAATCTAGTGCTTTCTCAGAAAATTGGGAATAGGTCCTCCTCAAGACCCAGCTATACCATTCCTGGGCATATATCCAAAAGATGCTCCACCATACCACAAGAACACTTGCTCAACTATGTTCATAGCAGCTTTATTTGTAATATTCAGAATCTGGAAACAACCTAGATGTCCTTCAGCTGAAGAATGGATAAAGAAATTGTGGTACATTTACACAATGAAATACTATTCAGCTATTAAAAACAAGGAAATAATGAAATTTGCAGGCAAATAGATGGAACTAGAAAATATCATCCTGAGTGAGGTAACCCAGACCCAGAAAGACATGCATGGTATGTACTCACTTAGAAGCATATTTTAGTCCTATAGCACAGGTTAACCATGCTACAATTTACAGATTCAAAGAAGCTAAGTAACAAGGGTCCAAGGGAGGATGTTTGTATCCTCACTCAGAGGAGGAAATAAAATAGACACTGGAAGTGGATGGGTGGGGGGGAACTGGGTAGGAGAGGGGGTAGAGAGAGGAATGAGGGTAGGAATCAGATGTGAGTGAAGGAAGGGGAGGAGGGCTAAGTGAAAGATAGAAATTGGTGGGGGGGTTGTATCTCTAGTGATGAGCCAGAGAACATGGGAGGTTCCTAGGAGTCAATGCTAAGACTCTTAACAGTGCGAGATATGGAACCTGTAACCAGGTGGGATTTTCAGTGGAGTAAGAGGGACACCAACCCACATACAAAACCTTCCACCCAAAATTTGTCCTGCCTACAAGATGTGCAGGGATAAAGATGGAGCAGATACTGAGAGAACTGCCAACCAATGACTGGCCCAACTTGAGACCCAGTTGGGAGAGAGCCAACTGCAGTCACTATTAATGACACTGTAATAGGCTTGCAGACAGGAGCATAACTGCAGGAAGAGGCTTTATCCAGCAGCTAATGGAAACAGATTCAGAGACCCACAGCCAAACATTAGGCAGAGATCAGGGAGTCTTGTAGAAGAGTGGGGAGGGGGATTGAGGGAGCCAGAGGGGTCAAGGACTCCACAAGAAGACCTATAGAGTAAACTAATGTGGGTCCATGGGGGCTCACAGAGACTGAACCACCAAGCAAAGAGCATGTATGGCTCCCTACGTATATGTAGCAGATATGTAGCTTAGTCATCATGTGGATATCCTAACAATCGAAATTGGGGCTGTCTCTGACTCTGTTACCTGCCACTGGACCCTTTTCCCCTTGGCTGGCCTCAGTAGGAGAGGATGTACTTAGTCCTGCTGTAACATGATGTGCCAGGGTGAGTTGGTACCCATGGGGGCCTCCCTTTCTTTAAGAAGGGGAGGAGGGGAATGTGAAGGTGACAGAGAGGAGAAGAAGGGTGCTTCGATCAGGACATAAAACAAGTAAATAACAAACAAATAAGTAAACGGGGAAAAAGAATTTTCTTGCTGGCTTTGAAGAATGGAGCAGCAATTTTGTGAGGTCACATGGACAGGAGTTGAGGGTGGCTTCTAAGAGCTTGGAGAAATCCCCAGCTGACATCTAGCAAGAAAATAAGGATCCCAGCCCTCTATGCATGACAGGAGTTTGCCTATCACCTGAATGAGCCTAGACTAGGACCCTGAGCTGCAGAAGAGTAAAACTGGTTCTTCTAGACACTTCTGTATTAATTTTGAGACCCTAAGCAGAAAACCCAGATGTGTGTGTCCTGACTTGTGACCTACAGAGACTTTGAAATTATCAGAGTGCAGTTACTGTTTTTGGATTAATTTACTGTGCAGCAGTAGGAAACTAATACAGGGTTGTGGTGGTTTGAATATGTACGCCCCTCCCCCACGGACTCATGTGTTTGAATGCTTGGCCCATGGGGAGTGGCAGTAGTAAGAGGTGTGGCCTTGTTGGAGGGAGTGTGTCACTGGAGGGGGGGTGCTTTGGGGTCTCCTATGCTCAAGCTCCACCCAGTGTGGAACCCAGTCCCGATCAAGATGTAGAAGTCTCAGCTCCTCCAGTACCATTTCTCCCTGGGCGCTGCCTTGCTTCCCACAATGATGATAATGGACCAAACCTCTGACACTGTAAGCCAGCCCCAATTAAATGTTTTTCTTTTTAAGAATTGCCTTGGTCTTGGTGTCTTTTCATAGCAAGGAAACCCTAAGACACAGGGTCACACTTATGTAAAAACCAGCCATGAATTATCACAAGCCAATCGGAGCAGACATGAGCAGAGAACAACTGGTATGATGGGCAGGGGCAGCCAGAACAGAATGACCAGGATTTGGCAAGCTTTAGAAGCAGGAGTTCTCAAACTGTGGATAGCGACCACTTTGAGGTCACATACCAGATGTCCTGTATATTAGATGTTTGCATTACTATCCATAACAGTAGCAAAATTAGAGTTATGAAGTAGCAACAAAATCGTTTTATGGTTGGGGGTCACCACAACATGAGGAGCTATATCAAAGGGTCACAGCATGAGGAAGGTTGAGAACCACTGCTCTAAAGGAAGATGAACTTGTGACTTAGGAAGGGGCTTATGCAGAAAAGCAGAAGCTTTACAAGCTTGATGTGAGCAGAGGAGGAACACTGCACTGTTGCACACAGTACAAGGGGTTAAGGAGAGGAGGTGCAGGCACCATGGGAGCGCAGGAGTGTGAGAGCGCAGGAGCCCGGGAGTGCTGGTCTCAGATGCTGCCCTGTGCTGGCAAAAATGATGCAGCGGGCTGACAAGAGGCTTGAGTGCCCAGTGGACACCATCTTCAGATTTCCGGAAATGCCTCTTACAAACCAACCCTCGCTTGAACTGCATAGGAAAGGGAATTGTGGGAAATAAAACTTAGATGGCTATGTTGATTTAGTTCAAACCACTTGTCCTGATAACACAGATAACCGAAGTCGTAGATAAAGTTTCTTTGATATGCTTGTTGCTCAGGGGGAGGCTGTGGTGTTGAGGGGAGTAGTATCCCCTTAAGATCTCAATCCCAAACTTGCTCTCCACTTCCGCTGCCACTGTACACCATTGCCTCTGACAGTGCCAAGAACCCTTGACTGCCATAATGCTCCAGCTGTCACAGCTTGGCATTCAGCATTCAGATCCTTAACACCCTCCTCCTCCATCCTCCACTACAGTTTTCTCAACAACCTGAAGATGTCACTCCATGATCCTTGGCTTGACTTTGCTTGGAGCTCTTCTGTTATTCCCATCAAAAACTTGGTTTACTACAACCTTTGATGGTGTACTGGGTACCTGTCAAAGTCGTTTATTTAGTCTGTGCATAGTAAAAACGGAAGGACAATATTTACACGGAGCTGTGATGTTTCCCTGTGGCTTGTTGGCTTCCATAAGTATTGAAGTATTGGTCACACTTCAATAATAGGTTACATGTCTTAGGAAAAATACTTAATCTCCTGTGAATAGCAGTGAATACTGTAAGAGCTGAAACAGACAAGTCCTTATCCTAAATGCAACTTTCTTTTGCCCATGAATTTTAGCATCCACTAATGGATCTTGTCTTCAGGCATCAGAATCATGAACAAGCAATAGTGATTTTCTACTGCTGTGTATAACAGGCCCCCAGATCTTAGCACAACTGATGCCAGGGTGGAAGTACCATTCAGGCCTTGGTACCCAGCACATAGGCAGCAGCATATGTCAAAATGAAAACAAAGGCCTAACCCATCAAAGTCCATAGTCCTGGAGAGACCCTAAATGTACTAATCTTGCTTTTTGGCTTCTGTAGTTCTGATTCTGGCTAACTGCTCTTGCTGAGGTGTGTCAACCAAGGATGTGGTTTATGTGCTTAAAAGCTCATCCTGAGAAAGGCTTGGGACTGCACTCAGGTCCCAAAACCCATGTAATCGCCAGCTGGCATTAGCTTTCTATTGGCTTGAATCTGTGTCTGGGTGGTCTTCTCTGGTGGATACCTCACAACGTGTTTGTGTGTGTGTGTGTGTGTGTGTGTGTGTGTTTCCACATCTGTGAAATAGAAGCGGTGAGAATCATTTTTTAAGGAAAAGAATCATGAGGTGAATTCAGCACTGTGCCTGCCATACATGTATACAGAACTCTGCAAATATTAGCCTTTCTTACTCAACAGGTAAACCTCTTGAGAAAGGAGGCATGACAGTTAAATCTCCCTGGTCATGTCATGGTCTCTGACCCTCACCATCCTGATTCTAAATCCTAAACATGCTTTGAGCTGTCCATCACCAGTTTGATGGGACCTCCCTTGACAGTTGCCTGTTCTATCTTTGTCAATTCCAGATGTCATCCTCTAACGCAAGTCTCACTAATGCCAGAGGCTATGTGGATGTGGAGGCTGAGAGAGCTGAGGCTGGGGAAAAAGTGGTGCTTTGGCATATGGCAGGAAGCACCTGAGAGGCTGGCGACAGCTGTTCTGGAACGTAGCAAAGGAGATGACAGCAGCTGGTGAGTTGCCAGGGAGATCAGGGCTCAGATTTGTACTTGTCACATAGCTGTGAGCCTTGACTCCAACCCAGCCCCATCCTCTTTGCTTAGCTGTCCAGCAGGAGGCAGCTCAAAGAGATGCCCCTTACCACTATATACTGACTTTTAAATAGCCACAAGTGTCCCAGGAAGAGGGCTTCAAGAGAACAATTGGCCACTGGAAAAACAAGAGGCCCAAAGACAGAAAGTGCCTTACCCAAAAACTACATGGTCGAGTTGGCTTATAGCTCAAGTCCCCTTTGTCTTATTTAATAAAAATCAGCCTTCCATTTTCTCCCCCACATTTCTCTCTGTGTGTATGTGTACATATGAAATATGTCAGCATCAGATTATATGCCTAGAACTGAGTTGATAAGAAGACCATTACTTGATCAGTATAGGCAGAAAGTTTCCAGCTCAAATAAACCAAAATCTAGACTCAGTCATAGACAATCAGTTTCCAGACTTTGACATGTGGGAATGGGCACACGCTCAAGGAAGTCACTGGTCTTCCCATGAACCCCATTATTCTGTAGCAGCTGGCTTGACAGAAGAATGGCCTTTCCAACCTGATTATAGCACTACCTAAAAGGCAACATTTGTAAGACTGGGGCAAGATTCCCTAGAAGGCTGCATATATGCTCTCAATTAGAATCCAATATATGGTGCTGCTTCTCCAACAGCCAGAATTTGTGGGTCCAGGAAACTAAAGTAGGAGTGGAAACATCACCATACACTGGTACCCTTAGTAAGCTATTAATAAGATGTTTGCTTTCTTCCTCCAGGCTGGGTAGCTCCTAGTGCCAGAAGGTGCTATGCAGGGTGCTGGGCCAGCTGTGGACCCTGTGTGCCATACTATTGACCTGCCATGTGAAATGTGTCCACTGGTGCAATAATGACACATCTGTTATGGGAGTAAACAGATTATTTTCTAATTGGATGTGAGGTACTGTATTTGGATTCCTGGTACTGTAAACCTGATAAAAAGTGACTGGAGTCTAGAAAGATGATTTGATGGTTAAGCCATCTGCTCTTCAAGAGGACTTGGGTTGAATTCCCAGCACCCACTATGGAAGCTCACAGCCATCTATAACTGCAGTTTCAGGAAATCTGAAGCTTTGTTCTAGCCTCTTTGGGCATCATGTGCATGCCTGCAAAACATAGATATACATCTAGGCAACACACACACACACTTACAAATACACACACACACACACACACATAGTATTTTGGGGGTTGGTCTGATGCTTGTATATTGATATCTTGATATACCCATCCTTGTTGTGGAAACCTACCTGATTGGCTGTTTAAATGGCCTATACTTGGGCAGGGCAGAATGGGATAGGTGTAGCTAAGGTTCCCTGCATTTTGAGGACAGCAGAATCAAGGGAGACAGACAGGAAGAGAGAAGGAAGGAGGATGCCACGATGGGTTAGCATGGAAAAGGAACCACATGGGCTGAGAAGAAGGACTCCAAGAATGGCGTAGACAGAAAAAACACCAAGATGAAAAATATAAGCAAGTATATTGGGATTATGGATGGAAGGTAGAACAGATGAGAATGATAAAGGCAAATGGCATTGGATTGGGGCTGGGAGATGGATATCGAGGTTATTGAGATAGTGCAGGTAGAAATACCTGCCCAGCCCAAGGTAATAAGGCAATTATAAAATCTAACAGGTGTCTGTGTCTTATTATTTGTGATAGTGGGTTAGATAATACTGTCGCAATAATTATATGGCTAATAATAATAACCATTATATAGCCCAACACTCATCTATATTTTCTACAACAATAGTAAGTTTTTGTTTAAAAGCTCATGGCTGAGGAGGTCATAACCCTTAGTGGAGAAATGACAGGATTTATTTTACTTTTTATTTGTGCTAAATAAACATGATGTGTCTGCCTTCTAAGCTGCCTTCTAAAGAAGTAAGCTTATGCCTAAAGGGTAGTGCTGCTACCAGTTTTGGTCAGAGGAGTTTCTTTTGCCATGGAAAGTGGCACTACAGAGACTTAAAGTTGTTTTAGATACTGAGAACAAGTGACTTTGAATGCCCAGCCATAAATAGGATACCTGTATCATCCTATTGAAGGCTCGGGAAACATTACAGAAGTGGGGCTGGAAAGAATATAAGAGATGAAGAAAGGATAGAATATTATAGAACACTTCTTGGCATGACATGGTCATTGCATCCTCCCAACTGTGGTTATCTGCTCAAGATAAGGCCAGTCAATCAATATCTTGTTATGAAGGAAGTCAGAGCTTACAAAGTCTTAACCACTCTGATGATTTTCAGGCAGGAGCTCATGAAGCCCATCCTTCCTTGAAGATCTATAGGCAATTACTGGTTGCTGGGGGATGTAGAGGCATATTCTTCAGTGGTGTAGCCACTGGCAAAGTGCCCACACTCCTATAAACAACCCTTCACCCATATTTCTGTAAGCAACTCCAGTGGAACCCATTGAACCCATTTTTGAAAAATCAAAAGACAAGAAAGTAGAAGGGGGACTAGCTGCAGGAGTGGGAGGGGCCTAGAGAGGGCAAAGAGGTGAACATGTGTCATAATACATTACACACATGCATGAGCATTTCACAACAATGCTCATTGTTATAGATAATTAATGTCTAATACAAAACAAAAAAAAATGAGAAAGAGGGGCAGGTTCCTTACCTGTGACTACTCTCCTGGCCCAGAACTCTTCATTCCACAGGAAGGAATGTTTCCATCAAGAAGTACAATGATTCCATTGAACTGGGCAGAACTGCCACCTCGCCACTTCAGGCTATTTGTGCCCCTGAGTCAGTAGGCAAAGAAAGAAGATACTGTGGTGGCCGGGCAACTGGCCTGAACTGCTGGGGGAAGTTGGATGACTACTCCTCAAAGAAAGCTGAGTGCCTCAGAAACACTGGAGATCCCGTAGGGCAACTCTTAGCATTATAATATCCTGTGATTATGATCAGTGGGAAACCACTGCTGGCCCAGGAATGAAGGGTTGGGTCACACCATCAGGTTAGGAACCATGACCTACTATGGTATTTCCAGAAGGTAAAAGGGAGGAAGGTAGTTGTAAATAACAGTTATGACTGTGTGGGCAGCTATGGGCAGCTACAAAAGCAAAGACTCCGTCACAGATATTTCCTTGTTTTGTTAAGAATACATTTATATTCTACTTTCCCATTTATTTGTTATATTACAAATTTAAACATATTTGTCTTCTTCCTTCTTATACAACATAATATCTAAGTATTGTTAACTTTGTATCATAACATTGAAGTACTAACAATTATTAAGTCAGAGAGGATACAAATGATTTTATCTTATCTGGGAAAGGGGTTAGTAGAATTTTCATTGTATTTAGGATAGCTGCAGCATGTTTGACAGAATGACCTTGCTATTGTTTTTATCAGATTACGTGGAGCTTATAGAGATTCATATTGATATCAAGTTATAGAGGATAGACAAGGATAGACCTGTGAATTGTTAGTTTTATATCAGTATGACTGGGCCATGAATGTGAGGCATGAATAGGTAAGGGCATTTCTGGAGGAGCCTGGCATTGACTTGGCAGGCTCAGAAGAAGAGCAGTGAGTGGGTATCAATAATGTGAGTGGGTATCATCCACTTGACTGAGTACCCAAATAAGCCCAAAATGTAGTGAAAGGTGAAATACTTCACGTGTCTGCCTGCTGAATGGAGGTGCTGGTCTTCGGCTGCCTGAAGACTAGAACAGACACCACCAGCTCCCTGTCACTGCTTCAGACTTAGACCACAATGTATTCCAATGCTTTTCCCAAGTCTCCAGCTTGCACATGGGAATTTTCAGCTTGCACAGTCATGTGATCAAAGCTATTAGATGCTCACATTCTGAAATAAAAATTCTTATGAGAAATTTGACAATATAATAGAGACATACATCCTTCTGGCTCTAAGCCTCTGGAGAACCCTAATAAATTCTCCCTAAGATAAAGTTTTAAAGGCATCAAAAACATACATAATAGAAATTTTAAAGAAGCTGGCTATAAGCCAATGAAGGAGGGTGGCATCTATGATGAGAAGCCAACAAAAGAAGCAAACTGCTAATAGCCTCTGCTCCCAACCTTGAGATTCCAGGTTGGCATAAGCCTGGGGAACCCACAGGTGGGGCTTGATTAGAGCCTGTCTTGAGAAGATAGGGCTAGAATCCAGGAAGACCAAAGCAGTTGCAATTTGCAGGAAACAAAATACAGAATGAACATTTCTGCCCAGAAGTAAATGCCAGAGACTGATATAAGGTCTTCTGTTTAGCTTTAGAAGAATTATTAATCAGAATGCTGGGAAAAGAATAATTTTCAATGATTAGAGGCTGCATTTATGGAGCTAGAAACCAGATGTTTCTATAGCTTAACACAGCCCATTCCCAAGAAAGACTGAAAAACAACAACAACAACAAAAACCTCTCAAAACTCACCAGCTATTCAGTAGAGTAGAAATGCAAGTCTTACCTCAGTGGTGGTAATAAGCCCCAAATTGAGCTCTGTTCTAGACAACACACACACACATACACACACTTAATATATATTAGAAACAAGACCCAAAACATCTCCAAACAGCATCACTGTATCTTTGAACAAAGATCAAGATTATAGGAATACAAAGTGTTTGGCATCTGTCAAGGTAAAGTTCCTAAGACCTGGCATCTGATAAGAAATGACCAAGCAAGCAGGAATCAAGAAGATACCATATGTGATGTGGGGATCAATCCACTGACACTGGGACACCCACATGCTGCTTAACCCATGGAAGGTCCCTAAGCCTCTTACGTTGGAGGTGCCCAGACTCAGACAACATTTAGAGATAGTTCCTTCCTTCTACTTCTAGCTGAGAGGAAGGACACACCCTTCTCCTTCTCTGGGCTGTTATGGTTACCCCGAGATTCTTCTCGGCAGAAGATGGGCTGTACACCAGCTTTCATATCATGCAGGAGACACACTAGGAAACCGGCATTCCCACCATAAGAAGCATATGGTGGTATTCAGTTCAGGAGATCCCTCCTAAGTAAAACTGCTTCTAGGACATACAGGAACTCGCCAAAAGAGCAATTTCCTGTCCATCTGAAGAGTTAGCCAATCCCTTCTGGGTATAAACAGAGGATCTAACTTCCGGGTTTGAAATAGGCACACCACTAATGCAGACAGAAGGTACTCAGAGGAGCTGCCTCCTGTCTCTCTCAGAGGCTTCCTTCAAAGGCCACTGTCTGGAGTTCTCTCTGGGGAAAAACAAAAGGAAAGACAAACAAAAAAACCCTGGCACTTTTCTTTCCTGATCCCATACGGAAGAAAGCAGAGACTCCAACACATCAGGGAAAAGTCAGTCTCTCGGTGCCTCTGGATGCCCATGTGGGCCAGTGGAGGTTCCTACTATGTACCTTTAGGCGAGGCTGGTCAGTCTTGAGAAGTAAAGGAAGTCCCTTAAGCAGCCTCTCCTTTGCCTCTGGTGTCACGTGCTTAATTTGACAGCTTGTTTTCATATAATGGGAGATTAGAGGTAGGAAATGTCCATGCTACACTGAATGTACACAGGAAGAACGCTATTGTGGTTTGAATGAAATGTCCCCGCAGCCTTTTATGTTCCCAGCTGGTGGCACTGGTTGGAGAGGTTTTGTTATCTTTGGGATATGGGCCTTAGCTCGGAGAGCTAGGACACTAGGAGCAGACCTTAAAGGGTACATTTGTCTCTGGTTCTTACCTCTGTTTCTTCCACATGACTTGAGTCACGTAAACTGCCCATGGCTACATGCTCCCAGCCCTATGGATGGAGCTGACCCAACACCATACTTTTCCCACCACAAAAATCCTGAGCTGTGAGTCTAAATAAATGCCTCTTCCCTTAAGTTGTGTTTGTCAGAGAGATGAGAAAAGTAACTAATAGACCCACCAAAGGTCCTCAGTAAATACCTGGACCCCATGCTCATCAATGTCCCAACCATATTGTTCTCCTGCAAAGTGGTTTCTTTTTTGTTTTCTTGTTTGTTTTTGAGACAGGGTCTCACTATGTAGCCCTAGAACTATGTATACTAGGCTGGAACTCAGGAAGATCTACCTGCCTCTGCCTTTCGAGGAATTAAAGCCATGTACCACCTCACCTCGTACAATTAACTGCCTTCTTTCAGGCCTCCTTACAGAGACTGAGTTCCTCATGGCCTAGACTATGCCTTAATGGCGTCTATATTCCTGGTGTTAAAAAAGGTACATTCTGTAAAGGTCCTGAACTAAATGCCAGAGTCCAAAGCTGCTTGCAAAGCACCTGTGACCAGGACATTCTACTCTGGTGGAAATGACTTGGATGAGCAGCTATCGAGGCCACAAAGAGGATACACATTTAGTATGGTGACAGTGCTGGGCCTCCCCTTGGGTGGGGATTTGTTAAAGACCCCAGAGAAGCCACAGATAAAGATCATTCCAATCTTGGAGCAGAAGCCTTCCTCTAATGGTAACCAGCCTTTATTGCATCACTCTCTATTGAGCTAGCTAAAATTTTCTCAGTGCACCAGGTCAGGATTCTTCCTGCCCAAGCCTCCCTATTCCTGTGCTCTCACAGGTATCCAGAAGTTACCTAAGGCCTCTTTCTGCTCCTTCTATTTTGGTTCTTTGGGACAGAGTCCAAGATAGTACACGTTGGCTCTGATATGCTACCTTCGAAGGGCTAGCATTGTAGGCATATGCCACCATGTCCCCTCCCCATGCTCTTCACAGACATTCCCTCAGTAATTTCTGGCTTGTCCAATTCTTATTATCTGTTTTGCTCTCCAGACTGACAGAGGGTGACAAGGGCTAAGGGAGAAT
Organism: Meriones unguiculatus; assembly: GCF_030254825.1. NCBI lineage: Eukaryota > Metazoa > Chordata > Mammalia > Rodentia > Muridae > Meriones > Meriones unguiculatus. The sequence continues at coordinate 103,469,382 of NC_083353.1, forward strand.
GACAGGGGTTATCAACAAGAGAGCAGGGGAAAATGGCAAAGGGTCTGCACAGGAGGACCTAAGTGCCCCATGTTAAAGTCCCTACCTGCTGCAGGGCACGGCTGCCAAACCCTGCCCTCTACCTGGTGTCAGGGCTTCTCTCCCAGAGGTCCTTCACTATATAATCCAAACCTCTTGGTTCCACTTCCCCTTTCCACCCTTTCTCCCCCTTTCCCACCTTCTTGCTCTCCCCCGCACCACCCACCACCCCCTGCAGCAGGCGCTCCCCTTTCTTCTTCCCCTCCCTTGCTGCTCCCAATAAATCTGCATTTATATAATATAGCTTAGTCTTCCCATTAGCTCATTCAGTTTTATTTAATCAATCATCCTATGCCTGTCAAAAAAAAAAAAAAAAAAAAAAAAAAGCCCAGAAAAGGCTACTTACTTAGCTTCTGTGTCAGTTTGATGTGGTTAGAAAGTGGAAGGTCTGGATTGAGTTTTGAAGTAAACTGAATTACCATAGAATAAAAGTGATTTTGACTGGTCAGTCGGAGAAAATGTTACATGTAAGTGCTGGCTGCCCACTCTCACCCTGAATGGGCACACTTCTTCCAGAGCTTCTGGGGTTGACAGCAGATACACAAGTTGACACTGACATTGTGTGTGTAAAAAGGCTGGCAGTCCTAAAAGCTGCCAGCCACGATCAGATGGAAGTCAGGGCCGTCACAGGGAAGTGAAAGGTGAGATGGAATCAAGATGACTGCTCTGTCAGTCCAACTCAGGTTCTTCATGCTTCCTAGAGGATGGGGATACCCAAGCCTCCACACCTGAGTGGATGTCAGAAGAGTCAGGAAAGGACACCAAATGCAGGACAAGGCCTGAGATGGAAGTTGACAGGAGCGAGTCTAGTGGCTAAGGCATTAATGTGTACACAGCCATGTGCTGTCCAGGGACACCTTCCTATCTTTGCTCCTCTCTGACAGGTGACATGTGTGAGAGGAACTGAGAGCAAAGACAGTGCCACTCATGAGTGACCAGCAAGTGCTACTGCTCTGACTAAATTGGCATAAGGAACTGGAAAGTTAAAAACAAGCAACTGGGCATGAGAACACCACATTCTAACACAGTCTCAATTTTGCCTAAAGGAAAATTAAACATGAATTTGGAGTTTAAATGGCTCTAGCAACAGCTGCTCCTGTCCCTCTATCAATTTTGCCCTCATTTTTCCATTGCCATACTTTAGCGTTCATTCTCTCCCAAGGTTAAGGTTGGGCTGCAGTTCTGCACCTACCTCCATGCCTGAACACAAAGTGTGAAGGAAGAGTTCAGCAGCAACCATTAGTAATTTGCATGGCCAGCTTTGCCCTTAGGATTTGTGTCTGAGTCTGCATTTAAAAAATTTACTTTTAGGGCTGGAAAGATGGCTCAGTAGTTAAGAGCACTGGCTCCTCTTCCAGAGGACCCAGGTTCAATTCCCAGTCGACCACATGGCAGCTCACAACTGTCTTCAACTGAACATACATGCAAGCAAAACACCAATGTACATAAAAAATTTACTTTTTTTCCGGTGGACGTAGACGGTAATGGAGAAGTCCACTTCATTTGGTACAGGCTGATCAACATAAAACTATAGAGCAAAGCCCATTTGAGCCACCCTCTTCCTGGTAGCGTAAGCTGCTCCAGGGCCTGGCTTGGTCAGTTCCAGGGAAGGTCTATATTGACCCAGATATTAAGGAAGTAGGTGCTAAGCAGTATTATCCCCCCACACACACACCACACATAGCTCAGAAATAGAAGTCTGAGTTTAAAAAAAAAAGTGTCAAGACAGGACCCTGAGGAGACTGGAATAGGCCAGCCCAGCTTCACAAATGGTCCTGGACAATGGCAGGCCACTGAGGACAATCAAAATGCAGACAATGCTCCTGTGCATCTCTGTAGAGGAAATAGCACATTTGTTGTTTACTGAGTAGGCAGAGTCATGGCCACCCAACGATATCACATCCTAATCTCCCAGAAGCTGAGAGTACTTTAGGACTAGGGCAAAGGAGAAGTGAGGTTGCATATAAATGGAATTGACCTTAAAGCTGGGAGACTATTCTCAATGTTAAATAAGAAGGATCCTAAAAAGTGGAAGAGGGGGGCTAAAGAGGCTAGAGTGAGGTGGTGTGGACCCAACAGGCTTTTTTATATCCATCTTTAAAATTTTTTATTTATTTTTAATTAGTTTATTCACTTTGTATTCCAGCTGTAGCCCCTCCCCTGTCCCCTCCCAATCTCACCTTCCCTCCCTCATCTCCTCCCATGCCCCTTCCCGGGTCCACTGATAGGGGAGGTCCTCCTCCCCTTCCCTCTGACCCTAGCCTATCAGGTCACATCAGGACTGGCTGCATTGTCTTCCTCGGTAGCCTGGCAAGGCTGCTCCCCCATCAGGGGGAGGTGATCAAAGAGCCTTGAAGGATGAAGGAAGCAGCTGCAAGCTAAGTAATGTGAGCAGTATCCAAAAGCTGCATGGGACAGGGAAACATTCTCCCCTAAGGCATTCTGAAACCCTACTGAAACCCTGAGTTTAATATAACTTAGACTGAAGATAGTGTACCTGTGTAGTTTTACAACACTAAACCTGTGACAACTTATTATAGAAACAACAGAAAACATAGACAATGATCATTAGGTCCCTAATTATTTTTGTTTTTAAATTGTATGTGCAGTATTGTCAGGATTCCTTGGAACTGGCGTTACAGACAGTTGTGAGCTGCCATGTGGGTGCTGGGAATTGATCCAGGTCCTTTGGAAGAGCAGACAATGCTCCTAACCACTGAGCCATCTCTCCCCCTCCCAATTATTTCTAACATGGACAAAGTAGATGGGTCTAAGAAAGCAGCCAATAGCCATGGACAAGGAAAGATCATACAAAAAGCAAATCTCCATTGGAATGTTAAATCAAGGGCTGAATCTGAGTGGGTAGTGATCATTGAGTGGAGAGCCTCTCCCATAGCCTTCCTTTCAATGCCACCTCTCAGTGGTCATCTACTGCTTAAACACTGACACCATTGATAAGCTGGCTCCCTGAGTAGATGGCTATTGCAGCTGGTTGTTAGAAAGGTCTCCACACTAAGCTGAACTGATTCCCATAGCTTCTATCCACTGGCTTTAGATGCATGCTCTCAGAATGTTTAATTGCTGTAAAGATATGGTAACAAGTACCCTGTGTATCTGACATTTCTTTTCTTTTCCTAAGAAGTTGGTTAGTGCCCATGTTAACAGTCCTTTCTCCCGGTGCCACCTTTAAGATGTGGCACTCATGACTAAACATGTAATTGCACAGAAATAGTTTGGGGACAATACTCAACAGTTCCATGCTAGATGTAAGGGCTGGACCAGCCACAGTTACTCACATGGGTAGACAGGAGGTTCTTGAAGGACTTGTCTAGCCCTAACATCCTAGATTCTAAGATAAGGGAACTTCATATATTCATTTTTTCAACATTTATTTTTATTACTAACTTTGCCATTTTCTGTTTGGCACTTGTGAAGGGAATCAAGAGTTTTATGATCCAGGTTGGGTTTGTGGGGAGTTCTCTGTGGTTTGCCAAGTCTCTGCTTGAAAGTGGGCACACTGAGAAAGATGGTATCCTACAGTGACAGCCTGAGGCGTATGGAAACTTCCAAGTACACTCACACCCACTCTCTTGTAAAGTCTTCCAAGTTGTGGTTTTGGAACTGTTTGATATTTTTATTCTGCAGATTGTCTTCATATCTGTTTTTTTTACCTTTGATTTCAAGTTGGAGTTGCAATTCAACAAGATAGAGCCTGAAACCCACACTTAAATATAAGGCATAAAATGGCTTCAAACAGACCCACTAAGAATTGAGAAGCACTGGCTGTCCTCAAAAGTAGGAACCCAGTGATTAGAAAACAGTGGCAGCAGGGAGGGAGACTTAATGATGAAAATTCTCGTGTTTTATGTTTAATGAACACTGAATCTATCGTGTAGATTTAATGCATTAGTGAATAACTCAGAGGCACCAATAATGCATTGGTGTCACATTAAGGAAAGAAATTAAAGCACTTCTCTTTGGTGCCACTTAACCAAGAGAGGGACCAAATTTGAATTCTCTGCTTCTTGCTCATCCTGTTTGTCTGTTATGAGTGTGAATCTATGCTTGTCTGAAGGCCATCTTAGGAATCTGTTCCTGTGTCTGTTCTTCTGTGTCTGTGTGTCCCTGAAAAAATAGCTTTACTTGGCCTTTATTGAACAGCACAGAAATCATCACGTGGGAAAGGGATGAGGGATACTTTTCAGAAATGTTATTTTCAGAAATAGTGTTTTACAAAAGATCAAGTCATTGACCCAGACGACACAGTATTACAATCATCATTTCAAGCAATATCCATATGTTGTGTTCAACAGTTACACTGGATATTCATTTTATAAGCCTGCTTTCAGCCTCTATTTGCTGTTTCTACCAAATGATTATTATATCATATATGCATTACTCTGAGTCAGGGGCACGGAAAGCTATATAATTTAAGATTACAGCTATGCAGCGGGGTGTGGAGGTGCATGCCTTTAATTCCAGTACTCAGGGAGGCAGAGGCAGTGAGTTCAAGGCCAGCTTGGTCTACAAAGCGAATGGAGGACAGCCAAGGCTATCCAAAAAAAAAAAAAAAAAAAAAAAAAGAAAAAAAGGTTACAGTTATGCATTAGCTTACTTGATTGCATGGGAAATCCAAGGCAAGTAAGTATGAGTGTTACACTGCTTTCTCTCCTGGCTTTTTCCAGACAGGGTTTCTCTATGTAGCCCTGGCTGTCCTGATACTCTCTCTGTAGACTAGGCTGACCTCAAACTCAGAGATCTACCTGCCTTTGCCTCCCAAGTGCTGGGATTAAAGACATGAGCCACCACACTTGGCTACATTGTTCTCTTAAAGCAGTGGTTCTCAACCTTCATAATGCTTTGACCCTTAAATACAGTTCCTCATGTTGTGGTGACACCCAATCATAAAATTATTTTTGTCACTAGTTAACTATAACTTGATTACTGTTGTGAATCAAAATGTAAATGTGTTTTCAGATGGTCTTAGGCAACCCCTCTGAAAGGGTTGACCCCCCCCTCTACACACAAAGGAATTATGACCCACAGGTTGAGAACCACTGTCTAAACAACAATGTTGTATAAAGTACAGAGCAGGGCAGCAGTTTCAAGTCTTAAATCAAGGAATATTAGCTATTGCTGTGAGGTCCAACAAAGTTCCAGTCTTTTAGACTACAGGAATTATTCTGATTATAATACTGCACTGCCACAGCACTACTTAAAAACAGGTATTTTAAAATTTAAGTTAATTAATGTCATTAGAATATTGCTATTTTCCTCTAGAGGGCCAGCACTATTCAATGTACAAATGGAAGCTCAGTGAAAGCAATCTGGTAGCCATCCGGTTCATCTGGACGTCTCTCTTTAACAGAGAAATGGATGGGCATTCTATAAATAAGAAGCATCAGACAACAAAGATCTCATAGGAAGCACTAACACTTTTAATAGTTCTTCAGTAACTAATCTGTGTCCAGATGCAATGTCAGTTCTTTCTGACTTTGTTTCTCAAATGCATAATCTCTCAAGAATAATTTTTTTCTCTTTCAAGAACCATTTTTTCTCTCTGAATGGAATGACCACATCTGTGAAATAACAGCCCTGGACTAGGAAGGCTTTGTGGCTGATTCAAATGTCCAACATTTTATGACAATTTGAACTTACAATCAAAAAAGCCAAACAGCGATCCAGATCTCCTTTCCCAGCTCCAGGATCACACTTGCCCCAATCCTTCAGACAACCCCTTGTGTGTTCCCTGATGAGAATCAATCAATATGTTCATAGCAGCAGCACTCTCTATCCATAACAAAAATCTCTGCCCTTCACATCACAAAACCTCCAGAGAAAGGGATGTCAGTGTTGAGCATTTCAATGTGACAGAGGCAGCCTGATAATCTGTTTAACAAAAAGGAAAGCTATTAGCAAAATCCTTGAAGGCACTGAGGAAGACAGAGCCATCAGTTTTAGCATCAGGAGTTCCTTAATCATCTTCAAAGACGAATATCTGTATATCAGATATGCAGGTTAAATCAAAGTACAATAAAGTCCAGGCCCAAAGAAATAAAGACTACAGGCTTATTCAGTATTTAAATCCAAGACACAAAATATCTTCTACGAAAATAAAAAGTACTTTCTATAGGTCTTCACTAATGGTCCTTGTAACAGTTTTTAGTTGGCAGGGGGTGTAAATTTTAGACAAATATTAAATTTCAGGGAGACAGAAATTCATTTAGTGTCTATAGGCTTATAAGAAAGATCATCACACCTAATTGAAGACACACACCTACGTGCTTAAAGCAGTTACCAATCTATGACTTGGTTGTAGTTCACATACATGGTAAAATTGTACTATTTTCATTCAGGTGAACCGGTCATTCATGTAAATAAAGACAGAAACTCTCCAAAGAGCCCTAACCTAAGATCTCCTTACTTCCTCTGCAAGGCCTCTTTCCACTCTAACTTGACTCACCCACTATGCTCGGACGCTAGGCAGAAAAGAGCACTAGAAACATACAGGTGAATGCCACACAGGTCAGTCAGGTCCCTGTCCTCAGACCTTGAGTCCCACTGAGGGAGAAGAGACTTGACCTACTTAGGGTTTGCTTCCTCTGTCTTTCAATAAATAGGTTCTGAATGCTACTGTGTTAGGTACCATCATAGGCCTGGCAGACACAGTGCAAAGCATGATAGAACTGAGCTCCATTCTGCTAAGGGCAAACAAACAATAAACAAGTAGGCAAAACAGTACTTTTACAAGTGTAAGGAAGGGAAGGCAGTCAAAAGCAGATGACTGCTTGAAGGACAGAACCCTAGACAGGGGCAAAGTCGTTTCCTCAAGACAGTGACACTCAAGAGAAACAACCAGCCATGATGTGAACTGCCAGAAGTAGACAATTCCATAAGGAAACAAAGGTGTAGTCACCATGTTCTTATGCAGTATCACTTGAATGCCAGAATTTGGTGAAGTGTCACTGAAGAGGAAACAATGAAGGAAATGACATAACACCAAGGGAAATTCTAACATAGCTGCTTCTCCAGAGATACCCATCTGATGCTCCGGAAGCAGAATTAAGTCTCAATCATGCCAAGCTTCTAGTGCTCTTTGTTCCTTTCTAATGCAAAATGAACTTCTTTGTAAAGGCTAATCTAAATTCCACCTCTCAAAACAAGCTCTCACTAACTCAAAGTGAAATAAGGACAGGAAATGTGGCTTACTGGTAGAGAGTATGCTGAACTTGTGAGGCCCTGGGTTTGATCCTCAATATCATGGAAAACAAAAATAAATAAATAAATAAACCATAAAACCCAGTAGAGTGAAATGAAAATAATCTATAGAGCTAGTGTGGCACAATCACTCTACACTGAACTGTCTGGTAGTATCTATGTTTTGCTTTCTGCATGTCTCCTAAAAATTGTAAAGCCAACAAGTACGGTGGCATACACCTGTCATCCTAGCATTTAGGATGAGGCAGAAAGATGAAGAATTTGTTAACAGCCGAGGCTACAAAACAAAAATCGGCCTAAAAACCAACACCAAACAAAAGGCCTTGACGGTGTGGTAATCTACATACTTATTATTGATATATTGGATTTATCTTGCTTTGTTATTTATAAGCTATGATTTTCCTCCCTTTTTTCCTTATTTCCATTTTCAGGCTTGGAACACTCACAGACAGTTTGTATTCACTAATGGTTATTCTTAAGATTGTGTTAAATATATGGATCCTTGTCTTTAGGTGTGAAATAAATCAACGCCACATGCTTTCATAGTCTAGTCTTCTTTGCACAAGCTCACATATGGCCTAGCATTTGATTTTTAAGTTATTTTACTCTAGTCTACGCATCTACATTTGTTTAAAATTTGCTGCCACACCACACCAGCTGATTTCTTGGCTTACAAGTGCCCTTATTACCCTACTCCTTTTTGCGGCTTCACTCAGTTTCAAGCTTACCAGGCATCCTTCATTAAAACATCTACTGTACCTTTAAGAAGCCTACCTCTCTCAATTACACTGCCAGATATTCTTAGGATTTAAATAGTTAACCCTGGCATGCCCCAGTGAGGCTGCAGTTTGGCAAACCAGTGCTTGCACAAGCCTCTTAAATCTCGGCACTGAAAACTAATTAATTGCCCCATTTAAAGGGGTCTCTACTCGGCAATGAATTCCAAGTGTCCTAAAACTACATTTTGCAGAGAAAGCTAACAGCCATAAAAGCTACGTAAAACATTCATGATGCAGTGTTTACCTGATCCAAACAGAAATGAACATTGCTATGTGGACCCCTATGGGTTCAAGCGGATGCTTGTGAGTTCCAAAGTTAGAATCCAGGCACAAACTCCCCTGCTCTGTCAGGGCTCCCACCCAAGCAGAGACATTCACAGCAGAATGCCAGCCTTTCTTGCTGCCTGTTCACCTGCCATCCAAACCAGCTGGGTTTCTTTGGTTAGCATTGGAATGACAACAGCTCCAGAATATCAATGTATTCAAGTGCTGTGCACCCAGCTGCTACCCAAAGCCTGGGTGCAAAACAAGAGTTCTCTAGTCCCTGCCAGAGACCTAGATATTAAAACTATCAGAGTAGAACACCAAATCTTTCGGATCTTTGCTTGTAACTCCACACAGTTTTTTACTTCAATTTTAGGTCCTCCACTTTGACCGTTACCAGAAGCACACAGAAAACCTTATGTACTTACTGAAATCCCCACTTGGATTCTACAATCTGTTCCTTAATATTTGTTATTAAAAAAAAACCCACAGAGCAAGCTTGTATGGAATCTCATACTTTGGTGCTTCCTGTTCTGAAAACCTGGCCACATGTTACTCAAAGCTGCTGCTGTAGTTACTATATGTCTGGGACCCTAGGAAAGTAAGCACGTTAAAAAAAAAAAAAAAAAAAAAAGGCACAGTGCCTCTGTTCAGAATTGTTTATAACTAGAAAACTTAGAAGTAACCTAAATAACCTAAATGTCTGAGAATAAAAAAATATGCAAAATATAGCACATATTCCAGAGAGGAGGCTAAATGATTAGACTACTGGAAATGTACTATGGAATTTGTGACAAACAAAAGGACTGTGTGTGTGTCCATGTTTTTGTATACACACATGCATATATGTTTATGTGTGCCTGAGTATGTATGGATATTTGGTGGGATGGATAGTCCTGTAGAAGCCATGGTTTTTCATAACGCCACATCCTTTTCTTTGTTGCATTTCTTGTAGCTGTGTTAATTTGTGTAATTACCTGATAAATGCTTCACTCTCCTTCTGGTCTACAACAGGGGCTCTTAGTTTTGTATACCACTATTGGAGGAACCTGCTGTCCGAGGTTGCAATCCACCATGTCCGGACCTCTCTCCCAAGCTCAGCCCAGAATTGAGAACTCCCTTTCTCAGAAGGTGCTTGTCTCTGCCTGGAGAGTGTCTCTAGGCAAAGATGCCTCTAACCACATTAGGTACTGTGTTTCCTTTCATGTGATAGGACAGTGCTGCCAAATGCAAATAAAGCATTCTTGTCACTTCAAGCCCAGCCTATAATGTGCATCTACCCTGGAAACCCTCCACCCACTCCATAAGAACTACAAAGCCTTTGTTCAGCCTGAATAAAGTTGAACAGTCTCACTGAACCTGGTCCAGAAAGTTATTCCATTTTGCTCATGGGCCACTGAACCTGTTTGTTGCTTCTGCTCCATTTGTCCCTGGGACCGACAGACAGGAGGGGGGAGCAGGAGGGAGAACCACACACCACTTACTACGCAGGCCTAATATTTGAAGGAAGAAGACACAAGATACAAATGTTGATGAGAGACACAAAGGGTCCAGGCCAAAGCTGAATTATCAGACTAAAAAGGGCCACTCTCATCATTTCCACTTAGATCACTGTAAGACCATGAGGACCAGAAATAAATGTCGCAGGGATGACATCCTAAGCAAAACACTTGCAGTTATGACAGAGGACAGGTTGGAAGTGCAACAAATGCCCGGAAGAATATGTCAGGAGAGCAACATATTTAGGCATGCACCAGTGTCTGAATTCTGAATGGGCTGAGACCCAATGACACCTGAAAATACTAGATAAAAAATGTCCTCCCATAAGATACAACTGGGGGCCAGAGAGATGGCTCACAGAATAAAGGCACTTGCTGTCAAACCTGATGACCTAAAATTGACCCTGGGGCATACACAGGGAAGAGCAAACTCCTTAAGTGGCCCTCTGATGCTCACAGGCAGCCCATGGCATACGCATGTCCTTACGCATACATAAATAAATACAATAAGGCAGTTTTTAAAAGATATATACGGGTTTTTAAAATATATAGAAGTGCTGGTGCTAATGTGTCCTGTTTCCAGCCTTTGATATTCTCTATCTTCTAGGTTAGTTCTTAGAACAGCATCCCCCTATGTCATCCAGGCTGCCTTAAATGCACTGTCCTCCTGCTTCAGCCTCCCGAGCACTTGAATTATGGGCACGAGCCACCAAACTTTGCTTCTTAAGAATATCTGACAAACATTAGGGCTAAAATCAAAGGAAGGTGTTAAGTTGAGTGAGTCTGACTTTCCCTCTAATGTTTATAATTATCAATATCTGAGCCTATGAGAAAAGAGTGTGACCTATTTAAAGAATTGCTGTTTTCTTCTGTAAATTGCCAAGGATTTGAAATCTACTTTTCCCTGTTACTATGAAAACTCAAAGTCAAATTTGGGGTTCATGTATGGTCAAACGGTCTGGGTAGTTCTTATTCTACAGAGCCAAGGGGCACATTTTAAAATATCCTGTACAAAGCCTTCCCTGCTCTTATCTGCTCCTTGTGATGCCTAAGTCTTTAACCATATCCTGTTCTGAGCAACTCCTGTGACTTCATGTTTGTGAACACTTTTCCTGCTACACCAATGCTCCATACAGGGTAGAAGAAAAGGAGACTACAAAGTAAAAAGGCCTGACAGAATAAAGCCACCTAGATGTCCTTTCCAAATGACCCATCACAGCTTACCAGCATCCACCCATTTACCCTTATGTGTCACTGGTATTATTAGCCAATATAATCTACGGCAGTTACCTTGAGGACAGTTAGGAGGAAAAGAGACTCAATGGCTAGTGAAGGACAGAAAGTTGAGTAAAGACTGAAATTTTACTAAGGTAAATTTTATAATTAGGAGCTTATCCTGTTCAGTTTTGGATCTACATGTGTGCTGGGTTCCCCAGTCTTATATTAAGACAGAGGTCATAAATGCACAGACAGAGGTCATAAATGCAACGCCCATTAAGTTTTGGTTTTCAAACCTTTATGTTATTTTTAATCTTGCTACCACTGAGAGTTTAGCCTAGACCAGTACTTCTCAATATGTGGGTTGTGACCTCCCTTGGGATGGGGGTCAAACAACCTTTTCACAGGGCTCACCTAAAACCATTACATTACATTTCTCAACAGCAGCAAAATCTGCAGTTATGAAGTAGCAATAAAAATAATTTTGTGGTTGGGGGTCACTACAATGTGAGGTACTATAGGAATGGCTCGCAGCATTAGGGAGTTTAAGAACCACCCTATTGATCTAGCCTTCCAGCCCCAGAACCGTGAGGAAAACCAATGCTCACTGTGGCAAGGCAAGACAACATCTGACAGCACTCCTGCCCAAATGGCACACGCCTACAACCCCTTCAGTCATAATAAACAAAATCATTTCCATATTCTGCTCGACTGCCCTTGAGGAATAAACTCCTATCTGCCCCACTGAGAAGCAGTTTTAGAATGTAATGACTGCTGGCCTTCATTATATTCCAAGTATTCAGTAGTGGCTTCCTGGCTTGTGTTTCACCTCTCCTTTGCAAAATGTTGTATCCTGTAAATATAGCAGTAATTGCTTCCAGTTTAATGTATGGCAGATTCTGTCATTTTTACTGAAATACGGTTTTTACTACAGCCTAATATCTGTTAACTCAGTGTTATAAAACATGTTAGTGCTAACCTCTTCTCACTTATCTCACATAAATGCACTCACAGACTCAGTGAGTGGTCCTGCTGTCTGCTTCCCAAACTCTGGGAACCCATGAGGAAAACCAATGGCAGTGTCAGTGTGAAAATGTTCAACTCCTACCATAGTAAGAGACTCCCACAACACACACACACACACACACACACACACACACACACACACACCAGAAGCTGCATAGCATAGCAAAAGCCAATGTCCACAGAGATATTCTCTGGAAAGGAGAAGTCACAATCGTTTTCCCAGCAGTAATAAACTCATTGTTGTAACAGGCCATATGTGCTGCTGAGTGTGAAAGCTCATATGTCTGGCCTGGGCAGTGTCTAAGGGATTGGCGGGGTTGGGGGAACCTTCCAAACAAAGGCAATGGAAACTGCAGGCATTTTTCACACAATAACAAATTTTATGACAAATGCAATATAAAGATTTATAGCCTCTATTCAAATACCCACAAGACACTGTTTCAAGGACATTACAAACTGTATTATTCATTGATAAAATCCATTTATTTTTTTCTTTTTTCTTTTTTTCTTTTTTTTTTTTAACAGCTGGGATTCCAAGTGTTAGAGATCTGTCTGGCCCTGTGGAAAAATACTAATAATTTTTAAGTGGCACTTCAGAATATGCGTGTTTCAGAGTTACTGTGACTGTTACCTTAAATTACAATACTAACTTTCCTGACTTTTCAAAAATTATAAAACTCACTTTGTGACTTCACATTATAAATCTACTCTATATGTAAAACACAGGTGTGTCTAACAACCACATACATTCAACTTGGGCACCAACTAGTAACTGCTGGTGGCCTGGTCTCACCCACTTACACCAAGGTTATGTGGATTATGACAAAAGCATGCATATTCTTACCAAAAGGAAGCTGTTGCTGAGGTTGGTTCCCCAATGGAAAGAAGTGAAAAATGACTTTAAAACATCCTGAAATAGAGAAGTCAAACCAAGGCAAACACTCCTGCTAAGGAATGTGTGCTCCGTGCAAAGCTGGTGAATGTGTTTTAGGGAAGAAAATGTCTTAGAGGGAAGGAAGCAACTGACCAAGAAGGGCAATTTCAGAACCTTTTCTTTTTTTTTTTTTTTTTTTTTATCCTTCCAGAAAGGCAAAGAATGAAAATAAATTAACGATTACATTTAGAACTAAATATCTTCCTTGGATATTGCTAAATATGAAACCATATGGCAATAAAAATAACACACATTCAGGTCACTGTACGGAAAAGCTGGCAAAAGCTCATACTAATTCCTATTCCGCTTGTTTCTTGGTTCAATCTCTGCACCTTCAGTGGCTCTAGAGCGGCGATTCTGTTGTGGGCTTACTTCTATGTTTTGATCATTTCTGAAAACAAGAAAAACAGAAATGACATATTAGAAAGCAATGGTCATTATTCTATGAGAATCCCCGGCATACTAAGTACTTCCACACTCATGATTTCACTAAAACCCACAACCACCCTCTCTCTAAAGACAGTCTACAATTTGAATCATCACTGTAGTTATCACTCCCACTTTGTTAAGTATGAGAACAATGAATTTGCAAAGACCAAAGAAAGAGTCCTTCCCTTAAATCAAAATCTAGTACCTTTAAAAAGCTGCACACACCTGTAATTCCAGTACTCGGGAGGCAGAGGAAGGAAATTCTGGTTTTAAGGACAGCCTGGTCTACATAGTGAGCTCCAGGCCATCCTGAAAGAAGGTACAAATACTATATCCAAATCTCATCTCAAAAACAAGCAGAGCCAAGGAGATAGGTCAGTCATTAAAATCTTGAGTTCCATCCCTAGAACCCTGTGGTGATTTGAGTAAGAATGGCCATCATAGGCTCATATATTTGAATGCTTAGTCATCAGGTAGTGGCGGTACTTGAGAAGGATTAGGAGGCGTGGCCTTGGTGGAGGAGGTGTGTCACTGGGGTCAGGCCCAGTGTTAGCTCTTTTCCTGCTTCCTAAAGGCCTGGATGTAGAACTCGCAGCTATGACTTCTCTAGTACCAGGTCTGTCTGCAGGCTGCCATGGTAACAGACTAAACCTCTGAACTGTAGGCAAGCCCCAAAATGAAACGCCTTCTTTTATAAAAGCAGCCACAGTCATGGTGTCTCTTGACAGCAACAAAACAGCAAGAAAAGCCCACATTAAAAAGCCAAGCACAGTAGTCAGTGCTTGTAATCCCAGTACTGGGGAGGCAGATAGGTGGCTAGATCCATAGGCTGGGCTGACAGCGGGCCTAACTTACTTAGTGAGTCCCAGGCCAATGAGAACTTCTATCTTTGTCTCTCTGACATGGACACATACACACACACACACACACACACACACACACACACACACACACATACACACACACCACACAACCACCCATGCACTCACACTAAACAAAACCTAAAGAAAAAAACAAGTCCCTCTCCAAAGATAGATGGGCCATACAAATTTCCTCACTTTGGGCAGAGCATTAGATAATGAGAGAGCTGCTGTGCAATCAGCTAAATGGCTCAGGGATCCTTTTTTTTTTTCTTTCTTTCTTTTGACGTTGAACATGGAACATACAGACCTCCAACATATTACACATATATTAATTCTTTTTGTTGCAATTGTTTGCTTTGTTAACATGGAATTTACTATACAGCTCTGGCTGATCTGAAACAATGTAGATCAGGTTGGCATGAATTCTTAAGTACAAGGTAGCAGAGCAAGGCAAACACTTAAGTTCACATGTACTTGCAAGCCTCATTCCTCCAATGAGTGCTCATGAGGAAGCCTGGAATAGGCCACAAACAGGAGGGCATACTGAGACAGTCACTGAGGCAGGCAAAACGTACATCTGTCTCCCCAGATGCTTTTCTTCTGTGAAGATCAGAAATGCATTGGTCCCTGCAGCTCAGACAAAAATCTGAGTTTCTAATGGGGGTGGGGAGGGGAGCTGATGATCTCACAGATACTTTGGCCAAGTCAGCCGGATCAAACATTGAAAACCAGCCAGGCCAACTCATGAATCACCTGGATTATCTCCCCTTATTAATGGACAGACAGAAATAAGCTCTTTTCTAGGTACAAACACTATTTAGCTCATTCTCTGGCATCCTGCATTTCAGTCTTGGACTAAAATGAAGACACAAAAGAAGCAAGAAAGAGGCCCCACTGCCATGCACAAAGCAGCTGATGCAGAGGTAGCCCACATACTGGACCCACCAGACCACACAACTTCAAAATAATTATGATCAATAATATACACTGAGGCCTCTAGCAGAAAAGGCAGGAAACATCCAGAAATTTTCAGCAGACGGTGGAAATGATATGAACAAATCAAATGGAAACACTAGGAAAGTTCTAAGGTATCAGAAAGGAAATACTTATTCAAAGGAGAATTAAAGAAGATATAAAACTGAGAAATGATTCAGTAAATTTAAAAGATGTGCCAACACAAACCATCCAAATTGAGGGCGGTAGAGATGGCTCAGCGGTTAAGAGCACTTGCTCCAGAACACAGGAAATACCTCTTAGCCATCTTTAACTCCAGTTCAGGGGATTCAATGTCCTCTTCAATTTCCCTTGTATATGTACACACATACTCTTCCTCTCTCTCCCTCTCTCTCCCTCTCTCTCTCACACACACACACTCATACATAATACATTTAAATAAAAATAAATCTTTTTTAAAAAATTCAAATTGAAACACGAAGAAAAAGTGTGTGTCTGCATGTGTGCATGTACACACATATCACTAAAATCCCACTAGAAAAATGGTGGAAAATTAATTACACAACTGTGAGTTTTCTAAAAATAATTAAAGACAATAGAACAAATACTAAAGGTGGTCAGTCCCACCCCCATTAACAAATAATAAACAGAAAAAAGCTTGTATTCAAAGTGATGAAAATCTTTGGAGGCAGGCAGAGAAAAGGGACATTCCATAAAGGAAAGACTTACAGTAGACTTCTCATTAGAAACCAGACAGACCTTGAGGTGATACAGTGATAACTTTAAAGTGCCAGAAGAAAAACTGTCAACCTAGAATCTACCCCCAGCAAAAACATCTTTCAAAGATGAAAGCTAAGGAAAGGCATCACAGACAAAAGCTAAGAGGACTGATGACTAATAATACATTTAAGAAATCACTCAGAGGGGCAAACAGGATAGACATCGTAAGTAGGAGAAGACAAGGAACAGGACAGGAGCCTTCCACAGGGGCTGAAAGACTCTACCCATCAGGGTATCAAAGGAGATGCTGAGACTTATAACCAAACTTTGGGCAGAGTGTAGGGAACCTAGAACCCCTGCTCAAAGGAAGCCCATTGGCAGCTCAGTTTCCAGGTGGGTTCCCTAGTAAGGGGGGCAGAAGCTGTCTCTGACATGAATTCAGTGGCTGGCTTTTTTATCACATTTTTTTGTTGTGATCCCAGGTGTAGGATATAGGACTGGTTCAGACTGTCCATAGCAGCAAACTATTTGCCTGGTACAGGCTCTGAGAGGGGAACCTTTGCTGGCTACAGATAATTTATATCTGAGGACTCTTGAGAGAGAATAAATGCCAGGGCCCAAAGAGAGAAGAAAGCTCTAAGAAAGAAAGCATCTGCTGGTACTCCTCCCTCTGCTCCTGGTTGCTGATGATGCAGCTGATGAGAAGAAGTTGGAGATATCCTAAAAGGAAGATTGGACTTCCCACAAGGAACCTGATGACCCTAACCAGCAGAAAAGTAGCTAAAAAGAACTGTGCCCCCTCTCCCACTAATCCCTTCTCTCTCCTACCTGGTGTTGGGGTATTGGAAAGGATTGGGGTAGAGTAGGGAGAAAGATATTAAGAAACAAAAATAAAATAGTTAAAAAAAAAAAGTACAACAACAAAGACAAAATTATGTTCCAACTCATCTGACAGGGGGAGGGCTGGCAGGAAAACCAAAGTACTTGCTACTATCAGAGAGACTCTCACAATGGCGTTTTTCCAGTGTGAGGGGCCTTCCATGGATTGCTCCGAATGTCAAAGTCCACCAGTCTCTCTGTTTACAAGCTCCTCCATTCAGGTGTCAACGTTGTTAGTACCCCTGCCGCTCCACAGTGTGCCCTTTCCCATCAGTTAGAATGTCACCTATGTTTAAATGATCTTCCGCATTCACCCCATCTTTTTACCCAGAAGAGTCAGATGACATTTTTATAAAACTTACAAAGGCTCTTAATACTCCCAGTATAAAGAATCACAGAAGAGGTTTAGATTTTTCTGATTTAAATCAAGGGCTAGCAAAATTTCTATAATGGTTTAAATACTTTGGGCTTTGACAACTCAGAAAGTTGGCCATAACTACTTGACTCTGTTGTAACATGAAACTACAAAGAAGCAATGCAAACCCATAGATAAAGGAATGTATAGCTATGCTCTAAACAAAACAAAACAAACAAAAAAGCTTTATTAACAAAATCAGACAATGGAGCAGATCTGGCTCATGGTCATGCTTTGCCAACCTTGACCCAGGGTTACAGCAGTCTAATAAAAGAATAAAGTTTAATCTTGGTCAAACTCCTACCAAGAGGGTATACCAATATAGCCAATCCAGAGATACTGTTTGGAGAAAGAGGTATCATGCCCCATGAACAGCAGAAAAGGGTTTGTTTGATCTCTGAGGGTTTGTTTCTAAAATACGCATTTTGTGCACCTTTCTGGGGATAGTGGTATTCAGAGATCAATTCTATCAACATCTTTATCTTGGACTTCCAGCCTCTAGTGCTGTGGAAAAATACAATTCTATTGTTTAAGCCACGTTATGTGATGTTAGAGTCCCATTTGGATGCTAAAGACTTTGCCACTCTCTACCAAAATAGTCCCACTCTGCAATGGGTTATCATATAATCAAAGAACAGAAGGGCTCAACAGAACTTAAATGTCAAATGGAAATAATTTACATAGCACACAGCCAGCCTGGTCCCAGGGTCATCTCAGTTTTACACCAGGCCATAGCAGATACACTACCAAGGAATATTTCCTCTGCCACCTTATACATTTATCAAAAGTAATACAAAAACAACAACAACTGAATCCAAATATAAAACATTACATTTATTTAAAAAGAAGTCCTAAATTACCTGATTATTACAAAGTGTTATATGATCAATAGAACACAAAAGTAAATCCAGAAACAAAAGTACACACACATATGAAACAGGCTTGGGTCATCTCTTCAATACCTAGTGCTATAGGAATTGGAAAGCCTTATGAAAAAAAGAACCACTGAACCACAAGCATCTCTACACCTCATGACATTCATGAAAATGTTTCCAAAATAGGATACAACTCTTAATGCAAAACCTAATATTTCTAAGCCATGAAAGTCTTGGTGGTTTTGTGTTGGGAAAAGGGTTTATACTAGGTACGTCAAAAATAATTAAAACAGACATTTCATCAAAATTAAAAATTGCATTTTTGAGAAACAGTACCAAGAAAATGAAATGGTAAATAAAAAGTCAAAAAGATGAGTAAGAGATGCCAGGAAGGTGTGTGTTTTAGTGTGTCTAAATGCCATTCATGATACAGCACTCACTAAAAGAGATGATGAGATGGGCTAGCTCCTGGAGAACATGAAAGATTCATCGAGCCAGAGAATTCCCACGTTCTTTTGCTTTAAGAAACCATTCTCTGAGGAAGAAAGGAGGGCCCTGAGAGTGGGACATCATCAGCATGCAATTCTGCAGGCTCACTGTAATCCGCACAGCCCTCTCCACAAATGGCTGTGATGGAATGAATCTAAGTCCAAGGCAATAGTTTTTTGTTTTTTTGTTTTTTTTTTTTTTGGGGGGGGGGAGTTGGTGTGTGTGTGTGTGTGTGAAATTTTTCTTCTTGTTGCCTGTCGTGGCTTTCCATCTCATCATTTTTGCTTCATGTACTCTGAAAGAAACTCTTGTTACATGCACACATGTTTTCACAACATTTTGTCTTCTTGATAGATCAACCTATTCCAGTATTATGTCTTTGGCTCTATTACAGTTTTTACCTTCAAGTCTATCTTATCTGACACTATCATTATGTTAGCCTTCTTCAGAATATCTATGGCATATCTTTTCATATTTTGCTTTCAATGTATTGGTATCTTGGAATAAAAAAATGTTATTTGTAGAGAAAGTAAGGGGGCAGAGTACATCTTTTTCAATCTGTTCTGCAGTGTCTAGTTCTAATTGGGTTGTATAACCCATTCCTATAATCACAAACAGAATTTGTGTAGAGCTCTTTTTTTTGTTTTCTCTATTCCATTATTTCTGTCTTCTTTGGTGTTATCCAGATATTTTCTATTGTGGCATTTTAATCCACTTCAAATTTTTGAACTGATCTTAAAACATCATCACCATTTATTATTTTGGACACAGGTTCTCATGTAGTCCAGGCTGGCCTCAAACTGGATACATAGCTGAGGATGACCTTGATTTTCTGATCTTCCTACTTAGTATAAAATATTGCTAATAAGGCATGGAAAGTAAATTCTGAAAATGCCCTCAGTATTTAGCAGATGGTGGCCTTCAAAGGCTGGGAATGGAAGATAAAGAAACAAACTGCAGCTGACACCATCTAAGGAAGTGGAAAGGAGGATTATCTGTAGCTGCAAAGCTACTACCGCACACTGAAACAAAACAAAGAGCACGTTGAAAGGAAGCAACCGCCTGTGTAAGAGAAAGAAGGACAAAGGGAAGTGGATCCAGACAAGAGGGTAGGAATGAGGAAAAAGGAGACATTCACTTCAGATGTGAAGAGAGATGTTTCTTTATTTGGTCTGAGACTTTGCTTAAAGAACTCCCACACTGTCCAAGGAAGTAATGTAGACATAGAAACAACTTCTGACAAGTAACTAGTTAATACACCAGGACTCCAGTTCCACAATGAAACCACACAAAGGGAAACAAGGCAGAAATCTTTGCCTGACACCTGTATTTTTATTCTTTTACATCAGAAAGTACAAATGTTTGTATAAATACAGCTGTGCAGGGCCTGCCATAGCCAGCCAGCAACAGTGGCCAGGTCTGCCCACAGCCCTCGGTGCCCCACACCCCAGTTCCCTGGCCTTTGCAATTTCCCAGGACCAACCCTGATCTGCGGCCCCTGAGACCGGAACAGAATGAGAGGGCTTAATTCCAACCAACCCACCATCAGGCTGGTCTGACTACATGACAGGCTTTAATCTTAACTTTAACTGACTAGGCTTGAGTTTCAGTTTTGGTTTCAGTTTCTAAAAAGAGAAACCATATAGAAAGAGCAGCCAATCAGCATCAGCTCCAAAGTCTAGCTGGACCAGACATAGTTGTTACATTATAGCTATTTGGGAAAGCCCCTAAGGCCCTGGCCAATCAGGATTCGCCCCGTACCCCGTGGCTGGCTGCCCACCAATCAAGGTAAAGTTCACCTACGCATCCTTGGAATTCCCCTGTCTATAAATATACCCCACTTAGGGGGTCTTTGCCATTTTGTCAAGATGTGACCTCATCGTGCTAGAGTTTTGCAGAAAATAAATGCTGTGTGCTGTTTGCATACTATGTGAGTCTGGAGTCTTCAGCGAGATTTCAGACCCTAACATTTGGGGACTCATCCAGGATCTTGCTGAAGGACCCTACTCAGGTAGTGGAGCATTTCAGGGAATTCTCCGAGTTTCCTGCTGATGGCTAAGTGTCTATATATCTGTCTATATATGTCGGTCTCTGTCTACGGATCCAGTTCTGGTTCTGGTGTTGGAAGTCCATATGGTTTTGGTTGGCCCTTGGAGTTTCTGGACGCACTGGAGAGCCTCCCCATTCCCACCGGAGGTGTCAGAGGATGCTCTCAACCCTTCTTTGGGAGAGCTTGGAGGCTCTCATCTGGTTTCAGGAGAACTGGAAGGTTCTCATCTGGTTTTGGTTTCAGCAAGTGGTCTTTTCTCATACTGCACACAAGGGAGCTGTTAAGTCAACCTAGACTTTGTTTTTTACTTTAGTTTTCCTGGGAACATTTATGTATGTGTTTATATTTGGGTCAGTGTAATACTTATGATACTGATGTTTTATTTTTGGGAGTAACTCTTTAATCTATAGGATGGGCCAAATGCAGACAACTCCTTTCTCGGCCTTATTCAGGCTCATTTTAAGGAATTCAGGCATCTGGCAGACAAAAATGACTTGCTTTTCACCCTGCAAAAACTAACCACCTTTTTCAGGAATAGAATGGCCAACTTTCAAAGTTGGATGGCCAGAGGAAGGGACATTCCACCTACTCACAATTTTTGTGGTTAAAGGTTATTTTTGCGGAGGCCAGGACACCCTGACCAAGTAGCACAGTACAGTTATCTGGCAGGACCTAGTGAAAGCCTACACCCTTTGCTTAAGTAAGTCTCTCCTCTCCCCTCTGCCACAGGCAGAAGCTCTTCCCCTGCACCCCCACCTCCTCCCAGCTCTTCTGCTAACTCCCTAGCAGTCTGCAGCTCTCCTCCCCACTCCACCCTTGGTGCTCAGTTCCACCTTACCAGAAGGCCCTCCTCCCAGTTCTGATGCATGTGGTGATCAACCTCCTGGTTATGTTACAGAGGCCCTCCTTCTGATTAAGGGAAGACCTGGCCTTAGGCCAGAAGTCCTTCCTCACTCAGCATTTAAAGAGGAGTTAGACCCTCTTCCCCAGCCCAGAGCCAGCCCAAGGAGTGGGGCATGATAATGAGGATGGGGAAAAGGAGTGTGAGGGAACAGAGAAAGGGATAGGGAAATGAGGGGAGAAAAAGGGATAGAAGCACGTAATCCCTAGACTTTCCAAAGAAATCCCCTCACAAGGTCCTGAACTGGACCCCATCCTGACTCCACAGTGGCCATGCTCTACACCTGGTTTCACCAAATACAGACAGTTGCCAATTGCAGACCTATGTTCCTGTTTCCAGCAGTGATCTGTACAACTGGAGGGCCCAAACAACTAAATTCTCAGAGAAGCCCTCCACTCTTATTGACATTTTAGATTCCATAATACTGACGCATCAACCCACCTAGAATGACTGCCAGCAGCTTTTGCAAGCCCTCTTCAACGCTGAGGAGAGGAACAACATAATAGGGACTGCCAAGAGATTGGGTCTACGGGTCCAAACCCAAGTACAGGTTGATGTAGCTTTCCACTTGGATCAACCAGACTGGGATCATCCTCCCAGCTGCAGATAGGGAATGGCTTTGCATCTACCACCAGATTCAAATAAATGGCCTCCAGGAAGCTGCTAGGTGACCCATAAATATGTCTAAATTAACTGAGACAGTACAGGAAAAAAAAAAAAAAAGAGTCCTCTAGGAATTACCTGAAGAGACTCCTGGAAATTTATCAAACCTACACGCACATTGATCCAGAGGATCCACAGCACCAGTCTGCAATCAACGTGACATTTGTGGCTCAAGCATACCCTGATATTCACCAGAAGCTTCAGAGACTTGATGGATTCACTAGCAAGAATAGAGGTAAGTTAATCGCCATAGCAGAAAAGGTATACAACTGAGAGATCCCAGAAGATAAAAAGACATGGGGATTGGCCCTAATTCTCCTTGCTGAATGAAGTCACCCAGACAGACTTCACCTATTAGCCCAAGTAGGAGGCAGAGATATGCCCATGACAGCCAGTTGAGGAATGGCCATAGGCCATGAGGCAGACAATTTCCACACCTACAGGACTCTGCAGAAATACCAATGTGCCTATTGCAAAGGATTGGGGCAATGGAAGAATGAGTATCCCCAGAAAAGTCAGGAAGAGGGTCCCAAGATCCTCTAACTATGGGAAATTGATGACTGAAGATGTTGGATCTCAAAACCTCTCCATGAGCCTTGGGTAATCCTAAAAGTGGAAGGGAAACTTGTGGATTTTCTAGTGGGCACTGGGGTTCAACATTCAGTACTAAAACAATCTATGAGACCACTGTCTGATAAAAGGACCCCAGTCTAAGGGGTGACGGGAACTAAGTCCTACCCATGGACTACTCAAAGAAAAATGTACTTAAGAATGGGATGGGTAACCCATTCATTCATGGTAATTCCAGGGTGCCACTACTTGCTCTTGGAGCATGACCTTCTGACTGAAATGAAAACTCAAATACAATTTGGGCTGGAAGGAGTACAAGTCATAGACTGTACTGAGACAATTCATGTTTTGACTTTGGCATTGGAAGAATATAAGCTGTTCTCCCAGACCATTTACCACAATGAGGGCTCTCTACTAAATGAAAATATTTTCAACAAAATCATAGAAGAAAACTTCCCCATCGAAAGAAATAAATGCCTATAAACATACAAGAAGTCTACAGAACACCAAATAGGTTGGGCCAGAAAAGAAAATCCTCCCATCACATAATAATTAAAACACCAAATGTACAGAACAAAGAAAGAACATTAAAAGCTGCAAGGGAAAAAAATGGCCATTCCACATATAAAGGTAAACCTATCACAATTACACCTGACTTCTCAACAGTGACCATGAATGCCAGAAGAGACTGGTCAGATGTCATGGAGACACTAAGAGAGCACAAATGTCAACCCAGACTACTATACCCAGCAAAACTTTCTATCACCATAGATGGAGAAAACAAGATATTCCACACTACAACCAAGTTTAAACAGTACCTGGCCAGAAAACCAGCCCTACAGAAGATACTAGAAGGAAAACTCCAACCCAAAGAGGCTCACTACACCCAGGAAAGCACAGGAAATAACCCCACAGCCGCCAAACCAAAAGAAAGGAAGCATGTACACACACTCTACCACCACCAACATCAAAATAACAATTAGTAACAACTGGTCATTAATATCTCACATCAATAGCCAATAAAAAACAGAATGGATGGGTAAACAGGACCCATCATTCTGTTTTATATAAGAAACACATGTCAGCAATAATGATAGACATTATCTCAGAATAAAGGGTTGGAAAAATTTTTTTCCAAGCAAAAGGACATAAGAAACAAGCTGGCGTAGCTATTCTAATATCTAATAAAATAGACTTTAAACCAAAATTAATCAAAAGGGAGGGGGAAGAGCACTTCATACTTAAAGGAAAAATCAACCAAGATGATATCTTAATTCTGAACATATATGCCCCAAATGCAAGGGCACCCACATTTATAAAAGAAACATTACTAAATCTTAAATCAGTAGGAGACTACAACACACCTCTTTTACTAATGGAAAGAACATTGAGATAGAAACTAAAACAGAGAAATAACAAAACTAGCTGACATTATGAGTGAATTGGACCTACAGAACATTCCATTCAAACACAAAAGAATATACCTTCTCATCACCTCATGGAACCTTCTCCAAAACTGACTACATACCCAGACACAAAGCAAACCTCAAAAATACAAGAAAATTGAAATAAAAATTTCAATTTTGTATTCCATCAGACCACCATGGATTAAAGGTAGACTTCAACAACAACAGAAACAATAGAATTCCTACAAACTCATGGAAACTGAACAACTCTCTACTTAATAACCACTGGGTCAGAGAGGAAATAAAGAAATTAAAGACTTTCTAGAATTCAATAAAAATGAAGGCACAACATACCCACACTTATGGGATACAACGAAAGCAGTGCTAAGAGGAAAGTGTATAGCACTAAGTGCCTTCATAAAGAAAGTCAAGAGAGCTCATACTGGCAACTTAACAGCTCACCTGAAAACTCTAGAAAAAAAGGAGGCAAACACACCCAAGAGTCGAAGGCAGGAAGTAATCAAAATCAGTGCTGAAATCAATAACCTAGAAACAAAGAGAACAATATAGAGAATCAACAAAACCAAGAGCTGGGTTTTTGAGAAAATCAACAAGATAGACAAACACTTAGCCAAACTAACTTAAAGACAGAGGGAGAGTATCCAAGTTAATAAAATCAGAAATGGAAACAGGGACATAACAACAGATAGCAAGGAAATCCAAAGAATCATTAGATTGTACTTCAAAAACCTGTATGCCATTGGTAAATCTAAATGAAATGTATGATTTTCATGACAGATACCACTTAACAAAGTTAAATCAAGATCAGGTTAAAAACTTAAATAAATCTGTAACTCACAGTGAAATAGAAGCAGTCATCAAAAGCTTCTCAACCTAAAGAGCCCTGTGCCAGATGGATTTAGCAACGAATTATACCAGACTTTCAAAGAAGAACTAATACCAATACTCCTTGAACTGTTCCACAAAACAGAAACAGAAGGAACATTGCCAAACTTATTCTATGAGGCCACTTAAAGACCCAACAAAGCAAGAGCATTTCAGACCAATCTCTCTTTTGAACATTGATGCAAAAATACTCAATAAACTACTTGCAAACCAAATCCAGGTACTTGTCAAAATAGCATCTACCATGATCAAGTAGGCTTTATCCCAGGAATGTTTCAACAAACAAAAATTCATCAATATAATCTAAGAAAAAAAAAAAAAAAACCACATGATCATCTCATTAGATGTTGAAAAGGCCTTTGACAAAATCCAACACTCCTTCATATTTAACGTCGTGAAGAGATCAGAGATTTAAGGCACATACCTAAACACAATAAAAGCAATATATAGCAAGCCAATAGTCAACATCAAGTTAAATGAAGAAACACTTCAAGCATTCCTGCTAAAATCAGGGACAAGACAAGGCTGCCCATTCTCACCATATCTCTTCAACACATTACTTTAAGTCCTAGCTAGAGCAATAAGACAAAGAAGGAGATTAAGGGGATAGAAATTAAGAAAGAAGAGGTCAAGTATCATTATTCAGAGATAATAGGACAGTATCCGTAAGCAATCCCAAAAATTCCACCAGAAAACTCCTACAGCTGATAAACACCTTCAGCAAAGTGGACACAAAATTAACTCAAAAAAAGTCAATAGCCCTCCTTTATACAAGCAACAAAAGGGCTGAGAAAGAATTAGGGAAACAACATTTTTCATAATAGAAAGACCTGTATGACAAGAACTTCAAGTCTTTGAAGAAAAAAAAATAATGATGATTTAAGAAGATAGAAAGTTCTCCCATATTCATGGATTGGTAGGATTAACACAGTAAATATAGGTATCCTGCCAAAAGCCATCTATAGATTTAATGCCATTCCCATCAAAATTCTGACACGGGATAGCCAAAAAAACAATTCTGTACAATAAAAGAACTTTTGGTGGTAACAACATCCCTGATCTCAAGCTATACAACAGCAATAGTAATAAAAACTGCATGGTAAGGGTGGGACTGGGGGGAGTTGAGGGAGGGGGCTTCAATTAGGATATATAATGGTTAAATTGTGAAGGAAAAAGAAAAACAGGAACTTTATGGGCTTTCCTTACTGATCATAAAGTGACATTTAAAGATACTGTACTTTGTGTTACTTGCTGGCTTCTATTAAAGGACCCAAAGGATCCAACTTAGTTCAACCAAAAGCTACACCATCTTAGTGGATGAATATGCAAGTTTTCAATTGTTGGAAAAGGAAATCCTGGTTTTTATTTCTTTATAAGAAGCTTAACTGAATAAAAATATAGTATCAAGTTTAATGACCCAAACATACAAAAACCAAAGCTCCCCCCCCAAAAAAAAATCCTGCATGGTATTGGCATAGGAACAGACAGGTTGATCAATGGAAACAAACTAAAGACCCAAAAATAAACTCACACTCCTACTGCTACTTGATTTTTGGCAAAGAAGCCAAAACCATAATGGGAAAAAGAAAGCATCTTCAAAAAATGGTGCTGGTGTAATTGGATGTCTCCATGTAGAAAAAAAGCAAAGAGACCTTATCACCTTGCACAAAACTGAAGTCCAACTGGATCAAAGACCTTGACATAAAACCACAGAATCTAAATCAGTTAGAAGACAAAGTGGGGAAAAGTCTGAAACTCACTGGCACAGGAGACAACTTCCTGAACAAAACACCAACAACACAGGCTCTAAGATCAACAATCAATAAGTGGGATCTCATGAAACTGAGAGGGTTCTATAAGTCAAAGGATACTGTCAGTAGAACAAAACATATACCCCAAAGATGATCCATCACACAAGGACATTTGCTCAACCATTTACACAGCAGCTTTATCAAAACAGTCAGAAACTGGAAACAACCTAGATGTCCCTCAATTGAAGAATGGATACAGAAATTGTGGTACATTTACACAATGGAATACTACTCAGCTATTAAAAACAAATCATGACATTTGCAGGCAAATGGATGGAACTAGAAAAGATCATCCTGAGTAAGGTAACCTAGACTCAGAAAGACATACCTGGTATGTACTCACTTAAAAGCAGGTATTACACCTATAGTACAGGATAATCATACTACAATCCATGGACCCAAAGAAGCCAAGTATCAAGGAGGGCCCAAGGGAGGGTGGCAGAATTTCACTTCAAAGGGGAAATAGAATAGACAGCCAAAGTGTAAGAGAGGGAACTGAGCAGGAAATGGAATAGGTAGGAAACAAGAGTGGGGATCAGGTGTGGGGAGCATGGGAGTGGAAGGTGAGAGGCTGCAAACAAGAAGTGAAACTGAGGGGAGATATCTCTTTGTCAATCTGGATGCCTTCGACAGGTTAGGCTCCTGGGAGGACAAGGGTGTGGCTCTGGCTGAGACTCCTAACAGGCAGAGACCTGAAGACTGAAGTGACCACCTCCTAGCCAGGCAGGACTAGTGGAAGGAGGGGAATAACAACACATTGATAAAACCTGTGATCCAAAATTACCCTGCCTACATGAAATGCAGGGATAATGAGGGAACAGTTTAAGGGAAAGTCCAACCAATAATTGGCCCAACCTGAGACCTACGCCATGGTAGAAGGCCAGCCCCTGACACTATTAATGATACTCTGCTATGCTTGCAGACAGGAGTCTAACTTGACTGTCGTCTGGGAGGCTCCAGCCAGCAGTGCATCTAGACAGATGTTGGGACTTGAAGTCAAGCATGGGGTGGAGCTCCAGGGGTCCTGTGGAAGTGTCAAGGCGAAGATGGAAGGACCTGGAGGGGTCAGGAACCCCACAAGAAGACCAAGAGAGACAACTAACCCACCTCCATGTGGGCTTTCAGAGACTGAGACATCAACTAAGAAGCATGTATGATCTGGACATAGGCCCCCTGCACACATGTAGCCAGTGAGCAGCTTGGTCTTCATGTGGGTTGCCTGGTGAGTGGGGGTAGGGGAGTCCTGTTTCTAACATGGACTCTATTGACTGCTTTTGGATCGGTTCCCCTTGGCAAGGCTACCTTGCCTGGCCTCAGGGGATGAATATATGCTCAGTCCTGATGTAACTTAATGTGCTGGAGAGGGTTGATATAGGTGGGGGGAGCTCCCCTTTTCTGGGGGGAAAGGGATAGGAGAACAGGGAAGTGGGGAAGGAGAGGAACTGGAAGGAGAGGAGGGAAGGGGCACCCTTGGGATGTAAAGTAAATAAACTGAAATTTAAAAAAAAAAATAGCTGTGTATAATTCTCCTTTCTCAGTACCCAGTATACACATTTGTTGTCCATGAGAACTCACTTGTGAGATGCTTCCCAGGCTTCCTCTTCTTCCAGAAGATCTCTTATGATGTCTGAACTGGAACTAAAAGGACATGTATCAGCGTTGTCACACCTTGTGAGATCTGTCCTAATCCAACCATGAGTACTGGGAGATGGCACAGGGTAGGAAGGTAGTCAAGCAGGCACAAGGAGATATGGAAGGGTAGGCATGCTCACCATCCACATTGTGAAGATGGTTTCATAGCCACATACCTATGTGGAACCTCATCAAATTGGATTCCTTAAATATTTACAACTTATTATGTGCTGATTATGTTCTAAAATATGGTCTAATGCTAATTACTGGCCCTGAAGATCTAGTTATTGCCCACTGGATACACTGATCCTTGTTTATGTAAACCTGCCTAAGACATACCTGACTGATTAAACAGCCTACACTCGGGCAGGCAGAATGGGGTTCTCAGGCTTTTGAGGAAAATCACAGGAAACAAAGAGAAAAGAAGAGAGGGAGAGACAGGAAGAGAGGAAGAAGGAAGACAATGAGTTAGCCTGGAGACAAAACCCTGTGGGTCTGGGAGGAAGGACTCCAATAATGGCATAAAAAGGCCCAGATGAAGAATACAAGCAAGTACCATGGGATTGTGGATGGAAGGTAGTTTAAATGAGGATGGTTAAGGAGGATGGCATTTGATAGGGGCTCGGAGATGGATGGTAAGGATATTGAGTGTAAGTGAAATATCTGCCCGGCCCAAGGTAAATAAGGCAACTATAAATCTCACAGGTGTCAGTGTCTTATTATTTGTGATAGCAGGTTAAATAATACCGCTGTGAAAATCTCAGGACTAAGAATAAACATTATATAGCCCTACAGCCATTTTTTAAATTACTACAATATGCCAACGAAATTTCTAAAACATTGTAAAAAATTTCATGAATTAGCAATGAAGAAAGCATAAATAAATCCCCCAACACAAAACCTAAGTCTAGACAGAGCAGTGACACAGGATTTTAATCTCCTACGTCAATCAAAGATCAAATCACATTTTAATCAGTTCCCAGCACTATCAGAAAGGAAAAGAGAAAAAAAAAAGTGTTTTAAAACTAAATCCTAGTGATGAGATTCAGAAGAGACAACTCTCTAAGTGGCTTTTAGTCTCTTGGTAACCAACATAAAGTAAAACACAGTGCATGTGAGCAGAGCTAGTAATGGAAATGTGTTATAAAAACGTGACCTAGCTTAAAATGCCACACTCTCTAGTGGTGCAAGAAAAACAAGGTCACAGAGGGGAACCAATTAGTCCTTTAAAAGAGAAAATTGTTTGAAGGCTTTAGCATCTTGTTCTCATCTACTCAATAAAAATTACTTTAGAAAAGTCATATGTCCACCATTATGAAATGTACTTCTCTAGAAATTCTACATTGAATGTCATGGAAACCATCTAAGACATTCAAAAACAAATGTCACTTAGCAGAATGAGGAAAGTAAGGTGAGAAACAGCAGGATTGAAAATATTAAATGCTCATGTCTGTAATGATACATTAATAAATAACAAAAGCTTTCAATTATGAAGATTTAATGTGTCAACGAAGCATGTTCAACCATTCACGACAAGCCTCACTGAAGCAGCATTGCCTCTGACGTTGACAAGAGAGGCCACAGGGATCATCAAGCACAGCTTTGCACCAAATGTTTCACTGCATGTGTTGCTCCCAGTCCTCTGGATTCTCAAGGAGCCTCATGCAGGGTCTCCGTGGAGAGGCTCTCCAGTCACACTGCATGTATTTCCCCATACTTCTAGTTCCTTTCCTGGGCATCTGAGAACAAGGCGCTCACTCGTAATAACAACTTCAGGTAAGGAGCAGATGTAACTTCAGCAATATTTTAGTTGTGTTTGTTCCTATAGCACTGGACACGTACAATTTTTAAAACGGTAGCACATACATCTGTAGGATACTACCTTGTCTACAGTCAATTACCTACATGTAAACTGCAATTACTCCATTAGGTCCTGTGTTGGAAACCCCTGACCCTGCCTGCCATAGTACCCAAGTATCTACTATTCTTTCACACTGAGAAATGCCCTTTCTCAAAAGCTAGTGTATTCTGGAACAATGACCACTTCTTCATCAGTCAGTTTTACCCAACACGGATTTGTAACAAACCTTTTTCCTATTAAACAACTACTGAAATTGAGTTTTTATTAGAAGAAGATGCAAAGCAGAGAGCCCTGCAGGTCATTTAGCTGATTTCACTAACTTTATTACTCTGTGGGAGGTAGACCATTCACTGGGGAAGGCTCATGTCCACTGCCACTGCCATTCCCATGGAAGTAGTTTTTAAACCTTTCTGGTCATAAAACCTCAACTCTGGCTCCTCCTTATTATGCAGTAACTGTTCTAATTGCAAAAACCCTGCAGCCATTTACCTTCTTCCTGTCCTCAGCACTTTCTGGACAAAATATCTGGTAGTATTTCTGGGAGTGGCGGAGATTATTTGACTATATTTCTGGCTAATGTCATGTGGTCAAAAGAAAGAGTAAAGTCTGCTTCATGGCCAATACCTCTTCCACCAAAAACACTTTAAAAGACTTAAAAGAAAATTATAACCCAGGTGGGTTCCAGGTAAGTCAGGCTGGTCTAGGACCTGTTTAACAGTAGGTAGTCTGTGATCATTTCCCTAGGTGCTTTCAGATCAACCATCACAGTCACTGTTTTTTTGTTTGTTTGTTTTTTAAAGAAAATATAGCATGTGCACACTTGAGAGGCTTTTAGAGAAAATAAAGTGTGTACACACTTGAGAGGCTTCCGAAATAATTCCTCAGTGAAAACAGATGGAAGATTCAGCAAGCATACAAAGTTGCTTCCCCATCTTCAATAAATGTTCAGCCATGACGGCAGCTACCCACTGTTCTCAATTCTCATTTCTTTCTTTCTAGTATATCTTAGACTCTCATGAGAATGATCAAAAAATAAAAAACTGACTGATATAAAATCTAGAAAGTGTCGAGTTCATCTGCTAGGAAGTTTCAAGGCCTATGCTACATCTACTACTTCAATTTTGTCACCACTGAATACTAAGAGTTGCCAGGAACAAACAGCAATCCCAGAAAATCTGTTCAAACCTGTCCAAAGTAATGCATTCACCATGTCCTTCCAAAAAGCCAGATGTCAGAAATTAAGCATTGAGTCTCATAATTAGGATTTTATACAGACTACTGCATATAAGTCAATGTTACTAAAATTACCACTCGAAGTTTTCTTTCCTGTAGACAGAAGCAATTAGTATTTTTGAAGTCTTAGTCATTTTAATATGCCTTGAAGATATAAAATTCTCCTAAAATACTGTTAAAACATCTAAAAATAATCCTCAGGGAAAATTTAATCACTCACTCTGATACACACGGGGTCAGGGCATCTACAATCCTACATAAACATAACTTTTACATCTAAAGCAGGGAATTTGTGCATAAACTTCAGCGTCTCTACTATGTTTTGGACATTTGGAAGACTATGATCTAAGAAGCTGGACAGACAGGCGGTCTGTCACATAAGAGTTACAGCACAACTACAGAAGAACACTGAAATTGTGTCCTCTGATGTCATCATCTGTCTAGCTATTGTGGACATTATTATATAGATCATATGTGAGAAAGTCTCACTAACAATTACATGAATCTTAAATTCTAAATTCACAGCCTGGGTTCTGGAAGATTCTAGTAGCTTTAAATTTTCATGCCACATAGACTTTATTTTTCAGCTCAAAGTTGAGAAAGATGACCTAATCTAATGCACCTTGGAAGAGCTGAGAATTTCACTTGGCTCTGTGAACATTACTTCTAAAGAAAAAGTTATTTCCATTTTCTTCTCTGCATACAAGTTCATCTAACAGTGAAGATTTTACTACCAAAGTTGAAATATGTCAAATATTCCTCTAAAGCTATGATTTAAAGTTATCTGGGGGTGGGGGAGGCAGGGCACATACATGCATAGATATCACTGCACTGCTAAGATAGACTCCTGTTCCTGTCATTGAATGTGCAACCTTCTGAAACCTTTCTAAACCTCAAAGCCTGTGTCTATAGGGTCAGGACATGTATTTTCCAAGAATATTTTTAAAATGAATTAATACAGCACACTAAATGTTAAGTGTGGAGGTTGGCACATAGTAAGTGTTCAATCAATGCTTTCTCCACTTTCAGAGAACAGGTTTGAGCCTAGATTTTCCAAAATACTGTCACAGCAATGTTTCAATTTGCCCCAGGAAACCTGATCACTACATGTACCACTTTAATCTTTGATTCCCACTGTTTCTATGACACCAGGTGCAAAATCATCAGAGCCTGTTATTTATCTAGCTTGGCAGATAAGTACACAGGGTACTGCACAGTAGGAAAAACACAAACATTTGCTATAAAAATCCTGTAGATTAAAGGTTCCTTAAGTGGAATTTTCTATTTTCTTTTTTTATTCTATTTATTTATTTTGAGTCAGGGTCTCACGTTGTAGCTTTGGTTTGACTGGTGCTTGCTTATGTAGACCAGGTTAGCCTTGAACTCACAGAAATCTGCCTCTGCCTCCCAAGAGCTGGGTTTAAAGACATGTACCACCACCCCTGCACCACAGTGCTTTTAAACATCAAAGCTCTTGCAAGTAGGGAACAAGATTTATTGCTTCCACCCAACATTAGTCTTCTGTGCTCAGGACTAAATAAATTACTCAGGTATTACAAAGATAATTAGGCAGAGTGACTACCCAGTAGTACCACCTCATGTCTCTCCATTAGTGTCTACTCCCATCCTAAAGTTTTCTTTTCTTTTTTTAATTAATTTATTTTTTTTTATTCACTTTACTTCCTGGTTGTAGCCCCATCCCTCCTCCCCTCCCAAGTCTACCCCTCCTCCCTCCCTCTCACCTCATCCCCCTACAAAGATATAGCACATGGCAGCTTAGGCTTTATGTGGGTCCTCTAGTAAGAGAAGTAGGGACTGCATCTGACAGACTCACTTGCTAGCTTTTTGATCACTCCCTCCTGGCAGGTCTGCCTTGCCAGGCCACAGGGAAAGAGGATATGCTCAGTCCTGAAGCAACTTGATGAGCTGGAGTGGATGAGAAAGGGAGTTCCCCTTTTCTGAGGAATTTTCTATTTTCTAATAGTTACTTACTTCCAAGTATCTTCATTGTGGCAATAATTTAAGTAGTTGAGAATATGCAACATTAAAAAAATAACCTCCTCTGCACAAACTGAGTATTCATTGAAAGGGCATAAAATCTGCCGGAAAGTGATCTTTCAGTAAACACTGCCCACTAGCATGAATCCTTCAAAGCATGACTTTTAGCAATCTGTTTTGTAGGGTAAGCCAATAGTTTATTGCTTACTATATACTGCTTGAAATACCCTAGTAAGAAGCTAGTGTTACTATTGACAGCTATTAGCTATGATGCAATAAAATAGTCAACACTCACAGATTTTTACAAAAATCACTCAATGACAAAAGTTAGCATTTTTATGAGTAGCTACTATTACCAACCACTGTGATAATCACCTTATACACACTAACTTTAATTCAGACCAGTTCTAAGTCTCTTACCATTTATAAGATGGGCAAAGGCACAGAAAAATTAAAGTATGGGACAGCAGGAGGTGGAGGGGAGGCAGGAATGCCAAGCTCATCTTATTTTTGCCAACCATGTTGTTCCAACAAGTGGAAGCAGAAAGTCAAATACTATTCATCTGCAAGAGTTAATATACCTCCCTACATTTCTATCGAATCTTACCAGAGAACGAACTGCAAAGCTTCATGGATAAAGCACAGCTAAACAGAGCTTGGTTGAGCTATAGGAGATCTATTTAGAAAACTAAGACGACAAGGCCCCAAATGACAGGTAATAAAAAGAACATATTTATACCATCTTATAAAACAACAGGAATGAAGTTCATACTTAGCTTACAAAGTAATCCCAATACATGACTATTTAACCTAGGGAGGCTGGCAAAGCAAAATCAAATTAAATTCAACTAATGAGTGAGAGAAATTCAACTACCCTCTACATGCCACATCTTTCTAGGTGCACAGTGCCAATGGCTGAGCTAACTCCTACAATGGAACAAAGACAACTGACTGCCAAGTACATGGACTTCAAGGAAACAAATGAAATTCAGGCTTGATGCGACTGTATCTTCATCTATGTTGATTGAAAGCTTTGCGGAGTATAGTAGTCTGGGTTGGCATCTGTGGTCTCTTAAAGTCTGTATGACATCTGCCCAGGCCCTTCTGGCTTTCATAGTTTCTGATGAGAAGTCCAGTGTGATTCTGATACGTCTACCTTCATATGTTACTTGGCCTTTTTCCCTTGCTGCCTTTAATAGTTTTTCTTTGTTCTGTAGGTTCAGTATTTCGACTATGAAGGTGAGGAGTTTCTTTTCTGGTCTAGTCTAGTTTCTTTTCTGGTGTTCTGAAGGCTTCTTGTATGTTTATGGACATCTTTCTTTACGTTGGGAAAAATTTCTTCAATGATTTTCTTAAAGATATTTTCCAGACCTTGGAGCCTAGAATCTTCTTTTTCATCTATTCCTATTATTCTCAGGTTTCCTCTTTTCATGGATGTTTTGTGTTTGGGACTTTTCCGATTTTACTTTTTCTTTGAGAGAAGTATCAATTTCAGTAAGTGTATCTTCAGCACACCAGGCATAACTTAGTACCCTATGAAGTTTGGGCAGCTGAAGCCCATGGCAAGCACTGTCAGACTCCAGCATCACATTTTTTTTTTTTTAAATACTGACATGCTACCAAAACACTAGCATTTTCTAAGTCTGCTGAAGGAAAGAGTTAGAAACACTGAATAAAGAAGAGAAGCACTCCTTTTGGGTCAGTGATTCTTATAGATGTGCTGAGTGTTTACTTTCTTTTTAAGGAAATCAGAAGACATTAAGTTATTTCCAAATACTGGAGTTCTCTTGGTTCTCTGAAAGAATTCAAGTTTGAAATAGAACTAAATATTTGTGCTCATGTTTAGCTTGAAACTTAAACAAAAGCAATATCTCTGAGAGATCAGCTACCTGATATAAAAGAAAGTGTCTTAATGTTTTATTGCTGTGAAGAGATGCCATGGCCATGGCAACTCTTATAAAGGAAACCATTTAACTGGAGCTGGCTTACAGTTTGAGGATTAGTCCATTATCATCCTGGTGGAAAGCATGAAAGTGTCCAGGCAGACATGGTGCTGCAGAAGGAGCTGAAAGTTCTACATCTTGATCCACACGTTGCAGAAGGAGACTTGTTTCCACACTGTTTCCTCAAAGCCTACCTCCAAGGTGACACACTTCTTCCAACACAGCCATACCTACTCCAACATGGCCACACCTCCTAATAATGTCACTCCTCGTACATGGGCCAAGCATTCAAACACATGAGTCTATGGGGGCCATACATATTCAAACCATTACAGAAATCATCGTAAGTTATCTAAATACTGAATATTTCAAACAAGTACCAAACTTTCTCTAGTTAAATGGGCCAAGAAACAAAACCATAAATTATCACTTTGGTTTTTGTTTTGTTTTAAACCATTAGAGGAATGAACATCTCATGCAAATAACAATCAAGCACAAAAAGACAAGGAGATCACAACAGTAGGTGACAGTGCCTAGCAGTCTGTGGGCACCAACCCCTAGAGAATCATAGAACAAGGACATTCCAAAGATGAACATTTCCTATCACTGCAGTTCCTCTGATAACGAGGGAGGGGCCTAGTACAAAGATGGTACTAGGACAATTAAATTCATGCTGTTTTCTTCTAAGAATATGAATGCAACAGTGCAAGTGGAATTTGCCAATGTCAACTACCCTGAGCTGAATCAGCATGGGCAGAATGACTCCAGTCTAGGATCTGTCCAAAAAGGGAAAAGATTTCTAAGTCTCACTGTCATGACTGCAGCTCAGTCATTAGACACTTAGCTTCCCTGGCGATCTGTTCCTTTAAGAAATGAAGTATTAAGACTAGGCCATTAAATTTGTGAAAGAACCATTTCTCCCAAACTGTATTTACCCTAAGTTTCCAATAATCTGATGTTTTAATATTTTATGTACAATATGACACATACTCCCAATAATTGGTTATAAATGACACCTTAAAGTATGCTTTGTACAACAAGAAAAGCACATAATGACATTTTTAAGACTTCTAAAATTGGCTTCTGGAGAATCAACTAAAAAAATAATCCTCTGCAACTGAAAGCGATCATCTGTAACGCTTGAATGCCTGAGATACAAGAATGATGTGTTCTGCTTGCTTGGTACAATCAATAGAAATGAGCAAACTCAGCAGTTTACTATGTACCATGTTCAAGAATCTATCTGTGTGGGAGGGATAAAGAACAGAGACCCATGCAAATTAGTTCTGCCTTACCTACTATGAGGTACCCAGACAACTATTCCAAGAAAAGAGTAACAGAGTGTTAGTTAGTTATCATCAAGCTAACGTAAAAATGGGAAAACAACAGACTACAGGGAAGCAGAACCCACATGGCTGTTCTTTTTATTTATTATTTTCATTTTAAAAATTTATTACAATTTATTCACTTTGTCCCCTTCCAATGCCCCCTCTCTCCCTCTTCTCCCATGCTCCTCCTCCAGTCCACTGATAGGGGAAGTCCTCCTCCCCTTCCCTCTGACCCTAGCTTATCAGCCCTGGCAGCAATGTCCTCCTCTGTGGCCTGGTAAGGCTGCACCCCATTCCCTCGGGGGGAAGTAATCAAAGAGCCAGCCACTGAGTTCATGTCAGAGAGAGGCCCTGTTCCCCTTACTAGGTTACCCACTTGGACACTGAGCTGTCATGGGCTATATCTGTGCAGGGGTTCTAAGTTATCTCCATGCATGGTCCTTGGTTGAAGTATGGGTCTCAGAAAAAAACCCTGTGCCCAGATTTTTTGGTTCTGTTGCTCCCCTTGCAGAGCTCCTGTCCCCCCCAGGTCTTTCTATCTCTCCCTTCTTTCATAAGGTTCCCTGCACTCTGCCCAAAGTTTGGCTATGAGTCTCAGCATTTGCTTTCATACACTGCTGGATAGAGTCTTTCAGAGGCCATCTG
The DNA here is from genome assembly GCF_030254825.1 of Meriones unguiculatus. NCBI lineage: Eukaryota > Metazoa > Chordata > Mammalia > Rodentia > Muridae > Meriones > Meriones unguiculatus. The sequence goes on from NC_083353.1 coordinate 103,506,969, forward strand.
TGATATGCTCCTGTCTTGTTCCCTCTTTTCTCCCTCTTCCGATGTCTATCCCATCTGCCTTTCTCTACTAGCGATGAGTTTGTTTCAAGCTTCGGGGAGGGAGACATCTGCCCACTGGGCATTTCCTGCCCAGTCTACACACACGTGGAGCCCTGCTCTCTGGGAACTCACCTCTCCACTCAGGGAGAGCCCGGTTAGGGCCACAGAAGGCCCCAGTCTCAGACCTTCCCAGATGCTGGGGAGTGACAAGCACTCAGTGACCCCAATGATGCACTTCCCCTGTCCTTGTTTGCCTTTCTGAGTGAGGATTGATCATCTTACCCAGGGTCCTCCTTCTTGATTAGCTTCTTTAGATGTAGAGATTTTAGTATGATTATTGTATATTATATGTCTAATATCCACTTATAAGTGAGTATATGCCATCTGTGTCTTTCTGCTTCTGAGATACCTCACTCAGGATGATCTTTTCTAGTTCCAACCATTTGCCTGCAAATTTCATGATTTCCTTATTTATAATTGCTGAGTAGTATGCCACTGTGTAAATGTACCACAATTTCTGTATCAATTCCTCAGGTGAGGGGCATCTGGGCTGTTTCCAGCTTCTGGCTATTACAAATAAAGCTGCTATGAAAATGGTTAAGCAAATGCCCTTGTGTACTTGAGCATATTTTGGATATATGCCTAGCAGTGGTATAGCTGGATCTTGAGGTAGCACTATTCCTAGTTGTCTGAGAAAGCACCAGATTGATTTCCAAAGTGGTTGTACAAGTTTACATTCCCACCAGCAATGGAGGAGGGTTTCTCTTTCTCCACATCCTCTCCAGCATGTGTTGTCACTTGCACTTTTGATGTTAGCCATTCTGATGGGTGTAATGTGAAATCTTAGGGTCGTTTTGCTTTGCATTCCCCTGATGACTAAGCATTTATATAAGTGTTTCTCTGCCATTCAATATTCCTCTATTGAGAATTCTCTGTTTAGTTCTGTATTCCATTTTTAAACTGGATTACTTGATTTGTTGCTGCTTAACTTCTTGAGTTCTTTATATAGTCTGGATATTAACCCTCTCTCAGATATAGGGTTGGTGAAGATCCTTTCCCAATCTGTAGGCAGTTGTTTTGTTCTGACGACAGTGTCCTCTGCTTTACAGAAGATTTTCAGTTTCATGAGGTTCCCATTTATTGATTGTTGCTCTTAGAGCCTGTGCTGTTCGTGTTCTGTTTGGGAAGTTGTCTCCTGTGACAATGAGGTCAAGGCTCTTCCCCACTTTTTTTTTTAACAGGTTTAGTGTGTCTGGTTTTATGTTGAGGTCTTTGATCCACTTGGACTTAACTTTTGTGCAGGGTGATGAGTACGGATCTATTTGCATTTTTCTACATGTAGACATCCAGTTAGACCAGCACCATTTGTTGAAGATGCTATCTTTTTTCCATTGAATGGTTTTGGCATCTTTGTCAAAAATCAGGTGTTCATAGGTGTGTGGGTTTATTTCTGGGTCTTCTATTCGATTCCATTGATCCACCAGTCTGTTTCTATTCCAGTACCATGCAGTTCTTATTACTGTTTCCTTATAGTGCAGCTTAAGATTAGAGATAGAGATACATCCAGAATATCTTTTATTATAGAGGATAGTTTTAGCTATTCTGGGTTTCTTATTATTCCATATGAAGTTGAGAATTTTCCTTTCAAGGTCTGTAAAGAATTGTGTTGGTAATTTGATGGGAACTGCACTGAATCAGTAGATTGCTTTTGGCAAAATGGCCATTTTTACTATGTTAATCCTGCTAAGCCATGAGCATGGAAGATTTTTCAATCTTCTGATACCTTCTTCTATTTCTTTCTCCAGAGACTTGAAGTTCAGTTCTTAAAAACCAAGAAAGCAGTAGTGGTCTAAAATGTAGCAGATAAAAATCCTCACACTGTTATGAGGGAATGCCTGGGGTGGAATGAAAGAATGGCCTAGGCATCGCTCTAGAGGAGCTGCATCAGCTCCTCGACCTCCGTCCTTCATCCGTGAAAGCAGTTATTGTATTTATGACTTCTCAACATATTTTCTACTTTGAAAACATTTGCATTTATACTAACTCACCCTTTTCCTGAGATTCTCAGGGTCTCTAAGACCTTGTAATACTTGCTTTTCTGACTTAAAAGAAAAAGAGTGACAGTGACTATAACAACAAAATCCCAAGCAGCCAGTTAAAAACAAAACATTCCAACAGTATGATGTGGTAAATGGGATATCATTTTACCCATCAAATTTTATACACCAGTACAAGAATGAAGAAACTATGATTTTTTTTTTTAAAAGTAAATTAGAGTAGCTGTTAACTAGCCATCACCTGGGGGGCCTGGGAATATTGATTCAAACTGTTACTGTATGTCTAACAGTCAGAAGGAACTAGGAGTTGTTTCAGTTTCTACAACTTTTGTCAAAGTATTCTGAAAAGCACACTCTTAGCTACTCCTTTTTCTTCTTCATATTTCTGAATAAATAATTAAATTATGCAACAGTAAAAAATTAAACTAATTTTTATGAATCAAACTAAGTACATGTTTAGTTTTGGGCCAGAATTTCCCAAGATTGGAAAGTGCTTGATAAACAGCAATGCACTTTAAGTTGGCTTACTCAGCTGGTGGGCAACATTCAGGCCTCAAAGGCAGGTAGGTGTCTGACTATGGTGCTAGCACTGCTCACTGCATCACACATGCTATTCACCAAACATGGCTTCAGTTCCTACTTGTTTCCCCATCTCACTGGAAATTTAAGGTTTTCTCCATTTTTTGCCTCCAATGCTCTGCTTTGCTGGGAAAAGCTTTTCTTCCCTTTGTTATTCCAGTCAGGGGTCTAATGTCCCCACAGGTAGATCAGCTGCCCTTTTCTCAACATCCTATATCTCACACATAAAAACACCAATCAAATATTATTGTATTTATCCAATTACCTTTTTCTTAGTCTGGGAGAATGTCTGATTTTAAACCTTGACCATACCTACTGTGCATAAGTAGTGTGTTAGGCCCATAACAAGTATTTATATAATTGTCAACTGGGTCTCTGAATGAATTAACTCTTCTGTCAGATCTTATCCTATTCTAAAAGTTCAAACTTTAGCTACAGGAAAGGCTCACAAACAGGATTATTAGTGACAGTACAATGCCTGAGTCTCTTGGCTGTCTGAACCAAGAGTTCATGAAGTTAACTGGGGAGTGATGGCACATCTGTAATCCCAGCACTCAAAAGACTGAAACAGGAATATGACCATGAATTCAAGGCAAGCCTGGACTACAAATCAAGACCTGATTTCAAAAAGAAAAAAAAAAGCATGGGATTGGGAGAGGACTCAGTGACTGAAGCACTGTTTATATAAGCATGCAGGCCTGAATTCACATCCCCAGAACCCACGTAAAAGCTAAGCATGGTCCAGCCTATTTAGCCAAATCAATAAGCTCTAAGTTCATTGGGAGACCCTGTCTCAAAACATAAGGTCGAGAGCCATAAAGGAAGACACCAGATATTAAGCTTTAGCCTCCAATGAACAACCACACAAGAGCATGTGGACCAATGTGTGCAGCTGCACATATCCACATGCAACACATACCACACACACTAAAAAAATTCTAAAAAGATTAGGCTCATACAATCATTATCTTGTCAACTAAAACCCAATGTAACAGCTACCATGCCAGAACCTTGGAAAATGATCAGAAATCACATGACAGCACAAAACAAGTCTTTTTTTTTTTTTTAGCATGATTTCCAGAATGATGGCAATGGTAAGAATTTTGAATATAAAACGAATAATAAAAGTTGTAATTTTTAAAGTTTCCTGATGAAAGAAATTGATGGGCTCACAGAAACTTCACAGAGAATCAGTATGACATGGGAATCCATGGATTTGTACAAATGTGAAGGTCTGCTTTTAAGACTGATGAGAAGGCAAACAAGGCAATAATTTATATAAAACTCAACAAAATTATTATAAAAAGTCCATCCATGTTTTAGTCCTTTTGGACTTCCTTGCTATCTTACACTACAAAACCTTCTATCTTGCATATTCTAGTACCAGTCCAAGAAACAGAGATTTCTACAAGGATCACTGGTTCCTTTTGCAGGACAATGGTACTATCATAGAAACCAAGACATGTATAGTAGGTGTGTTGACTGACACACCTACTATACTATAACTTCTTCAACAGCCCACAGGCATCTCTATGCTCTGTTCTGGGCAGCAAAGACAACTGTGCACAAAGCTACAGAGCCCAAGGAGCTCTAGAAATCCACATTCATTATTCCCTTCTTGTAGGCAGAGACTAAGCTTGAAAAGCCCCATCTGTACTTACAAAATGTACCAAAGCCAAAACCCTATTCCTACCTTTAGTTAACATCACTACCCAGCCTAGGCAGATGTCCTCTGTGCCCTGTCCCCATCCCTTCAGGGTGCCAGGCTTGGCCTCACTGTTGCAATGCACTGTGCCCAGTATGAGGGCTGAAAGCAGTAGGGAACAGCTCCAAGGGACAATGACACAAGTTCCCTAACCCCACATGAAAACTTAGCCAAGAATTTTAAACCAGCCCGTTTTGCCCAGGATAAAACCTCAGAAAACAATGGTATCTGGTTTGATGACTTAAACCTTAAATGCTATCTTCCCTTTCCTACCTCACTTCTTACTCCCTATATAGAAGAAAGTCAAATCCTCCTGTCAGGTCTGCTCCCTCAGGGCTAAGTACACACTTCTTTCACAGGGAAAATGCTGGGTTGCTTGAGTCAAACAGTTGGGTTAAATCTGTTTTTGTCACTTACTTCCTGAATAACCTGACTCCTGAACATTTCATTTCTGCATCTCCAAGGGGGTAAGATTATACATCTTAGAGCCCTACCAGTACTAGCGTAGCATCCACTGATGCGCACACAGCTCACTGCCTCCAGAACAAGGCAGTTTTGTAGTTTTGTAGTCTTGACTGGTGTAACAGAATTACCCAAGACGCTCTGGCCAGAAACACAAACACTATGGATTATTCATGAGACCAAAAACTTCCTGAAATACCCATTAGCTTTGAAACATCAAGAGACACACTCTGATCCTTTCATCTCAAAATCATGCTCTCCTGTATTCACCAACAATAGTTATTAGGGATATAGTCACTGCTTTGACCTGCACCGCAAGGCCTGAGTAAAGCCATACCGCATATTATCACGTACCCTTCTGGCTATGAGAGAGTACACTGGCTACTTAGAAAGTGCTTCCCATTCCCCTCACTAAGCAATGCACTCATCTGCCCTTACCCAGAGCCAATGGGAACAACAACATCCTTTGATGAATGACCCAGTCATTTTTTTTCCCTTAAGCTATCTCCATTATTTTGCATTTTTCTCAGAAGTTAAGAAAAGTTAGAATTTAAAAACTAACATTTTCTAAAAAGGTGGTAATAAGGTTTTGGGGGTTCTTGTTTTTTTGTTTTTGTTTTTTTTCTGTAGCTCTCAGGTTTCTAGATAGCTCTTTCAGAAATGACTGAAAATGAAGAAAAGCTCTATGAAACTAGAAAACACAAGCCAATAGCTAAGTGCTATTTAGTTAAGGGACCAATACTCTGGGCCTATACTTGTGAGGAATTTTGTTCATAAAGATGCTGTGCTTAACACCAAAAAAGAAGCCACTGTGTTCCTCCCTTCCCCCCCGGGGGGGGGGGCAGGCAGATTTGGAAAGGTTATAATGTTATTCATTCACGTATTAATTGACTCAGATTCTTTTATGGCCTGCCCTCTGCATCTGTGGAAGGCTCACCTACCTAAGTTAGAGCAGGCTACAAACCTGACCCAGAATCATGGTATTAGCTAATCTTTATAATCATTAAAAGTCACAACTCTTGTTGTGCTCTTTAATATACTGACTCAGACAACCATGCACAGCAGGCTCTGACCATAGGTTTACCAAATTTAATGAAAACCATATTCATCACCCTACGTAAACTCATGGTTACTACTTTAAAGGCAATTGTTAAAGCATAAATCTTCCTTTTTAGAACACATCCGAAAGTAAAATCAGCCATTTCCCTTACAGTGTAAAAACCAAAATTCTTTCATTATAGATGAATTTTTTTCAAAAGACTTTGTTTGTCTTTTTTAATGGCACATAAATAGAAAAGAAAACAAGCAAAGAAGCAACCTGCTAAATGGCTTTTAAAAGTTTAATGATTTCAAACCTACAAGCCCCCAGATATCCCAGTTGTTAACAGCCTATCACAGCTATCTGTCTGTTTATAATAAATGCTTAACCATAGAGAGCACGTTGCTGGCAGTGTTATTTAATTCATCAGGATGATTTTCTTAAGAACGAATCCATATCATAAATTAAAAAAATTTAATACTGCTATAGTAATAGAATCCAGACACCTTATTTGAATTTCTCCACTCATTCCAAAAGATGGTGTCTCTCAAATTTAAAAAAGAAAAAAAATTTTTTTCAAAATAATGATCTAAAGATTCTTCCAAGAAAAAGTATGACTCAATTCACAAATCATTCCTTCATATGAAGATTGTATCTCTCTTCTCTAGGGTCATAATCAACAGCATCTTTTCTTCTAATTTAGCCTTCAATTAAAATGCAGTGTCCATGGTTTGCCAAGAATCAGTGAACAAAAGCACTCTTTTCTTGATTAATGAGAACAGTAAGTTAATTTACAGAAATTTGGACAAGTCTCTTGAACTGGAAATCATCTAGCAAGGAACTGTACAACAATCTGAAATTATTATTTATCTGTTTTCAAGCTGCAAAAGAAGATCAATATAGTATAAACAACATAAATTCTAAAAGTAGTACTTACAAGATAACCTAGCAATAAAGATCATTTTATCATAATAACTGTTTGGATTGGATACACATACTGAATCTTAAGACTGTTCTCAGGTGTCAATCTTCCATGTTACATGAGCCTGAATACTGCTTTAGCACAACAAAGGAAACTAACATGTTCACTCAACATGGTCAGTTTGGTACTGTATACAACAGCTGCAAGGGAGAAAGAAAACTTACATATTTCTACTCACAGTTGCCCCACAACAACATGACATTTACCTGATAAAGAAAAATATTAAAAATACCACAGTCCTACTGTTTAAAAAATAAAGTATCCATCTACCTACACATATGCCTATCTGTGGAAGGCACATTTATGAATGTGCTAGTGTAATTTCAACCTCATTAAATTATTAAACTTTATTCTGTTAATTTGATTTTTTTTATTTTTCACAACACACACAGTATGTAAACTGCAAAAGTTTGTTTTTGTTTTTTTTTTTTAAGTTTGGTGCATTGCTGTAAATGTTCTTTAATCTGTCAGTGTGCCTTTCCTAAGAATTAATCCATACAATAACTGGAGCACACAGCTATCAGAATCAAGAAGCTGAATACTGCTACAGTAATAAAATCTGGAGACCTTATTCATATTTCTCCAACCATGCCAAAAGATAGTGTTTCTTTCAAGTTAAAAAATAACTGTTAGCCAGGCGGTAGTGGTGAATGCCTTTAATCCCAGCATGCAGGAAGCATATGTAGGTGGATCTCTGAGTTCATGGCCCGGCCGGTCTACAGAGCAAGTTCTAGGACACCAGGGATACACAGAAAAATCCTGCCTCAAAAATCAAACCAACCAAAAAATAAATAAATAAAACCAAACAAAAAAAAACCAAAAATTCAAAAATAATAACCTAAAGATTATTCAGATTCATTTATACATACATACATACATATATACATATACACATGCATACATATAAGAATATAAGAAATACAACAAAAAGGTCAAAAAATTATAAAAATGCAAAAGATACAGAAACATTTCAATATAAAATATAAATAAAACTCTAGGTTTATGACTTACAATGCTAAGCAATAGATGAACATTCAAATCGATTGCCAACCCTACTACCAAAAGTAAAAGGATGATGCAATTTTAGAGTTGCAGAAGATCTCAAGAAAGTCACTACAGTATTCCATCTCCCTTCCCTCTGCTGCCTGAAGATCACAAAAAGTAAAAGACAAAGAAAAACCCTATACCTTTGACAGGCTTTGATTTTACTATGAAATTAAGTTTTGACTAGTCTCTTCCCACTATGAATTCTTTTCCTGAATTCTATAGTGATAACTATGGTAGTCAAATGTACTGCTTAAGTTTTGTACTACTTAAATTTTAGAGTCATTAAATGACACTGGCATGAACTCTGTGTCAGCTTTCCGCCAGGCCACCATCATCTTCTATTATAAATCAATTCATGTTTTCCAATTAAATGATGAAAATTATGTCTGAACTGAGCCAAGACCTGTAGGCATAATGTTATTGTGCACTGTATAAAGACTCAAATGTTGATTTCTGTGACCCCATATCTGGCTGCAATCCTTGTTCTGAGAATCTCCTGTCTCAATGTTGTGGAAACACTGCTCCCCAACTGTTCCCTGATATGTCAATAAAACAGCTCAACATCCAGATGCTGAGCAGGAAAGAGACTAGGGCTTTACTTCCTGGCAGCCAGTGAAGGAGAAGAGAGGGGGAAGGAGGAAGTAGGGGATTCAGGCATGGGCAGAGATCCACAAGATATCAGGAGAGAGCAGCTGAGCAGAGAAAGCTGTAATTGTAAAAAGACACCTCACCTCTTTCCATAAGCAGTGAGTTACAACAGCACTTTGGACAACGTAATATATTTTTATAAACATTTTCTACTGTGGTTCAGATCTTGAATGTTCCCTAAATCCCTAGTCTGGGGCTAGTAGGAGGTGGTAGAACCCTTAGGAGGTGTGACCTCATGAAAGGTCCTTAAGTCTACTATTTCTTCTCCAACTCCTGCTTTCTTTGATTCCTGTCCATGAGGTAAGTGGTTTCCATCACACACTGCTCAAACTATGATATGCTGACTCACTATAGAGCCAAAGCAAGAGAGCCAACTGAACATGTATTGGGATTTCTGAATGAGTTTTGTTCACTTTTTTTCTCTTTCTCTTTTCTTCCTCCTTCTCCCCCCGACCCCCAACACTGGGTTTCTCTGGCTATTCCGGAGCTAACTTTGTAGACCAAGCTGGCATCAAACTCACAGAGATCCACCTGCATCTGCCTGCTAAACACTGGAGTTAAAGGCGTACACCACCATGCATAGTTGAATGACTTAAAGTAACCTTTTTCCTTTATAAGTTAAATGCCTTTGATATTTTCTTACAGCAACAGAATGAACACATGGCTAGTTCATTTTATTTTCTCCTCAACTATATTTCCTTTACTTTTTCTACTAGGCCAAGAGACGACCTGTTTCTTAATTCTTATGTCACAGTGGCTAGCCTGGAGGGTTCTGCCTTCCTCTGTCCTGAGTACTGAGATTAAAAAAAAATATGCCATCACACTCAGCTTCCAAATTTTTCTTCTGACAAAAACACTTAACAAAAGCAGCTTAAGGAGGAAGGAAGAAAATTTATTTGACTCATGGTTTGAGGGTACACTGTATTAGAAGGCAGGAATGGCAGAAACAGTATGTGTAAGCATGTCTTATTTAGTGCCCACTAAGATAAAGGAAAGGCATGAATGCTACTGCTCTGATGCTTTTCATTCAGTCAGGGCCCCAGCATTCAGGAGGCAGAGAAAGGCAGATCTCTGTGAATTCGAGGCAAGCCTGGTTTACACAGAAAGTTCCAGGCAAGTCAGGACCATATAGTGAGATCTCGCTGTGGCGGACGGGTGGGGTGGTTAACTAATACAGTCATATTTTAAAAATATGTTTCCAAGGGCCAGCCACATAGTTCAGCAGTAGAGTATTTGCCTACCATGTACAAGGCCCTAAGTAAGTTCACTACCCGTACTGAAATACATGTGTAAAAATTACATATGTAACGTTTTCAAAATTTCCACTAAATATATAATTTTTAAGAATCTGAGGGCCCAGGCATACTGAGAAGCTACAAGATAACACCATGGCCCTGTGGCCGGTCCCCTCACCAGGCCAGGAGCATGAGAAAGTGAGTAAGCAGGTGATGGAATGAAGGAAGAGAAAGAAGTGAGCAAATGGGTGATGGAGAAATGTGAGACAGAATGATGAGTGAGATTGGGGTATATAATGTGAAATTCACAAAGAATCAACACAAAGTTTTCAAAATACTTACAATCTATCCTATTCATTGAAGTAATCGTTAATTTCTCTTTCCTGTGTGTACTATCTTTCTGATCAGCCCCGTACATGTTTTCTTGAACAACAACAAAACAACAACAACAAAACCCTCACTGTTTATCATGTTTGCTCTACCTTGCTCTATCAACTAACTCTAGGGGGAAAGGAAAACAAAGTCATTTTATGACTGCTACATTAGTCTCCCACATCCTCGCTTGCTATTGCTATGAAGATGACCCAGCATATAAATGAACGAGAACTGACATGGACCATGAATCTATCCTCTAGATCAGTGCTTCTCAACCTGTGAGTCACAATATCCTGCACATCAGATATTCACATTATGATTCCTAACAGCAGCAAAAAAGTTATGAAATAATTTTGTGGTTGAAGTCAGCACAACATGAGAAACTGTATTAAAGGGTCACGGCATTAGGAAGGTTGAGAGCCACTGCTCTAGATGGTTAATGCTGACAGACTCTGGAAATATCTAGGAGAGAAGGTTCCAGGCACACCTAAGAGGATTGATCTTGATTAGGTTAACTGGAACAGGAAGACACGCCCCAAAAGTGGACAGGACATTCCCTGGACTTGGGGTGTAGACTCCATGAAAAGGAGAAAATCAACTAAGCACCAGCACTTATCTTTCTTCTCCTAACTATTCACAGGACGAGCTGTATCAAATTAACAAAACAAAATAAAGAAAACATTTGATTTTCTTACCATGAGAGAGGGCCTGAACCCCAGAACTATGAGCCAAAATAAACCCTTTCTCCTTAAAGTTTGATTCTGTCAAGGTATTTTCTCACAACAGAAAAGCGACTATGAAACGTAAGAAGCAGAAATTGAAAAGAACCAATTTCTACACATTTCTTACCTATTGCATGAATCTGATTCTGAGGAGAGAAGAATATCAGTACAACTAGAAGAATCATCTGGTCTCTCGGGCTCCGACTGCCCTGGGGAGTCCAACTTTGACTGAGGAATGGGTTTTGTTATTGAGACAGTATCTGAGAAGCTCACATTATCTTCTTGTGCTGACAAGGAAAAATAAAATACAAAGAAAAAAATTAAAGAGGACCTTAAAATGTACAACCTATATAATCCTTTATATTTCTTTAACACTTAATATGGCTATTTTTATTTTTAAAATAGAAGTAAAAAACATTGATTCTAAAACTATGAAATAGGAAATGACACTTTAATTGCTACTAATTGTCTTACCTTTTTCAGGATTAATTCATTTAAAAGTAAATTTTAAAACAGATATGAGAATGCACTGCCATTCTAATGAAGTTTCTATTAGCAGCTTAGTAAGAAATAATTTCATGTTTCATCAGAGAACACTGACAAATTAACCAAACAGACTCATTAAGGGAATCTTACTGTTTGGCACATGACATGACATTGAACATCTATGGACACTTCTCCGAACCCTTTCAATAAAATCTATCCACTAAGGAAAACCATTCAGAAAGGAATCTTGTCATTTCATATGACAAATTTCTGTACACACTCCATCATATTGTTTTCAAAGTTTCTTTTTATAAAGATGCAGGGACACAGCAGAGTGGTTTGAAAGAATATGATATCTTGCTATGTACGCAAGGATGCCCTCAAACTCATAATCCTCCTGTACTCAATTCCTGAAGAGTGCTGGAACTGTGAACATGCTTTATGCACCCAGCCTGATAAGCTGGCAGAGGCAAATATATGAAAATAAAGGCACAAAAATTACCAGCTGTGCCAGACTGTCTGATACCTAGGACCCTCCATTTACAGTGTGTGCCAACACTATGGGGATTTTTATCTGTGCTATCTGTGTTCTGAGAATTCAGAAAATGAGTGAGTGAATGAATGCCAGCAACTATTAAGGTTTTGTTAGAATAAAAAATTTATTGAATAGGACAAATTCTTTAAAAACAAAATCAAAACTACCTTTCCAAGTTTATATAATCAAAATTTCCAGAAATGACTTTCAGTGTTTGTTCTACAGGACAGCATTCATCTTCAGTGCAAACTCCTAACGTTGTCTGAGTACCAACAAACCGTCATGGCCAAAGCAGAGCCACATCCTCTGCTGTTCATCAGGAAGAGAGGAAGGGCATTAACCTGTGACTTCCCAGAAGGTCCAGAACTTCCTCTTATAAAGACACCACAAGGAGGAAAACCAATCATGAAGAAAATTCAATCACTCAGTAGTTATGGAGAATGCAGTCAAACTGGCATTTTAGTTATCAAATACCATGACCAAAAAGCAAATGTAGCCTCACAACATCAATTACCTCTGAAGCACAGAGACTGTATGCAGTACATAAGCGTACATACACCTAAGATGTATTTTCAAAGCACAAGCAACCAATTCTATGTGAGACATTGGACTAATAAACAGAAAATATTCTCATAGTGGGAAATATTGAGTCCAGTTCTTAAGAATTAAATTAATTTCTAAGAACATCCTTTAACAACTGCGAGAATAAATTCAAACCGTTCGAAGATCATGAGTTATATACTAAGGCAGCATCCAGCACCTGAAAGACCCCCAAGAGATCTGAGGACAGATAAGGAGTTCAATAATACAAAAAACAAAAAGAAAGAAAAAAAAAGGAAGGAAGGAAGGAAGGAAGGAAGGAAGGAAGGAAGGAAGGAAGGAAGGAAGGAAGGAAGGAGAGAGGGAGGGAGGGACGGAGGAAGGAGAGGAGAGAAGGAGAGAAGGAGAGAAAGAAAGAAAGAAAAAGAAAGAAGGAAGGAAGGAAAGAAAGAAAGAAAGAAAGAAAGAAAGAAAGAAAGAAAGAAAGAAAGAAAGAAAGAAAGAAAGGAAAGAAAGATAGATAGGTTGATTCAGGAAAAATCTAGCTTTAAAAAAGTTCCTGAATTGAAATATGTAATTTTGCTAAGATGTCAATATTACTCAAAGCTACCCATATAGTCAATGCATTCCAATATAAAAAAAAACTCAACAGTGGTTTTTGCGAAAAGAATAATTCATCCTAAAATTTACATGCAATCTCAAGAAGTCCCAAATAGCCAAATAATATTGAAAAAGATTAAAATCGAATTGATGCATACTTAACTTCCAAACAAAACTAGTATGGAATAGGCACAAGGCCAGACTCAGATCAACGTAACAGACAGAATAAGGACAAGAAAAATAAACCTTTTTATGTTTTTGTTTGTTTTGGCTTCTTTCTATTTTTGAAACAGATTCTTGCTATGTACGCAAGGATGCCCTCAAACTCATAATCCTCCTGTACTCAATTCCTGAAGAGTGCTGGAACTGTGAACATGCTTTATGCACCCAGCCTGATAAGCTGGCTTTTGAGAAACTATCAACAGCATTTTACAACAAAAGACAAGACTTCAAAATAATAATACTGAGAACTAGACATCTGCATACAAAAGAATCGAGGTGGACACCATCTCATACCTTAGATAAAAGCAAAGTAAAATTGGCCAAAGACCTAAAACTAAGTGGTGACACCACAAAATACTAGGAAGAACTCATGGGAATAGAGTAATTAGCACAACAGGGGATTTGGCAATGACTTCATGTATATAACACCAAAAGTACAAGCAATAAATAAATAAACTGGACATAATAAAAAGTTAAAACAGTTTTGTGCATAAAAGGTACTACCAAGAAAGCGAAAGGCAATACAGAGTGTCTTCAAATATTTGCAAATCATATATACACAATGAGGAACAAATATCCACAGTAAGAAACCCCAAAAACTCAATCAAAACCCAAAGACCCATTAATAAGTAGGCAAAGGGCTCAAATATATTCCAAAACAGGGGGGAAAAAAGATAGCCAATAAGTACATGAAAAGATGCTGAACTTCCTATAAAAATAAAAATCAAATCATGATGACACACCACTTCGTGTCAACTTGACTACATATGGAATTAACTAAAACCCAAGTTTTTGGAAGACATACCCTAAATCGAGGCTACACCTTCTGGTGGCAGGCTACATTATGAAAAGACTGAGAAAAGGGAAAGTTTTTGCTTTTTCCCTGCTTCCCTCACCCTCTCTGGCAAGTACATCCACCCTGTTGCTGAGGCATTCCTTAACTCGCATTAGGAACTGCTTCTTTGGTCTTCCAACATAAGCTGAAAACCAGATGGACTAGTGGACTGAACAATTACTGAATTCTTCTCCTTTCAGTCAGGAGACAGCCATTTTTGGACTAGCCAAACCACAGCCTGTAAGCCACTCTAATAAGTACACCTCCACCCCCTACCTCGAGTCTCTGTCTCTGTGTGGCTGTGTATTCTGTCAGTTCTGTTCCTCTAAAGGTCTCTGACTAATACACATGGTTTCCACAAGGAAACACACACCTAGTAGGTGGTCTCCACAACAAAGAAAACCATCAAGTGCTGACAGTATATGGAGAAATGAGACATGGACTGCCAGTTGGAATGTAAAATGATGCAGCCATTTGTGTAGCATAATCTGTTGGTTCCTCAAAAGGTTAAACACAGAACTATCATTTGAACCAGAAATTCCACTTAGACACTTTCTGACTAGCTTTAACTATCAATTTGACACAACCTAGAACCACATGAAAGAAAGTCTCAATTGAGGAGTTCCCTAAATTAGATTGGCCGTGACCATGTCTGTGGTGGACTGTCTTGATTGTTATTTAATGTTAGAAGATCTAGCTCACTATGGGTAGTAATATCCTTAGGTACGCAGGCCTGAGCTGTATAAAAGAGCTAGCTGAGCATAAAGTAGCCTGAGAGGCCAGTAGCAAGCAGTACTTTTTCCATGGTTCCGCTGGACTTCTCTGACTGTGAAGTAAATCTCTTGGTTGGAAGTAATCTCTTGGTTGGAAAGCAGACCTGCCTTCAAGTTCCTGGCCCTGACATCTCTAAATAAGAAACTTCAAACGGGGATTGGAAGCCAAATAAACTCCTTCCTTCCCAAAGGTTTTGTTTATTTTGATTTTATTTTTATTTATTTAATTTTTCTGATCAGGGTTTTTTATCACAACAACAAAAATGAAACTAGAACAGGCATGTAATAAAAAGAACTGAAAGCAGGGTCTTAAACCATGAAACCAGTGTCTTTAACCAGGCTGATAGGTGACAACTAATGCACATAAAAACATTATTCACAATAGTCAAGAAGGCAAAATAACTCAATAAGAAGATGAAATGCTGCATACACATAAGAAATACTATTGAAGCCACAAAAAGGAAAGAAATTTTAACATTTGCCACAACACTGATGGACAATAAAAATAAGCCAATATAGGAAGACAGATACTGTATAATTTTACTTGCATTAGGTCTCCAAAGCAAGCAAATCCATAAAGAGACAAATAGATGATCAGGGATAGGGATATGTGGGGGACCAGGGAGTGATGTGATGCCCCAGGTACAGAGTTTGTACTGGGTGTGCTGAAAGGGTTTGGGGCATAGATGGATTGTTAAAAAGTACTATGAGTGCATCTATTAGCCATGAATTGTGCACCTTTGTTCATGAATTGTGCTATTAAAATATATATTATATGCATTTCATCACAATTAAGAAAAATATTAAAGAAAATTTTGTGCACCTTTCTCCATTATGATTCTGTTCTTCTCATGGTCCAAAGCCTTCGCAACAGAAATACATTAATCTCAAATTTAAAACTGGATCAAAAAACTAAGTAACGCACTGAATTTTTTGGCAAACCAAGTGCACTACCTTTAGACTCTTCATCACAACACTTCATCCAAAGTAAACATCAGACAGAGTTCTACAACAAAAATAACTGTCTTTCTTGGTAGGCTGTCTTAGCATCTTCAGCAATAACTCTTACAGCTAGGAAATACCCTCACAGTCAATTACAGAGCTTGGGGTGCTTCATACTTACCAGCCAGCAGATGTCTCTTCAGGACAGTCTCCCCTTGTTCCAAAGTAAGCAATAAGCTACTTAACAGTCAACAACTGCTACATTAACCTTATCTAAAAAATATTTTTGCCCACTTCAAATACTGAATAACTTCAGTAAATTCCAGTGGTTTTAAATTCTTTTTTTTTTTAATTTTTTATTTGGTAAAAATATCTTGTGATTCATAATGTCAGTCTTAATATAGAAATAAATTACTTGGTATAAAAAAGAACAAATTCCATAATAATCTAAACTTGTTTAAAAGGCTGTGACTTGGATGAGAGGGTCTTGTGTTTAGAAAATTTACATGTTGAATTCTAATATTGTCAGTCAAAAGGAATGATGGGTAATTAATTGTTTTATCTGTTTTCCAAACACTCCAACTTAAAGTTTCTTAAAATAAATACAATAGAAATATAAGATGTATGGTCAATTTTAGAAAGTCTAATTTTACAGTAATATGCCAGGTTTTGGAGAAAGGAAATCACATTCTTATGATTTAGCATTTTGTTAGTTTAAGAAATTAATATTCATGACTTAATTCTTAGAAATCAAGTACAGGGCCACTAAAACATAAATTATTGTTTTTGAAATGACTGTGCTTACAAGGGAAATCATACTTCATGGGTAATCCAAGTAGGGTAAACGAGGTCTGAGCTCTAATCTTTGTGTGTGAAAAATACTAGGGATCAAATCCAGGGTCATGTACAATTGAGGCAAACCACTTCTTACCCTATCTGATTTTTTTATCTTTTTTTTTTTTTTTCAATGCAGTTTATTCAGGAACCTTGAACAATCCTCGGACCCTGGGGAAAGCCAGCCCACAGCTTAAATAGCTTAAATTCCAGTGGTTTTAAATTCTTTATACAATTAAAAGAAAAAAAAAAAAAAAGAGGACCAACAAGGTGGCTCAGTGGGTATATTCAACCTGAGTTTGATCACGAAACCCACATGGTGGAAGGACAGAACCAACTCCCACAAGTTGTCCTGTAACTTCCTCAAATATGCACAAGTGATGTACATGCATACACAACATAAGTAAATAAATGTAAAAAAAAAAAAAAGTGATGAATTTACTACACTTTCAGTAAGTCTTACCAGTATATTCAGATGACAGTTTCTCTGCAGGTCCATCTTTTCTTGTTTTTGTAGCTTCTGACATTCTGCCAGTTTTCTTGTATCCTCTTTTGGCCTGATCTACCAGAAGCTGGAATTCATTCTGATGCTTTTTACCTAAAATTCAAAAGAACTGTGAGTGTATGAACCATTTACACATGACAAACTGAGTATCAGGTACACTCAGGAACATCATTCGCAGAGTCTCCCGCACTGAATGCAGAAGCTGCAACACGGAAGACCACAGAGGGTGTAGGGGCAGCTGCAAAGTCTCTCTTCGCCTTCGCCCAAAGCAAACATGGATAAATAATACAGTTTGCTATTGGAGGTTTTTTCCTCCCAAACCCCCTATTATGGAGAGGCTTTCCACAGAGTATGAAATATAGACTGGTAACCATTTCCTCCCTCTCTCCCATCTTACTTTCTTTTTGTTTCAGTGAGGCAGGACTTACTTTGTAGCCAAGAAGGATCTCAAACTCTTAATTCTCTTGCCTCAGCTTCCCAAATGCTGGGATTTCAACATGTGCCACCACACCCAGTGACTGATGCTTCAAAAATACATCCGAAAGGTGGCTTTCTATCTAATATTCAGGATACACAAGTCTATGAAGACTAAGCAGGTTACAGTAACTGACACAAAAGCAGCGGCTCTAAGAAAATAGGTTTACGATAAAGAATGTTTTTCCAACATCGCTGTTTCCCAGAAGAATGCTTTGAACAGTTTACATTCCCAGCTCGCCAATGTCCCCTGTTCTAAGATATATAACAATGTTTACTACCACTTTAACACCTCCGAACTAATTTCATAACCCTGACTTCAAGGCCATTATTACCCAGATTAACAACACACTCCTGAAGAACCCTCGGTGTTAGAGCACAAAGACTAGGACGCTAACTTGTGAGACTGACCCATGTTTCCAGGAGCTGTTGTTGTACTTTACTTACTGGTAACCATGGTTCAAAATAATACTGTCTGTAAATGTCCTCAAATTTTAGAAAACTAAAATACTACATTGTACTATAATGGTTCAAAAAAAAAAATTTAAGAACTTTCCACACATAGCCAACAATATACCTTTTAACACTTGGTTTCATTTAGCACAATACAAAGGAAGAGGGAGTGCACTGGAGTAAGGTTCTACACAGGTGTACCCAGAGCTACCCTTCTGGGATTCTAGCCATTCAGTTCCTTGAGCTACAGTCATACTCCGTAAGTTACAGGTAATCAAAAGTCATGAAAAGCAGTTTTCTGTAGGTATATAAAATCCCTCAGCCGGAGAATCAGCTGAACTGACATCCCTACCCCACTGTGGAAGAAGCCAGTTTTGCCTCCATGTGCACATTCATTCTCATAATCCTCACTCACAAGTCTGACTTTTCCATTGATTCTCTTTGGTATACCTTAAAACATCTTCCTAACCTTTAATCAAATTTTAAAATTGTATTTTTATTTTATTTTATTTTATTTAAAAAAATACTTATCCTTAGTATAAGCACATTTAAGTGTTTGTCTCTACATTCACCACATGTATACTGAAGGAGGTAAGAAGAGGGTGTCAGATCTCCTGGAACTGAAATACAGATGGTTTGAACCGCGACATGGGTACTGGAAATCAACCTGTGTCCTCTTCAAGAGCATTAATTTCTCTTCATTGCTGAGCCATCTCTTCATCCCCTAATAACTAGTTTTTAATTCCATAATAAATTTAATGAGATGAATAACTTCACCTGGTTCTGAGAAGCTTTCCTTCAGTGTGGTAAACAGCACTGTTATGAACCACATCAAGTAAAAAAATAATAATAAATAAATAAAATAAAGGCCGGATTCCTACATTTGAACGCTGGCAAGGATAGCAAGGCATTTATAAGACTATTTCTAATTCCAGTGTATTTGTGTACATACAGACTCCCAGTGAAACATCTGGTAAATTGTAAAAATAAAAGACTAAATTTTCAGTAAAAGAATTATAAACTGGGCAAAGGGATTACTGGAGAAAATTCAATTCTTTAGAAATGGGTGAAATTCAATGAAAAGTGACTTTTTTAATGAAAAATTAAAACAAAAGCAAAAAATATATATAAACTATCAAGATTTCTAGACACCTGGCATGGTAGAGCATGCCTTTAGTCACAGCTCTGGGGGACAGAGATAATCAGCTCTCTGACTATCTGAGGCCAGCCTGGTCTACATAGTACTAGGCCAGCCAGGGCTACAAATAAAGAAATAAAAAAAAAAGATTACTAGAGGAAGTCATTTCTTTGGGAGCAGGTACAATAATTCCATTCATACCCTATTCAATTCCATGCATGTAAAGAGGATCACCTCACCTACTTCCTCAGCTCCCAGCGTACATGAACACAATACCACCATCATCATTCTGGAGCTGATAAAGAATACATGTAGGAAAAACACTCATACACATAAAAATAAATAACCCTTAAACACTCACACATAAAAATAAATAAATCTTTATTAAAAATTTAAATCTAGTATTCCAACTCACCACGAGAAGGCCTTCTCATTTCAACACAATCAAAATATCCTATGGGCACTGCCAAAGGCCCATCTCCCAGGTGATTCTAGATTTTATCAAGCTGACCACAAAAGATTGTCAACAAAACAATCACAGTCATTTTCCTTCTTTTTTATTTTTTCTAAGCCACCAGGAAACATAGGGTGTGACTTAACGTTTGTTCAAAAACCCCTGAAGTAATCAAATTAACACTCAGAAGGGCTTAATGGCTTTACTCCTAAAGTATTAAAAGCTCAGGTTTATAGTGTCTTTTTATTGCTTGAGTCTAGTACCCCACGGCTAGGCTGGAAACAAAACTAACAGCCACCACTCTGGCTCTGGTTCAAGAAATCCAAAATTGCTGCAGAGAAAATAAATGATGCCAACAGATTATGACTAATAAAACTGTTCCCACTCATCATTTCACTTATCTTAGAAGATCTGCTATTTGGCAAAAAACTCTCTAGAATCTACAATATGAGTTTGAATTGTATGTCTTGAATTTTCCTCTTAAAAACTTTAAGTGGTTCTGGGAGCTGCACAAATGGCTTGGCAGTTTAACAGGACTGGCTGCTTTTCCAGAGGAACTAGGTTTAGTTACCAGAACCTACCTGTTGGCTCATAACACCCAAAACTCCAATTCCAGGGTATCCAACCCTTTCTTCTGACTTCTGAGGGCACCAAGCACACATGCAGTACACAGAATACATGTAGGGAAAACACTCATACACATAAAATAAATAACCCTTAAAAAAAAAAACAAGTGAAACTCTGGTGTGGTGGCGCATGCCTTTAAACCAAGCACTCAGGGAGGCAGAAGCAGGTGGATCTTGTTAGTTCGAGGCCAGCCTGGTCTACAGAGTGAGTTCTAGGCCAGTCAAGGCTACACAAAACCCTGTCTTGAAAAACCAAAATAAAAAAGTGGTTTGACTAGTTAAGGGAGCTGATGAACAAGTCCATATCTAACAACTCAAAATGACTGTGGCTTATTTTCTGATCTTCATTCAAACCCCAGCACAGCTTTATTATGGACCCTCTTAGCTGACCTCACAGGACCAAAAAACATACAGACTTATGAAAAACTATATTCTTCCAAGCCAACACTCCTTGCCTATGTAGACATGCTCTATATTCCTAGCCATCATCATGAAACAGCCACAGCTGTGTTAGAATTAAAGGCCAACCCCTACCTTATGCTCTCACCTCCATCCATAAAATCACACACAGAATCGTCTTTAAACCAACATCACAGATTGGGAGGGGGGTACTTAGCAATTCAGGAACTGGCTTTTCATTTTTCATGTCTTAATGAAAAAGAGGGCAGAATGGAGTGTACCAACATGCAGCAAAAATGGCAAAGGGAAATACGGTTTTGTGAAACTTGTTTTCATAACATGTACATGCACTTAGTGGTGCTATAAAAAGCATTTCCGGCTATAGGTTGCATTCCAAAAGCCTGAAAGTCCCTGAGATAAGCACCTCCCAACTTATACAACAAACTTAAACAAAACACCCCCCTGACCACAACATCACCTCATTTTTCTACTCTCCCTGCCCTGAAAATATTTCCCTAAAGAGCTGTCTACTTTATTAATGGTCTCTCTTCTTCCAATTTGGTCTCAACCAACTGAGTTGCTTCCGACACCTCCACTCCATGAAATCATTCTAGAGGAAAGCACAATGTCAAGGTTTGCTGCCACAAGCTGGAAAATTGCCTGGCCCCTAATGCCTTTTACATAGCTTCCCAGCAACAGGAGCATGTGAATTGTGCCCCACAGTTCATGATTCCACCTGCCTACATTTTCCAATACCACATTTCCAAATGCTTCTTCCACCTCAAGCCTAAACTCTGACAGTTTTCTTTCCTCTTCCCTTTCCATCATCTACATTCTAAAATAGGGTATTTCAGAGTACAGTTCAGGTAAGGATCCCTGAAATTTTTCCTTCAAGGACTATGAAATAACACTTATTGTCATATTCATACTAAAAGGTTATTTATCTGTTTCTTAAAAAACAAAAACAAACCATTTATTTTACATGGATAGCTGTTTTGCCTCCATTTATGTCTGTGCACTACAAATGCACAGTTACTATAGAGGCCAGAAAAGAGTTGCAGACTGTGTTAGTCTCCATGTAGGTGCTGGGAACCAAACCTAGGTTTTCTGCAAGAACAAGTGCTCTTACCCAAATGGCCATCGCTTTAGCCTTTACCTCTCCTTTTTTATTACAATGATATAAATATGAATGGCGTAACAGCAATGGTGGAGAAACTTTCTGGTGCCTAGCATGCATCAAGGAAATGATGCTGTATTCTTCCCAGTATACACACACTACCATTTAGGGAAAAAAAAAAAAGTTAACCTTATTATCTTAATGGTGGGCTGTATGGTTGCTAAGTGGCAGGGTACATGCTTAGTTTGTATGATCCCCAGCAACTCTCTCTCTCTCTCTCTCTCTCTCTCTCTCTCTCTCTATATATATATATATATATATATATATATATATATATATAAATAAATATATACATACACACATATATATATAAATAAATATATTACAGACAGACAGACACACCTACAAACATTGCTTTGATGGAACAGTAAGAAAATATATATGAAAAACTTTTAAGTTATTTGCAAAAACTAGAACATTCTTTTCATTAATTAAAAAGGTCAGACTTCTCATGTATTACACAGAAAATTTTGTAGCTATGTATATGATCTTGAACTGAAAGATTTAAGCACAAAAAAAAGGTTTTTTTGACCCTCCACAGTTACTTCTGTTAACCAACTTCCAGTCCCTAGTAGTACCAACCTATTGTTACTACATTTTTCTTTCTAAAATTTTATGTGAATGGAATAATACTCATACTACTGTTTAGCTGGCTCTTCTCGGGCCACAGTGCTGCTGAGATTTACCCATGATGCTTCATCAGCCAGAAGCTCCCTCTACTTTAATGACCAGTCTATTCTATTACATATAGACACATATATGGTGTTTCTAGATGCTTGCTCATCCTGGCCAGCACCCCTTCAATGAATACTCAATTTTATTGCTACTTTAATTTGTATTTCGTAATAGTTTAGTGATTAATAAAACTACATCTTTTCAGGTTAATAAAACTATCTTTTCATGCAGTTCTTTCAGAATTTGAATATCTTCTTTAGAGTCTATTCACATTTTTTAATCCATTTTTTTAATGTGGCATCTACCTCATTATTGAGTTTAAAGAGTCCTTTATATAATGCATTAGTACTCTGTTAGATCTAAGATTTACACATACCTTGTCTCGAGCAATGGTTGTTTAATTTTATTATATTGAGTTCTTTTCAGGAGCAAATGTTTTAAACTCTTGTAATCTGAGGTTACACATTCTCTTTTATGGCTTACACCACTGTGAAGGAAATCTGCCATCTCTGATTTACAAGTTTTATTGTTTCCCTTTCAAATCTATATATTATTTCTCTCTTCCCTTACTGCCCTGGCTAGTACATATCCTGCTGAACGAAAGTGTTGATGATCAATATTTACACTCTGTTCAAAACAAGAGTAAAAGGTATCATAATTTCACCACTAAATAACGTCAGTTCTTCATACATATACTTTACTAAAGAAAAAAATTTATAAAACATGAATTTGATAAAAACAGTTGCAATAAAAAAATATTCCAAAAATTCTGAAAACTTCAACAATAAAGAAATAAACACACCAAATCCCCACCCCAAGACAGGTTTCTCGTGTAGTCCTGGAACTCACTCTGTAGAACAGGCTGGTCTTGAACTCAGAAATACAGCTGCCTCTGCCTCCCAAGTGCTAAGATTAAAAAGTGTGTGCCACTGCCTCTGCCACCAACCAAATGCGTCATTTTTTTAAGGAGCAAAAGATTAAGCCAATTTACCAAAAAGATACAGAGAAAGTAAATAAATATATTAAGAGATCTCCTCACATGGAATCAAGAAATGACAAAATCGAACAGGGAAAACCTATATGGACATGTTAAGGCACACTTGTCATCCAGTACTTAGGAAGCTGAGGCAAAAGGATCAGAAATTTGAGTGTGATCTATACAGTGTGTGCCAAACCAACCTAGAACACACAGAGAGGCCATGTCTCAATACAAGCAAACACCGACAGCAACAAAACGCACAAGAGGCAATGAGAACACAGGCAGGAGTCTTAACACATACTCTGAAACAATGAACTAACAAGAAAGCTTTACCCGGTATGATTCCAACCAGCGGACATTCTGGAAAAGCAGAGTTATCATGACTAAAAGTATCAGTAGTTGCCTGAGTTTAGAGGAAATACCATGCATGATAGTGTAATGGTGGACACATATGCAAAAATCTAAGCAATAAATACCAACAGTAAACCCTAAAAGTGAACCATAGCTAATACTGCGTCTTGTGATTTCACAAGACACTCTGGGGCAGACTGATAATAGTGCAGAAGTTCCATGTGTGCAAGAGGAAGAAGGCTGTGGGAACACACTACTTCCAATTCACACTGCTGTGAATCTATAACAGCTTTCAAAGGTAGAAGTCCCTTCTAAAGATGCTAAAGAACATTAACGTAGTCTTTGAGTCTACATTAGGGATGAACAAATAATAGCCTCTGGGCCAAAACCAACTGAAGACCTATTTGTATGGTACATTTTAAAAGAACTGCTGCCCCAGGCAGCACACCTTTGATCCCAGCACTTCGGAAGCAGAGGCAGGTGGATCTATTAGTGCAAGGCCAGCCTAGTCTACAGAGTGAGTTCTAGAACAGGCAGGACTACATAGAGAAACCCTGTCTTGATTTAAAAAAAAAAAAATGTTAAAAAAAATAAGAAAGGGGTCAAAGAGATAGCTCAGCAGTTAGGAGTACTGACTGCTCTTTTAGAGGAACCAGGTTTGACTCTCAGCACTCATATAACAACTCATAATTGTCTGCAGCTCTAATTCCGGGGGATCGGACACCTCTTCTGGCCTCTGCAGGACCAGGGCTGCACACGATACACAGACATGCATGCAGGCAAAATAGCCATACATACAAAATAGCACAATTAAAATACTGCAAAGAAGGAGATGTGGCAGAGCGTATGCGGCTTGAAGATTGAATTGCATATTCCCTGGCTCTGAAGTAATGTGCTGGCTGGTATTATGTGAATTTAACACAAACTACAGTCATTTGGGAAGAGAGAATCTCAATGAAAAAATATTACCTCCAGATTGGCCTGTGAGCAAGAGTGGTATCTTTTCTTGATTGATGACTAATGTGGGAGGGTCCCAGCTCTCTGAAGGTGGTGCCACTCTTGGGCTGCTGGAACTGGGTGCTTTTAAAAAGCAGGCTGAGCAAGACATGAGAAGAAAGTAAGTAAGTAAGTAACACTCCTCCATGGCTCTGGATCAGCTCCTGCCTAGAGTTCCTGCCCTGCCTTTGCTAGAGGATAGACTACATATAGTAAGCTGAAATAAACTCTTTCCTCCTGAGGTTGCTTTGGTCACTGTGTTTACCACAGCGATAACCCTAACTCACAGGCAGGTGATTTGGCCTCACTACTGAGGAAGTATTCTGAGAATCTGCTTGCGGTCCCACATTGTATCAAGCTTTTCTGTCTAGTCTGATAGTGATTCAAGCCACTCCTCATGTGAACTCCAGAAACTGTTCCTTGTCCTTTCAGACAGCCAAGAGTAATGGGCCTCTTTCACGGATCTTTGAAGCTGTCTTGTCTCCATAGTTCCCTTCTCACTAGTGCTAAGCCACAAATTCTGGCTACCTTGGATTCCAAGAATTATGATGTCTGTTTCAACAGGTTCCCCAATGCATTAACTGAAAACTCCTAGCAGACTATAGTGCTTTCCATTTTGTTTTTTTCTCACACAGTCCTGTGCTACCAGTTTGCCAAAACCTAAGACAAACATTAACTTATATATTTCATCAGATCCTTTTTTTTTTAAATGGAGGAAAGTAAATCAAGTCTGTTATTGCATCTGCCTAAGCATAGGCATGTATACTTATTTTTATATTTTGGAGAGGGAAAAAATTTTATGTGTTTTTTTTTTTTCTTTTTTTTCCTACATTACTGACCTGCCAAGTAAGACTGAATTTGAGGACTACTCTACAAGAAGGAATCCACACCCATTTGTGTAACCTGGTCAATAGCTGGTGGCTGGAGAGGATACAGGCCATGGTGGAGAAGCTACTACAGATATTTTGATAAATGAACATGCTATGGTCATTAAAATGCTTTCTAAATATGATCATGCTTGCTGCCAGTTTGGTGAGAGAAGTTACTTTCTGCAATGGGTGGCAGTTACTATAGAAACTCAGAATTGGCTCAAAGTATTCATAGGGACTTCCAATGAACAACTGTAAGGACACCTATACTGCTGAAAGCTGTCTTCTGGACCTTACAGGAGGGTTGCACTCTTGAACTCAAAGCAGCTACAATTACTGGCACAAGACTGACCTGTAGGTATAAGGTATTTGTGTTAATCAAATGCTGGTTACTGTGCCCCCCCATATCTGGTTACAATCCTTGTTCTGACAATCTCCTGTCAGTGTTGTGTAAACACTGTTTTGTTTCCCAGCTGTCCCCTGGTATGCCAATAAAGCAGCTTACAGCCAGTAGCTGAGCAGGAGAGAGAACAGGGCTAGACTTCTCACCAGCCAGAGGTAGAAGGAGGGAATTCAGCCACAGGTGAGGTCCAAGACACATCAGAAGCAGAGCTGGAGCAGGGAAAGCTACAAAGTTTAAGTATCTCTGGGATGTATGCTGGGAGGAAACCAGATTAGCTTAGAGGGCTAAGAATAGAGTAATAACTGCTCAGTTATTGTGCTGTGAAACTTATTACTAAACAATAAAAGAGTCTCAATTATTTGTGTGATAGCCAGGTTAAGAGAGAAACAGAGAAACACTTTTACAAAAAACTATAACACTGGCCCTGTCAACATTCTGATGGAGTGGGGTCTATAGGCAGTTATGATTTTCATCAGTGGTATAAACAATGGTAAGATAACAGTGCTCTATAAATAACTCTTCACCCACACTGCTATGAACAATACTAATGAAATTCATTGAGTCATCATATGTACACAGACAAGAGGAAAATGAAATCAATCTGATCAAAATACATTATATACATGTATACCACCAGGCACATACTGTATCAAATTTAGCTAACTGGGGGTGAGGGTAGTTTTTTGTCAACTTGTCACAAACTAGGGTCCTCTGGGAAGAAGAAACCTCAGTTGAGACAATGCCCCATGAGTTTGGAGTATAGGCAGGCCTATAGGACATTTTCTTTATTAATGACTGAAATGGAATGACCCAGCCCACAGTGGGCAGTGCTACCCATGGGCAGGCGGTCCTGGTTTATATAATAATATAATAACCCAGTCAGCAGTGTTCATTCATGTTGTCTGCATCATTTCCTGCCAGCAGGTTCCTGACTTCACTCCATGATAGACAGTACAATTTCCTCCCTCAATCGCTTTTGGTCACAGGGTTTATCACAGCATAAAAAGCAAGCTAGGACTCTGTGGGATGCTTCGGTCTCCTTCCCTACTGCTTACTCTGCTCCTCAAAGTAAGAAGGGAAGAAAGAAAACTTTATCTGAGCACAGTGAAACTATACCATAACTGAAATACTCACTTAACCAACATTCATTATGTACTGCTTGCTAGCCCTTAACTAGTGTGGTGACGAAAACTTAGATACACAGCACTTGAAAGACAGAAGCAGGTATGGTTTGAGGACAGCCTAGGCTATTGAGCAAGGCCCAGTCTCAATAAACAAAGAAAGACAGAGAAAGAGAGAGGGAGAATGGGAGGGAGAGGGAAAAGAGAAAGAGGAAGGGTAGGGAGAAAGAGAATGACAATCAGTCAGGACCAAAAGAAAAAGGAAATCTCAGTCCTCATTAAAGTTGAGGCTAGACATGTATAACTCTTCCAGGAATGCTGGCCTTGAATTCAACCCTCAGCATTGCAAAACTAAAAATAAATTAAAACTAAAAAATAGAAGCAGACAGCCAGCCAGTTCTACATACCAAGCTCCAAAACAGGCAGGGATATATGTAGAGACACTTAAATAAAATAAAATAAAACAAAAAACAATCTTTAGCACTCGTTTTTTTAAACTCTATTTTATAATTTGGGATTCCTTAAAGCCTTTCCCTTCCAATGGTTAGTGGGGAAAGGGGGCAAAGACCCCTTTACTTCTCCCAGCTGTTTAGAGTCAATGGGTTCTTTTAGGGCTATATCAATCTCCATCAGCAGCAAACGCAGCCAGCAATCTCCTTCAAGCTGCTGCATCCGAAGCATGCATCTCTGTTCGCTCTGTATCAACACACCATCCATCCCTGCTCTCTTCAAACTGCTACATAACCATACGCCAACTGCACTTTACACCTTTTCTCTTTCTGAGCTCTCATATTTACATCCTCGGAACCCTAGGCCACGCCTCTCTCCATGCCACAACACACAGGCTATTACCAGCTATCAAAGGCCATGCCCTGCATGTGACAATTACCAGCTATGGAAAAACTAAAGCACAACTAAAATCCCACACTTGGGATTAAAACAAAAATATATTTACATTACATAACTGAGTTTTTAAAGACACCAAAACTTCTATTACAACAATCAACTAAGAAAAGAAATAACAACTACCCAGTTAACAAAAATAGTAAGGTGTCACCTAGCAAAGACACACACAGGAAGACCACTTCAGAAAAGAATATGATTAAATTTGAGAGGATGCTAACAAGAGAAGGAAACCTATTTTTGACACAAATCTCCCAGGCACAGAAGTACTATACCTCCGTACAGAAGTGTTATTGCAGGCCTGGGACATGATGCAGTCCTGAATGCGTCTACGTCTGTGCCATCTTCTCACATAACGCTTTCTGAGAACTCATATTTGCTGAGTGCTTGGTGATGATGAGCTCAAGGCAGAATGTTCACAAATCTTAAAAGGCAGGCACAACTTACAAAAGGCGATCTGGGCAGACACGCTACTAAAACCCAGTCTCTGAAGCAACATTAACAAGATTATTTCGAACATTAACAGCAAACATTTCTAATTAAGCTGTAAAACAGCAACTTAAAAGTCTTTACAATAAGGACATTCAACAACTTACGATATTTACTGTGAATTTCCTCTATTTCCTTCTCTGTTTGGTTCTTCGTAAAAATCATGAACTAAAAAAAAGGTAAAAGAATCTTTAGAATTCCATCCAAAATGACAAAAATGAAAATCAACACACAAGTTTCAAAATCTCAAATGTGGTTTCTTAAAACAGAGGAAGACAATCTGCTTTCTGAGAAAAGAAACCTGCACATTTCCTGACTCTGACTTTCATAAACAGTAAACAGTCCTACTCATCACTTCTTTCTGATTAGCAGATTTTTAATTTTTTAACAAAAAAAGGAAAAACAAAACTTTTCCCTCAAACCCCATAGGATCAAAGAAGGAAATTCCATGATGGTTAAATACTGTTTTCTACTTTAACAATTTTACAGTGAAATCCGAGAGGCTATTTAAGTAAGCTAGTATATGTGCCTGAGTGTCTATGTGGCTCATGTGCAAGTATGATGTATGGATGTGCATGCTAATGTACATACAAAGACCAGAGAACAGAATGCTCTGCTCTCTACTCTGCCTTGTTCTCTTGAGACAGGCTCTCTCACTGAACCTAGAGCTAGGCTAGTGAACAGCAAGCCCCAGCAATCATCTAGTCCTCACTCCCCATAGCACTGGAGTTACAGGCATACACAGCCATGCCTGGCTTTTTACTTGAGTGCTGGAGATTTGAACTCAAGTTCTCATGCTTATACAGCAAACAATCTCACCTGCTAAGCCATCTACAGTCCCAGTTGTTTATATGCTCTGACAAATGTTCATGTTATAATATAATAAGTAACTTGTAGTAGTTATGGATTTTAGGCCAAGGTGGGATTCATTTGTAGAAAGATTTAAAGTTTTCATTCTTCCTATTAACAGAAATACCCCAATAAACTACATAAAGTATCTGTATCCAACTCCAAGTAGTTGAAGAAAAAAACAAAAATGAAAATACCAAAAATCAAAATAAATATTCACCTGTATCTATAAGACAAAAAAAAAAAAAAAAAAAAAAAAAGGAGGAAAATTGTGTCAGGTAATAAATCTTTGATAGTAATGGGTAATACCATTTCTTCTACCTTTCTGCATATGTAAGGTTTTTCAAGTAAAATACTAATGGAAAATATTTGGTAGAGGAAGGCAGCCAGTACCAGGGGTGGGGTGAATATGAACAAAATACAATGATATAAATGTATGAAAACACCATAAACCCATTGTTTATGTAGTTGCCAAAAACAACTCAAAAAATAAAATATATTAAGAAAACAAAGACAAATTTCTTAGTCAGTCTCATTTTTCAGCTGTACATGTCATTTCCTCCTTTTGCTTTGAAACTTGTAAGCATTTCTTTTCTAATTTTTGAAGTCTATTCTGTCAATTAAAGTATGTTTTCTATCACAGTTTTGTGCCTAGTTTTAGTCACACTAGATAGCTGCATATAGAAGGATAAAAATAGATCTATACCCATCACCCTGCACAAAACTCAACCCCAAACAGATCGACATAAAGACATGAGACTAGATATACTGAATCTTACAGAAGAGAAAGTAGGAAATAGGCTTGAGTTCATTGGCATAGAAAAGAAATTTCTGAACAGGACATCAAGAATACAGGCACTCAGACTAACAATTAACAACTGGGACTTTATTTGCATGAAGCTAAAAATTTCTCTACAGCAAAAGACAGCATCATTTAAGCAAAGTAATGGCCTACAGACTTGGAAATATGATAGAAGGTTAGTATCTCAAACAAAGAACTAAAAAAATCTGAACATCAACAAAACAACCCAGTTTAAAAATGGGGTGCAGAGCTGCGTATGGTAGCACACGCCTTTAATCCTAGCACTCAGGGAGGCAGAAGCAGGTGGATCACTCTGAGTTCAAGGCCAGGAAGCGAGTCCAGGACAGCCAGGGCTACACAAAGGAAATTAAAATTACTTTGACATTTCATCTCACCCTAGGCAGAATGACCAAAATCAGTATAACAATTGACAGCCCATGCTGGTGAGGACACAGGGAAAGGGGAACACTTATTCATTGCTGGCGAGAGTGCCAACTGGCACACTCACTATGGAAATCAGTGTGAAGGGTCCTCAAAAAGCTAAAAATCAAAATCAATTTACCACATGATCCAGCTATATCTGCCTTGGGTATATATTCAAAACACTCAACAGACATACTGACTCATTCGTGTTTATTGCTGCTCTAGTCATAATAGCCATAAGCTGCAGACAGCCTAGATGTCTATCAACTGATAAATGATTTACTCAGTTGTTAAATGGTAATAATGAAATCTGCAGGTAAATAGATGGAACTAGAAGCAACCATCATGAGTGAGGAAACCTAGACCCAATATTGCATATCTTCTCTTATAGGTAGATGTCAGCCTTTAAATTTAGATGTATATATTTCAACCCAAATAACCACAACAGTTAGGTAGTTAGTAAGAGACCGAGGAGGGGGTTAATCTTCCAAGGAAAAAGAAATAGGACACACTATTATAAAAAGATAAAGGTGAAATTTGGAGAATTAAATTGGAGAGAGAATGGGCAGGCAGAATAAAGAAGGTAATATAGAGGGACACCGAATACTAAAGGCCCTTTGAAAAGCCATATGGAAACTTCCAAACACACACACACACACACACACACACACACACACACACCACGAATGAAAGAAAATTTAAATGGAATCAGCAGATAATGGAAAAGACAATGCCCCAACTAAACATCTTATGCTACCAAGTAAAACCTCCAGTGACAGGAATGGGTTAGATCTTGTTGAATTGTTTGCCAAATGGGTCTCATAGACACCTCCAAACATTACAAGCTATTATCAAAGTTATTCGTTATTCTATATAACCAGATGGTTAGGCCTTTTTACTGAAGACACAACTTAACTTCTGTCATTAAACAAATAGAAATTAGGCTCATGCCCAGTTAGAAGCTACACACTTACTGACTAGTGTTCATGGTCCTGGAAAGTATTCTTGTACACTAACAGTAGAAAAATTTTAATTATAAATATCACTCAATTACAAACCCTGCAACCTACAACAGAGACTTGCCTGAAAGATATACTGGTACAATAGTGGCACAAATGTTACAGGAATAACCAACCACTTTTTAAAATTGTATTTAAAGCTCACTCTATGAGCTGGAATCCACTGCTAAAATGGTCAAGAACCTCAGACTAAATAGGCCATGGACCTAGGGAAAAAACTACTACTCTGTTAAAGGAACACAGCAATAAAACAATTTCTAATGACAAACTGCTGTACCCATATATCAGAGTATCATCCAACTTTCATCAGAAAAACTTCTTTTTTGTAGTAGATGATAATTAAGAGAGATCCATAAGTGGACAATGTTCACAGAGTGAAAGACTTTGAAACACTCAGCCCTACATGGCTACCTTATCAAATCTCTTCCCTCAAACTTCAGGGATCTATGAAGAAGAGGTGGAAAGATTTTAAGAGCCAAAGGTAGTGGATGACTCTAAAGAAACAGTGTCATCTAAACACAACAGGACTGACACACATATGAATTCAGAGACCATGATAGAATGGACAAGACCTGAGCAAGTTTAAACCAGACAAAATTCCCAGCACTGAGAAAGGAAAGTGAACACCAAGTCCCAACCCTAACCAAGAAGCTATTTGCAATTGATACCTGTGCACAAAGGGAATATTAATTTTCTTCAATGGAGTATCACTGGTTATAACAACCATACTCCAGGACAGGTCTCATGCCTAAGAGTAGTTGGGCAAGTCCATGTTGTATGTTGTTGTTTGTGTATTTTTATTGTCTTATTCTATTTCTTTTAGGTTTTTTGTTGTTTTTGTTTGTTGTGTTTATTGGTTTTTTTGTCTTTGTTGTTTGAGAAAGAGAGAAAGAATATCAAATAAGACAGATGGATTACGAAGTAGGGAGAAAATGGGGAAGAAAAAGAACTGATTAAAATATATTCTACGAAAAAATATTTTTAAAATAAAAAATATTAAAAAAAATTACATTATCTGGGACTGCTGGTGCATACCTTCCATCTCAGTACTTGGGAGGCAGAGGCAAGTAGATCTGAGTCTGAAGCCTGATTTATACAGTGAGTTTCATGCCAGCCAGAGCTACAAAGTAAAAGCCTATCTTAAAAAAAAAAAAAAAAAAGGAAAAAGAACCGAGAGGAGCAGGAAGAAAAGGAAGAAGATAACCACATTAACGAGATTGAACAGAAAGCTCTGAAGTTAAAAGAATTTGCTGTTCTTTCAGAAGACCTAAATTTAGTTCCCAGCACCCTTATCAGGCATCTCACAAATGTCTCCCACTCCAGTTCCAGGGGATCCAACCCCCAAGCCTGGCCTCCATATGCACCCAAACACACATATGGTATAAATACAAAGACACACACATAAATAAAAATATAATATGAAAAAAATATTATAATGAAACTTCCCAGGTGGTAGGCAATTATGTTGTAGCTATATAATTGCCTATTTTCTTTAAATCAGATTATTAAAAGTTGGCCCATGATTCATAAAAGCTTGGGAAAGGTAACTCTAAAAGCATTATGTTGTGGCTAAATGTGAATCCTGGTCCTGTGGTCTCTCCTGAGAGCTACAAAAGTCATCAGGAATAGCACAATAAATCCAGAACTTGCTCTTAATACTTATGATTATGCAAAATGCTTATAATGATTACAAATCTTAGAATATTCTTTCTTCATTGTTTCTTCTTTCAATTGTGTCCTAGTAACATACTCATTTTCCTAGCTAATGATTCACATGCTGTTTTTAGTGTTCAGATCATGGCTGCTCAGCCCAAGACACCTAGGCAGAACACCACACCACAGCAGCAGGAGTAAGTGGTAGAGCAGCATCTTTACCTCATGGCTCACAGGAAACAAAGAGCAGCATGAACTTTTCTACATGACTCCAGCTTATAAACAAAACCCTACTTGGGGCTATATTATAATGCTGTAAGTCTATTAAACACATATACTGTCCAAAACCATGAGCTGGAAGGAAATTTTAATACTTTAAATAGCAATGTGTTCCAGTACATTTTCTACTAAGAAAAATTTACAATGGCTGGCTTTTAATTTTAAAAGTTCAATTCAACCTTTTCCTCCAGGACTTCTACCCAGATACCAAAAGAAATTCAACATACATTTTCATTGAGTTTACTTGCTTCAAGGCGCATTCTGGTCTTCTCCATGTTTTCAATTTCTTGAACTATTTCAGCAGCTATTAAAATAAGAAGGGGAAAAAAACACTTAACTCACACTGTTTGATCATCATTTTATGCCTATACAAGGTTTTGAACAGTAGAACAAGACAAGTGGTATATACAAGCGGATTCCTGTCTTCTTTTTGCAAGTTTTCAAAAAAATTTAAGTGTAGTGGTTTGGAGGAGAATGACCTCCATAGGTTTATAAATTTGAATGCTAGGTCCCGGTTAGTAGAAATGTTTGAGAAGGATTAGGAGGTGTGGTCTTCCTGGAGTAAAAAGGATTCACCTAAGGATACACCTTGTTGGAGGTATGTCACTGGGCTGGGCTTTGAGGTTTCAAAAAAACCCACTTAGGGTCAGTAATACTCTCTCTCTGCCTGAAACTTACACATCAATGTGAGCTTTCGACTACTGCTCCAGGGCAGTGCCTGCCTGCCTGCCACCATGCCCTCTGCCATGATGGTCATGTACTCGCTCTCTCTCTGAAACTGTAAGCAAGCTTTCTATTAAGTGCTTCCTTTTATAAGTTGCCTTGGTCTTGGTGTTTCATCACAACAATAGAACAGTAACTAAAACAGTAGGTTTAGCAATACTTCAAGGCAATGCATTAAAAGAAGAATGTGGAATTTTAACATGCAACTCCTCTATGTATCATAATATAACTGTAAAAAATGCCATGTCATTTTTGCCTTTTCTCCTGAATATTTAAACAGCAATTTAATGAAATATGAGAATTAACTTACTACTCTGAGTTAAATTCTTAGAGGCTATCCACTCAAACCCTAATATAGTAAATGTAGTGAAATTTGCCAAGAAGAAAGATCTGCAAATACCAAGGGAAATGCTCTTGCCTCCAAAACCAGTGTCTGAAGGCAGTTTCCAACCACTCAGAGAGAGCAATAAAATGTCCTGTCACACATTAAATGCCTTTCTTTAAACATAAATGGTGCAGATTTTTGCAAATGCTGTCTTTCTGTATCAATCTATTAAAGTGCATGAGACTGTGGTTTTGTTCTGTTTACACGGTCCTTTGCTTTACAGAAGCTTTTCAGTTTCATGAGGTCCCATTTATTGATTGTTGATCTTAGAGCCTTGCTGATGGTGTTCTGTTCAGGAAGTTGTCTCCTGTGCCAATGAGGTCAAGGCTCTTCCCCACTTTTTCTAATAGGTTTAATGTGTCTGGTTTTATGTTGAGGTCCTTGATCCACTTAGACTTTATTTTGTGCAGGGTGATAAATATGAATCTATTTGCATTTTTCTACATGTACACATCCAGTTAAACCAGCACCATTTGTTGAAGATGCTTTTTTTACTACATGATTTTGGCTTCTTTGTCAAAAATCAGGGGTCTGTAGGTGTATGGATTTATTTCTGGGTCTTCTATTTAATTCCATTGATCCACCAGTCTGCTTCTATGCCAGTACCATGCCATTTCAAAACAAATGCTGAGACTCACAGCCAAACTTTGGGCAGAGTATAGGGAATCTTAGGGAAGAAGGGGGAAATAGGAAGACCTGGAGAGGGCAAGAGCTCCACAAGGAGACCAACAGGGTAAAAAACTCTAGGCCCAGGGGGCCTGCAGAGTCCGATGCTCCAACAAAGGACCATGTATAGCGAGGACCTAGACTACCTGCTCAGATGTAGCCCATGGGTAGCTCAATCTCCATATGGGTTCCCTAGTAAGAGGAGCAGGGGCTGTCTCTGACCTGGACTCAATGGTCAGCTCTTTAATCACCAACTCCAGGGAGGTCAAGCCACAGAGGAAGACCATGCAGCCAGTCCTAATGAGACCTGAAAGGCTAGGGTCAGATAGGAGGAAAGGAGGACCTCCCCTATCAGTGGACTAAAGGAGAGGCATAGGGGGAGAAGAAGGAGGGAGGGGGGACTGGCAGGGGACGAGGGCGGGGGCTACAGATGGGATATAAAATGAATAAATTGTAATAAATAAATAAAGATTAAAAAATAATAAAGTGCATGAGGTACACAGAAAACTGACAATCATTTATACACATTTTTATGTATAAAGATATTGTCTGGAATTTACGGAGAAGCTCTAAATGGTAGACAGAAAAACTGGGATGGCTTGATAATTGTTTATA
The DNA here is from genome assembly GCF_030254825.1 of Meriones unguiculatus. NCBI lineage: Eukaryota > Metazoa > Chordata > Mammalia > Rodentia > Muridae > Meriones > Meriones unguiculatus. Next base: position 103,543,052 of record NC_083353.1, read on the forward strand.
TTGTAGGATAGATCCATGGGGAAAATGAGAGTACTTCTTAGTCAACCTCCTTCTACATCCACCTCTCTTCATCATATATCCACTTTGAAAAATCCTACTAAAGTTTATTTTAAAATTCAAAACAACTGCTTCACTTAAACAAAAAATTTTCTTTTCCAAGTACTGAGATGTCAAAAAACTGGTAGAAGCAATGTAAACAGTCTCTTCTGAGAGCTAGAACTACTCATCTCCTTGGGAGTTTACCGAGTCATGGGTAATAGAAAATCAGCAGTATTTACATTCTATCCGATACATTAACACAAGTACCATTCTGGCACACTCTACAGTAGTAAGAAAATTATATTAGGGTTGGGTACAAGTTAAAGGATTAAGCTATTTTCAGAAAAACCTGTAATTCCGTTTAGGATGTAGAGAGCTAACAACAGCACCACACTCACTATAATGACAAGGAAAAGCTAGACAACCTATCCAACTCTAATTTTCCTTGAATCCACCAGTTAGAGCCAAACAACAACTTCATGTCTTAAAATCCAAAAACAGGTGGCAAGAGCAGGAGGGATCATGAGCATCAGGTGACAAAAAGCAATGCTCAAGAGATAAATGACCCTATACCTGAGTGAGATCCTAGCTAAACGTTTGATGGATTGCAAAAGGCCAAGGATTTCTTCCAAGAAAGCATAAAAACACGGAGAGGCCCACACATAGGAACATCAGTAGTAGGCTATTTCTACAGAATACCAGCACCTCTGTTTTTCTGCTTTCTGGTGTGCTGAGATGGTAGGAGTCCTAGCTGCACACTTAGCACCATAAACTCTGTCATGCCTTCCCACTCATGTGTCAGCAAAATCAATGAGTTGAAATAAGTCTTCCCTTCTTTAAGTTGCTTCTTCTGGGCAGTCATGGCACGCGCCTTTAACCCCAGTACTTGGAAGGCAGAGGCAGGTGAAATCTCTGAGTTCAAGATCAAGCTGGTCTACAAAGTGAGTTCCAGGACAGCCTGGCTACACAGAAAAACCCTGTCTTGAAACAACAACCAACCAACCAACCAAAATTTAGTACAGAACACTGTGATAATCCTGGCCATGTTGTTCATAGGCCTTTCATGCAGAAGGGCTGTGGAAGAGTGTAAGGCTGCAGGCGAGAATCCTAGAATACTCTATGGAGTACAGAGTATAGAGGATACCTAGAGCACAGCTTGACAGGCCATTGTGGTGGGAAAGAGGAAGACCGGAATGCTGAAATGTAGACAAGAGATGTCAGAGGGCAACAAGAGCTCTATATGGAACTGGAACTTGATTAGATGCCATTTGTGTCATGCTCTAGCAAAAAATATGACTACATTCTGCCCGTGTCTTGACTTCTTCATTGAGGCGAATTTAAAAAATAGACTAATTTGTTTGGTGGAGGAAATCTTACAATAGTATAACATTCAGGCTATGGCTACTGTTCAATGCATTTATCCTAATTCATAGAAAACAGGACAAAAATATTTTTTAAAAATGTGTAATTTAAAAAGATCTTGAGCCTGGGTAAAGTAGTGGACAGAAATGTATAGTATAGCAGGAAAAGAGCTTTAACCATGACAGCACTAGACCCAGGGATACACTTGTGGCTATTACCCACTTGTGTAGGTCAAGGAGGCAGATGACAGTGGTCAGATGTATATAGACAACCACTGGCTTGGGAGGAAAGGGATTCTGGGATATTGACAGTAATCTCAGGAGGCATTTTCATTTTTATGAAAATTTAGCAAACGATATACTTTTCTGTTTTTATATCACTCTTCATGTTTTTAAACATAAAGCAAATTCTAAATGTTCTTACCTATAAAGAACTCCAAAATGTAATCACTATGTGAAGGAAAACTATGTGGAGGATACTGACATTTTTATGAATCAGACCAACTAACAATGTCTGTTTATGTACAATAATCACAATGGAAACATCCACTGAGTTCTAAGTACTTGCTGAGGTACTAGATACTTTGGATACATTCACCTTAAAAACATTGTATAGCATGTAGGATTATAATCCTCACTTTACGAATGAGAACATTGAAATACAGAGATGTTACTTGTTCACAGTCACTCAGCATAAAGTGGGAGGAGTATGGGATTCTCGATCATTCTTTACCACCATGCAATCTCTGGAAAGATACTAAAAAACTGACATCAGTGATTCCTCTATGAATTGACCTGGTGCTATGAAAAAGCCTGAGAGGAAGACTGCCTTAGCATAGTGTTTCTCCAGGTAGCTCTTGAAAGGATTCATTTGCATTTCTTACCTACTACCTAAAAGGTACTCCCTGACCTACATACTTGCTTTATCCAGAGATGAGCACAGCTGTATTACTTTACCTGATTTAGGATGCAAAGCATCGCACTGGGCATTATACATGTGCACAAATTCTTGGTGCCTTTTAATAAGCTGCTGTTTGTTTCCTTGAACAGATAAGCCATGCTGTTTCAGCTTTTTCTTTAAATCACGATCAGAGAGCAAGTTATACACAGTTTTCGGCAGTGGCTTCCTTTTGTGAGCAGAACTAAAATAAGCAAACAAACAAGAAAAATCTGATTACTGTGAATTATCAAATACTCTCAAATAAAATAGTAATTTACCTTCCCAACACCTGACTGACAAGAAAAATAATTGAGCCATTAAAGTAAAAAAAAAGAAGGTAAGGAAATGAACTCTAGTTTATGAAGTACTTACTTCACAAGCATGAGTTTGACCTATCTATATAAGAAACCGAGGAAGTGGAGACAGGAACATCTCTAGAGCATGCTAGCTCTAGCTAGCCTAACTAATCAGCAAGGCCAGGGTCCAGTGACAGACTCAAAGAACAAAGTAAGCACATTCCTGAGTATGATACTCAGGGGTGACCTCTGGCTTTCACATACATGTTAACATACATGTATACCCCTAAACATGACATGCATACCCACTTATACAAAGGTAAAGAGACAGGTAGGGTGTCAGCATAAGCATTCCAACTAGAGGTTCAGCTATATGCGCAATTAAGTACATAAAGTTTTCAAAGTGGTCTTTACAATTGCAATCACTTCAATGACAACAGCAAATTAGTAAGATCTTAAAAGATCATAAAGCCTGTGCTTCTCAAACTTCAGGGGACCTTAGAAAAGCTTGTTTTAAATGAAGATGCTCAGTCACTTTCTCCATAGCACCATCTACATAGAACAGGACTGAAGCAGAAACTGAAAATCTTTACTTTCCAGTTTTCCAAGGTAAATCTGGGTCCAAAGGTCATACGGAGAGCACTATTACAGTTAAGTATAGATAAAACAGTTCTATTCACACCAGGATCATTTCCTGACTAAATTGTCTCTTTTATGCTCTATTAGCAAAGTCTGAAAGCTACAAATATCTACTTAACTGTAAAAGAACCTGTAACCTCAACAGTGTATTTCCCCAAACTTCTTATAATGGCATCCACTGGATTCTACAAGACTGACGAAATTATGTTAAAATAATGTCATAGGAAATGGCAACAACTTACTCACTTTGCAGTGTTTATGACAAGCACAAAAGGAGGAGTGATTCATAAAGTCTCTAGCAAACATTTCTTTCTTACGGTCACACTATTACATTTACAACTGTAAAGCTCGAATAAACGTTTGTAGTGTTCCCTAGGGCTCACAATGAAAGGACGACCAGACATCAACCATCTCTACCAAAAACTTGAGACTATGAAGCCAAAGAAACATTTCCCCAAGCATGACACGACACTCATCTTTTCTATGCTGACTCAGTGAAGATAAATATTATGAGTCGGGGTCTCAGAACCAGAACATCAATAGAAAAGAGCTCTGCTCTGAACCAACTGATGCTCTGCAGAGGATGGGGTCAGAGTTATCAGCCACACTCAGTAGGTCACCCTGACTGTTATAAAGGAGTCTGTAAAGCACAGAGACCCTTATGTGACCAAACCCAAGGCTAGGATATAGCTAAAATGATTCAGCTCCATGTTGCCCTAAGTATGTCTGAACAATTTTGTAAGAAATAACTTGTGAGGAAAAAAAAAAGAACAACAACAAAACAAACAAGCAAAAACAAATAAAAAAACAAAAACTTGGAGTAAAGTGAATTTAGGAATTACGAAACAAAACCAACTCCAGCAGCTGTCTCAAGTATAGGACTTCTCAGCACCTTCAGTGTACTGACAGTGACACAGTACAGGCTAGTTCTGTGTTGCACTGGGGACCAACTGGCAATACCTGTGCAACCAGATTTAGAACACCACTGGACAGAGCTAGAAGTATTAGATGAATACAACAGAGCCATCTAGAAAGAGAGCAATACAAACAAGATCATCAGTGCCAATTTCTTACTCTTCAGGGAGAAAATACTCAGTTTTTCTACTTCCAACTCATTTTCTGGGAAGAAACACACGAGGAAAAAAAAATCAAACAAACAGCCAACAACAACAAAAAAAAAAAAACAAAACAGGTCATGAAATACTGATGGCTTAAAAGTCATCCTGAGAGCTATCCATTTATATTATTCCAACCCCCCCCCAAACTAAGCAACATAAACATCTAAATTCTATTCCCATCAACAAATTTGTGGGTACAAAAAGGAAGTCCTTGTGAGCACAGGACTCCCCAGGCTTGGAGTCAAGTACAGCTTCAATTAAAATATCAGTCCTTAAACACACAAGTGAATTAGTTTCAGATTTGGTGACGTTGATACAGAAAGGAGGCAAAGTAGCACAGTAGTATGGGTACAAATACTGAACTCACAGCTTATTAGTAACGTCATTTCTTGGTGTTTTAGGAAAGTCATTACGCTCCAAACATACTCTTTCTCAAGGAAAGAGTGAAATAGAAGCAAGGGGCTGGAATGTCACTGTACAGCTTAGGCTGCCCTACTTTTCAGTCGTCTACGCGACCCTTTTCAGTAGTCTACGATTCTCCTGTCTCAACCTTCTGAATGCTGGGATTTTAGGCATATACCATCAAACTAAGCTAAAAATACTCTTCTGCATCTCCGCCCCCCACCCCACCCCAAGAAAGGGTTTCTCTGCATAGCCTTGGTTGCCCTAGACTCTCTTTGTAGAGCAGGCTGGCCTTGAACTCAGAGATACGCCTGCCTCTGCCTTCCAGAGTGCTGGGATTCCAGGTGTGCACCACCACACCCAGCTTCTCCATCATTTTTACAGGACATCATGTTACAGAACAGCCTATTCAAAAAATAATTTTTGAAAAAGCTCACTAGGTAGTAGACCTTGGATTCAACTCTCAGCACCATATAAATACCAATAGACAAATATACAGTACTTAAATTAATATTTAAAATACTAATTCTTTGATTGTTTAAAGGTTTATTTAAAATATTAAAATATCATAAGAACTAATGAAAGATTTTACATGTTCCAAATTTCAAGCTGTCCTTGCTTTCTTTGGGCAAGGCCTTTGTATGAGATTTTGAGAATTCTAAAAAGAAAGTAAGTTTAAAAGACAAGAGAATTCTAAGTCACTAGTTTCTCTAAGTCATAATGTAGCAGCAAGCAAGCACTGATCTGCTACTAACATATAACAATGTGAACTGAAGAAGGACAAAGAGAAGATGGAGAGATAACCAGCATTAAAGAAAAAATCAAGCGGGAAAGGAAACAGGAGTAACAGTCACCAGAACAAAGGAGTCCTGTTTTGAGTCTAGTCTGTAAAGCACAGAAGCATCAATCTGAGGTAGGTAAACAGCTATGCCCAGCTTTCTTACCTTCTAAGACTCTCCTTCTTCTCTTCACGCGATAAGCAACAGTCTAAATGCTTATTGATGTGATTTTCTGAAATGCTGACCCCACAAACAGGACAAGACACTACATTTTTTTAAAAAGAGAAACTTTATTAGTCATAGAAAAGGCAAAAATTAACAAACTGGCATCTTTCAGTAACTAAAAGAAAAGAAGGATCCTGGCTAATATGCTCTTAGAAAAACTCTATTTTTTGTAATTTTTTAAAAATTTTTTAAATTATTTTTCTTTTTTTAATTTTTTTATTAATTACTCTTTATTTACTTTGCATCCCCCCCTATAGCTCCCCCCCTTTTCCCTTCCCAATCCCTCTCTTCTTCCCCCTTCTCCACACATGCCCCTCCCCAAGTCTACTGATAGGGGAGGTCTTCATTTCCTTCCTTCTGATCCTAGTCTATTAGGTCTCATCAGAAGTGGCTGTACTGTCTTCCTCTGTGGCCTGGTAAGGCTACTCCGTCCTCAGGGAGAGGTGATCAAAGAGCAGGCCAATCAGTTCATGTCAGAGACAGTCCCTGTCTCCATTACTATGGAACCCACTGGGACACTGAACTGCACAAAGCAAGGACAGTGGCACACTGGTGACTAGTAACTAGCTACTGTGTGGAAAATCACATGATCAGAATCCGAGGCCTAGAGACTGCAAGTAAGGTTGTGAATTGACTAATTAGAAAATACTTTGGTTATAGCTTTTCTATGAAGGTACCAGGAAACCATGTGCTGAGTTTCCCCAGGCCCCATCTTACACAGGACAAAAGCAATGTCAACAACTCTGTAATGAAGTTACAACTATGAGTTGTAACTCAAGCCAAGGCTTGGCTGGTTTGGTACAACTGGCTGAACTACTGACCTCCCTGCTCCCATGACAGGTATGCCTTATTAAAGCTACGGCTTTGTGAAGTTGCAATGAATGTGAAGATAATCAGAATCTACCATGGGTTAAAAACAGTACCCAAAGAAGGGAGGCTTGTGGACCACAGTCACCAGGTTCCCTCCTACTACTTTTACTAGAACGAGGAGAAGTGTATCTATTTCATAGGTTATAGCCATTCTAAGATTTCATTTGGAAAAAAAAAAGTTCTACAAGAGTTGAAAACATGTATCTCTGAAACTAAAAACACAACAAAAACCATAGAATATATAATACAAAAAAAAAAGCCGTAAGAGTATTAACACATAAGTAATATTAAACTAATTCCAGCTTTCTAATAAACACTACTGGCCTTTAACTATGGGTTGTATGGGTTTGCTAAAGACACAGCATTCTTAGTAAAAGATGAAAGCATAGAGACTGGTCGTGGGTTTTCCAGATAACCCTTCACACTATAACCTTGGCTCTGTTATGTCACTACTGCTGCATGGAAACAGCAGAGATAATATGTAAACAAAAGAGGAGCGCATGTTCTAGTAACCCTGTATTTACTACCCAGATGACACGTCAGATCAGTTTTCAGTTATTCTGTCAGTCAAGGGGCACACTGCGGGAAGAGTGACAAACTAGCCAAGAAACATCCAGGGAGTCGGGAAATAAGGCAGGGTCACTGACGTACTGTCACAGGCCAACAGATGTCAAGCTACAGGCAGAACAGCAAGGAAGTGTTCAACCAGTAGCATAAAATAAAGGCCTCTTTCTTTCAGAGTTAACTTCAACTGGATGAGGTGAAATGATAAAAAAATAAACAAATAAAAAGAAACAACAACAACAACAAAAAACCAGAAAGCTTCCAGGAGAAGCATTAACTATTTAACCATTCCACTTTTGCAAGAATCATCTTGATTGCAACTCTGAAAGACAACAAGCCTCTAATCACTGATTGCATCAATCCTAAGACATGGTGACGTGAAACCTGGTCTACTCCTTTTTACTCCCCCTCAAAAGTGCTGCCTATTAATCCCACACCACATGGGTGAGACTTCCTTAAAGATGAAAGGGCTTATATAAAAATGGCTTCCTACCTTTAGTGTCCAGTTTCATAGTAGATGTAGAAGGTGTCACAGGACCATTAGCATCTGAGGGACCAAGTACCGTCTTTCCTATGAGACTTGTCTCCTTAATCTCAGCAAAAGTACTTATCTCTTTATGAGGGCTGAATTTCCTGTCATTTTCTTTTCCCAACAACTCAGGTACAGAATCATCATTTTCTCTAACCAGGAACTTATCCATTAACCTGTTCCCCTGTTTGCTAGGATGTTTGATGGCTTCAGCATTATGTACTTTAACAACTTTCTTCGAGGTGGAAGACACAGGAGATATGGGTGGTGACTCTAAAGCAAACTGCAACAGGCGAGTCCTTGAAAATAAAAATAAAACAGCAGGTAATTAAGATGTCAAATTATACAAAATAAACTCGTGTCTTCAAGACTTGTTCCTCTGAAACACAGAATTTATGTCACAATCACAACCAAACTAAACAGCCTTTATAAAAATAAGAAATAAAGCAATAAATCAGAATGAAAAGGCAATTAGTAAGACTTAAAGTAAATTGGGTTCTAGCTGCTAATATGAGACTTACTCTACAATCACTAAATAAAATGTGGAGAACTACATGAAACTTGCACTACAGCACAAGTAACACAAAAGTATGATTCTTGGAAGAAGAGAATCACATGAGGTGATCCAACTCTGCCCCAAGATCTTCACCTGGAAGCATTTTCTGAGATTTGCATATTGAACTGACATCTAAGTAGGAAAAGTGAATTCGCTGTGCAGGGAGAAGTGAACACAATTCTGAGCAAATGTGACAAGGAGTGGGGGACAGGCATGTGGAAGCCAAAGCCACAAAAGCCACAAGAAGGAAAACTCTCACCCATCCACAATCACCTCCAGAGTACACAAGGACAATTAAAAAAAAAAAAAAGAAAGAAAGAAAAAAAGAAACCCACAAGCCTGGTAGAACACAGACATTGGTAAACCAGAGGCCAGTGCTGGAAAGATGTTCCATTCAGCGCAGTCAAAGTGTGTGTTCATACAAACGTGCATGCATGCATATATGTTTACTTCTGTATGTATAAAACTCATGTGTATGCATGTGTGTATGCGTGTAAAACCAAAATAGAACCTAATCATACATTGCACCAACCCTTTATAGAGCAAAGGCAAAGAGCTGGTAATTTAACCGCTTGTCAGAACAAAAATGCACTATCATTCAAAGAAGGATTTTGCAGCTTCTGTAACATTTGGTCTACAAATGTTCACAAAAAATAAAGAAAATAGCTACTAATCAAGCCATAAAATATTTTTTAAAAAGGGAGATGAGGTTTATTTTTATTATGATTTAGTATTAAATTGTATCAAATGTCTGGAAATTTTTTTGGGGGGGGGAAGTGCAAGGGCTTGGGAAGTGAGTTGTGCTGGAAAAGGAAAAACCAAGGTCTTTAGCTAGAGTAATTAAAAGGATAGTTTCAGTGAGGGGCTGAGGAGAGAGTAGTTTTGTAAAAGTGCTTGCCATACAAGCCTCACAACCTGAGTTTGGGCCCTCAGAACTCATGTAAAAGCCAGATGTAGAAGAATAAGCATCTTCAATCCCAGAGTGCCCCATCTGAGAGATGAAATGCAGACCACAGCAAATTCCAAAAGCTCAGGGGCCAGCTAGGCTGCTTATGCAGGGCCACAGAGACCCTGTCTCAAGCAAGGTAGAAAACCAACAATAAGTGAAGGCTGTCCTCTGACCTCCATTCACATACCATGGCACACACGTCCAACCCACTCACAAATACACACATGAACAAGCACACAATTCATACACACACACACACACACACACACACACACACACACACACACATACCGGTGCTGCTGTTCAGAGACAGAGCAACTGTCAGAGCAGGTACGGGACAGAGAAGAGCACTAGCAGGCTCCTTCATGCATGTTAAGCCTTAGACACTCTTTGAAGAGGCTCAAGGATAAATGTGAGATAAGCTGTTGACAGGAACCTGAAGTCTAGAAGAAAGGCCTGTCTGAAGAATTGGAAAACATGAAAAAAGGGGACATCTAGAGCCCAGAAACATTTTATAATTCATATACCCTAAAATAAATTGGACAAAAATGCTCATTTCCAAACTGATGTTTACATTTATATGGAACTGGCTACTTTTCTTAATTTCCCTTATGACTTCTTATCACAGTGACCTGGCATTGCAGAACCTAACTGCACTCATCATAGGCACTCTGTGATCTTGTGGTCAGATTTTGGATCTGGAAAGATTGTCAGAGAAGAATCAACATCTCATTGTACAGATAGGTAAACAAAGCCCAGGAAATTCTACTGGTTTGTTCCAAGTCACCTAGGAAAGCATACAGATTAGCGCTCAGACAGCTGACAGAGATCCCGAACTGCCCAGCACATGGCTTCTTACTCTGAATAAATAACTATGACTCATATAGAAAAAGCTTGCCAACTTGTTAACTACACAAGTAGCCTCATTTCTTTAGAATGTGGCCAAGCATCAAGACTTACAGTATGTCTCTAGGTGCATGGGAAGTCATTAAGCTCGTATAATGAATATAGCTATACCACTGAAGTCCCCGAAAATGTCTGCTCTGATCTAAAACATGCAGTTTAAAAACATCTGATGAAGTAGGCAGAGGCTACTAAAGCACATTCTTCTTTTCTTTTCTCTATTTTATGTGTCTGTGTGTTTTACCTGCACGTGTCTGTGTAACAGGTGTATGCAGTGTCTACAAAGGCTAGAAGAGAGCAGAGTCCCCGGGAATGGAGTTAGAGACCTTTGTGAGCCACCATATGGGTGCTAAGAATCAAATCCCAGTTCTTCTGACAAAACAGCAAGTGCTCCTACCCTCTGAGCCTTCTCTAGAGCCCCTATAGCACATTCTTAATAGCACCACAGAGCATCAATGTGGAAGGCAGAAATGTACAACAGTAATAGGAAGCTGGTTTTGGATTCCTTTGTACCAAGTACTATTCCAAAAACCTTTATATAACTCTCATCTACAATCCTATCACAGTACCATTTACCTTTTCAGATGAAGACAGGGCTCAAGAGTAAATCTCAAACTGTAATCATAACTAGAGAAGTAGGAGCTCAGTGCCACCTGAATGGAAAGCCAGCATTCTAAATGACAGCACAACCACAGGGGAACTGACATCCTATTTGTGAGAAGCTAAGAGTATTATCTGCTATAATTGTTATCTAAAATGTTTAATTAAATGTTTTTGTTAATTCTTTGATAATTTCACTCATGTATAGATGTACTTTGATCGTATTCACCTTCCTTACCCTCTATAATTCCCTCCATCTCCTCTGAACCCTTCTTCTTCCCAACAAACCCTGGTCCTAACATCCTACTTTCACGTTCCTTGACCTACTGTATTTAGGGCTTCTTGCATGAGTGTAGGTCTGGAGTTACTTACTGTTGCACAGACAGCTTATCAATGGCTACATCACTGAAGAAAATGACTCCTTATCCCCTAAGAGCCATCGACAGCCTTGGGGAGGAGTGGGACTAAAATATGTATATTCTTACATTTGGAGTACTAGAAGAAAATTCCAAACTCCCAAATAATTTATAAAACCAATGCCATAGATGGAGACTGGCCTCTATTAAAAATAAGTAATACTTCACCACTTAGGGCAGAAATGATATTCTCCTTACAAAACATTAAAAAAAAATCTAACTAAACTTATGTTCAACACAGTAGATAAAGAATTTCTTTTTTTTTTTTTAAACACTGGGTCTTATTACATAACCAAAGCTAGCCTCAAACTCCTGATCCTCTAGCCTTGGCTCCTCAGATGCTAGGATGAAGGTAAGCCACCACACCTGGCTAAGAACATTACTTTAAATTAAAATGAGCCAAGAAAATGTGTGCTCTCTGAAAATAAATATCAAAGGTCAAAAGAAAATGTTAAAAAGAACTATGTCATCCTTATATCGGAAACATTTTCAGTTATTTCTCATATCTTGTTATTCAATTTAGAATATTGAATTTTTAAATATTAAATTTTTAACTGAATGGCATATAAAATGGTAATGACAAATGAGAAAGACAAATAAAATCAAAAAGCAATATAAATATCTTACATTTTAGTCATAAGATTAAACTTCTTCCCTCATCAGTTTTAGACCAGGTTCAAACAAGTAACGATATTGGTTAGCTTCTATTTCTTCCCTACTAATTTTGTAAATGAAGTACCCCAGCATAGCACATGATGAGTATCCAAGAAACAGCATCTAAAGGATGATGCTAAGAATGGTAATATCAAGAAGGGAAAATGACAAATCCATCGGGGACCTTCAAATACACACAGACACATAAAAACAAATCTTAAAAAGCAAAAGCGAACAACAACAACAACAAAAAGTCGGAGAGACGACTCAGTCATTAAGTGACTTTGGAAGCAAGAGGACCTAAGCTCAAGTCCCAGGAGCCCAGAGAAATCTGGGGCTGTCAGTGTACCCCTGTAGCCCTAAGACAGACCAGGCAGAGACAGGCAGACCTTGAAGCTTATTATCTAGTCAGCCTACACAAACCTACAATTTCTCAATGAGAAACATTCCCCCAAAACTGTGAGGAATGATCAAAGAAAGACAATACTGATCTCTGGCTTTCACCCCCGCACTCACACATACAAGTGTGTCCATATACCCGTGCATATGCCCACATTAAAAAGTATGTTACTTGCTATATATCACATCCATACATACCTTAAAAAAAACTCTAATACACAAGAGACTTTACAGTAAGCAACAACTTCAATAAAAGAATTAGAAAAACACAGTTTCTTTGTCTAGAAAAGGATACCATCCTTATGTAGCCTCACAAAGAAAATAACTAACCAGTCGGTTACTGGAAGGACACATTAGAAAACTTCAGAGTTCTGAATATGATCATCTTTATGCTACAAACCTCCAAATAAATGTGCAATTCTAATAGAAGTCTGAAGACATTTTTAGAGGCAAGGTAAGGTATCTTCAAGAATGTTCCAACAAGTTTAGAAGTCCTATACATGGACATATAAACTAATAACATGATTAAAACAATGCAAGATATGTTTAGTAAAACGCCTTTTTATATCCCTTCGGGTGACCAAACTCATATTCACACATTCATGTATTTGACAGCTAAAGAGCAAAGCTATATATAAGAACTTTACAAACAAGCAGTTGTATGTCTCACACAATAAACCATATTGCACATGCTTAGTAAATGTAGTTAAGAATTAATAGGTTAAAACATAACAAAGAGAAACAATTACAAATATGCATATACAAAAGGATTAGCATATACAACTGTATAGACACATCTATTCTCTAGCACTGTCCATTAAAAAGCCTAGGATGCTAACACCCAGCGGCAATACAACGTTAACTATAAACAAAGTGCCGATATATCTACACTTTACTCTTAATTCCTCAAAAGAGGAAAGTTTCTGTTAAGAGAAAAATCTTATGACTACATATTAGAACTTCTTCAAGTGTGCAGTGGCTATCATGGACTTCCTTCTTCTGCTCTAGTATATAACCCTGTACTCCCTCACTGAATAGGGCACAGGGAGGAGATACACATAAAGAACAAAGGCAGTTAGAGGTTAATCACAAAACTGAATCATACCGTGCAAAATTCATGCTTTTTACCAGTTCATCTAAAAGGCGATTATTTCTCAGGTCTGGCTCTGTTACTGCCTAGAAAAGAAAAACAACAGATGGAAAAGGTCAAGAACAGTAATTAACTTGTCACAATCTTGTTTTTGAAAATGCCTGACCTGTCCTCCTGAGGCTTTCTGTCCCACTAGTCTTCCAGGAAAAACTCAAAATAAAGTGAATTCATCTCATAGTAACACAGAACTTTAACCAGTGAGTCAGGACCTGCTAACAGCTCTCAAAAGCATGTTAAAACTATCTGCTGTTTACTCTGTACCAACTAAGACAAAACTCAATATGAGCAAGGATTTTTCTTCAAAATGCCAAAACTCTAGCTTTCCCCAAATTACTTAGAAACAGAAGAGAGAAGCTCTTCTCAGTAAAAACACTGGAAGAGGCATGAAGTGTTCAAAGAGAGTTAAAAATAAGAAATTCAAAACTATATGGGAAACACCCAGGACTGCAGCACAGATGTTGTCTGGAATACTTTGGTGCTAAGACCAGCAAACAGTGGTCAACAATCCAAGTTTAGACAAGTTCAGTGACATCCTGATACACTATGCTGGCCAGAGTAGTCACGAACTCCAGCTCCCCACATCCTTTCCAAGAGATCTATGTCTCTTCTTTCTTTATTCAGATGCAGGTTTAATTTCCTGTTCTATCTCCCTCTCTACCTGTTTTCACACTCTGAAGGGCTGGTCTGAGAGGATGGTAAGACACCAGGGAGGGCTGGATGAGCCCAGTTGCTATGAATCTCTTGCCTCCTACAAAAATTTGCATCCAAAGTGAGAAACTATAATTTAAAGTTAGGAGCCATAAAAACATAAATTAAAGTTAGGAGCCATAAAAACATAAATTATAGGAGTCAAAGACTATTATTAGAGCCTTATACTTCCTAAAATACATTTAGGGTATCAAAAATCCTGATGGGAAGTGGAACAAAACCCAAGTGTCTTATGTATACTTAAAAAATCTTTCCTGGAAATGTTCAAATGGTTTACTTCAGTGACTACATATCAACCCATGAATTTTTGTGCTGTAATCAACAACAAAATTAAAAACAATAAATCAAAATAAATAAAAACTTACCACACAACAAGTTGGACACTGAGTTTTATAGGACAAAAATTTTCTTATGCAGAGAGAACAATCTGCAAAAAGACACAAGATGTCACATAGGAAGTTGAAACTATTGAGTAATGCACAAATCTGACTTTTAACACAATTTTGGCTTAAGACTAGAGTACTTCCATCATCATTTCTGTATAACCTTGTTTCTACTGCCTTCTTGCTGTACAAGTATTTATACGTATAACTAAAAAGTGCTGTTAAGACAAGGCCTCTGGAACAATGACTTTCTAAGCTCTCATAACTCTATGAGCACATACCACCCCCTCTTTGTGAACCACAGAAACACATAGAAGCCCACGCTTATTTTATACAAATGCCAGATACCAGATACCTAGTGTTTCCCTCTTGTAAACAGAATCTCGGAAATGGGATATACAGATACAACACATATCCCAGCTATCAAATGAAGATTTCTATGCCCTAACACTGTGTCGTCCACCACCATGCTCAACAAGCACTTGGGTGACAGGTGCCAAAATAACACACAAGACTAACTTTTTTTTTAACCTCAAAGGAGCTAACACAGTGCAAGGCAGCTATATTACAACTCAAGCAAGAAATAAACATCTACTAAATTTTTCATACCCAAGGCAACATAAAATGAAAACTATCTGGTATAATAGACCACACCTTGCTCATTGCTCCTTTACACAAAGCCTAAATTCAGCTGAATTAAGGAGCTTTGCTAAAACCAAATCCATTTAGTTGAGGAAGCAAAAATAGTATGATTTTGACCGTGCAACTCTTCAGAAAGAAGTAATTCCAGCTGCAACAACAGTACCCCAAGAGAAAAAAGGAAGGGACATATTATGGCCAAGTACAAGACAGACAACAGGTTTAGTTCTTCTGGGCATTGTAAAAAAAGCTAGAAGTGGCCATTTGGTTGCTGAGCAACCTGAAAACCCAGTAACTCTCCTTATATCCACCAGAAAAGCAAGGTCATAAGCTAAACTGCTAACCCTCCCCAAAAAAATCTAGACAGGCAACACCACAGAGAGGACAGACCACAAGCAGAGAGCACCTCAAAAGCCAGAAAAGAACCCTGTGGGAGCCAGTACCAAACACAACATCTGTAAGTGTGATTGACAGTTGCTAGGCAGATCTGAAGGTGGGTATCAGGAGTGGAATATTGCTCTGCCATGTCTTGATCAGTCCTTTCCTTTCCCAAAGGCTTTGGGACTTTGGACTAGGAAAGTAGTTGAAGTGATGAGCCATGAGGGTTTAAAGGGTGTGGAAGATATTAGTGCTGAGAGCAATGGCAACTACAGAGGTCCAGCTCAAAAGGTTTCAGAGGGGAATGATATTAGTAACTGGAATTGAGACCACTTCTTGTGAAATTTTGGCAAAGAATGTGGCTACTTTCCACACTTGTCCTAAAAATTTGCCTGAGGCAATACTGAAAATAATAGATCATTTTCTTAGTGAGAGAACCTAACTAACTCCTTTTTGAGACTGGGCCCAAAGCCTGGCCAAAGTTCTTGCCACCCTTCCCCCTTTCCTGCTTGACAAGTTCCTGGAGACCACAGGAGACTGGCAACCAATCAGCGACTGTCCAATATCTAGCAAAAATTAAGTCCATCAAACAAAGAAAAGTCCCAATAAGGTAATCCTCTCTCCCCAGAGTGAAGAGCAGTCAAAATTGTACAAATACATTCCTCCATGGGCACTGGGCAATCCCAATCAAAGTCACATAGCCACAGTTGAAATTCCCCTAAAAGCCTTTAAAAGAGCAGGCGAGTTCACTTCATGGTCGCCTGACTGGTACACCCCTGCATGCTGGTTTTCTGCAGAATAAACGCTCTTTGCTTTCACATACTATCTGAATCTGGGGTCTTTATGCAGCAATTCTCAGACTCTTACACTAGGTAGGATAGATATCTGTCAAGTAGTTCTTCGAAACCACTCTTATGCAGGTCAGAATGAAAAAAAGCAAGTGGAGCAAAAATATAAAATGTAGCTTAAGAAGAAAAAGAACAGAAAATTTAATGTCAGAGCCAAGGCCTATGCTGAAAGAGATGAGAAGATTGAAGAAAGACCAGTTACACAATGGAATAATGGAAAGGAAGTGCTCGGGGCAAGACCACATTCAGCCATGCTACCACATTTGTAAAAAGGAAATGCCTGAGTAATTTTCTGCTGCTAAAAACAAATATAATGCAAAGCTTCTACAAATAAAATTCAAAGCAGGGGCCAGGCTCTATCCTGAGAGGGCAGGAAAACTTGGGAGTTGACCATGTGATTCTTGCATTCAAGTCATGAGGGTCCACAAGTGGTTGTGGAACCCTCCTCCAGGGCTGAAGAGAGCCACTGAGGCCAGGCATGCGACAGGGGAGTCCCAGCAGGAAGGTCCTGAAAGGCTACTGCATGAAGCTGTAAAAAGTGAGCCCCGGTTGTCTTGTAGACCCCACGATGGTAGAGGCACCAGAGCCATGAATATCTGCTCAGCAGAGCTGTACACAGGAGCAGAACTAGCCCAAGAGCAAAAAGTGCTGCAGCAAGCAAAGCTGCAAGGAAGAACCATCTAAATCCTCTGACGTCAGACATGGAGCTATGAATCCAGAGTTTGTCCAGGGTTTCAGTCTTGCGTTAGTCCCGCATTTCCTCACTATGCCCCTTTGCCTTCACAGTAAGATAGATTCTATGCCACTATTATGTTGGAATTATGTACATTGTTTTTTGATTTTGAGTTTACAGGTGGTAACAATTAAAATACTGCCTTGAATTTCAAGAGACTTTGAACTTTTTTTTAATTTATTACAATTTATTCACTTTGTATCCCAGTTGTAGCCCCGTTCTTCAGCCCCTCCAAATCTCACCCTCCCTCCTCCTTTTCCTCCCATGCCCCTCCCCAAGTCCACTGATATGGAAGGTCTTCCTCCCCTTCCATCTGATCCTAGCTATCTGATACTCCAACCAAGGACCATGCATGGAGATAACCAGGAATGCCTGCACAGATGTAGCCCATGAGACTTTGAACTTTTAAACTGTGTTGAGACTGTGAAAAACTATGAGGACTTTTGGAGCTAGACTAAATGCATTTTCCATTATTATATGGACACAAACCTACGGGGTCCAGAGAGTGGAATATGGTGCTCTGAATAAGAACGGCCTCATCGACTCATATATTTGAACACTTAGTCATCATTTGGTGGAATTGCTTGGGAAGGATAAGAAGGTGTGACCTTACTGGAGAAGGTGTATCACAGAGGTGGACTTTGAGGTGTCAAAAGACTCATGCCATTTCCAGTTAGCTCTCTCTGACTCATGGCTGAATCTCTAGATGTGACCTCTCAACTACTGCTCCAGCACCGTGTCTGCCTGCCTGCCTGTTGACATGCTTCCCACCATGATTGTTAGGGACTCTAACCCTCTGAAACTATAACCCCCAAATAAACTCTCTCTTCTCTAAGTTGTGTTGGTCATGGTGTCTTATCACAGCAAGAGAAAAATAATTAAGACACACAGTAAGAAGTCTCGCAAGCAATATTTTAACTCACAAACTCCTAAATATGGCTACTGATCTCGGGTACCTATAGGAATGGTTACTGCTTTTAATTTAGTTTCACAGTTTTACTTCTCTTCTGAAGTAAAAATTACTCAACAGACTTCCAATATTTAGAGAAATGTTGGATAGTAATTACAAACTCATCTACTTGGTAAGTGGCACTCAGAGCTAAGTGTGGGTGTATCTGCAAAGCAGATACTTGCCATCATCTTATTATGACTTCACAGAACTTTTTGTCAAAGCTGTTTTCCAAAAAAAGAAAAAGAAAAAAGAAAAAAAAAACATCTTTAAGCCGAACTGAATTGATTTTTAACTTTCCAAGACAAATCAACTTGAAAACAGAGGACTAAAAAAAGATCATAAATCTAATAAACTAAATGACATAAATTCAATAAACTAAATGACAGGTTCACTAACCTCTACAACCTTAAGCTATTCAAATACTCCTAGGAGAGTAGCAGAGACTTGCCTGAGCATGTAGAGGGCATGGTGAAGTCCCATCACCAAGCAAATAAACAATGAAAGGTTTATACAATAAGCATTTAAAAAATATTTCTCATAAAGAAGATAAGCAATTCCACTGCACAATTCTTTTCAGTATCACACAGCTGCTAAGTGATAACACAATCTGTAGTAATCTTCAGTGAGAGAATTCTGAGGGAATACAAATGGTCCTTGAGTTATGATGGCTTGACCGACAATTTTGCAACTATACCAGAATAGAAAAACAGTATTCCCTCAATAGAAACTGTACTTTAATTCTCTCTGTCCTGTTTTCCACCATAACCTTCCACTAGCAATATCCAGTACAATACTTTTGAAATGCTAGGTAGAGGTAGTAGGCAGTTCCCCATCAGCCACATCAGTCAAGAGGGTAAGCACATTCTTCCTGTACTGTGCTACAATAGGAAATAGGCTAGGTGTATTGACAAATTAACAATATTTTCAACTCCTGACAAGTTTACTGGGATATAATCCCATGCTGAAGAGCATCTGCATTCCTATTATTTTGACGTTTAAAATTTTAAATTCCACACCAAGTGGTTGGACCATTTATCTATCATCCTGCTAAAAACAACATCCTGAAGTTTAACATGTTAAAGTGCTTAGCAAATAAGCACATATTGTTACCAAAACCTTTACTGCTACAAATTCTACAAAAGGCATACAAAGATATCCACGGGGGAGGTGGTAGAAAATGTAAGAACTTTGTAAAAAAAATTGCCATATTCAAGAAAAGGTGATGACATAGACCTTAAGAGTGCAAGACAAAGGAATGAAAGATGAAAATGAACATGTGAAAGAATCTTACACATTAATGAAAACTACCTTGTCCTTTTAGAAACACAAAATAAAATGTACTTACAGTTGTGAGAGCACTGGGGGATTATCACTGCGATGTTGAAATACTCAAAGCAAATCCCACAGCGCAGCAAATCATCTATTGTCTGAAATGCAAAAGCACATATGTATCAGCAAGACGTCAACAGCAAAATCAACGCTTGGCACTCAACTTTCCCTTTATTCCCTAAAATTAATTCCATAGCATTTATTTGTATGGGATAGATATTCAAAATCTAACTACAGATAAACAAAGGTTCATGACAAATAGAAAAAAAATCTCCCCAATTCAAACTTCAGGTTATCCCAGTTGCTTTGGACAGTTGGTGCAGGTTCCTGTGCCATACATACTGTTAGCCCTTCACAAAAGGGCTCCTGCATTCCTGCTCTTCAGAGCCCATCCTCACCAGCTGGGTGCGGTGGCTGGCGCACACCCTGATCCCAGCCCTCGGGAAGGCAGAGGCAGGTAGAGCTCTGTGAGTTCGAGGCCAGCCTGGCCTACAAAGTGAGTCTAGGCTACACAGAGAAACCCTGTCTTGAAAAAAAAAAAAAAAAAAAGAACCAGTTGAAGACTGTCTTAGTTAAAGTTTCTACTGCTGCAACAAAAACACCATAACCAAAGAGCAAGTCAGAAAGGAAAGGGTTTATTCAGCTTTCACTTACACATCATAGTCCATCACTGGGGGAAGTCAGGACAAGAACTCAAGCAGGGCTGGAACCTGGAGGCAGGAGCTAAGGCAGACGCCACGGAGGGGTACTGCTTACTGGCTTGCTCACCTCATGGCTTGCTCAATGAGGTTTCTTATAGAACCCAGGGCTACCAGTCCAGTGACGGCCCCACCCACAGTGGGCTAGGCCCTCCCCACATTGATCACTAACTGAGAAAATGCCTTACAGCTACATCTCATGGAGGCATTTCCTCAGCTGAGTCTCCCTTCCTCTGATGACTCTAGCTTGTGAGCAGACACAAAACCAGCCAGTTCAAGGACTAATAAAGCCAAACATTAAAGTCTCTAGCAGGGTATGGTCACACGCACCTGTACTACCAGCACTTTGGAGGCTGAGGTAACCGTGTAAAACCAGACTAGGCTATATAATGAGACCTTACCACGACAAAAATATAAATAAACAAACTAGCCAATTAAAACTTTTATTTCACAATGAGGAAACTAACATCCAGGGTAAGCACAATACTGGGCTTGAGTCAAGCCAACACTAAAATACCCATTCTCTTCTTGGTAGCCTAACTTTCTCCATGATACACCACAGTGCAGCCAAATGAGAAAGCCTTCAAAACAGCTAGCAACAGTCAGTATCAACTTTAGACAACAAGCGAAACAGAACATGATTTATTCTTGCAACTTAAAATCTTTTAATGTGTTTAAGAACAGGTGAGCTGCTTTATTCTCAAGAAACAGAGGTGTGAGAAGCTGAGGAGGTAGCTGAAAGGCAGAGTCTTGGTCTAGCATGGAAGTGGCTCTGGCTATCATGCTGAGCTACACACATACACACACAATATGAATAAAAATGTAGGCTCTGGCCAGGGATGTGCTTCCCAGCACTTGTGAGTTCAAGACCAACCTGGTCTACATAGTTAGTTTCAGGACAGACAGAGCTACATAATGAGACCCTGCTCAAAATAACAAAAGCAAAAGTAAAATATATTCCGTACATGAAGAAAATTCTGAAGAGATATAATAAAATGATAAATCACAGTTAGTAAGACCAGGGAACTGGGCAATGAGGGACATGCTGAAAGGAGAACTTTTTCATTTTATAGATTTCTTGAATCATATGAATCTATTTCTTAAAAACTGTAGAAGCTAAAGAGACAGCTCAGAGGAGATGGGTTGGATTCCTGGCCCCATACATAGCTTACGGCCATCCACGACTCTGGTTCCAGGAGATTCAACATTCTCTTTTGATCTCTGTAGGCACCAGGCATGCACTGTAGTACACCCACATACATGCAGGCAAAGCACGCAATGCACAAAATAATTTTTTAGAATAAATAATTTAAATACAACCAAATACCACTATAGTGGCACATACTTTTTTAATCCAAGTATTTCAAAGGCAGAAGCAGGAGGATCCAAAGCTAGAAGCCAGCTTTGGTAGCAAGCTCCAAGCCCACCTGTACTACATACGAAGCCTGTCTCAAAAACAAACACAATCAAAAAAGTTGTCATTAACCATCCATATGAAATATTATATAATTATTAAAAACCTGCTTGTGCTGGGCTATGGTGGCACATGCCTTTAATCCCAGCACTTGGATGGCAGAGGCAGTCAGATCCCTGTGAGTTCCAGCCTGCTCTATAGAGCTAGTTTTGGGATGGTCAGGACTACACAAACACTGTCTTAAACAACAAACAAAGCAAAGAATAATCAACTGCCATAGGGAAATGCTCAGGTTGTAATAGATACACTGGATTTAAGAAAAGTAAGTAGGAAGAAAGGAAGGAAGGTAAGGAAAAAGCCTGTACTCAGGGCGCAAAGCTACCCAGTGATTCTTAGTCAAAAACCAAACAACAAAAACAAAACAAAACAAAAACATTCAGGGGATGAGTTTAATCACCTTTAATCCTAGCACTAGGAGCGAAGAAGCAGGCAATCAGATCTCTGAGAGTTCAAGGCCTGCCTGATCTACAGAGCAAGTACCAGAACAGGGATACACACAAGAAAAAAGTCCCGTCTCAAAAAAACAAAAGTCAAAACGAAAGAAGAGAAAAAAAAAAAAATCCAGCCCAGTAAATGTTACATAAGTGAGATGATTCAGTGTGCAAGAATTCCTTAAAATCAAAGGCTAAGTGTTGGTCCTGTTAGGTCCTGTTCTCGTTTTTGTAAAAAGACGTGACCCAGGGAAGAGCGAACTGTCTGATGGAGCAGGTAGAGTTTGAGGCCAGCCTGGTTTACATACTGACCAGGTCTGGTTTACATACTGACCACCAGCCAAGGGTTACAGAGTAAGACCTTGTCTCCTAAATAAATTAATACAAACAATAAAAGTTAAACAAAAAAGAGATGTGTCGTTATTAGGTCAGACAGGGTACATCAGGGAGCAAACCGACTGCAGTGTACTAAGGAGGAGGCGCACTTCTGGACCTCAGCGAGAAATGGAAAAACACGGTAAGCCCAATCCCTGCTATGCTACACGATTATAAAAAACGTCATCCGATGCAACGTCCACCCAAATCACGCGTCGTGTCACTGTTAACACAGGAAGTTCTCGGAGGATGAGCTGTCACCATCGTTGACGCCGCGTTACAGTGACTTTATTCTGATCACGCAGTGGTTGTGACCGACACCCAAAACATCCGGTTCGTTAGGGCAGCCACCTTGGGCTCACTGCGCAGGGCCGCGGCGCGTTCCCGGTCGGTCTCGGGGGTTGGAAACTGAGGCCCGGCGTCGCGCGGCCGCCCAGGGTAGGGCCCAGGCCGGGGGCGCGCGACCAGGGCCGTCCCGCTCGCATCAGCGCCGTCCGCGCCCGGCCTTCCCGAGACACTCACCTTCATCACCGCCAAACCCGGAGGCCACTGCGGCTCGGCCAGGGCCTCCATGGTCGCAACTGACAAGACCGCCAGCTACCGGCCTGCCGCGCGGCTCTTCTGCTCGAAATTCCCCGCGCTACGGCGTCCGTCCGCAACGCGCGACGCGCTCGAGGCGCGCGCACGGCATGCTGGGAACTGTAGTTAACGTGCGTTGGGCTTTAGCGGCTTTGGACGAGGATGATTGGAAGATTAAGAGCACCTTGAATCAGTCTTAGGAAATGATTAAACAAAAGATTCCCGAAGGTGATTCAATATTAGGAAAAAGTCAGGAACCAAATGAAATCTTAAGCCTTAACAGAGATTTCAAGGTCTAGGCTCGTGTCTTCCCTTTCAGGGCGTATTCTCTGGTTGCTATAGAGATCTGTCCTTGCAAATATCTAAAGTTACACTTCTGTCTCAACTCCTCTTTTCTGTGAGCGATAATGGCATCCACCAGAGCCACAGAGAGCCTCCATTATCTACATAAGAACTTTTGCTTTAACTTGGGGGAGGTGTCAAAGGTAGAATCTTACCCTGCCCCGCCCCCGCACCTCTAAAATTTCAATTTGAAGTTATTTCTGTTCTTCAGAGATAACCACTGTTAATATTGTCACTTAGTTCCCAAATATTTCTTTCCCATGTATAAATAAGGTCCAGTTTTAGCAAAGTGCATTATATTAAATCACTTTTAACAGGAACCCACGTTCTTTGTTTGTTTGTTATTTTGGTTTGGTTTGGTTTGGTTTATGTGAGGCAAGGTTTCTCTGTGTAGCCTTGGCTGTCCTAGACTCACTTTGTAGACCAGGCTGGCCTCAAACTCATAGAGATCTGCCTTCCTCTGCCTCTCAGAGTGCTGGGATTATAGGCTTGGGCCATCGAGTCCTGCAGGAACCCATATTCTTTTCATCAAATTCCTCAGACTACTTGATAGGTTCCTCGACCTCTTCCATCTCCTGTATTGCCTTATCTCCCTGACCTGTCTCCAGCAACAATCCTTTCGATCTGGTTGAACCGGGAGTTATCTAGATGTGGAATGCTGACCAACACACAGCCAGCCTGGCTACCTAGCTCAGCATTCATCCTCTGCCTTTTGTGGGCCTCCATTTCACTAGGTGTCAGGGGACTCAGATTGGTCCAGATGCCACCCAAGACAGAACCCTGCAGTTTGCCATGTCACTGATAAGCATGTGGCCCATGCATTCATCCAGCATGTACATTTTGAAGGCTTGCAATGGGCCAGACATTTTATAGACATTTTACAGCTGTCTTTACAGAAGACTGAGACCCAACAGGCTAGGGCTTCATTCTTTTGAGTTTTCTTCATAAAATGACCTCTGTAGTCAGAGCCAATAAATTTTTCCTAGCCCACACTCACACGTAAACTGTGTGATAGTAGCACGAACAACATTTAGGAGATAGTTTAAATGTCTTTAATATTTTCACAGTAATCGCTAACACATTAGACCGCCTATAGGCTAAGTCCTATTGTGGGTTGTTTTGTTTTTTTTTTTTTTAACATCCATGCACTTATTTGAATTATTTTTTCAGAAGAAAGGGAGATAGGTAATTGGTGCAGGACATTTTGCAGGTAAGTAGAAGCAGGGTTTGAACTCAGGCTGTCTGACGAGTACATAGACTACCACAGAACATTCTCATGAGAATCTGGCCAAGACTTTCCCACTTAAACATATAGGAACATATAGGAACAGAGCATCGAAACAGCAACAGGATTCATTCAAAGTCACATTATTTTTCAGCCGAAATGCTCAGGCTTGGTTCAGATTTTTAACTTCAACCCAAAGGAATCACTGGAGATACTTTATTGAGCAGCCAAGGACACACAGAATGGAGCCAAGACTGCGAATCCCAGGACAGCAGAGATAGCAAGCCAGCAACCAGAAGATAAGTGGAGGATTAGGCACACGGTGGATTTGCACCAACCAATCGGAGGAGAATACACAAATGAACTCTAGGCTGAGTTGGGTGCTGTTGGATAGTTCTGGGCGTAACAGGAGCAGGTGGCTGTACAAAGACAGTACAACAACAAGAAAAAGAGTGTGCGGTAGTTACTCCTTTAGAATCCATCCTTTTTGGCTACTGAGGAATTAGGTTGGCAAGTGGCTGGGGTGGTTAAAAAAAGAAAAAAGAAATATATGAGAAAAAAGAAAAATGGGGAGGGAAGGAGAAAAGACAGAAGAGGCAGGGGTGGGGAGGCACTCCCTTCTCTGTGTAGAGCCCCAAGGCCAACCCCCCCCATGCCATCATCTCTGAAGCCTTGCCACCAGCCCCTTGATAAGCTAGAATGAACGGAAAAATCACCAGTGGGCTTGCATTCCCATGTTGCCTTTTCCTCCCGAGCTGAATGTTTCTCTCCTGCTGGTAAAGCAGCAGCACCCAGGGAGGTAGGCTCTACTCCAGGTCACCTCTGGGCCTGGGGAGGAAAGTTCCAGGGAACGAGTAGATTCTAGAAGGCCACCATGAGCTCAGGACAATACACCTCCCCTTTCCCTCTCTTAAGCCTCAAGAGCCATTCTTCTGTGACAAGCCACCATCTGTCTCTGAGAAATTTGTCCTTCTTTTAGATCAATAAAGTTTGTGCTTCTTTATCCGGGAGCAAAAACAAAATGTTCTGTGTTTTAAAAGCGGGTTAGAGTCAGCAAGGCTCTCCCACAACACTTAGCACCAAGTGAAGAGCGGGGATAGGATAGCTCCATAAAAGACAGTGCCCAGCAAACTTAAATTTCATATTTTTGTGGTATGTAACATAACATACTTGTATTTCAAAAAATCATTCCCTGCTTATCTGATTAATTTTAAACATTTTGTTATTATTATTTGCCAAATCTAACAACTTTGATCAGGGCAATGACCTCCCAAACAAGCGGGGGCCTGTCCTGGACTCACCCTGCATGTCCCATGATCTTAGGCACCTGCCAAAAGCCTCTTTGCATCTTGTATTCCTCTCTGCCCTCCATCCCCTCTCCTAAGACCTAATTCACTCTCTTAAAGAGCTCGGGGCTTCGCTCCTCCTTCCTTTCTATCTTCTTTCTCTCTCCTTTCCTCCCCTCCCTTTCTTCCAATCTTGTTTTATAGTTGTCTATCTGTCTGTTTGCAATCCTAGGGATCAAACCCAGGGTCTTGAGTGAACTAGGCAACCAATCTACCACAGGATTGCATCCTCCACTCCTCATCCCTTTGAAGGGTTAGTTATTTTGTGTCTGTCTGTGTACCATATGCTTTCCTGGTGTTTCCAGAGGCCAAAAGGGGTGCTGAGTGCCCTGGAGCTAGGGTTATGGTTGTGAACTATAGATGCTAGGATTTGAACCCAGGTCCTCTGGAAGAGCAATAAATGCTCTTAACCACTGAGCCATCATCCCCCAGCCCTTTGGTTTTTAAGACAAGGCCTAACTGAAACCCAGTCTATATGGTTTTTACCTTCCAAGTGCTAATACTCCAAGCTGTAGGGCATCACAGGACCCAGCCCTTCCATTCATTTTTACAAAGGGTTTCCAGCCCCCTGACACCCTTTCCATGGTCTGGACTACAGAAGAAGACAAATCAGATGTGGGTCCCTGATCTTGAAGAGCTGACACCTTGGGTTTTGCAGGGGTGGAGTGTGGAGACTACATAGACAGGGGAGTACAAAAGAAAATGAATGAATACGAATTTCCTAATGTGGAAAATAGTGTGAATACATTAAAAGCCAATGGGTTGGTGGAGGCTGGAGGATACCATGGGATGGAAGAGCTGGGACATCTCCTATAGGACATAGCACGTGCCTGGGGACTCATTTCAGAAAAGATACAGGCAGCATGTTAAAACCTGGGGTGAGGAGTTCCGGAAAAGCGTTTGGATTTCAGTGCATGCTAACCTGACCAAGTTGCTGAATCTCTCTGTGCCTCCATTTTCTCATCTATAAAATGAGCTTCAAAAGGACTTTTAAGATATGTGCTAATGCATTACAGTGATATTGGGAATTCAAATGCAAAGCAAACATAAAACATCCACACATGATTTTAAAATCTGAGTGGTAGATGTAACGAATTAGCTATGCTATCCCTATGCTATTCTAAAATTTTGAAATTTTTCCATCAAAATTAGGAAATTACTGTCTGCCATCTTACAAATGGCCACATGAGGGCAACAGAGTATCATACAAGCACAGTGTTCAACCAGGATGAAACAGTAAACAGCCCTGCTCATACATGATTCATTTATAGCTTGTCTTTTCATTTAATTGACTATAATGGGCTCTGGGCATGTGCGGGGTCCTTTTTTGAACCAATAGAAAATATAGAATTGAATGTAGGCATGGTAGCACCCACCTTTAATCCCAGCTGCCAGGAGGCAGAGGCAGGCCCGTCTCTGAGACCTTAAGGCCAGCCACAGTGGCATAATGAGACCTTGTCAAGAAAGAATGAGAGAGGGGAGGGAAAGAGGGAGAGGAGGAGGAACACCCCTGCCTTTCTGAGATCACGTGCGTAGTTTTTGACAAGTCGATGAGGCAGGCACTGTTACTTTAGAAGCAAGGTCCTGGGAAGTTAAAGGCCTTTCCTTTTCAGAGGTGGCCCCTAAAGAGAGGCTAGGAAGATTTTAAGAGCCAGAGGTCAGGGAAGATTGAAGCAAAACAGTCTTCTGGAGAATCCATTGCACTCAGGAATGCTCAGCGTCTGTGGTTGGCTGACCAAAAGATCAAGCCAGTCAACATTCCAGCAGGGAGTTCAGGGCGGGGAGCCCTCCCTCCCAAGTGAGGAGCCGTGGAGAACTGACAGCCTTGCAGGAGAGTCAGCATTTTTATGGATGTAGCCACCGGTAAATCAGCCATGTTCCAGAGGATGGTACAGCACAAACTGGACTTGGTGGGTTATTTTTAAGAGGGGTGGGGAAGACACGAAGTTGAAAGGGGGTATCAAAGTGGGGTATAGATCTGTGAAGAGTCAGGGAAAGGACTGAGTGTGAAAATATGAGTAAAATACACTGTGTGCATGAAATTCTCAAGGAATAAAATGTCTGAATTTTTTTAAAAAGACTTTTCTTGCACCTTCCCAGGAAGGAGGGAAGCTAGGACCTAAATCCAAACAGCCGGGCCCCGGAGAGCCATTAAGGCGGCTGTCCCACTTTAAGAATGTGTTTCTCGGGGGTCAGAAAGATGGTTCAGACCCCTGCTCTTCCACTTTAAGAATGTGTTTCTCGGGGGTCAGAAAGATGGTTCAGACCCCTGCTCTTCCAGGGGTCCTGAGTTCAATTCCCAACAACCACAGGGTGGCTCACAACCATCTGTATAGGGATCTGATGCCCTCTTCTGGCACACAGGTATGCATGCAGATAGCGCAGATAGAGCAAATAGAGCACTCATCTATATTAAATAAATAGATAGATACAATAAATCTTTGAAAAAAATAAACAATGTGTTTCTCAAGGAAGAGCCTGGAGGCACGGCTGTTGGTAGGCTCTTTGGGGTTTGTCCGTTTAGCATTACAGTTCTAAGGACAAAAACCCATCTTTCTTGAAAAAAAAAAAAAAAATCCTAGTTATCCTGATACGGTCTAGAAAACCAGACTGGAACCTCTGGCTCAAGAATGGGCATGTAATCTGACCAAGGTAGCAACCGTCTGACCTATCCTCTACTTAATGATTGGTCCACAGAAGCATGTGACTCAAGACCAACCAATCAAAGACAACCCTGGGATTTGGATTCATGAGTTGAGAAGATGGTCGTGAGCCACCGTGTGGTTTAAGCCTGAGGTTCCTTTGGGCCATCTTTGCCACACAAATACTTGTGATGGAGCAGGCTGGGTGAACGGACCAGGAACTGTAAGGTGGACAGCCCTTGCTGTCATCTTGGACCTCCCTCATCTCCCCATCCTCAACCCGCTTCAACCCGTGGGCAACTGAGAGTGTGCTCTTTGCTTAAGTCAGGCGGTGCTGGGTTTCTGTCACTTTGAACTGGGTCCTACTTAATGTATTTCTCAACAGCTTTGAGGCAGCAAGGACCAAGCTACTGTCAGGGGATGAAAGACCTGTGAACCTGAGTCCAGATAGAATTTACAACAAAGACAGAAAATCTTGTTTCGTACATGACAGGCCTCTGAAGTGGCCTGGAACAGAACGAGCCAGCCAGTCACAATCAGAGTCACATAGCCTCCATGCGCACCAGCCAACCCCAGTGAAGGTCAGATAGCCACAGCAGGCCTTCCCCTTTCTGGCTTTGAAAGGAGCCTTCGCGCTTCCCGTGGGGCCGCCACCATTTTGTGAAGGTGGTGACCCCAGCATGCTGGAATTCTGTCCGCACTCCTTAAGTGTGGGACTTTCCTTCGGCGAATCCCAGACCCTAACAGTCTGCCTGCAGCTTTGCCACATGTGTGACACACTGGCTCCACTCCACAGTGAAGTGTGAATCATTTCCTTGGAGGGTGAGATAGATATACAGCAGTCAGAGGAAATAAAACTAAGAGACTGGAAGATAATTTTCCACCATTTTGTTTGTTTGTTGTGTGTGAAATGAATGTATGTTTTTCCTATTTATCTGTTGTCAGTTGGTTAGTTTTGTGAGAAAAGGTCTCTCAATAATTTAGGCAGGACTAGAGTGTGTTATATAGCCCAGGTTAGCCTTGGGTTTGAGGGAATCCTCTTCCTCCCTTAGTCTCTCAAGTACTCAAATTTCGGGTGTGAGCCAGCACCTGACTACTCCCTTCTTCACACTACAGCTAGGAAGCAGCAGCTCCTTTGGAATCCGGGACCCAGGACTCTATCATGCCACCACTAAATCCTCAACAACACACCCTCTATTGCTAAAGACTAGCTAAGGGCTAAAAGCTAGGTTGGTTGGTTGGTTGGTTTCTGAGACAAGGTCTCACTTTGTAGACCAGGCTGCCCTTGAACTCAAGATCCTCCCAACACACCCAACCTTAGCCAATAACGTTTTTACTTTTAGATTTTTTTTTTTTTCCAATTTGATATGTGTGAGGATTTTTGCCTGTGTGTATTCCTGGTGCCCACAGAGGTGAGAAGAGGGTTTTAGATCCTCTGGAAATGGAGTTACAGAGCTTTATAAACCACCATGTGGGTGTTGGGAACCAAACCCAGGTTCTCTGTAAGAGCAACAAGTGCTCTTAACTGCTGAGCCACCTCTCCAGCACCTATCAACAGTGTTTTAATAGCAATAAAAGGATCAATACTCCTACTATACCTTCCAAGGGTTTCTCATTCTCTTAAAGTAATTTCAAAATCCTCACCCTGGCTTGAAAGCCCTTGGTATTCCTGCCCCTCTCTAGTCTGTTACATCTCATCTTTCTCCACCGGCTTCAGCTTTGGATTTTTCCATTCTTCCCACACACCAGGCTCTTTCAACGTTCGCTTTCTGTGCCTCCCTCCACCTCCAGGCCCACCCTTTGGTATGGTGGCCCCATCCAACCTAAGGTTCCTTTTCTCAAAGCAATGGCCCCAACCTCTCAGCTGAGGGCTGAAATCACTACCCGTCTCTTCCCCCACACCTTTGATGTTTGTTTTGTCAATGTCACCTTTTGACCTCCAGCATTTGAGTGCCCAGTACACAAGCATCTTGATCCACTTCCCTTATGGCTGTGTCCCCATGTCTATAGCATACCTGGCGCATGTGATGGTTAATATTGTCAACATGACAAGTCTTGCATCACATAGATGAGCCTCTGAGTATACCTGTGAGGGATTTCCTAGATTCAATCAATCGAAGGGTACAGTCCTTTCATGTAGACCAGCAGCATCCTGGAGTTGAGTCTTGGAACAATAAAAGGTCCCAAAACCTAGCTGAGGGCTACCATTCATCACTGACCACCCCCTGACCATGAGTGCAACATGACTTCAAACTCCCGTCACTATGATATCCCTGCCATGATTGACTACACTCTGCAACTGGGAGCCAAGATAAACCCTTAGCAGGCTATTGCTGGGTATTTTATGACAGCAACAAGAAAAAAAGAAAACTAACTGAGCTTATCATGCAGTGGGCTCTCAGGAACTATCCATGAAAACTGTGCTTGGTAGCGACCATAACCACTCCACTGGGTATCAGTATTTGCTCCTTCACTGTGGACGGGTCCTCATATCATCCCAGGTCCACATGGCTTTGCTCTCAGAGGCACTGCTCCCCTCCTTGGCCTGCTACAACATTGGCTTTGCTCACAACATCTCAGCCCTCATGACTTCAGTCTCTGTAAGTCCCACCTCTGGCCTTGTCAGTGTGTGGTCTTTTGTCTTTTGCTTTTCCTGCTAACATCCCAGCATTTTATAATTTCTGCTCAAACTTCCTACAAAAGGCCATCTATTGGCTTCACTCGCTAATGGCCAGGGTTAGCATCCAGTCAACCATACTTCCCTTTAGGTCAGTGGCATCTATGGCTCCGTCCACTGGGACAAGGAGATAAAGCTGATACCACAAGTGTTCTCTAAAGTCACTGGAGCATCGGGCTGCTTCCTTTAAAGCACATGGCAGGCAGAGCAGAGGTGACTGACACTCCTGTGATTCTGCAGCCTCTGCCCAGACAGCGAGTGGACACTCAGATCAGGAAGAAACAATAATCAGTCTCCCCAGTCTTAGAGATAAAGAAACTGAGGCTGGCCTGGGAAAGAGAATACTTCCTCCAGCTGGTGACCAGTGGAAATGGTGGACTTTCAACTAAAGCTTTTATCTTCAAGCACGTTTGATGCAGCCAGTCATTAGAAGGCCAGCAGCGTGCTCTTCCATTCTACAGAGCACAGAGATGAAGCAGGTGACAACGTCACCAGGGCCCTTGGCAGCAGCACAGCCTCTTCTTAGCCGCATGTCCCTGACAAAGGTAAGCTCCGAGGGTTGTGCCACTTGGCAAGGTTTGACAATGGATGGACTGACATCCATCGGTGTCAATCAAGGCTGAGATTTACATTCGGGTCTGTGTAACCCCAGAGCCTTTGCATATATATTTTTGATGGGAGCTCATCAAACCTGCATGCAGGGGCTGTAGATGTGGGAGAGTGCTAAGGGTCAGGGGGCAAGGGTCAGGATAGCCAGAGACCTCTTTCCTCCCTGTTCCAGTTGGGCTTTTTGTTTGCTTATTTGTTTGTTTGTTTGTTTGGGTCAGCTTCTGTCAACATAAGCTACAGTAACCTGGGAAGAAAGAGTTCAAATGAGGTGGCCGGTGGGCAAGTCTGTGAGACGTTTTCTTAATTTAGTGATTGATGTAGGAGGGTCCAGCCCACTGTGGGAGGTGCCAATTTTGGGCAGGCAATCCTGGGTTATAAAAGTAGGTGTGCTAGGACACTTCCTCCAGCTGGACTTGAGACTTGGGTCTGAATCCTCTCCTGTCTTCTGCTTCCCAAAATTCATAGATATTCAATATCCCAATTAATGCAAACCTATATGCTCTGTGGAGAGCTAGAGGAGAAAACACACGAGCGAACAGAAAGTGTTCCTACAGTAGTAAAGACCAACATGGCACAGATGTAGAGAAGCAATTGGAATTATTCTCAATATCAGTGTTTAATGGAAGTTAATGGATGGTAGAGCTATTCCCCACAAGAGTCTGGAACAGACTTAACTCCTTAAATGGTTGTCAGCGTAAACAGGCCTGCACGTGGTGATTACAGAATCCTGAAAACTGTGTCCTGCAGCAATCAGGGTAGCAGGAATGACACTGTGGAATCCTAGCTGAGAGCATCCGTTTCCTCGGCTGTAAAGTAGGGGAACCTAGAATTGGGTGGGACTGGAAACCATCACTGTTGGCACTCTTGGACCTCAGCGATACAGCGGCTCTCACCACCTCCTGCGGGAAGCTATTCTTTGCTGATATAGTCTGGATAGGGGTGGCAGTACCCATGGGATGCTTATTCCTGCTTATAGTTGTCTATCCCCACCCTTGAACTACTTGGAAAGCAGGCCTGTGGCTCAATTCTAAGCATGGAGAATCAGACCCAAGA
Organism: Meriones unguiculatus; assembly: GCF_030254825.1. NCBI lineage: Eukaryota > Metazoa > Chordata > Mammalia > Rodentia > Muridae > Meriones > Meriones unguiculatus. The sequence goes on from NC_083353.1 coordinate 103,575,862, forward strand.
TGTTTGTTCTCTTGAGGCTGAGGTGACGCGGGTAGTGGAAGCATTTGGCATCATCGAGTAGCCATCATATGAGGCGGGTTGTGGTGAGCTAGCCTAAGAGAAATAGTCCGAGACAATGCTCCTCTCATCCTTGCTTCATCTCAAACTTAAAGACAGCTCCAGTCTGAGGTTCCTGCTGTGGCGGCCGATATATTCTCTCTTGCTTAGGACTACCTGAGCTGGAGAATTTGTCATACATAAACCAAAATATCTTAAACAGATTTTGACGACAAAGTAAACATTTCAGCCATAGTTCATGTGTACGTGCTAGTAAAGCGGTTGGATAGCTAAAATCTGTCCTTTGTGCAATCTGGGTGTCTCCAAGGTAGAGGCACAGTATTGGCTATTCACTGTGACTCAAGGTGAGGGAAAGCCTTCCCTGCTGACTCCCTTCATAAACTTTGAAAACTTTGTATACTTTGTAAACCCTAAAGGCAGAAAAGCCACCAGGCCCCAGCCTCAGGAGCTCTGGCAGCCAAGCCCCTCCCCAGACCTCATAACTGTCACAAAAGCTTGTTCCAGCCTCTAACTGTCACAAAGGTCATCTCCAGCCCCTCAATGGAATCCTTCCCAGATTACGAAAATTTTAGGTGAAAAGTCTGAACAAAAAACCACCAATCCCTAAGCAGGAAAACTCACCAATGCCAGAGCTCCCCTAAACTCAGGACTTGAAATCCCACCAATCCTCACCCTGGAAATCTCTGTCCTGGGAAGCTCCGCCCCCTAAGAAATCCTATGTAAAGGCTGTGTTTGCTCACCGGCCATCCCTGGATTCATCCCGCCAATAAGTCTCTTTCATCGGAAGAAGCAATGAAGAGAAGAAAAGCAGAGGAGCCCGGCTGAGGCTCCTGAGCTTCTCAGATCAGCTGGGAGGTTCAATGCCTCTGCTGGGCAGGCTTCCTCCCAGAGCTGTGTGGTTCCTGCACTTCCAAGTCCCAGGACACCTTTCCATCTGAACAGGAAGGCCAACACACACTGCCGTTAATTGTTGAGTCAGAATTGATTGGACTGATTGTTTTGTGCAATTAGGCTGTGAACAGCTACAGAGCTGGAAGATGGAAACTGGGCCTCATCCATCTGTGTCCCCAACAGCTAATTTGGGAACATAAAAAGATATTCGTTGGATGAAAGGCTTCTAATTTGGGGCTCCTGGATGAGCACGGTTGCTATGGCAAGTAAACGGATTGCAGAATGCATATTAAAAATGGAGCCTTCTAGAAGGTTCCATAGCAGAAGCTTGGTTTAGCAAAAAGCCACCACGGAGTGGTGGGATTTGGATGGGTAGGGCAGTCGCTGGGGTTGTGGAAAAGACCCATTCTCTTTTGCACAGAGACTGTTACATGAAGATCCACCAGAGGGAGCTTCAGGCCCTCGTTTTCCTTGGCTGCAGCGGGGAAATGGGGGGTGGGGGTAGGGGAGGCAGGGGTGCTAAAAGACACTTTCTAGGTAAGGATGCTTGATCCAGTCTCGGGGCGATTAATACATGGTGAACGGCAGCACAAAGCACATGAAAAGTGCACAGTTTGATAAACAGATGCTTCAAATTCTCACTCCTGCACTTCCTTGGCTAACTTTGGTTGGCTAACTTAGCCTCCAAGAGGTGCAGGACTGAGTCTAATAGCAACTGCCTGCAATGGCTCTTTTGAAAATTAGATGAGAAATTTACTGTGGAAGTGTAATCTAGTGCTTGAGACAAAAAAATTAATAGTTAATGGTGCACATGTATGTACACACACATACCTAGACCTATTTGTCTTAAAGGTCCAGAGCTGTATTGTGATTAGACAACAAATGCCAAAATTTTACTTATGTCTTGATGCTAGACACCAGCACCTTGTGGCTCTGGCAATTTGTCCTTATTATTTCAGGACACTTCCTGCTTCCTTCTTGTCCTAGTTTTCCATGCCCCGCCCTGTTTCCCTGGCCACGTTCTTAGGGCGCTACATTTGAATGGTCAGTCCTTGCAACCTTGACTTTCAGGTAAAGTGTGTTTCCAGGGTGGCTGATGGAGGAACATGCAGACAGGGTGGACTGAGGGCTAAGAACGCTCCTCTGGGCCCTCTCTGCCCACCATGTGTCACGTCACCCTTGCAAACAACCACAGGATGCGTTTGAGAAAAAGTTAAGCTGTTTTTATTTCACAGGATAGCTCCACATCAAACCAGCAGGCACCATCAGAATACGCAACAGAGGATCCAATCAGACACTCTATAGGACGGGCATTTGGTCATAAGGTAGAGAAATGACACCCAGAAGAGGGCAACAGTTAGCATCACATGGGGACAGGCAACCAGCAATTTCCTAGGGTGGTTTCGGTTTGTTTTTCCTGTCACAACGACGTGGGGGGAGAAGGAAAGAAAACAAAATAGACCAGCCACTCTGAAGCAATCAGAAGCAAACCTATTACCAAACCATGTAAACAGTCACACTGCCTGGAATGAGGGCCTGAGCAGCAGACCTAGCCTTGACCCACTTCCATCAAGGGAAGAAAAGTGCACTCTGGCGGTTCCCCTTCAAGGAACAGCTTTGTGATTTGCCTGGGACAGTTCACACACAAAGGAGGTGTCAGCCAAGGGCAGCCATGGCCGTTAGGCCAGTCCCAGAGGACGGGACAATAGAATGCTGGCAGATCAACCTCAGAGAGGCCAGAAGGTCTCAGGCTGACAGTGAAGACTCTCCTGGCAGTCCCCCTGGGCAGCTTCGAGTGCGTGGAGTTCTCCACTTGGAATTCAGCTCAGTGGGGAAGAGACCAGAGAACCAGAGAACTGGGCGTGAACTGTCAGCATCAGCTCTGCCCAGCAGCAGATTGGTGAAGCCACGCCTCAGCTCACCCCTTCCTGCTCTTTCCTCCCCGTCACACCTTTCCTTCCTAGTCCAGCAGGACCCACTGCCACAGCTAGAAGCAACAACCCCCTCCACCACGCCCTTTCTGGGTTTCTCAGGAGAATGAGGCATTTGCTCTAGTGTGGAACCATCTGGAAGATGAGAAGTTAGAAACAGAAAGGCTGAGAGGGGGACCATCGCGTCCATTAGTCCTTGGGGTTTGCCAGCACTTGTTCCGAATGTATGTGGCGCTGGCCACTCATCGATGACCAAGCACCAGGTCACGAGACATCCTCTGCGTCTGTGCCTCCCGAATAAGAAAGGACCTCACCCAACAAGGCACTCCAGGAGATGCCAACGAAAGGAGCCCTGCGTAGAGGCTTCTCTCCCACCAGCTCCCCTTTGTGTACCACAAACCAGTTTAAAGTGTTTATAAGGCAGATCTCTGAACTGCTGGTTCCAGCCAGTAGCCAACAGATGGCTCCTTTTCCCTGTATCTCTTCCCGCTCCAATTTCATTTCTTCACTGGACATAAACCTTCCTGTTCCTTAGGAATCCCTTTCCCTCCTGACCCCTAGTTTAGTGACTTGGGAGGAAAGACTCCCTAGTCTTAACATGCCCACAATTCCCTCCAGTTGTGTGCTCTGTCCGGGGTTCAAAAGGCGCTTCGAGGTGAAAAGTTAGCACTGAAAACAAGGAAAGGCGACAGTTGTTCACAGGATCCCACAGCTCAGAGCAGCTCGATGAGGAAAAGAGAAGGGAGGGCAGGGAGGGCGAGTGGGGTCGGAAGCTCAGCTTGTTCTCAAATTGATCGGAGAAAGGTCTTTAGTGGCAGCTGGGCCACACGGGTGCCCAGGAAACTAGACCAGGAAGTAATTGTCTTTGGTCAGTTTTAATTAAATGAACATCTTGCTGGTTCATTCCTAAAACAGACTGAACACCGGTTATACATAAAGACAAAAGGCTTGACCTCAGGATAAGTTGGAGGTTAAGAAATCATTCCATGAAGCCAAAATAACTTTTTTTTAAAAAAATGCCCGTTATCAACTAACTGATCAGTACAGCTTTCCATAATGGCGATGAACATCGGTAGACACCACTTGCCCTTGTATGCTCGGCTATATTGAGGACTACTAACTATGGTACTACACCCCCCACCCCAGTCACTGTACAATTAGGTTTCTGGTAATTTATTTTTACATCGATCTATCTACTAGGTGCAAAGATTTGGTGAGTGGCATTGGCTATAATGTAATTGTAGCCTTCTTTAAAAAAAAATTACAGTTTCACATTTTAACAGTTACTTTCCAGCATTTAACAAATACAGCAATATATAGTGGACTAAAAACAGGCAGGAGTTGGAAGGGAGATGCTCACGCTAGATAGACACGGATGGGGCTGAAGTGGGGCCTGGGGGTGGCTGAGACATGCAGGGGACCAGATGAAGAAGTGTGTTGGGGATGGGGGTGGACAGTGTTTTTCCATTTGTTCTGCATCAAAGCTCAGATTTGGGGTTGGAGGAGTTGGGGACTCGTCTGCCATCTGTGTGTGCGCTTCCCTAAATGTGAACTCATCAGCCATTTGCCGATAGGGGGAAAAAATAGATGCCTAAGGAAAACAGCTGAGGCTCTGCTCTTGGGACATCTGGGGAGAGGCAGTAAGGAAAATGAAGTCAACCCAGAGACAAATCTGCACAGCATAGCTGGCATTCGGCGTGTCAGAGAATATATTTGTAAACTCAAATTTGCTTTTATCCAGGCAGAGAATGTTGCATTTTTGCCTAGGAGGTGAGTGGACTTAAAAATCTTGGAATAGCCCTGGGATACAAAAGAGAAGTCTTATCTCCTGGATGCATAGCAGAGATAGCAGATACTTGGAAATGAGGGCTTCCTGAGCCTGGTGCAGTGCATCAGGGCATCTGTCATAGCTTGTGAAGGTCCCAGCCCACTCCCAGGCTTTACTCTCTTCAACTATAAAATGTGCTCAAAGACAGAGGGCCCATCATAGCAGTTGACAGGGAAGAAAGGCTAGGTGTCTCCGGCATCTCCCTGACATTCTCATTGTGTACCCATTCTTGATTCCATAGTGATGATCCTACAGGAAAGGTAGAATGGGTGATCCTCCCCACACTCAAGTCAAGTACCAGTGACTCACTAGGTCTCTCCCTGGGGAACGGGGGAAGTTACCTTTAAATGGAGGACCCAAGAGATGGTGGAAGCAAACCCAATGGGAAAAAAATGCCAAGGATGGCATTTCAAAGCATCTGTAGATGACAGGAGTGCTGCACCCAAAGGTTACACAGCTCCTATGGGGGCTGTGACTCAAATTCTAGATTTGGGATGTAAGACTTGGAGGCAGGAAGAGAATAAGCCATTGTGTGTGTGTGTATGTGTGAGAGAGAGGAGAGAGACAGAGAGAGAGAGATGGGAAAAGATCCTTGGCTTGACATGCATATATAAATGGTCCCATTAGGATCAGATTCACCTGTGGTGCGTTACCAAAAAAAAAAAAAAAAAAAAATCTGAAAATATCTGGAAAATGGAGTCAACAAAAATGCAGATAAAATGGAATCAAACAAGAGCCATGCAGAAGGCTCTTGTCATATTCCAGAATCACATACCTTGTTTCTACCACCATGTTTGTTTACATTAATTGCTTTAGAAGGAATGGAAGAAGGGAAGAGAGGGTGGGGCATACTTCCATTGTCATAAAATCTCAGCTTACAGTGTTTCCGTCTAGGATGGAGGCCAAAAGCTGACCGAGCACTGGACATTCCAGCGGTAACACAGCGTGCTGTGGACCGATCCCAAACAGAAACAGTTTCACCCTTCAATGGCTGAGTGAAATGTTCATTCATTCCCTGCCCATTTAGTTCCAAATCTGACATAGTATAATTAGTAGAATGAGGAAGAAGAAAAAGATTAAATATTTTGAAGAGGAACGAACCAAAGCTTCTATAGTCACCACAGATTCATCCCTACAGCATTTCGAGGGTTTGAACCACCCTTACTACTGTTTTGGTTTTTGTTGTTCTTTTTCCCCCAACCATAGGTAATGCTGTGCTGTGATGGGGCACAGCATTTCACCATCCTGATTCTGTATACAAACTCATGGGTCTTCACACCAACCTCCCCTGTGCCTTTCGGGGTACAGTTGACCTTTGGCCTCCGGGTGGCAGGGCAGGGTCTCTGGGGGGGTGAATGGAGGGTTTTCTATGAAGGGTTCCCCACCTTTAGGAGCAGTCTGCATGGGGGTACTGTCTGCCCCACCCTTCCTTGAGGGGCAGACTGTTCTGGAAGGCCACGACTTCTGGAGACAGCTGGAGACTGTTTCTGGTTTTGTGTCTCTGCAGGTTAGTGGTATATTGCTTCATTCGAAGTTACTGTGGGGCCTCTAAGTTCTCCCAGAGAAGTCCCTGCAAATCCCACCAAATAACAGTGGGAGATGTTTGGTGGCATGGGTCTGAGGTAAATCTAAGTTTCATAAAAAGAAAAACAGGAGCGTCTATATACAGTTAGCATGTGTGTATGTCCAGCTCTCTAGTATATGTATATAGATGCATAAATACACACACACACACCTACAGACACATACGTACACATATGCGTATATATGCACGTATTTATGTACACACGTATACGTATGCAGAGAATATCGAGAGAATAATTTTCCAGTGACATTATGAGAAGCTGGTAAGCATCTGCCTCAATCTTAGCAAACACCGTCCCTGGGACTGATCTTGCTCCAGCCTTCCTTGGCATGTCTGTTTGCCCACAAGAGGTCTGTGGCGTTCACATGGCTGAGTAGGAGCTGCAGCTAACGCCTGGGCCTCTGCTCTCCACAGACATCCTCCCTCCCAGGCTGACCTTCTAGGATCTCCCCTCCAAGGCCAGGAGATCCCTGGGAAGCAAGTGGAAGCCACCGAGGCCACCCTAGGCCATGGTGTGCTACAGTGGGCCACGGCGGTGTCACTGGTCCTGCAGGTCACATGGTGCCAGACTTGTCCGAGGAGCTATTGGGGAACATCTTCTCGGTGGGTGTCACAGCTGGGCTGCCCACACCTGAGCTGCTGCTGCTGCTGGATCGGTGCTGGACCACAGGCCTGACCGGACGCATTGGGGGTGGACGCAGCTGGGCACCAGCCAGGCGAGCTGACAGGGCCGGCTTGAAGGTGGTCATCATCTCGGTAGATGAGCTGCTGCTGCGGCGCATGGCAGCATCGGGGTCTCGGATGACAATGGTGTGCAGGGGGCTGGCGGGCTCTGAGCTGATGGGGCCTGGTGGGTTCTTCAGGGGCTCCAGGGTGTCCAGCACCACATCTGGTGCCTGCTTGACGGTGTTCTGTCTCTCAAGCTCTCGCAATTCATGCAGAGCGGTGCTCATGGTCTTCTCGATGTCCTGGGGACAGACAGAACTCTGGTCAACACAGGGTCTTCAGAGCTGCTAGCCAGTTTAAGACCTTCTAGAGGATGTTTTCTGGAAGCCCGATTGCCCAGAGAAAGATCAGACCCCAAGGGTGTCTTCTAACCAACTCAGGGATGGCTTAGTGGTTAAGAGCACTGGCTGCTTTTCTAAAGAACACAGATTCCATTTCAGTACCCACACAGTGGCTTATAACAGGCTGCACCTCCAGGCCCAGGGAGCCATCGCCCTCATCGGCCTCTGGGGCACTGTGCACATATGGCACATGGACATACGTGCAGGCAGAACACTCACACGTGAGATCAAATAGGGAAAATAAAAAGTCATTTCAACTCGTACAGATACTGAGAGGCTTCACACTCCTCCCCCACAGAACTGTACAGCTGTATGTCAGTTTTAAAAATAGAAAGAAAGCCTTACCATTAGGGAAATGACTATCTACACCATGCATGCCCCATGCATCCTAGAATGACAGGATGATCACTGTCCTCTCAGCATTATGATCTGAAAGGCTCTTTTCTTGTTTGAAAAGCAGACAAAAATTTAAATGGCCCATAGTACATCATTGTATCTGCAGGCTCATCAGGAAGAGACGACCTCAGGTGACAGAGGTGTGGCACACTGGGCCAGCCTGAGCTCCTTGTCTACCAACCCAGGGCAGGGCTGGGGTTGATCTAGAAGCTGGGCAAGCTGAGCAAGCACCAGCCACTCTGAGCTGCACTCGGTCCATCTGTTGAAAGCCCACATTTGCTGTGAAAATGCGGTGAGAAGATGAACACGAGGAAGCTCTGCAGACTGCCAGACAGTGCTTATCCAACTCCTCAGAGCTCAAGATCCCTGTTCCTGGGGCTTTCAAGGGGCCGCCTCCACATCCACTGGATGTAAGAGGAGTTGCTCAGGCTGATCTGACCCAGAACCCATAGAGTGCACAATACGGGAGCTATTGTATAAACCTCCATTTGCAGGTGCAATCTCAACAATGTTGACTACTAAGGAATATTTGCTCTTACGCAGTCTGAGGCAAGCCCTGGAAGGAATGCATGGTTCTAGGGAGATAGCTGGGGCTGGAGCCTGGCAATACTGAAGAGGCCTCTATCCTCCAGAGGCCTTTATCATCCTCTCCTCCCTGTATCTGCATGCAGTCTCCTTCCTGCCAGACTCCATCATGTCCCCAACTGGCCTCTTGCTTACCTCACTGTCCCAGTCTATTCTATTTGCTTTCTACATCTTGCTAATGACTAATACCAGCTTTTATGCATTCCTGTCATGCTTAACCCTTCACACACTGTGCTGGCAGCTTTAAGAAAGGGTCTCCAGGAGATTCTTTATCCGGAGCTTAGTTGGGAGTGAGTGTAGGAAAGGTTCTTCTCCCTGTCTCCTGTATACACACTGTGTAGGGTCACCCCAGCCCCCAACCACTGTTCTGGGTTTCAGTCTCTGCCTGGGCCCCCATGATCCCCTCCAATTGCTCTAATCCAATGGAAGCTGAAAGGCAAAAAAAAAAATATGTCAATAACTAAAATGCAAATTTCTCATCTCTCCACCCCTGGTAGAGCATGAATGGGAAAGACAGAAAGCTCAGAGAAAGGTGGGCTGGGGGGTTTAGGCTGCAGCCTTGCATTAGTCTGATGAGTGCGTGAGTCTGCCAGGGAAGCTGCAGAGAGGCTCCGGGAATGACGGGCACGGTTGGCAAGGTACTCATTTCTCACATACACCCCCCACACACACACTTTGGATGACAGTGTTGCACATTTCTAAAACAGTCTCTTTACCTGGGCTTCAACTCTACATTGTTTCGGGCCTTTGGAGACCACAGAATGTAGGGTGAACCCATCTACTATTTGGGGTTCTCTGCACTACCTCCCCTTTGACTCCAACCATGTCAAGGGCTCCTCGGAAATGAAGCTGAGCAAATGGGTAGCTGTGCAGTGTCTTCTTGACTGTTTTCAGTTTCTCATGAGCTTCCATGCCACTTCCATTGATGAAAAGCACCACCCAGTTAGAGTGGGCGTGCACACTGACAATTTGCATAGCATTGCTAAGTGTACTGCTTGTGTTAGGCTAACAAGAGGCTCCTCAGGTAAAAACTAAAGACACCTGGAGATGGGATACACTCTGTTCTTGTTAGAGATCCACAATGCACAACAAATTATCGCAAAGCTCTAAAATGTCTTGTAAATACTCCTTTCTACTTGGCCAGAGTACCGCAGCATAAATGAAGCTAACTGCAGAATACTCCTCTCATTCCACTGGCATCTCACAGCAGTCTGTGACGTGTGAAGCACAGTGCCCCAGACTGCATTTGATTGTTTGTGACAGGCCTGGAGACAGCTTTAGGAAGGCCCTGCCCTTTGTGATTGTCAGAGTCTGTAGAAGATACTAGGTTCTAGGGTGATGGTTCTCAAGATTCTCGACAGCTTGAAGGACCTGCTAGCCCCTGTTATCTCTTAACTGAGAAACAACATTGAGAGAGGTGTGTAATGGACCCTTGGACAAAATTACAGATAGCGTAATAAAAAGGGAAACTTCTGGAAATATGATGTCAATACATCCGATGCCCAGTGATGTAGGGATGTGAACTGGCCAATGGCCGGGGAAGAGGGGATCGCACAGAAAACAAAAAGAAACAAAATACTCTGGAAGAGCCTGGAATGTTCTTCCATTCTGTTTCAGCTACTTAGTCTTGCCCATGTGTTGGGTCTCCGGTCCTGTCCTCCCAGGGAATTACTTCCAAACTGTAGATGCTCAAAATGATATACCATCCCCTACTTATCAAAGACACCTGGCCTAGCTGCCAGTTGCCCCTTGGGGTTGGCAGTTCTCCTTAACTATAAGTTCATATGGGGAGGGCCAAAGTAAGCAGGTCTCCACTGTACTTCATTGTGCATGGTGAATGTCACACAAGATTCATCAATAAATGAATAGAGTAATGAAAGATGTGTAATGCATGGGTGGATACATGGACTCAATCATAGCATCTTGTGGAGAGGTCTGCCATTGCCTTGGCCCCATAATACAGCTACCCTCTCCAGCCTGGACATTGGGTGTGTGTCGGGGGCTTTTCCAGCCTTTACAGAAGCTCTAGCTAGTGGCACGGAAAGGAAGCCAACTCACTGTCTTGTCTGACTCATCTCAAGTCCCACCAAGGCCACTGGGATTCCCCACTCATTTCCCACCCTCTGTCCCACTGGGTGTCTCACTGGCCTAACTCTCCTCTGTGAGGCCCTTACTTCTGCCAGGGCCTCAGCCTCCAGGGACTTGTGGTCCCCTAGGCTGCTGTGTCGCGTGGAGCCGCAAGTCGACCTCATGGAGAGCCCTTCTGCCAGTGCCTTCTTGTCAGAGTAGTTGATGCTGCCAGCGCTCCCGAATGTCGCCATCCTTCTCTTCTCAGGGCTCTCAATCCGTCCCCGGCTGAGGGGGATTTTGTGGGGGCTGCTGGGGCAGGCAGCAGCTCGGGGTGGCGTGTCTATGCTGGGACCCAAGCCCCGGGGTGGGCTGTGTGTGTCGCCCCCGCTTCGGCGCCTGGGGATGGCCGCTCCGTCGGACCGTAGTCGCACTCTGCAAAGGAGCCAGAGGCAGGAAGCATGGGGCAGAAGTCAACCCTAGCCAGTCTCAGAATGTGCCAGCCAACCCCCATGCAGTAGCTAAATGTTATTCTAGAGGAGCTAGCACAGTGAAGCCTCATTCAGCCGGACTGTACAATTTGGCAATGGAAGGGCCAGCTCAGACCTATGACATCTCCCCTAAAAGGGAAGAGTAATCTGGCCCAGGGAGGAGAGCTGAGAGCTGAAGCCAGGCTGGCTGCAGAAAGCCCTGCAGACCAAATTCTAAATCAGGTTGGGGCAGGAAGGTTTCAGACTGGAAATTCTGGGGCTAGCTGTGGTAATATATAGTCTGAAGTCTTTCAGACTCCAGCTAGACACTGAGACTTGACTGTACCAAAAGGCCACAGTAAGCACAGGGGGGAACCCTAGGAATGAAACACCTGTTCACTGTTGTCACCCACCAACCTCCCAAGAACACCCCATTGTAAAATTGTGTACCTTTTCCACCTCTGGGGCTCTACTGGTGTAAAAAGGTATGGGCTGCTTATGAGGAAGGACAAGCCTTTGACCCACGTCTGCCATAAGCTTTCCTGTATTCTCCCAAATCCGTTCTGTGAATCCGCTACATCAGTGGACTATCCCTCACCTGCCCCAATTTGAGTGGGTCTCAAAATAAAGGTTGCTGTGTCCTATGGATGTCAACCCAAGATACAGAAGCCTTCGTGAAGGGAGGGAAGGCTGGATGTGGGTGAGGGCAGGGAGGGACAGTGTGCTGGGAATGGACCGGGTTCCATGAGATTGGTGGCAATTCAAACCCTCTGCCCCCAGCAAAGCTAAGCAAGCCTGTGAGTGCCCAGATAGGACAAAAGCATAGGTGTTGGGGAGAAAGAGGCTTTGAGAAAGAAAACAAAGAGAGAGGGAAGAGAGAGGAGAAGCAGAGATAATTTGGTCCTCTTAGGAGCTGGGGACCATGTCATTCTCATCTATGGACCTCAGCCTTCGCCCTCCAGATGGATTCATCTTGCAGTGTCCAAAGCTGAACTGAATAGACAGCTCTAAAAGGAAGCATCAGGACCTCAACTAAAATAGATTCTTGAGCATGCGCCCATTGTATGCTACCACAGGTGTCTTTTGATCTCTCTGCAAAGACTGGGTTGATCACATGACCCTTCTGCTTTGGGGTGGGGTGGAGACACACAGACTTGACATTCTAAGAGGACAAGGGTTTGGGGGTGAAGCAGAGAGAGACTGTTGGCTTTTTCTCTTTTCCTGTTCCCAGGAGGACTTGCACAGCTCCTGGCTGGTAGAAGGGTCATGTGACACAGCCCAGCCTCTGTGAATAAATTGGCATATCTGCTCCCACCAAACAGGTGGGTGGAGTCGGGTATCAACTTTCACTGGCACAAAAGGAGGTGTGATCTCTCTGTAAGTGGAATGTCTCAGGGATGGGGGACTGTGGGAACTTTACGTTTTTGAAATATTGTATAACAAATAATCTTCAGCAAAAAGCTGGAAGGAGGTACAAGAGCTAGAGAGAGAAACAAAAATACTCGCCAATTTTTCTCTCATGTTTTTCTGTCTCTCTCTCACATTATTATTATTATATTAAAATTTCAAGACAGTCTTACTATGTAGTCCAGACTGGCCTATGATTATTTAAAATAAAAAGCTCTATGATCTCAGCAGACATCTTTCTCTTCCTTCTTCAACGCTCCCGTCCCCCAAAGCTGGGTTGGCTCACACCTGGAATTCTTGAGTCATCCTAGCCATCCTACCCAGCTGTACTCAGGTTATGGCTTGTTGAATTGAGGTACCGTAACAGCCTCCTCCTCCCCCTTCTTGCCCTCTTACGTCTGCCAAATTCAGACACAAACAAACAAATGAATAGGGCACTAGTGAGGCAAAAATGAACCCGTGTTTCCTACCGGCCCATCACCCCCCCAAAGCCGTAATCAGAGATGTGCTCTGTGGGGGACTGAAGGTCATTCTTGGAGGAGGCCTTGTCATCCAGCAGTGGCCCGCTGCTGGCCTCACTGTCAGCCTTCTGGCTCAGGCTATCCGAGAAAGCATCGTCCCTGCAGAGAAGAGAGTCATGAGTTGGAGGTGGTTCCCATCCCCCAAGGAAGGCCCAGGATGCCCAGAACTCCTCCAAAGCCGTCTACACACCTATGGCTACCCGGACCAGCAGCCCAGGATGAGCACCTTCCCTCCCCAAATGCCTATTGCAATGTTTGTAATCCACCCCCATTTCCCTGTTTCTTTCCCTTTTCTAGCTTGTTCTCTCTCCTACACCCTCTCAATGATGGAGACAGGTTGGAGAAACGAGTGCTGAGATCCACAAGCTGGGCAGAGGGTACTGAGTGCTGTCTCCTGGCACAAGGTGCTGATCCTGAGTTTCACATGGCCCTATGGAAAGTGGCTCAGAGCCAAACAAAGGGGGAGAACCTCAGTCCCTTACCGCCCTATCTGGGGTGCAGGATACTTGTGAGGTAGCCCTATGCTTTTAGGGGTGCCCTGCCAGTTTCCTTCCATAACTTTCTCCTGCCAGTGACGTGTCAGAGGTCTGTGGACTCCAGGATTATCAAGTTTAACAATGTCTCTGTTACAGCATCCCCTTTCTCATTCATTTGGCCTTTGCACATGTTCATAACTTTCCTTCCTGCATCACAACATAGGCTTAGGTTTTCCTTCCTGTAAAGTTTAGCTCCACGGCAGCTTCCGGGACAGGTCAGCTCCCCTGAGCCTATCCAAGCTGGAAGGGAGTGGGAGCCCGGGAAGAACTTCATACAAAGTGTTGACTTTCTGACAGTGCTGGATACGTGGAATGTGTGGCTTTTAACTCCTAATCATTAAGAATGACGCCTGGTTAAAATAAATAAAGGAGTGTTTGTTTTTCTCCATCTCCTTTGAAGGTCACATCTGGAGTAGAGGACTGTGGGCCTTTAGGAGTGGTAATCTGGTCACTGGCCACAGGAAAAGCTCAGGATAGTGGATAAAAAGACTATGAGATGCAAGTAACCATGGTGGGTGATGAGTGACATGGCAGCCCCAGACCTAATATTATCTCTGTATCTCTGTGCGTATTTCTTCCATGGATTTCCACTTAAAGAAAGTTAGAAAAAACAAACCCATTCTTAGTGAACATCAAGCATATTGAACCTGGGAGAACAAAGTGCCAGCATACAACCCAGTACTCCCCTTCCACTGCCCATTCCAGGCATCACTAATCTATTACCTCATTCTGCACAGAAGGCCCCAGTTCTCACTCACATGTCCTGTACAACTATGTACTGATGAGGGATGAGTCCATCCACACCATTGTGACGGCCTTCCCACCAGTCCTCTGAGGCACGGTGGTACAGGAGCAGTGAGGCCCCTTTTTTGAAGGACAGCTCACGAGGGGACCGCCCCACATAGTCAAACTTGGCAATGGCCTCGATCTGCTCCACTTCTGGAAGAAAAGCAAGAGAAAGAGCATCTGTGAGGTCAGAGGGGTGGTTCATGATGCAGACAGCCTTGTCCTTCAATGAGGAAAGATGGGCCACAGCCTTGATAAGCACATGTGGGCTGGAGCTTGGGACCCCAGTGCTCTAAGCTCACACTCCTCCCCACTGTTTGATCTTAGGAAAGCCATGTAATTTCTCAGAATGCCCAGTGAGTACCAGGCTCAGGGGCATAGACCTGAAATCCCAGCATTCTGGAGCCCAGGGCAGGAAGTCTATGAGTTTGTGACCAGCCTGGGTTAAGTAGTAATAACCTATAACATTAAAATAAAAAATAAAATAATAAAAAAAAATCTGCAGTGTCCATAGAGATCTGGCATGCCATTGCAGAATTACTGAAACCAGTGTGGCCAGAGGCATACCTGTAATCCAAGCACTTGGGAGATAGAGGTAGGATAACAGGGATTTAACTAGTCTGAGCTACAGGAGATCCCATATCAAGTGTGTCTCTCTGTGTCTGTGTGTGCAAAAATCTGAAGAAATTTCTGTTCATTTTACACCTCAGTATACATTCTACCCCATTTTCGCATGAGCCCTTTTCTCCCTTGTCCACTTAGATGTAAGCACCCCATGCTGCCTGCAGCACTAGATTTCTATCTGTGTTCACTCACGATACTTTCAGCAGCTCTTACATTTCCAGACGGTGAATGAAAATAAGGACACAGCATGATCAAAACTCTCAGGTGCAGCCAAAGCCCTGCCTTAGGTGTAAATTTAGAGTTGCAAATCGCTGTGCTAAGAAAAATCCTAAATCACCAACCTCCACCTTCACCTTGAAGAAGCCAGAAGGTGCTGGGAATGAAGAGATTTCTCGGGGGTTAAGAGCAGCAGTTGTTAAGAGCAGGATGCTCTTCCAGAGGATCTGCATTTGAGTCCCAGCACCTACATGTCAACTCTAGTTCCAAAGGATCTATCTCCCTCTTCTGTCCTCTAAGGGTACTGCATGCACACAGCTTATAGGCAAACACAAACTAAAAATAAACTTTAAATCTAAAAAAATTAAGACATTAAAAGTGCAAAGTAAAGCTAAAGCAAGCAGAAAGGGGAGTCATACAGTAAAATTAAATGAGACAGTGACTAGGAAAATAGAGGATGTCCAAGATGCTTCTTTGAAAAAGATCAATAAAATGAACAAACCTTTGCCTAAATAACCAAAAAATAAAAAATAAAAAAGAAAGAAAGAAAAATCACATTAATCAAATGTAAGATCAGGAACGAAAGAGAAACAGTAATGTTATTACTTTGGAGAAAAAAGTATCATAAAGAAATATTATCTACAAATTAGAAAGTTGGATAAAACAAGCACATTTTTTAAAAATGCAGACTACTGAAATTGACTTGGGAAATAGAGCATCTCGGGTCAGTAAGCTGGCTCAACAGGAAAGGGTGCTTTCACCAAGCCCGACATTGTGGATGTGATCACTGAATCTTATTTGGTGGAAGGAGAGAGTCAACTCTTGCCTGTTATCCTCCAACCTCAGAAGTACATTCCATGACCTAGGCACCCCTCACCCAATAATCCAATATAAAAACACAAAATAGAACATCTGGGGCCGGGAAGATGCCTCATGGGTAAAAATGCTTTTGCCACACAGGTCTGATGACCTCAGTTCTCTCCTCATTAAACCGTGCTGGATACAGTGGTGCACATCTATTCCAAACCTCCTGTGGTGGGATTCTCTCGTGGAAGACAAGGGGATCACCCAGAAGCTCACAGGCCAGCCAGCTTGTAGCATGTAGTGTCAGAAACAAGAGAAACCCTGTCTCAACAAGATGAAGAAGAAAGTTGTCCTGTGACTTCTACATGCATGCCATCCCATGCATGTGCCTGCCCATCACGCATGCACACGCGCACACGTGCTAACATACATTTTATAGGAAGGAATAGAAAACCTGAACGAGTCTCCAGAAGAATGAACCAGCCATCAAAGCATTTCTGAGAGAGAAATGCCTAGCCCCACGTGGCCTCACTACTGCAAACATCCGAACAATAATAATTATTCATCTAGTCTTCCTAAAAGCACAAGATGGAGAAACACTTGGCTACATGTTCCACATGGCAAGTATCATCTAGTACAAAACCTGGATTGCATCACCAGGAAACCGCAGACTAACAGCCCTTATGAATACGGGTAAAATTTTTCTCTACAAAATATTAGCAAACTGGCTGCAGGGATGTGTGAAAAAAACAAAACAAAACTGTGTTTCATGCCTGAGAAGAATTTATCCCAGGAATGTAAAATTGGTTTGACATCTAAAAATTTAACGAATGTATCCCCTCTTACCAGTAAGATAAAAAGCACGGATGACATAATCATCTCAATAGATGGAGAAAAGCATTTGGCAAAAACCTTACACTCTTTCCCTATGCCACTCCACAGAATAGGAACATAAGGAAGCTTCCTTGACTTGACAATGCATCTCTGGGAACCTCACTGCTTGTGGGGGTGGGGGCGGGGAGGAGGAGATAGCTTCAGCTGAAATATGTAAGCACAGGTTCAGGGACCCTGACTCAAAGACTCCAAGATATAGTGATCATGGAGGACACTCAACAACCCTCTTCTTGTCTTTACATGTGTGGCAGGCATGACTACTCATGCACACATATGCATGAAAACACACTCATACACAGACACTTATAAATAAATTTAAAAAAAAATGAAACAAAAACCCTGAGAGTTAATATTCCATCTTGAGGTAAAATGTTGGTAAAATGTATGGTGGTTTAAATAAGATCGCCTTCCATAGCCTTGTATGTATGAACATTTGGTCCCTAGTTAGTGGAATTGTTTGGGAAGGAATAGGTGTGGCCTTGTTGGAGAAGGTGTTACTATGCTTTAGACTCTAACCCTCTGCCACCATAAGCCCCAAATAAACTCTCTCTTCTATAAGTTGTCTTGGTCATATCTTATCATAGTTATTTAAAGCAACAAAACACCTTGCAAAAAAAGATGGCAAGACAAGGGTCTTGGTGAATACAGACAAAACTATGAGCAACAAAATAAAAACCAGATGAATTGGACTTCATCAAAATCAAAACCTTTTGTTTTCAAACGACACCATTTAGAAAGCAAAAAGCAGGTCTCATAATGGGAGAAAACATTTGAAAATCATATTTGAGATAAGAAACTTATATTTAGAATATGTAAAGAGCTATTCCAACTCAGTACTAAAAAGACAAACTTAAAATGGGCAACAGACCTAAAGGCAGAATGTCTTCCTGCTGTTTTTCCAGGAGACAGATGATTGTAGTGGGCCCTCAGGTACTGAAGGGCAGCTGTGCAGCTTGGAGGGTGGAGGGGTTGTGGGGACTGACCCTGTGGCTGGCTCAAATAAGCATGAAAGACCCCTGTGAGGTTTTTTTTACCCAGACTCTGCCCATTATGCCTCAAGGGTAAGGAGGGTGGAGCCCGATTGACTCAGATTGCTTATCTGTGTAGTCCGATTTCCATGGCAACCAGCATGACTCTCTGTTCCTCATCTGGCAGGAGCAGAGGAATCAGATAGACGGAGCCCTTCCTTTCTCTACACACACACACACACACACACACACACACACACACACACACACACACACACACAGAGTTTCTTTCCACAGTCCTCACTAATAGGTAGGCGTCCCTGCAATGAGGATGTCCCTGTCACATCCCATAGTCAGTCTGCCCTTAAGCAGCTGCTTCCAGTATGTGGAGGTCTGCTGAGAGATCAGGAACTCCCTGAGGAGCCACCTCATTCATCACTACATCCCAGGTCCCAGCAAAGGCCCGGTGCAGAGCAGATCCTTGAGCTGGGGCCGGGAACAGTAGGGAGAGTTTGCTTTCCTCTTAGACACCTGTCTCGAGGATTTGTACTGACCCAAACAGGACACACAGAGGATGACATGGGCTGGGAGGGCTATGTAGTAAGTACCCCTATATGCTCTACACGGGCCTGTGCTAGGACCCAGGGCATATATTAAGGCCGGTCCCTCTCCATGCTGAAGAGCAGCTGTGCTGCTTGGATAGCTGTGGGGCTGTGGGGACTGGTCCTGTGGCTGGCTTGAGTAAGCACAAGAGGTCTCTGTGAGGTTTCTGGCCTACAACCCCCCCACACACTTACCTTCATCACTGGTGTGAGGCTCCGTGCCATTGTCATGGTCAACTTCATCAATGGTCCCTGGCTCACTGTGTGGGCTGTCACTGCAAGCAAACACAGGAAGAAGAGCTGTTGGGCGGCTTTTTTGAATACTCCCTTCGTGACTCCTAGCTTTGAAATTGACCAGACTGTCAAAGGCTTGAGTATGCGGCCCTCATATGTTAGGAACGTCATGCCTAGTGTCACCATGTTTGGAGGTGTAATCTAAGCAGAGGCGATTAGGCCATGAGGACCGTGTTATCAGAAACTGATTGGTGTCAATCAAGGAGTGGATTAGTTATCCTGAGAGTTGACTTACTAAATGTCCTAGCATGAAGGCCTTCACCACATATATAAGAGGTATATGCTATACCTCTTAGTTTTCAGAACCTTGAGCCATACAGATTTCAGTTTATCATCGATGAACCAGTCTCCAGTAGTGTAGTACAGCAGCAGAAGTGAGCTGAAATACTCATGCGTTCAGTGAGGTCTACATGGCAGTGGTACTGCAAGAGGCTTCCAGAGCCCAGGGCTTTTGCTCTCCTCATAGTGTGCATGTGTGTGTGTGTGTGGGGTCTAATACTGTATTACTGTATTATGTAGAAAGGACACAATGACAAATCAAGTGGACCATGTCTGTGACCTCACTGCTGACATTCCAGGGAAAGAAAACAGCCTAAGTAATGAGGCCAATGCACAAAATGGTTGCAAGATGAAATAATGATTTATAAGAAAGGAACAGGCTGAGATGAGAGCAGCAGAGGGGACCAACCTAGAGTGATTGGGACAGCTTTTTAGAGGAGGCGACATTTATGATGCCATCAAAAAGAACAGAGAGCTCTAGGCTGCTCAGCTGGTAGTGTCTGGCGTGTACAACGGCCCAGGTTTCATCCCCAGCACAATATAAGCCTGGCCTGGCGGTGCACGCCTGTAATTCTGGCTCTCAGTAGGTAAAGGCAGGTGAAGCAGAAGTTCAAGCGAGCTTCCGCTCCGTAATGAGTTTGGGGCCACTCTGGGCTGCGTGAGACCCTGCTTTAAAAAGAACAAAGAAGAGACTCTAGATTGTGAAAATCTCCCCGTTCAGGATGAGATCTACATCAAGAACATCAGAACCGGCCTCCAGCTGACCTGTGGCGCCTGGCACTGCATTGTCCTCCTGTCACACACCCCACCTCAACAAACTGAGCCACCTTTCATCGGACTTGCTGCTCCAGGCCTAGGGCTTTCTTGGCACAGTCCTCAGGGAGCTGGCCCCAGATTAAGCTGCTGGCTTGGATTTTTTTTTTTTTAACCTCCTTTGAGAAGTCTTTCCTGATGGCCTGTGATTGGCTCAGGGGCCCCTTCTAGAACAGCTTGCTTCTAGTCCTGGAAGCACTCCTCCCACTGGAGCTAATCCTCCTCAGGTTCCATCCCTGACACCTGCAGGGCCAGTCCCCAGAGGACACTGGGTAGTGGTTGGGGGAGGAGGCACTGATGAATGAATGGCTCTTGTCCACTGTACTGAGACCTTCAGCCCCGCCTCCCTTTTTGGTTTTGGAATGCCTTCAAAATCACCCGGTAATCAGTAATTTTCCGGTCTCTTGGGAAATTAAGAAAAATGTAAAAGTGGTGAGTGTGTATTATACAGTAATAAAACGCAGTGTGTGTTATACAGTGTAGCTTGTGTGCCTCTCTCTGTGTGGAAATGGCAATTTCTAGCTGTATTCAGGTCTTGCAGCTCTCTGACAGACTCCACTGTGACCAGATGCCCTTGGGGCCCTTCATGTGACCAGACGCCCTTGTGGCCCTTCATGTCTGCTTGGGGAGGAATGCTCAACTTTGAAGCAGTTGCCCAAATCCATCTAGAGAACAGAAGCAGTTCAAGCATCCAGGAATACTTTAATCAAAACTCAAATTCCCTACTGGGCATGGTATATCAAGTCTATGATCCCAGCATTTACTGAGGCAGGAAGACCACAAGTTCAAGACCAGCCTGAGACTCTGTTTCAAAAAACCCACTGAAATTTCTAAGTTCGCTGCAGGCACCTGGCAGGACTTGAGTATATTGCTGTGTTGGCCTGGCCAGGGCTGGACACAATGTGACAGCAGGAATATTCAGCTGGTCTCAAGCGATGTGCTTAACTTTTTCTTCTCTGCCTTCCCCCTCCCCCGTTGGCTTTTCCTTTTCAACTAAAAATGTAACTGATAAAAAAGCATAAAAAGCATACATATTTGTAGCATATGACCATTTAACATATGCACACATTGTGCGATGTTTAAGTCAAGGGTAAACATACCCATTTCCTTAAACATTTACCTTAAAAACATTCACTTTTTTTTTTTTTTCAAGATAGGGTTTCCCTGTGTAGCCTTGGCTATCCTGGACTCGCTCTGTAGACCAGGCTGGCCTTGAACTCACAGAGGTACATTCACTTCATTTTAAAAATGTATTTGTATGTGTAGGGTGGAGGAAGACATGTGTTTGAGTCCAGGTGCCCGTGGAGGGCAGGCGAAGGCATCAGCTCACCCCGAGTTACAGGCTGTGAGGGGCCAGACTTGGGTGCTGGGAACTGAGCCAGCATCCTCTGTAAGAGCAACACATCCTCTTAACTGCTGAGCCATCACTCCAGTGCCAACCCTGATCTTTTAGTTTTATTTTGGTGCAGAGGATCCAATTCTGGGCCTCCTACGCAGTAAGGATACACCCTGCCACTGAGTGGTACCCCAAACTCCTCTATCATTTTCCAATGTGAAGACTTTCTTTCACTGTAGTTTCCTGCCCGAGACATCTGGCATATTGACGCTGTCTATACAGTCACTCATTACACAGTTAAACATGTATCCATCCTCACTCTTTCAGGCTTAGCTTGGAAAAGGAAGCCAGGCTTGGTTCTGGAAAAGTTCCTATTTCTCCTGATACAAGGAGTCATACCAGCTAGGAGGGATTTTCAACTAAGTGCTCTTGCCTGAGGTGGGACATTCAAAGACCAGAGCTCTGGGCGAGAGAGCTCCTGGGTAGGAGGGGTCAGTGACTGGAGGTATCACTTTCAGCTTTTGAGGTTCATGGTTGGGTTGGGGGACACCCACTCCGCTGCTTTCTGAGAGAAAAAGGTTACCTAGCCAACCACCGCACTATAAGAGCCCCTCAGACCCAAATGAGCCCCTTCAAAAAAAAAAAAATACCACAAAACAAAACAAAAAACAAACAAACAAAAAACACTGGGAACTTCCCATAGGAACAACTGGGAAAGAGAAGCTCTTTTTCCATTTGGGCTGACAACAGCCGAGCCCCCAGACCCAGCCACACCTGAAGACACAGCCTTGGCTGTTTCCGTTAAGTAGACTGCAAATGCTCACTTGGCTTAGGCTGTTTGGAGGTGTTTTATTCCTTGTCGCCTACACGATCTTGACAAATGTATCTGTCTCTCACGTGGTACTGTGAAGTTTACATGTAAAAGTACTTAGAGTGCATAGCCCCTAGTATGATGAGAAAACTGGAAGCCTTCTGACGGTTCTTAACAGCAACAGGACGGTGCTAATGGTGATATTAAGAGGAAGGGTGCCTTACCAGTACTCTTCCCCTCCAGCCATGCATTTTTCGTACACGGGTCCCTCTAGCTCCCTCGGGCTGGGGAAGATGGCTTCATGGTGGATGATGATGGTTTTGATGACTTCATTGACATGCGCCTGGCAGGATACAGGGTCCTGCCCATCGGGGATGTGCATGAGGGTGGGCCCGAAGCAGATGGCCAAGTTGTAGGGATCCATCATGTTCTCATCACTGTACTGGGAAAGGCTAGGAGAGAACAGGTACCCGCTGTTCACCCAAAAGGCAAATCCTCCCCCACGGTGTCTTTCTTGATTGGTAGGGCGGTGGGGGAGAGTGGGAACTCTAGTCAACTGCAGGGAGTCTCTATATTCCGATTCACCACAGCAGCATTCATAAGAGCCTTGGGATACCCCTCCCAGAGGAGGCCAGTCACAGAGGGCTCCCCAGGTCAGGTACTCACTGATTGAGAAAAGCGAAGAGGTATCTCATGACCACGATGACCACACGGGGCAGGGTGATGAGGATCTGCTGGATCGGGTGCACCCTGTCAGCTGGGTTCTCCAGTTCTGTAAGGCACAGGGGGTTCAAGGTGATGCCACCTCTAGAAGCAAGGCAGTAGATATCTCCAAGCCCCACCTCCTCCATCAGCTACAGGGACCTGTCAAGATGGTTCCGCTCTCCCTTGGGATTCATATCAGATCCTGGCCAGAGCCAATCAGAACAATTAGTAGGGGGCTAGCCTCCTCAGAACCTCTTCTGGCTGGTCTTGAGGACTTGTAGGGAAACCTATAGAGAGCTGCCTGGAACTTGGGTAGCAGAAAATCTGGAGTAGCTAGGAAGTGCCAAGAAAGAGGAACCTGCCTGAGAGTCAGAAGAGAGACACAAACCCCTGGTCTAAAGTTTTCTGGTAAAGGAACTGACATACAGTTTTATGGACCCAGATGGTTCAACGTCTGTCACTGGCAGCATGGAGTCCTGATGACAGAGGCAGGGACAGTGGTTTAGTAAAATGTGACAGGCATCAGACAAAGCAGAGGCCTGGCACACCATAGTCACTCTGAAAAAAGAGCAGTGTAAACACAGCCTTCTCTTGAATGACCTATGACTAGAGAGCTCAGCGCATGCCCAGGATCTCATCTGGGATTTGTTCTCAGGTGAACAATGGAGTCAAATGCTGGTATTGTGACCTGGCAAGAGAGAACAGCATTACGGAGTCCGCAGCCTACAACTATAAAAAGTGAGGTGCCAACACTGTGTGCAGGGCCAACAAGCCACACAGAACTCCAGCCTCCAAAAGCCCTCTTTCTCCTTGGCAGTCACCAGGACAGGGCTACCAACACTCTCGCCTGTCTCATCTCCTGGCCACTGTTCCTCCTCAGTCTGAAGATTCTCTACAGTCATGCTTCTAATGAGGTGCTACTGCCAAAGCTGGGATTCTTGTTTCCTGAAAAGGCATTGTTTGGGGCTGTATAGTAGGTTGAAGCCCACACTGGCGTCCAGTACCCACATGTCCTGACTGTGTAGGGCATACTAATAGATGTTGTCTGCCTTAAATTTCAATGGGGTGGCCCCTATAGCTCACCTTCCAGACCTGGCTGGAGGAAGTCTTGCCCAAGTCAGCTCAGACAGTTTCTTATGCATAAATACATACCACTGCTCCTCTACAAGTCCTCCACGTCTTCCTGTCATTCATGAATGCCAGGTACCCACTCTATGACTATTAGCTACACTGAAGTTCTTTTTGTTGTCGTTGCTGTTTGTTTTGTTTTGGGGGTTTGTTTGTTTGTTTTTTTGTTTTATTGAGACAGGGCTTCTCTGTGTAGCCTTGGCTGTCTTGGACTTGCTTTATAGGCCAGGATGGCCTCAAACTCACATAGATTTACCTGCCTCTGCCTCCCTGAGTGCTAGGATTACAGGCGTGTGCCCACCTACATTGTAGTTCTTAAAGACATTTTAAAAAAACAACGTAAATCACTCTGTTATGAAAAATGAGAGAATCCTTTGTTATAAGTAGGAGACGACACACAAATATGTAACAGTGGGGGCATGTTCTAAGACATGCTGAAAGGCAAGGACACGAGGCCCCATCTGTACCACTTCCTCTATGTATACATATCTTTGTCATCATTAAATAGGCACAGGAAGGTCTAACAATTAATAAAGACAGAGACCACTTATAGCAGCACACAAGATAAAGGTTGTTTAAATTTTAAGCAGTATTTTTAGGGGTTCCCATTCAAACCCCCCAGACTGCAGTCAACTAGGGGTAACTACAACTCTAGAAATCAAAAGCCAGAAGTGGGGGGCACTATTGCTCAATAAATGTAAGGGGGGGCACTAAATTACAGGTGGACTCTATTTACAAAGCTTCAGAGGCTGACCCGGCCATTCTATTTGGAAGAAGTTTGATGTGTGTGGGTTTCTCCATGGTATAAGCATAGTCCTGGACAGAAGAGAAGACACCCTTTCCCCATGTGACACTGGTCAGGCACAGTCATAACCCCTGCTGGGACTGCCCTCTCTGTCTGCCCACTGTCCTACACAGGACCTGGATTATGGGGATCTGGTCTAATGATACCAACTAAGCCTGTGCCATGGAGCCCAGACAGGATGGAGCCTTTGCGACCTGAGATTTTGAGACATGGCTTAGAGTTTGGCATAGATCTTAAAAGATGATCAGGAGGGAAACACTGAGGAAGTCAATGGACAAAGAAAGAAAACAGAAGAGTTTAAGCATTCCTCTTCTACTGTCCCACTCTTGGGACACATCCTGACTGCCAAAATCTCCTCCATCAATCAAGCAAAGTACTCCCATGGCTAGCAATGTGACAATAATCTCCTATCCAGTTAACTACCACCATTTCTCTTGTCTGCTGACCTGATACCTAAACCCTTGGATCCATACCGTCCTTTGTGGGGTCCTTCAAAGACATTCAAATCCACATCTCTTACTACCCTTAATTGCACCAACCTCTTGCACCATGCTCTTTCTTGCTGATCCAAGTGGGCCATTGTCCCCAATCCTTCCAGGCTTCCCTGTGTCCCCTCCTCTTAGACGCCTTGCTCACATTCCTCCCCCAGGTCTACTCCGTGACCCCAGGTTTCCCTCTGCTTCTTCTCTTAGCTCCTATTGTACCTAGGCAGTGCACCATGCCCATCAGCCTAATGTGCCACCAATAGAGCTGGATCGTGAAGCTCTCTGACACAGGAGTGTCCCTCTCCTATGAATGGCAGGATGAAGAGCTAGCACTTCAGCCTCTATAAAGTCTGGGGAGCAACAGCCCATCCCACCTGGAAAATACTTACTAATAGTGGATATCAAATCTTGAAACCTTTCCTTAGGAAAGAGTGGGTTTTCCAGTCCTCGGAAATACAGTTTTAAAACACCAGCAACTGAATTGATATCTCGCTCATTCTGGTCGTCCACGAGGGGGTCTTCACCTGTATGGAGACAATGTTTTAGGCTGATGAGGAAAGAGAATTAATATCTCTCCAATAGTGGAAGATACTCTCTGTTCTTGGATGGAAGAGGAGGTGAGCTGGCCATCCTGGACAGGAGAAAAAGAGAATGGAACAAGCCTGAGAACCTGTGACCCTCAGTCTCTGCATGTTTTAAATCTCTTAGAAGATACCCAGAAAAGGGCTAAGCATCTAAATATGAATGTCTACCGCCCTTTATTACTCTTCCCTTGAGTTTTCTCTTTATCATACACATCATGGCTCAAAGATTTGAGAAGTTCTGACATCATAACACACTTCTCTTAAGAATCAGGACATCCTCAGCTAACAATGATAACTTTATATAGCCCAAGAAAGAGAACAATCCTTCTAAAAATAACACTGTACACAGCCCACGTTCAAACTCTGCCAACTGTCCCACTATGTCTGTTGTGGAAGTTTATTTTCAAAATATAAGCACTATTCTGAGTTCCCACTGTTCATTTGGTGGTTGACAGTTGCTCCTCTTGTTTGTGTGTTTGAGATGTGATCTCCATGTATCCTTGGATGGCCTGGAGCTCAGGACAATACCTCTGCTTCCCAATGCTGAGAGTGTAGGCATATGCCAGCATGCCCAGGTCGATGGCTGCCTCTTTGGTTTTGTAAGTATAAAATAAACTCCAATGTTTTTTGAGTGCTAAGTTTGTGTTTGATAATGTAGGCCTTTCTGTCTCATAGAATTGCCACATAGTGTGGCTTTTTCATTTTGCTCATGACTTGATTCAGGGTGACTATTTTGGACAAGAATACAGAGGCACATAATTCCACATGTGTCCTGTTACTAGTGACACAGTACACTGGGTTCAGGTGGTAGCCTCATTATTTTTTCTTTTAAATGCCATAGAGGTATTCTCTTTTTGTAACAAAAATGAGACCTGTGAAGTGAAACTAAAAGTCCTGGCACTAGCGAGTAAGCCTGCCTACTAGTGACTGTGGTCAGCATGTGCCACCATGTGAGGCCAGTCTCTAGTTACTCTAGGAGCTGTTACTCTAGGAGCTCATGGATTCAGTTAGCCCGGCTGGCCAGTGAGCTCTAGATAGCCATTTGTCTGGGCTCCCCAGCACTGGAATTACAGAAACCTGCTCCTGTGCCTGGCTTCTACATGGATGCTGGGCCTCTGAACTCAGACCTCATCCCCTCAGCTCCCCAAACCAGATTTAGTTTCTCAGGGAGAAGGCCCATTTTCACCCTCTCCCACCATATCTTACACATCATCATTTTCTTTAGTCTGAATCGTCTGCTATGTTTCTACTACAGCATATGAGCAAACGCATGTATACTCAGCCCTCCATACTCACAAGTTGCACCTAGATTGGAGTCAACAAACACTGATGAAAATATTTTAAAGGCATGATTGCCTCTGGGGGATAGGGAGATGGATCAGTGAGTGGCTTGCTGCACAGCATGAGCGTCTGAGCTTGATGCCTGGCATCCTGATGAAAAGACAGATGTGGCAGTGTGGGTAACCCAGCACTGGAGAATTGGCAGATGGAAGGATCCTGACAGCTCATAGGCCAGCCAGACTAGCCAATCAGCAAGCTCCAGATTCAGTGAGAGGCTCCACAAGGTGAAAAAGGAAGACACCCAATGTTGACTTCTGGATTCCACATACACACACGCACACGCACACGCACACGAACACACACATGCACATGCAAACACATGAATACACTAAAGGAGAGATTCTGTCTGCACTGAACCCATGTAGACTTGTCTCTCTCTCTCTCCTAAACAACAGTTTAACCACCGCTTACATGGTATTTCCATTGCTTTAAGCACTGTGAGTCCTCTGCAGATGATGAGTGGATGTACCTTCTGTGTGGGCATCTATAAACATGCTACTTTTTAGCTCTGTACTTGAGCACTGTTGGTTTTCTATGTTCTAGGGTGTTTCCTGAGGCTGTGCCAGACCCCTAAGAATGAGAACAGCTATCTGTGTTCTTTACTGACCCTTTCTTCTTACACAAAATGTCATTCACTCCTGCATAAGCTTGTTCCTTCACTTTAGCAACAAATCCCTCCAAATGATTTCCCAGAAGTATTTCTCCTTTTTCTGATGGTGGCGAAGAACCCTATCACACAGAGAAGCCACATTTCCCTCATTTGACCTCTGTATCTAATTATTAATTAACTTTTAAGTTACACTTATTTAGTTAGTTATTTGTGTGTCTATAATGAGGCACAATCTGGAGGTCAGAAAACAACTTGCAAAAGTCAGTTCTCTCTATTATATCGATTCCAGGAATCAAACTTGGGTCATTAGACTTAGAAAGACTTAAACTTTAGACTAGACTTAGACTTAGACTTTAACCATTGAGCCATTTCACTAGCCCCACATTTGATGTCTTTCAATCCTTTTTTTTTTTTTTAAGACTTACCTGTTTTTATGTGCATTGGTGTTTTGCCCCAATGTCTGTGTGAGGGTGCCAGATCCTCTGGAACTAGAGTTACAGACAGTTGTGAACTGCCATGTGGTTGCTGGGAATTGAACTCGGGTCCATCTGGAAGAGCAGCCAGTGCTCTTAACCACTGAGCCATCTCTACACCCCTCGTCTCTCAGTCTCTTGCAGTGATAAACACTGCCACAGTGAACACCCCGCATGTGTGCATTTATATTTGTGGAGCAGGTCTCAGCTCAGTTCCTGGAAGTGAGCACGCTAGGCCGCATGGCTGTTTCTCACCTGTAGTCAAAGCCCTCTCTTCGGGGCCACAGCACTTTGTACTGCCAGCAACATCTTCTTGAGAAGGCTGTATTCTCCAGCTCTGCCCATGGCATACTGCCAGTCTTTTTAGTTTTTGTCAGGTGGATGGGAAAATATGCTGTTTCAGAGGAGTAGCTCTCTGCAGTTTAATTGGGGGCTGCTAAACTGGTCTATTACTGGGAATTTTCCCAAGGGGATGTGAAAGGAAGCACAGAATAATCTAAGGCCTTCCTAGAGGTGTTGCCAGAAGTTTGCACTAACAGCCAGAACATCTGTGTATGTCTGATAAGCAATGAGCGGATCTGGTCCCCAACCTGGATCCTGGGGTTCAAGATCTGCCTTGTCTATGTAGTGAATTGGAGAATAACCTGGGCTACATGAGACTCTATCTCAAGTGTAACTAAAAGCAGGCTGGGGAGATTGCTCAGTTGATAAAGTAATTGCCATGCATAAAGATTTAAGTTTGATTTCCCAAATTCATCTGTGTAAAAATAAAAGTGGTCAAAAAAAAAAAAAAAAGTACAACACACACAAAAAACAAGACAAAACAACCAAAAGCTGGTCAAGCAAAGTGGAGCAGGTAGGGGCTGTCAGATCACTGGGGCTTGCTGGCCAGTCAGCCCTAACTCTACTTGGTGAGGTCTAGATGAGTGAGAGATACCCTGACTCAAAACTCAAGGTGGGCAGCACCTGAGGGATGACACGTCTGGCCTCCACAGGCACAGGAGCTTTGCACGAGCACGCGCACACACATACACACACACACACACACACACACACAAACACAAACACAACCACATACACACACACATTATGCACACACACAACTGTGTATGTATATCTGTACATACGGGTAATACTGACCCAATTTTATAAACACACACTGTGTGAAAAGTCAGACATGGTCTCTCACACGGGTAATCTCAGCAGCTGGAAAGCAGAGGCAGGACTATTGACAAGAGTTTAAGGCTAGCCTAGACACTATTTCAGAATAAATAAATAAGCAAGCAATATAAATATTAAACACTTCGAGTCCATTGGGAGGATTTTTGCCTTATTGGAAAGTAAATGGAGAACCATGCCCCCACCCCAACTCTGTTTGCTTCAAAGCCCTTACCATAGTTCCTGATTACTTGTTGCTTGTTGTGCGTGCGTGTGTGTGTGTGTATGTGTGTGTGTGTGTGGTTGCTGTTTTCTGTTTTATTTTGTTTTTTTCAAGACAGGGTTTCTCTGTGTAGCCTTGGCTGTCCTGGACTTGCTTTGTAGACCAGGCTGACCCTGAACTCACAGAGATCTGACTGCTTCTGCCTCCTGGAGTGCTAGGATTATAGGCGTGCACACCAGGGCAGCTGTTCCTGATTATTTTAATACTGGTTTTATTTATTGGAATGTTAACTGTGAATTTCTGAATTATTTCATCAAATAATATTTTATATTTAATTATTTCATCAAATAATATTTCACCTACCATGTGCCAGGCAAAAAAATTGACTTTTTCTCTGGCTGAGATGGTTTATCAATAATTGTGGGGCCAGAAGCTTTGTGATTTTAGAATTTTGGTATCTTAGAAGTAAGATCAAGTGTCTACATAGAAGTCTATAGGAGTCACACACAACCTGAAGGGGAATTGAAACGATATCATTCGAGTAACTAGCTTCGTCTTGCCTGTGTCTGTCACATGAAGTCAAGTGTGGAACTTTTCACGTGTGTGTTACATCAGCACTTAATGTTCGTATTTAGAAGTGGGAGTAGGAATGCTCATCCACTAGGTCAAGGGAGAAGAATTGGATGCTTAGAAGAGAACTGTTAAAAAGATCTTGGAGTTTGCCAATTTCGGTGATATAAACACTCCCAGTCTGGCTGATTTTCAGCTACCATCAGGATGTCATGGAATGCAAAGTTAAGAAGAGTGTGAGCACACAGCTCTTGAAAGCCACTGTGGATCCAGGACCCCTGTGTGCTACTGAGACCGGTGTTAGCTCTGGCTTCTCCTTCTCACAAGCTTGAGATGGTCGGTCTGCACTCACCTCTCTCAAAGGAATTCTTGATATCATTGACTTCAACTTGAGACCCTGGAACTCTGAAGATCCCCTGCTGCTGGAGTCCTAAAAAAAAAAAATGATAACAATACAAGCAAACAGTAAATGTATAGAACACCTTGTAAATAAGACCTTGAGTTCACGCAGTTACTAGAAATATGGGTGATTCTTTCCCATGCTTATCTCTTTCACCTTCCATCTTTTAGAACAGTCATTCCTGGTAACAGGCTCCTAGCTGAAACCCCAAACTGGCCTTGACAATGATCTACAGCTGGCCCAAATGCTCAGCTACATGCAGAGTCGCGTGTCTGTGAACTTTCTCCTGGGCCTGAGGCAAATGCTATCCACACTATTACTTCCCTCCCACTGGGGTAAGTTCTACTCTTCAGAAAACCTAAATTTCAGAGTCCATCCTAGCCTGGAACTGAGGAGTCAGGGAGTCAGAGAGTTGGAGGCATAGCTCAGCGGTAGAGTGCTTTGTCTTGTGGACACTAAGCCCTGGGCTAGGTCCCTAGCACCAAAAGTAAACTGATTAGCTGGGCAGAATTCCTCATATGATAATCTCAGCATTTGCAAGGCTGAAATTGAGGCAAGAGGATTTCGAAGAGTTCAAGGACAGCCTGGGCTACTGAATAAGATCCCTTTCCAAGAAAGAAAAAAGAAAGAGCTTGGGCTTAGTTATTAAAGAGCAACCAGGTTTGGTTTGTTTTTTTAATATTCTATGAGGTGTTAACAAAGAGGAGTCTCTGACCTAACTGCCACCTACACGATGACAGGAATCAGAGGGCCTACCTCTCTCACACGAAATTTACTGCAGACACGGGGCACCTTTCTCCGCCTCCATTGTTTGGGTAAAACAATTTTTCATTCTACAGTTTCTTGTTTACCCTTAAAAGTCAGGGTTGAGTGGACATTTGGTGTGAACATCCTATGTGCTCAATAAATACAGTTCAACTCTTTGGTTGTTGGTTTTGGCTGCTTATTTAAACCTTTCCCCTGAGACTAGCCACTAGATGGCCAGCTGACACCTGCGGCTTCTAGACCGTCTCCATTTGTTGTGCTCACTGTTAAACAAGGTCTGCACCTGGATATTTAAGTTGTGACTCATGTGCCCAGGCTGACCTTGAACTTACTACGTAGCCCAAGCCAGCCTCCAACCCTTGGTGATCCTTCTGCCTCAGTCTCCCTAATGCTGTGGTGGCAGGACATATACTATGCATGTGGCTTTGTTAATTTTTACTCATAGTCTTCTCCCAGCCCTCTGGATCACTGTCCTTAACGTACTGTCCTTCCTTCCACCTGCCATTCCGCACTCTCCCCACCAAGCTGCAGGACTGCTTTGCTCGGGGCTCTTTCCCAGTTTAGTCAAGCAGCCTACCTACAAAGGTCCCCATCTACCCTCCTTTTAATTAGTTTCATGGCAGTGTCACTATGAAAAATTACATTATAGTCTACTAGATCCATGAGCTACTACATTCAGTGACTCAACTAACGGCAGCTTGAAAATATTCAAGAAAAGGTTGCATATGTATTAGACATGCATAGATTATTTTTCACTAGTCCCCAAATAGTATGATTATTTACACAGGAGTTGGTGCTATTTGGCTCTCTAGGTGGCTTGATGTCTATGGGAAGATTGCATGGGTTAAATGTAAAGGCCACAGCATTTTATACAATGGACTTTAGAGTCTGCAGATATGGGGGTCTGCAGTAACCCTGGATCTAATCTCTAAAGATGCTAAAGGATGACTAACGTTCTTTTTCTGTTGATTTCCTTGTTCCTCTGAGAACGTAAACCCTGGAGGGCTGTCACGGTTCTTGCCTCCATCACTCCTGCATCCACAGCCAAAATGGAGATGTATGAGTAAGTTGCCTTCCGATAACATCATGGTTAACAAATTCCCAAAATCATTTTCTTCATGGAGAGTAGACTACCAACCTGATTGACTCAAGTGAGGACGGAGCTAGAACAGTCCTTCTGTCCATCCTATAAGCTGCTCCCCAGTGACCTGAAGCCCCAGGGCTCTCTCACAACCTTCCTTCCCTCACCCTGGATACACACATGCAGACTTCAAACATAGTGGTTGGAATAAAAGCCATTCCCTGGAGCATTTTCACCCCCAGAAGCAGAGCATGGACAGGAAGTCGTCCAAGATGACTGACAACATCATTTTCTCCCAGAGCAGCCCAGTCCTGTTCCACAATGAACTGAACACACTGAGCTGAGATGGTACTTACCATATAAATTGATGAATCGGATACAGCTCTCAACTACAAGTGGTATAGCTTGTCCTGAATCCTTAAGAAAGAAAAAATGTGAGATTTATCAGACTTGGCACCTAATCTAGGCAAAGACATTGCAAACACAATGATCAAGTCAAGCCATATTAGTACCATGTGATTAGTAGGAAAACAAGCAAGGAATTGCTAACTCTAGTCTCCAAGAATGGTTACCACATAGCCTTCGGTTAAGTGTAGAAGAAGGCATAGCTAGGATAAATTCAAAGAAATGCTCTCTCTTCTTACCCAGCTGGCAAGGAACTGAGCTCAGCTTGACAGGCACACTGGGGGCAGGAGAGATGGAAGCCAGTGTGTGGAGGTAGCTGGAGTCTGACCTTGAAGGATGACCTGCCTCTTCCCAGCTCCACTTTGCCCAACTCAGCATCTTTTCCCAGGACTTGGGGGCCAAGAGGCAGGATCAATGCCTCTCCCTATTTCTGTGGTATCTCATGTCAGAACTGAGAACACACTGTGGGTGAAGCAGGGCTGGCTCTTACAAGCCCCGTGGGGCTCTAAAAAGGGAAAGTGAATCTTATTCATGACATCTCAACTTAAATATCCAGGTACATATTTTGCTTAATAGTAAGCATCGTACATGGAGAACTCTAGAAGATGGTCAACAAGTTCCCAAAATCATCAGCCACCTGGTGGCTAACCTCAATCAAAAAGGCTGAATTGGATGCAATTTAAATAGTCGTGCCTAGAAAATGAAAGGCTATTCAGTTATACCTTTGTAGGTTAGTCTACGGTCCCTAGTGTTGGACAAGAGTCAATTTTCTTTCAGGGTTCTAAACCTGGGTGACCTTGTTGTTACTTCAGGTCACACCATGAGTACCGTTAAGGAACAACAACAACAAAAACCTTTCTTTTAAAAGGGCTGTATTCAATCACTAGCTTCTCCAGATGGCTAGTAAGTTGCTAGGCTCTTGGCTCTGCCACACCCCCCCCCACCTGCTGATGCTGCATCTGGGAATGTGGGCCTGCTCTAGATGACACTGGATCTACTAGTTGCATGGGGTTCGTGGGCCTGTCTAGTAAATACCTGGTTCCTGGTTCGAGCATTTCTTCTTCCTCTGATAACAAAAAAAGAAACAGGCAGCAAAGCAGGAGAAAAAGAAAAGATTATGCAGGAGTAAGATCAGTTAGAGTATGCAGATCCTTCAGAGTCCGTGAATGCCAAAACGCAATGGCAGCCAGCAATGGTCCTGGGGCATTTGCCCAACAACCTGCCCATGGGGAGGGCCCTCAGCCTTGGGGCCTCCTAGGACTTCTGGAGCAGTCCCCAGCCAGAGGCTGCCTAGCCTCTTTTCCAGATGGAAGAGCCTTTTTCATTCCTTGTCAAGATGCAGGAAATGTGTGTCAACCTCATTTCCAGATCCATATCTAGTTTCTCCTCAACACAAGGGATTCACCAATGAGCAAGAGTCCACTGAACACCTACAAGTTTAGTCCATCTGCCCACAGAAGGGATCCTTCATGTCTATTGTAAGCTGGCTGCTCGATCTCATCTCTGGAAACCTCATTCTTGGTCAGATGTTCTATTTCACAAGATATCCTTAGATGGGAAACTGCAGGTTGCACCACATTCCAGATTCCCAACACACCCAATACCTTGATAATCTTCTCTAGGTGGAAGTGTGGCTCCACTCCTAACCCCTTACTATTGCCCTGTTACTGAGAGCCCTCTGAAAACACAGACGCCGGGAAGGGTGGAGGTGCAGGAGAGAGTAAGTTGCAATACCTTTGTGGCCTTGCGAGTGGGCTGAAGTCTTTGTCCCCACACTGAGGGGATTCTGCCTGAATATTCTGGTCATGTGAACAGTGACCCAAGGTCTAGGTGAGAGCTGAATCTCACCCAAGCTCAGTCAAGAGGCCAAGCTGCCTAAGGGACATGAGCCTTCCTGGGGTACCATATGTCCACTCCTGCCATCTTAATAATTGGGATCTCAGTTGCTATGATGTCAGTTAAACACACATGACTTTCAGAACTCAGCAAAATACTAATCCAAAGGGACACTTGAGGTGGTTTCTTAAAATTAATAATAGATCGGGCTTACACAGTACCAGGAATGTTCTAGAAACATACATGTATCAGCTCTTTACATGCTCATCCTGACCTCAAAGAGTTGGAGAGTCTCATTTCATAGAAGTAAGATGGGACCTCTCCACAGGTGGAACTTCTGGTCTTTACCATGAACTTATAATATAAATGGAGTCTGCTTACATCTAAGAGGGGGAAAAATCATAATCAAAGTTTTTGTTTTTTTATAAGGGGTTGGCTCAGGAAGAATCCAGAAAATTCATAAGCCCAACTCCAAAAATACTTTTTTTATAATTAACTTGGAGCCTTTCTCGTCATAATTGCAGCAATGAAATGGGATTATCTGACTGAAAAATCTTTTCATAGGCCTGTATGTCCAAAGCTGAGGCCGCTTAGTTCGCTGTGTGTTCAAACAGTGTGAGAAGTAGAATAAAAACTTAAATTCCACTCTAGGCAGTTGAAGGAGTGACTGCAGATACTGCCTCTCTAGACTCCATAATCCTTCAGAGTAAGCCCGCATGGGACTTTGTTGAGTCTGATCATAGTAGGTCCGCAGCTGAAGCTGTTTAGCTTCACTGGTTGGAGGTGTCCTAATTACAGGAGTATAAGACTGTGCTATTGTGTTCTACAAGATTTCCTTCTCTTCCCCAACCATGTGACTATGACTTTCCCAAGAATTCTAACATTCACTCCAACAGATGTGGGTGGTCCCTCTTTGGAGATTTTTCTCAGAGCCAGTTGACCAATGTCACTATATCACACTTCCTCTTGCCATTCCATACGTCCAGTGGCGTCACAAAAATAAGCTTCAACAAGAGCTTTTGTGTATGTTGTGGTGATGGTAGTGGGAGAGTGTTCATAAGGTCCTGTGTATGCATGTAGAGGCCAAAAAGGTCCACCTCACATGTCATTCCTCAGGCACCAGCCACCTTGATTTTGAGCTCTCCAATAATGCTAGGCTGACTAGGAATGCTAGGGAGCCACTGGCATCCCACTGATTCCCTAGTGCCAGGGTTCCAACTGTGTGGCACCATTCCCAACTTTTTGACATAGGTTGTCGGGACTGAACTCATGTCCTCATGCTTGCATGACATGCCTTGTAATAATTACCACTTCATCAGCCCAGCCCCATGGATGTTTTAATCCTGCTGAACCAGGGTATACATTCTAACTAGAAATTTGACAACACCAATAAAAGTTGAGCAACATGCTCTAAAGAAGATTAGCCAAAACACCACTCGGGCATGGTGATGGAGTAGAATAGTAAGATGGTTTCCCAAAGTAACCACCTGAAGGGCCAAACAAACTCTCATGGAGTTGAACAAGTCTAAAGTGTTGGTTAGGTGGACAGTCAAATTGTTTAATAGTCACACTTAGAAGATACTCAGTTCCACTGAAGATCTAACTTTCATATAGATAAGAGTCAGTGTCTTCCACGTACCCTAACTGATCTCCCATTTCCAAAGATTAGAGAAACTCAAGGGAGGAATCCCCATATCAGCTCTCATTGCATCTTTCCCTTCTTCAGGGACTGCTATCCTGCTCCTCTCTTTATTCCTCCCCATCCTTTTGAGGTCCTGGCAAAGCTACCTGAGCCCCAGATCACAGCTTGTCTTGCTCTGAGTTCGGACAGCATGTTCCTATGGGAATTCCCATGTGCCTCCCCTGCACTCTTGGCCCTGTGCTGGGCTCTGTGAAGACAGGAAGTGATCAGCCAGCTCCTTTGCGGCCAGGAGAGTGGCTCAGCCAGAAGCAAGGGTGGGTGAGAATGAAGGAAAGGAGGAGACAATAAAGGGCAATAAAGAAACAAAGCACTCTGACACAGCCCTACCTGCCATGACCCACTGAGTGGCTCTCTGTGGGTCACACAGTTCCTGTGGGACTCTCATTTGGGGCATTCAGTCCTTTGAAATATCCTAAAGCATCCCCCGCTGTCCTTGTCCAGGGGAAATCCCTCTTTCTCTTTCTCTAGCTCTTCTATTCTGAGGACTCAGTCAATAAGCAGAGGTAGTGCTTTGACCTAGGATGGTCCTGCCTCCCCAACCTATCCACAAGGCTGACATCTATGCGGCTGCAGCTCTTTTTTGCCCTCTAGGTCTAGGCTACACCCTGCCAGAGAACAGAGGACAGGAGACAGAGGAGGGAGGACAACGGACAGAGAGTTGGTGCATGGGGCAGCCTCTGTGACTAGTGTAACAAAATCACTAGTGATGCCCACAAGACTCTATCATTCCCCTGACTGACAACACCAATCCTCTTTTCTGCAGAAATTGTCTTCGTTGGCTGGTGGTAGGCTTTCAAATAACTGGTGAAGACCTCCCTCCTTTCCCAAGAACATGTCTCAACTCTACCACTATCTTTGCCTTGAGTAGTTTGATTCTGGATGGCTTGATCTTATACCACTGATAAAAGAAAATAAGAGAAATAAACTCACTTATCTGAAATGCATATTTAACTTAAGCTCGTTGTCAAGCGTTAACCTGACATTTACAAAGACTACCTCAACTCTACTCCCATCTTTCAAACCAACCATGAAGAAGCCAAATTAAGTGGAAGGAACTTTTCTCTTGAGAATTCTATGGCTTCCTGTGCTGTAGACATTTAGCTAACAAACTGTAGTTGCCTTCTATGGAAATCCACAGGGGCTGTCTTTGCGCTGTTCTCAATTGGTACTACAGCAGGAGAAGGAGGTGAAACTGAGTAATGGTGTTTCTTCAACTGCCCTTCAGGAATTAGGACTGCAGATCCTGAAGCAGCAAGGCCAGCTGGCTGGGACCACTGTACTGAAGTTCCACCTCTTTTGAGCCTGACTGATCAGGCCTCTTCCCATATGGCTGAAAACAATGAATGGCCACTTAGGGGCCACTGGTGAGAAGCCGAATGCTCTGATAAAATGCCTCACTGAAGCCAAGAACAGATGCAGTGAGAAGCTAGTTCCCTAAGGTGTTTGCAGGGCTGTTAGCTGGAAGGGACAGGGGAGGAGAGGCTGCCATTACTTTGGACTCATTCGCGGACTCCACAGCTCCCTAGCAAGTACCTTAATGAATGCTTCCATACTGCCGTTAAAGAGTTTATGGCTATACACTGAAAGAGGCCTAGGTCTCCTCATTTTCTGTGGTTTAGGGGGAAGACAGGGGGGCCTAGGGGAAAATGGAACAAAAGAAATCAAGAAAGCAACCAGCATAAACATACCATTGGGAGAGATGCTCTTCAAACCCACAACTGGAAGAGAACACAAAATGCAGAGGGGAGCCCCTGGCCCCCAACACATTGGTTTCCCATGTTCCATCTGAAGGCCTCTGGATGTTTTAGATCTTAGTTTACCCACAATGCCAAGCAGGAGCAACTCCCACAAAACACAAATGCATTCTACATTAGGGGGGATGGGATGTATCCAAGAAGCCCTTGCAATGCCAATCAGAGGCTGGCATCCTGCAGATCAGATGGAGGAGGATGAGGGGACAGCGGTGTCATCTGTAGTCCAAGAAAGCAAGAGACTTTCAAACATATTAAAGAGGGTTAATTTTCACAATTCTGGCTTAAATCTATCACCAAAGTCCAACTCCCAATGTACTGGGGGCACTGTCTTCCTAATGCCTCTTGGCATTTCAAAGGCATATGACTCATCTTTCTTGCATAGATCTGAGAGCCAGACAGCTAGATGCCAGGAGGCAAGCTGCAGCTTCTTTAGGATCTGTAGGTGGCCTGGGATGTTATTATCCCACTCATCAATCAAGTACATTTTGGATTGGAGCACTGTCAAACCCATTATCACATTTAACCCAGTATCTTCCTAATACATATGGTTCTATTCTATAGAAACTACAGCTCAGAGAAAAGAAGAAAGAGTCAGACCAGCCTCTACCTACTTCCCCTCCAAATTCGGTTTGTTTGTTTGTCTTTCAAATTTCAGGTCATGGGCGTGGCACGGGGACATCTTGTCACTTCTAGCTCTAGACTTCTTTGCCCTATCAGTCCTTGCCACGGGGTCAGGTTGAAAGTGTCTTGCTTTGCTTCAGATCTCCATTCCCTGTGTTCTGCTGTTACCCACAGGGAGGGGAAACCTTATACCGCAGTCCACCAAGAGCAATGAAATGGCCACAGACACCAGACCCGTGTCCATAGTTGCTTGCCATGCATAGGCCTGGATTGGCTTATTTGCTCATTTTATTATACAAACTGGCCTGACTCAATTCTGGGGGCCTTCAGGGAAAGAGATTTTACAAAGTTAGAAGGAAGCACCCTTACCAAATGAGGTGTTCATTTTCAATTGGTTTGGTTCAAACTTTGGGAAAAACAAGTGTATACTCAGCAAGGCAGATAATGGTCATACATGAGAAGCAAAGAGTTGCCCCTTCCTCAAGTCTTGATTGATTTCTGTGTACAGGTAAGGATCTTCTGTTTGTTTGTTTGTTTCTGAGACAGGATCTCATGTAGTCCAAGGTGGCCTCAAACTTGCTATGTAGCTGAGTATGACCTCATACTCCTGATCCTCCTGCCTCCATCCCCTCAGTGCTGGGATTACAGGCATGTGCCTCTACGATGGGTTTTATGTGATGCTAGCAATTGAACTCAGGGCCTCAAGCATGCTAAGCAAACATCCTACCGACTAAGGTATATCCCCAGCCCACAGGCAAGAAACATATGCACTGTGGAACCAATCTCCCATTGGGCCTATTGTACCCATGTCCTCTGGCAGTCCAGCCAGGAAGGAAACTCTAGCCAATTCATCTTGGATGTTTAAGTGTTGAGCAAAGGCTGCTAACTCCAGGACATGCATGGGCAAAGACACGGTTGAATCCAATAGCATGCCATCCCATCAGGGGAACCAAAAGAACAGCACAACAAAAATTCTGAAGAGAAACAGGCAAGCTTGTCTCCAGCCCATCTTCAGTCTATGTAAATTTGGTTAGCTAAGTCCGTGTCATTTCCTTGAAAAAAAAATTACATCTTTTTTTTGAGGATGTGTGAAAACAGGGAGGGGGAATCTCATAATTTGAATTTTTAAATGTAAAAGCCAAAAAAGAGATTGTAAAAAAAAAATATGATATAAAACCATAGGATCCGAATTTAGGGATTAAGAATAAGGAGAGCAGCAATGTCACCATTTGTTTTGGTAGTATTTTGGGCTCTGGCGTCATTTCTCTCATGTTGTGTGATTAACCTCCTCACATGGCTGGGAGGCAAAGGAGCCCACAGAGATTAAGAAATTTGGCAACGCACACACAAATAGGATCTACCAAGAGCTGAGAGCTGAATGTACTTCTTCCTACTCCAGCACAAGTATGAAGTTGAGAGAGGGGTTTTGCCAACTGTCTATCAAGCTCTCATGGCCGGCCAGAGTGGGGATCTTGGCACAGGTACTGAAAATGCAGAATCAAAATCTTTAGGGCACCCAGTTGAAGGGCTTTGTTTGTTTTGTTTTGTTTTTTAATTTTTCACAAAGTAGAATAAAAGAAAATAAAAGAAGGATACACTTCCCCATTTCTCCTGCCAAATCCAGAGTGTAAAAGAAAACTTAGTCCCCTTTTCTCCCACTGGGGTGTACTGGGCACTGCCTGGAATCTTTGACAAGGAAACGTAGCTATCCCAACTTTGAATGACATCAAATCTGTATCAACTTACTGGAATGCTGGGTGGGGCACAAAGTGGGGAGCGGGGGGACAGCTCAGCCAAGGAAAGTGGGGCAGCCTAAGCCTTCCATCTCTTCTGCTGCTCAGATGCAGAGCAAAACAAAACAAAACAACAACAACAAAAAAAAAAAAAAGGAAAGAAAGAGAGAAGCAGGGAAAACAGGAACAGAAAGCCACAGAAGGGAGGGGAAGGAAACCAGAGACCAATGTCCCCTTTCTGCCTTTCAGCTGGGAA
The DNA here is from genome assembly GCF_030254825.1 of Meriones unguiculatus. NCBI lineage: Eukaryota > Metazoa > Chordata > Mammalia > Rodentia > Muridae > Meriones > Meriones unguiculatus. Next base: position 103,616,265 of record NC_083353.1, read on the forward strand.
GAAAATTAGCATATGCTGGCACCACAAGTGTGGCCTCAGAATTAGTCTGTGACAAAAAGCAAGAGATTATGAATTTCCCCAAACAGCCCAACAGATATGGGTATCAGTATCCAAAATGGTAGCAGAACTAACATTCAAGGACAGGTGGGCTCTTGGAAGCTGAAGTTGGGTATGTGCTGAGCTGCATCTGATTGATCTGATTGGTCATGACGTTGATTATCTCCCCTTAATCAGGACCAGAGCCTCTTGTCAACCTGCTTAAGGAGGCCTACCTCTCTTCAAATCACAATGATTAAAAACTGGTGTTTGCATCTCACTTTGCCATTTTTAGCAATTCTTCAAAGTACATTAGCTCATGTGGTCAGCCCATGTACAGTTGACACAGCCAAGGTGCAGAGACAGATCACCCAGGGCCTCTGAGACTTGTTTTAAAACTACTCAATAATGAGCCAGAAAATAACTGGCTAGGTCTGAAATTTAGGACAAGATGCCTAAGTGGGAGGTCTAGTAATCTGAACTTGGATTTCCCAGGCCCTAGGGCAAAGAGAGCATAGAAGACAGTATTTCAGAGGTTTTTTTGTTTGTTTGTTTTTTGTGTTTTTTTTTTAAGAATATGTATAATTGGTTTTTTGAAACAGTAGTCTCTTCATCTTGTCTTGGTGTAGCCCTGGCTTCCTGGAACTCACTGTAGATCAAGCTGACCTTGAACTCAGAAATCCACCTGCCTCTGTTGGGATTAAATGCATGTGCCACCACTGCCTGGTTTATATATATATTTTTTAAAAAGTCTATCTATCTATCTATCTATCTATCTATCTATCTATCTATCTATCTATCTATCTATCTATCTCCTGGGCTTTCCTGGGTTGGGGGAGCCTGATACCTCACCAAGGAATACATTATGGCTCCCCTTGTCCTCCATTTCTGCTGGAGCAATCTCTTGCCTGCATTTTACAGATTAGGAGGCAGGGAGCCATGGACCAATTCATCCCATTTTGGTATAAAACAGGGCTTCTGTCTTCTTAGGACTATAATAACATTCTCTTACCAGGAAAGAAAAAAAAAAGGGTTCTTCAAGAGTGACCTGCACATCTGCTATTCCACATATGGGAGGGTCCTTGCCCGTGAATCATCTCAATGTTTCCAAACTGCCTAGGTCTAGATGAAGAGCTGGATTCCTGGAAAGCCCTACATCTCCAGGTCCAACATACTAAAACCCAGCACAGCTTCCCAAGCCTTTGCCATGCCCATTCACTTCCCCAGGAACAGGGAAGAGTTGAAGAGTTCAAGGGTCATCTCTGCTCTTGCCAAGTAGAATGGCTTTTCAGGAGTCTGATCCTTTGGGAAGAATTGGTTTGGAAGGAAAGAACGTCATTGGGTCACGAAGAACTCCCTTCCCTCAAGTGGGGTTAAAAAGTAGCTCCCAATTGCCACACATGATAGAAGGCAGACCTCTGGGCCACTGCTAGATTTGTGTTGAAGACTCAAGACACCAGGGCTGTGCTGGCTGCTTAGGCATCTGAAGCCTATGAAAGGCTGAAAACTGCTGAGTGAAAGTGTTCACTGGCTCTGGTGTGCTCAGGGAAAGCACAAAGGGAGATGCGGAAGGAGCTAAAAGGAAGCATGAGTTGCTTATATTACTGGCCTACCCAGGCCATCCATGTTCCCACTGAATTTCAAGCCAAAATATGATGGGCAGTGCAGGGGGTGGAGGGTAACCTGGGCACACATCCATGTGTATGCAGCATGCGCGTGGCCATCTGTGCACAGCCAACCCCAAAGCCTTAGCAACTGAGGACCCAGGCTGGAACTAGACAACCTATAGGGCAGTTTGGGTAGCAGCCATGTAACAGATCCAAGAGAAGGAAACAGCCGCTCTACAGCCTGTGGCCTCTGCTAGTGCCTTTAGTCACCCTGCAATCAACTACCCTCCCCTTGGACAGTACATGTCCCATTGCCCCACAGCCGCTAGGAAAGCTCCCTCCCTGTGGCCAGCCGGCAGGAAAGTGGTTTTGCCAGTCTAAAGCAAGAACAAGCGATGAAGCCTCAGTAGCCACTGTACCCTCCCTCATCGCCTCAAAGCCCCCAAAGGTGACAACTATCCAGTTTTCCTAGTTCCAAATAGACTATCTTCACCCTACACATCCACCCGTCCACCCATCCACCCACAGCATCCTCTCAAACTTCAGGCAGCCAGGACAAGGGCACAAAATTCCCCAGCTCTCACCTGGTTGTGCCGCACTCTGCTCTCTCTCCTGGGGAAAGAAAACAAAATTTCATGTTGATGCTTAATTGGCTTTGGCTGTTGTTTTCACCAGACAACTTTCTTTCACTTAACAACAACATCACTATCAGAAAGATCCCATGTGCTCCTCTACAGTTATTCTTTCTTCCTGCCTCAGGCATTTGCTAATCTCTGTCTCTGCAGGAATCGCTCTCCTGAATTTGACTTCTTTAGCTTACTGTAATTTGTCTGAAGTTCATTTATATAGCATTATTCAGTAGTTCATTTATTTTTATGGTTGAATAATATTCCATTGTGTGGACAGACCAGTTTCCTTATACTTGTCAATAACTACCTGTCATGTAACAGTTCCCTGCGAGTTTGAAACATTCCATCCCTGAGGGAAACTTCATAAGCAGGAAGGTAAACAACTCAACATAGCCTCAGAAAGTCCCTGAAACTTAACAGATTCACTAGGCCCCTCGCCAGAGTAAACATAAAAGTTGAGAGTCCCTTTAAGACTAGAAGCCAAGCTGTGAAGAAGACTTAGCTGAGACCATACCAGCGGCCTAGAAGAAGCAGAAACCAACAGAGCTCCCTGGAAAAAGACTGAGGTACCTAGATAGGATACTCCAACTTGTTGAGTTGCCTGCACACTGTGCAGTGTGCTCCGGGTTCCTAGTTTTTGAGCTGTCACCAGAGCTGGGATGGGCCTTGGTGATGTAGCTGTCTTTGTGTTATTTCTGCTCATGTAAGTAATCCCTCACCCATAATAACTTTAAGTAACCCCAATAAAGTTCACTGGTTTAGACTTTGGTACCCATACTGTGGCCTGCCATGGTTTCTGTACATGGGGTGAGTCACACAAGGCAGCCCTCCAAGGATCTCATACTTTGTCCCCTAAAATTCACTTCCCTTCTCCTCAAACAATACCTGTCTAAGTCTTCAACATTTCCACCATTTTGGCTCGAGTTCCACCATCTCTAGCTGGAGCGCCTGCTTTTTAAGCTGAATTCCTATTTCACTATAACATATTCACAATTCAGCAGCCAAAAAAAAAAAAAAAAAAAAGCTTTGAATATGTCCCATCTTCTTGCTTTCTAGAGCCCCCTGTCACATGTGGAATAGAACACACGCCTCACACTGTGCATTCATAAGCTCTTCAAGGCTCCAGGGGACCCTTCAAACTACTGTTACATATACATAGACTCCTTCCTCCCCTGGCCATGAAGCGTCTGTCACATGTTTCCTCTGCTAGGTCCCCATGTTGGCATTTGTTTGCTGGGCTTGTCTTGCCCCTGGCACTTGCAGGGCCGGCTCTTGCTAGCCTTTTGTATCTCAGCTGCGAAGGAGGACCCAAAAGAGAGCTTCGTCCATCTGAAGTAGATAAAGGTCTCCTTAGAGTTCCTCTCTTTCCCTTCTTTCTATATACACTTATCATCAACACTGTCTTTGATTACAATTTCATTTGTTTACTGCCAGCTTGCTGTCATTAAAAAGCACCGTGTTCTATGAGAGAATCATCTCTTCACCTGCAGAGGTGGTGAAGAACAGGGTCTCATGTAGCCCAGGCTGGCCTCAATCTCACTATGTAGCTGAGACCGACCTGAGACTCCTGATCCTCCTATGCTCACCTTCAAGGTACTGGGATTACAGGTGTGCACCACCATGTCTGTTCTTAAAGCTGTTAAAGGGAACATGATGACGGTGTAAACACATCCCCCATACTGTCCTTATAAAAGTGGAGCACATAAAACTACATACGGCATGTAATACTTGTCTATTGTCTATTATTTAATGCTAGAGAACATACTTTCTAAACCTAAAAAGGTGGGTTTGGGCTGGGCATGGTGACACACACCTTTAATCCTACCACTCATGGGACAGAGGCAGGGGATCTCTGTGACGAAAGTATGGTCTACAAAGCAAGTCTAGCATAGCCAAGGCTATTACACAGAGAAACCTTGTCTCGAAAAACAAAACAAAACAAAACAAAAAATGACCTGGAAGGATTTGTGCTTCTTCTACCTGCTGGTTACTTGAGTCACTATCAAAGAGGTGCTTTGAAGAAATGGAGGGACATGACATCATAAAAAAACCAAAACAAACAAAATCCCCCAAAACAACAACAACAAATACCCCCACTTGAATCCTTCTGAATATTCTCTGGAGAGCATCTCCTCTCTCTCTCTCTCTCTCTCTCTGTTCATTTCATCCCTCTCAACATGAAATAGCCCTGATGGCAGGGGAGGGCCGGGGATGAGGCGTACCCACACACTCTTCTGAGTGAGTGGAGGAGAGGTGGCTCCAGGATTAAATTTTGGAAGAATGGGCCTGGGATGGTCGTGCATGCCTTTAATGCCAGCATGAGGGAGGCACAGTAGGTGGATCCCTGTGAGCTCAAGGCCAGGCTGGTCTCCACAGCAAGTGCCAGGCCAGCCAGAGCTACATAGTGAGATCCTTTCTCAATAAAAACAAAAATTTAGAGGAGTGGATTTGATAAGGTTGTGAGCTCTGTCTGCCCTGCTCAGCTCAAATTCTCCTGGTTGCTTCACTCAATGCCCTAATAATTCACAACATGCGTTTATTAGGTCATAAATATGCAAAGTGAACAGCATTTTGGTGTGAACTTGCTCAGCTTGTCTTTTTCAGTGATTCAGTGCTTTATTAACGTTATTTTATAATTGCATACCAGAGGCAGACATGGTGAACAGGCTTTGGAGTCCGACCCTGGGGCAGCCGAGGCAGGAGAATTAAGAATTCAAGGTTACCCTGGAATTCAAGGTTACGTATCAAGTTTGAGGCCAGCCTGGGCTACCTAAGATCCCATCTCAAAAAAAGTATTGATATTCAATAATTCTAACGTACCATATTAATATGTTAATAGAGAGGAACTGAGGATAGGCCCTATGAAAACTCCATTATTTTTCAACTTTTATGTAAATTAAAACCCACTTTAAATAAAACATTCATTTAGAAAAAGAAAAGCTTCCCTAGAACTAACCATTCTTCCAAGATCTGTCCCTACTGTCAAAAGAAGCATACTGGGCTTTTCTCTGTATGATTTTTTTGGAAAACACACGGTGGGGTTTCTAGGTGTCTCTTAGCTATTCTTCCGTTTCTGAAGAACATTTTCCTAGAGCTATTCTTGCCAAACATCTCAGACGCTGAAAGGAGACTTCAGAGGTCACACCTCAGAGTGAGGCATGGTTGATAAAACCCAGAAGACCAAGTAGACGAGGAACCACACAGAGCAAACATGACAATCACAATAAGGCCATGCAGACAAAGGCAATAATAGGTTAGCACTCAGAGGGGAACAGGGAAGAGAAACCCTTCTGTCCCACAGACCCAGGATCCAACAAGTACTTAAAAAAAAAAAAAAAGTACTTGTGCTTCTAAACTTAGGAAATGAAATTTCAAAACACTAGTGGTCACCTAGTCACATGGACCCACCCCTCTCAACACTGGCCTAGCACTGAGGTGTCTGAATGGGCAGAACTAAACAGATAAAGGAAAAGCTCACTGAGGCTCACTCCACACATTCAAACCTAGCACTGTGCAGACCTGAGGCTGGAGAATTATAAAGTTAAGAACGCACTGGTCTATATAGTCAGAACCTAGGAAAGCAAAGAGAAGGCGGGGTGGGAGTAAGAGGGTGGGGAGTGAGGGGTGTAGGTGTGAAGGGAATCAAATAAGTGATTGCTAAGGGCAGAGAATTGAGGAACTGACTTTGTAAAGGCCTTTTTGAGCTCATGGAAATGCTTTAATATCCCAAGCTGGGTGATGTTTCCACATGGGGATTTGAAGACAGCAGGAATAAGCTTGAAGTTTTAAGTCACAGGTGTTCTCAGCCTGGCTGAGCACACTAAGGGAGAAGAGGATGTAGGATAGGGTCAGGGAAACAGGCAGGAGACCTCCTGTGCTTTCGGAATACCTAGAGTCTTACTCCAATACTACTGGGGCTTCAAACCTAACTTCCTGGTCTCGTAAGAACTAAACCATGTATGTATTTTTCTTCTCTGGACCTAGGACCTTGGTGAGGTCCTCCAATAGCTCCTCTCACATGTGCTGAGAGACCCTGGTTTCTGTGTCCTTGGAGTCCTACCCCCTACCTATTGGGACCCATCCACCACTAGGCCTTGCCCTTTCTTGCAGCCACACAGGACCCATCTCAGCCCCTGTACCAAGATGGTTTTCCCAGCCTGTCCAGAGAAGGCACCTCAGGTCTTTCCCTGCCCAGTGCTGGATGTCCAGAGCTGAGGGGGCTCAGCAGCTCTGGGCCATACAGCAGTCCCTGCTGGGCTCTTTACCATCCCACTCACCTTCACCCAGTGTCTGCTTGAGCAGGTCATGCTTGGCTTGCAGCTTGGTGATGAGGTTGCTGCCGTTCACATATTCTTTAAATTTCTGTAAGACACATGGGCATAAGAGGAAGTTAAATCCACACAGCCAAGTGATGACAGGGTCTCCGACTCTAAAATTCACCTCCCTGGCAGGGAAACCAAAGAGATATCCAGCTCCTCAGGGACTGGGCATGGAGACTTGGAGCTCTTCCAAGTGGCTGTCTAATTCTTGGGGGGGGGGGGCGGTATTCCCAGGCCTTGTAGTTTGGTTTGGGTACACAAGAGGCAGGAGACTGTGGCAGCAGTGGAGGTTGCTTCTAGAATGAGGACAGTGGGCAGCACCAGTGGATGGGCCCCTTTGGTCACCAAAGCTCCACTACACTTCCAGGACCACAGCAATAAGGAAGAGAGCAGAGGCCCTACAGCTGAGGCCAAGAGCTGTCAGAGCAGAGCCAAAGACGAGCCTTTCTTCCAAATGAGGAAGGTCTGTGCAGGCCACTGAGAAACCCTCTGATAGAAGCCTTCTTCCATCTTCACTGCACTGGGGGGCATGATTTTCTGGGTGGCTGAGATAAGGAGAGGTGTATAGAAAGTGCTTTGCCCCAAGTGCCACAGAAAGTCAAGAGTGGGACCAGGATGAGTTCTGGCTCCCTTCTAGGTCACTGTCCTTGCCAAATTTGGTGTGCTGGGGAACAGTGACAGGGATGTAATACCATCCGGAAGAGCAACACGGCTGATTAGACACACACACATACACACACACACACACACACACACACACACACACACCACTTGCCTGGGCATCCACCACATCTCCATACAGGTACCAGCTTCCTGTTCCGCCCCCTATCACACTGCACCAGGATGCAGCCCAGTCACTGATCAACACAGTAAGCAAACGCCAGCCTCTCTAAGATCTTGGAGGGCTAATGGAAAAGCATGATCATACTTGTTCTAATGAAGCAGAAGCTCTGAGCTGGGCTCCCTGCTGCGCTGGAGCAGAGCTCTGACTAATTCTAGACCCCCATTAGCTCAGAGGTAAGCTGAGAGTGGACTTAGGCTGTCTCTCCAAATGTGTGGCGTCGGACCAGCAACCTCATCACCAGCTGGGAAGACTGTCAACGTCCAAATTTCTGTTTTACGACACCTCAAATCCGACCCTTCATTTTTCACTGGGGAGAAATCACAGGGGCCTTTAAATTTCCAAATTTCAGAGCCCTGCTGAGGAGGATAGGAGATGAAGTCCTTGAATTTTAACTGAGTGTCCTGGCCCTGGCAATGCACTCCTTTACTTCAGTCAGTAAATACTAACTTACAGGTCATGCAGGCTTCTAACTATAGCATCCTCTGATTTTTATCACGTCTTAAGAATTCATAAAAACCAGAGATAAGGTGCACAGATAGATGGTAGATGTTGCCTGAAGCTGTTTTCCAGCCTCCACAAACATGTGCATATGTGTATACACACATATATCAATATGCACACATATCAATATGTACAAACATATTAATACACACACACAAAACCATAACATCTTCTTTCCTTGGTCAAAGACACTAGATTTCTTTAAATACAGGCAGGCTGGGTCCCTTCCTCTTCTTCTGCTATCCAGATTTAGTTCTGCCGCTAAAGTGACTTTCTCCTTATCCCCATCTGCACTCCCTGCTCCCTGGAGACAATCACCTCTCTTAGTCCTCTAACGGAAGTGGTAGGTGCCAGGAGTCGTGAAGACTAGCTTTGTTTTCTTTCTTGACAAGGTCAAAGAACAGCGATGGAAGAAATGAGGTATGTGCCAGCTACTGGATGGCAGCAGGATCTTGATTAAGGCTTACCACAGTATAAAGTCGGAGGCTGGACTGGATTAATGTCTAACAGATTCTATGAACATAATCCAGTCAATATCAGCCCAGCTTCGTGTCTCTAGTGACTTGGTCATCAGCCTGGTGTAGCCCTTAGATTTCTGTTTTAGTGACCTTGAAGGTACTGGAGGCCATGCTCCCTGAATCTGAACATCATACAAGATCTGAAAAGAGCAGGGGGGTTGAGCAATTGGATGAGGGTGCAGACAGTTAGGGCCTGTGACATACATTCATCAAGAGGCTAGAGCTCAGTGGAGACCTACCTAAGTTATAGCCTATGGGGCCTTTATGAGGGGAGTCAGCTGACACCACCCCAGCGTAAAAACAAAACAAGCGCAGGGTGTGGTGGTGCATGTCTGCAGCGAGTTTTGCTTTAGACGTTTAGAGATTTCCAGGAGCTACTAGGGTGTTGAGGTTACACAGAACCAAAGCTTGTGAGGTAGGGATGGAAGAGTCAGGATGTTCAGCCTGAAGAAAGGAAATCCAGCTCTCTGCAGCCAGGGAGACTGTCAGGCAGCATCAGCTTCACTCTGCTCACCAAAGAAAAAGCATCAAGACCAATGGCCGGGAATCCTAGGGTGGTAGATTTCCTGAAGATAACAAAGGAAAGCTCCATATCCCCTGCCAGCTACACTCAAGCACAAGGGCTATTTGGGTGAAAGAGAGCTTGTCACCCTGGGCATTTGAACAGAGTTCCCATGAGCTTTTCGTGGGATGTGCACCAGATGGAAGATAAGTCCTTTATAGCCCTAGTCTCCATGTTCAATAAGCCCAACTTGAACAAAAATCTGAATTTCCCTCCTTGCTTCCTCCTGACCCCTGGCCAAACTGAAGGTCCATAATGAGGATTTTATAGGTGGGGCTAGCAATTCGTGACTAACTTGTCTAGTCACCATTTTCCGTCAGCAATACATACACAGAACTCTAGGTGGTTACCTGACTCCTTCACCCTGTGCCACTAACCCAGAGGTTCTCAATCTGTGGGTCATGACCCTTTTCGGATCATATATCATATATCCTCCATGCCAGATATTTGCATTATGATTCATAACAGTAACAAAATTACAGTTGTGAAGTAGCAACGAAATAATTTTACGGTCGGCATTCACCGCAACATGAGGAACTGTGCATTAAAAGGTGGCAGCATTAGGAAGGCTGGGAACCACTGCTCTAACCCAACTGACTAAAACTCTCTCTTTGCTTCCTTCCGAAAGCATCAGAGACCATCACTCAAGATCAATGCCAATACAACCCACTGGTGAGTCACTTTCCTTACTTCAGAAAACCAAGGCAGGCAACTTAATGTTAAAAGCACATTTGATTTATGTTGTATTATTTTGCTGGCTCTCTCCTGTCTATTCAAGCTGCTTCCAAAGCCACAGACAGGGGGTGAACAGATAGTGGGCTCTGGGTCTCAGATGCCACTTACCGTAAAATAAAACATTTCTGTTTCCTGCTGGTTGGCTCTCCTTTTGGCGATGTTGATTTTGCTCATGTAGGTCTCAGAAGCGGCTGACTTTATGGACTCTGTAGATCGGCTGTGTTGGAAGGCGTCAGAGACATCGAAGTCTTCCACAGTCAGCATGTCCTGTAAGGTCTGCATGGTGGCGTCCAGGGTTTTCCTCACCTGGGGAAAAACAGCATATCCACAAACACCATTTATTCTCATATCGTCTCTGACACCACTAAGTCCTTTTTCCGACAGTCACTTTGTTCTTTGAGTTAATGTCTCTAGAAGGAAAGCAGGACAAGACGGTAGCTCTTATTATACTGACATAGATGGTGAGGTGAAATGGTCATTGGTCCAACACCAAATATCTGGCAGGCTGAGATGCCAGACTGCCCAGTCTAAGGCCTTTTATTGCACTGCTTCTGTCTGAGGGACCTTGGGGGACACCCTGAGGAAACAAGCCAAATTTCCAGGCTTCTCTCTCTGGTCTGATTAGATAGCCTAAAGGAGGCTCCTCCTGGCGATGGGGGGTGGGGGTGGGGTGGTGCACTTGAGCATGGAAATCAACAGAAATTCTCTTGTGTTTTCTCTCATTTAGGGAGGAAGGGGGCATCTGATGGTGAGGAGTGATCTGCTGGGAGACAGGACGTTGGGGAAGTTAGCTCGCTACCACATGACTTAGTTAGGACACCAGCTTCCACCTTGGCATCCAGTGAAATCACACACATACAGAGGCTACGAAGGTAGGGCTTGAGGACCCCAGCCTCACAGAAGCCCTACGATGAGTGGGGTCTCAGTGGCAGACTCTACATCCCAGAGTAGGTCAGTCCAAAAGGGGTCACTGCCAAAAAAAAAAAAAAAATTCTGATTCCATTTATTATAAGATCATTGTCACTTGTCGCTCAAAGTCTCTCTCGTTGCTCCTCAGCTGAAATGTCACCTCCTAATGTCTTACCCTAGCTAGCCTAGCACACGCCACTCAGCCTATTGTTCTCCCATACGCAGTCACCCATCAGTCTTCATATTTTAATTTCTGGTGTTTTCTTGTCAGAAAGAGGAAGAACTAAGACGTTGTGTTCCTTTGATTTAGTCTCTATCTAGAATAATGTTTAGTATGTATTATGTGAATAAATATTACATAAACAAATACTTGTTGAATGAATGAATGAGTGAATAAGTCAAAATCAGTTCTTTTTCTAACACACACTGATGGAGGCTGATTCATGGATAAGTGTATCCAAGCCCATCCGTAGCCCACAGAGAGGGATGCATGCCTTAGACTCCTCCCAGTGGTCCTGATTTCCATTTAAAGTTCATTAATGGCATTACACATGTGAACCCTTTAAATCCTTTGGTGGGGAGGGAGAAGACAGAAGATATTGGAAAGAAAGAAAGCATTTGGCCTACTTCCTACCTCTGTCCTGACAGGTTTAAAAACAAGCTGGTTTGTCTTCTTCCGACCTTCCTGGGCCTGCTTTGATTTGCATCACCTCAGCTCTGTCCTAGCTCTGCACAACTGTCCCTGCTGTCCAGGATAGCCTTCATGACATCTGAAGACAGTGGCCATGCCTTCTTACCTCCCACAATGACTGTACCTCATGAGGATAAGTTTGTCACTGCACATATTATGGGGTCCTTTCTTCAGGGTCTAGGGTTGACTGATGTCCCTCCTCCGAGTGGGGTGTTTAGGTGTTAGTTGGACACTGCCTACCTGGCTTCAGTCCATGTCAGAATGAAGCCACCCAATGTGATACTGCGCCACTCGGCAATATGGGAGGAAACTGGGCTGGTAAGACGACCCATATCCTGGGGTTTAAAATCCACAATATATTTAGGGTGGTCTGGGCTATCTATTTCATTCTGTAATTTTTATAACTAACTCTGACTTCTGATGATAACAGCAGAAACTTGCAGAGAATGAGGCAGGAAAGCACAGAGTCAATAGTAACCACCAATCATTCTATAGTTGAGATGGAGCCAAGGCTCACATTTTGAAAGATTTTCCCAAGCATTCTATGCCTGGAAATCTGCAACCATTCTAAACATAGAATCCCTGCTTCCACTTGTTTGCCTTTCACCCGAGATCTTGTAAGCATCCTTCAGTCCCTAAATACTCAGGTGGGTTGTGCTGTTGTCCAGTCTCCCACCAATGAACCATCACTTCCTGTAGAGTCCAGGGCATGAGACTCCCCAGCACAAGCCCCAGCGAACTAGCCCCGGGGCAGTGGATCACTCACCTCTTCATTCTCAATCTTGAGAGTGGCCAGCCTGGACTGCAGCTGGTGGTACCGCATAAGCAGCTCTGTCTGGACGGGCTGCTGTGCACTCACCTGGCATACCTGCAGAAAGTAATGCTGTTATTGCAGCCGCGTGCATCCAGAGTGAGAGCAATCATTAACATTCCATCCAGAGCCCGACACAGGTCCAGCAAGGCTGAGTCACCTGCCCTGGGTCACTCATGTTGGGCACAGCAAAGTCGGTACCAGATGGGAATCAGGGTCCTCTTACTCTAGAGCCTACTTTCTTGTTGTCACCAGCGTGGCTTCCCAGTCACAATCTTCTACATTTGCACGGTAATTGTAGGCTTAAAAAGACCTTTAATATAATCTTGGCAAGCCACACTAATTAATTGCAAGGCAGGAAGTTATGGAATGAAAGCAACTGCTTAAACAGCTAGTAGCAAATACCACGAATCAGGAGCAGTTAACAAGCTCCTGTCACCACAGGAATGCATAAGATGCATCAGAGAGACAACTGTGACAATCACACCATTGGTCCTCTGTGTCCACACGTTTCATGTCCACAAATTCAGTGAACCAAGGTGGGGGGGAACACCTCTGGACTGAACATAGACAGGCATTTTCTTCTCATCATCCCCTAAACAATACAGTAGTACATCAACCATGCACAACATTCGCATAGTATTAGGTATGCGAAGTCATGCAGAGATGGTTTCAGGTATGCAGGACAATGTGCACAGGTTCTTTGTGAGGTTTTTTTTTTTTTTTTTTTTTTTCTTTTTAAAGAAGGTGCTTCAGTACCCTTGGATTTGGACATTCCCAGTGTCCTGGAAGCCATCACCCACAGACAGCAAGAGCAGTTGTGTTATTCTTCCAGAATCTTCCATTCCAAAGCTGTCACTACTGGTGGGTTTGTTTGTTTTTCTCTCTAGACCTCAGCAAGGGTCAGGGCAGCACAAACATGGAAGACAAGTCAGTCGTCTGGTGTGTCAAAGGCTCCCAGTTCTGGATGGGCTATCAGATTAGGGCTCTAAGGCCCAAGGAAATAGACTGTTTCTAGGCAGACTGGAGCTTGAGGTCTCCTAAACACACTTAGGAGGGACCTAAGGAAAGCCAAGGTCCTGCAGTTCTGTAGATGGGGGACGTTAGCCAAGACAAGGAAATTCTCTGAAGAAGCTCATGAATTAAGAGCTGACCTTAGGCCTCTGCAGTAAATAAACAGCATATGTACTTGGGCCTTTGTTCTTCTCCCACAATGCACTAGCAGCATCGAAGAGAACGGAAGTGGTAGCTATGATGTTAATACACCCCACTCCCAAATCTGAGGCATGAGAAACTCATTCTCAGAGTCAGGTACAAATGGCATTTGGAGGTGAGCCTGCTGGGAAGTGATTTGGATTAAAAGAGGTACTGAGGGTAAGGCAGCCACAATGGTGGCTTTATCAGAAGTAGAAAACAGACAGACCTGAGCTACAATGCTTGCTCCGCCTTGCCATGTGGAATGATGCCATGCCATTTTGCAGCAGGTTGGCCCTCAGGAGATGCCAAGCAGATACTGGCAGACACTGGCACCATGGTTTTAGACTTCTTAGCTGTCCTGTCTGCAAGCTCAAGAAGCCTGCAGTTCAGTGGTTCACCTTCCTAATGCTGTGAGACTTTAACATATCTCTTCATGTTGTGGTGACTCCCAACGATAAAATTATTTTTGAGAGAAAGACTCCTTTTTGTTTGTTTATTTATTTATTTTTTGAGACAGGGTTTCTTTGTGTAGCCTCGGGTGTCCTGGACTTGATTTGTAGACTAGGATGGCCTCAAACTCACAGCGAACTGCCTGCCTCCGTCTCCGTGAGTGCTGGGATCAAAGGCGTGCGCCACCACACCCAATTCATACATTTATTTTTGTTGCTATTTCATAACTGAAATTTTGCTGTTGTTGAATTGTAAAATAAATATCTGATATGCACGACGGTCTTAGGTGGCCCCTGTGAAAGAGCTGGTCAACCCCCAAAGGGGTTGTGACCTACAGGTTGGGAACCATTGCTCCATTCTTATTCGGGTTTAGGTATTTTCATATGCGAATGGCAGCTGAACTCACACAGAGAGCGTACCTCATCCCCCATGTGGGGCTGGAACTCAAACTTGAGTGGTGGGCAGAAGACCTGGCTGCACATGTCCATGACCGTGTGCTTGTCACTCCGGGAGTCCAGGTTGTCCACTGCATTCTCGATGACATCCAGGCCCTCGTGGCGAGAGGTTTCCAGGTTATATTCTGCTGAGAGGTAGGTCCGAAAGGTGCGGGCCAGGCTGGCATGAAAGCCCAAATCACAGCACTTCGGGAGAGGTGAGGAGAGAAGGGGACGTGTGAGATCTGGGTGGTAACCTATGGTCACAGTCCATCCCACAGCTGCATTACTGCCCCCCAGAGGGAGCTGAGAGCTGAAATTTGGGTACCCACAGAATTTCTTTCAGCTCCCCAGGCTCACCACAGTCTTTCATCTCTGACCTTTCTCCATGCATGCTCTTTGCCTAGAATGTCCTCCATTTGCCAGTTAACTTATAGGCCAGTTCCTTCTAGAAGTTCTATTTGATGTTCTGTGTACCGAGTTTTGGTCAGACATCCACATGCCCCCACCTCCCTCACTGTGACCCTTGCTGCTTGGCACTGTAATTGTCTCTTAACATGCCATAGGCAGGTGTGTTGCACAGGGCTTGCCTGCTCTTGTCCACTGAGCCCTAAGTCCTAGTCCACAGTAGGTGCTCAATAAGTATTTGGCAAGTGAACAGACAACAGGGCTAAAAGCTGAAAGTTGAGAGCTAGGAAAGAGGAGGGGTGGCTTTATACCATTGAAAGGCCGAGCAGACTGCAGCTTCCCCTCCTCCATGCTTTGGCTCCCAGAATAGAATATACAGTGTTAGAGGAAAAGAATCCAGCAACCAGTACCGAATATACTAAGCACCTACAGGAGCAGATCTCCCATTTATCATGAAAGGGAAGACAGAGAAATAGTCCCAGCTCTCAGACTCAGTCTCCCATCACTGCCACTCACAATGTCCTTCTTTAAGTCTGGTGCTCTTCAGGGAGCCCTCCACAGCCAGCTAGCTCCCACAGTCAATGTTCAGCTCTTCAGTGAGCAAACTTCCCCACAGCAAGCAATTCTGCACCATTCTGCCTCTCCAGTGACTTTCCTATGGTGTATGCCTGGCTACCTGGACGCAGGCGTTCTGAATGAATCGCCCCTCCATCCCATGCCAGCAGCCTCTAAGAGTCTGAACTGTACACAGTTCTACCCTGCACCCTCATACCTAGCAGAGACCCTGGTGAAGACAAGAGGACTTTGGAGGTTGGTATTGAATATCTAACCAACCAAGCTGTTGGGGGAGGGGTCCACCAGAGCTCAGGTCTATCCATGGAAAGTGTGACCATGAATTAGCTCATACTTCAGCCCAAACACTTCCAGCCCTTCCCTTTTAGCAAGGTTAAAAAGCTTGGCCAGCCCATATGTCGGCTGAAGACCACGGCCAGTCCCATCTCCCCGCCAGCTCATGAGATGCAGCAGCCTGGATATGTTCACACCTAGCCCCAGACTCGCTCTAGCTGGTGAGATGCCGTGGCCTGCATGTAGCCCTCACCCAGCCCCAGGATACCCAGGTTGCTCACATCAATGAGATCAGAGACATCATGGATGTAGTATTTGCTGATAGCTGCGTTGGTGGCTGCCAGATTCAGCAGGTAGTCATTGCGGGCCTTCGTGCACTTGAGCTTGTTCTCAGAATACTTGGCCTGCCTCTGGAGGGAGGAGAGAGACATTAGTGCCCAGCCAGCCAGCGGGAGGATCTATGATCCCCATGTGAAACCATCTGACAGTGAGTCCTACCTCTCAGCTATGGGATGCTTCTGTGCCAAGGGAGTGCTGTTGGACCCTGAACGCAGCAATACACTTCATTTGTCACACAGCAGCCCTTCCATTGGTATCTACCAGAGGGGAGCAGATAAGGAACCCCACCCGCAGTACCCTTCATGGGCTTCCAGTGTTTTCAGTGGCACAGCAGTCTTCTAAGGGTTGGCTTCCAGTCACCACTCCAGCCCCATCTCTCTGTCTACTCCCCTTCTCTCACCCAACTTCTTTGTCCATCCTCCTTGGCCTTGTCTGACCTGCATCCTTTGCATCTCTTCTCCTCTCCCCTTGCTCTCCTCTGTACATTCAGAAGCTCTTTATTTGATGATTATTAGTACCCAGACAAGAAAGTGAACTGGGCAGTAGATCTGTTGCACCCAAAACCAACCAACTAAGGCAAGTTTTAGGTCATTTTTAAGAAAAGGGAAAAAGGAGGAAAGAGAGAAGTAGAAAAGAAGGGAGAGAGTCTGGGTCTGAATGAAAGCAGGAGTAGGGCAGAGCACCCAGAATTTTGGCAAAGCAGATTTTATGCAGGGCCAGCCCAGAAGAGACAAGAAAGAGTAGACACAATGGACAAACTGCTCCTGCCCCTTTCAGACTGATGAGTCTTGGTGCTGGGTCTCTTTAAAAAACAAAACAAAACAAAACAAAACCATGCTATCTTTCTTCAGCTAGCTGCTCTTTCTCATTCCTCATGCCACATGAAATCTTGCTTTGCAGTATACCAACCCACTGCCAGCCTTGTAATTCTCCTCAGTCACCTCCTCTGACTTGTTCCTAGTTCCTCTTACTCTGGGACCATTCAGCATATGTGTCCTGGAACTCACATCCCGTGCCAGCCAGACTGTAGAGAGTCTGGACACTCTGACCCCATCTAGGGACCCATCATGACCTTGAGACTGTTTTCTTGGATTGACTTTATTTTATAATTGAAGAGGACAGTCATGGCATCTTAGCTGAACTCATCTATTTATAGGTAAGGAAATGAGAGCTGAAAAAAAAGTGGCTTGTCCAGGAGCCAAGTGGCTAATTAGCATATGACTACACTAGGAATGAGCCTCTAAAATCCCAGCCAGTATCTTTCCACCCAGGCTTTCCCTCTAGAGAGAAATCTTGTACCAATAAGCAGTCACTTGTCATACTCCTTTCTCAGACCCGGAATACCAACAAACGACTTCCTGTGTCCATTGGTGTGTCTATTCTGGACATTTTACATAAGTTATAATTATGGCCTCTTGTGTCTGGTTTCTCTTACTTAGCATAAGGTCTTTGGTGTTCATCGACATTGTGGCATACATCAGGACTTCCCTCCTCTTCATGACTGAGTTATGTTCATTAGCAGTTGACCATTCAAGTTGTTTTCATCTTTTGGCTACCATGAATATTACTACTGTGAGCATTCACATACAAGTTTTATACAAACATATTTTCGTGCTTCTGGGGCAGCCATGCAGGAGAGGCACTATGGAGTCACATGGTAGCAGCCTGGTCTGCATGTATCCAATATCTAAAGAGCAGCTAGATGGTTTCCCACAGTGACAGAACTGCTCACATACACAACCTACACCTTACAGCAGCGCAAGATTTCCCTGTTTCCACAGCCTCATCCCTGCTCCTTCCTGCCAGCCTTTTTATCTTGGTCCTTGTAGTGGCTGTGAGGCCCTATTGTGCTGTTGTTTTTGTTTGTACTTCCTTCATCCTTAATAATGCTGAGCAGATTGCTCTGTATGTATGGACCACCTAGAGAGGTTCTTAAGAATCGTCAATTCAGAGGCTGGAGAGATGGCTCAGAATTTAAGAGCACTGCTTGCTCTTCTAGAGGATCCAAGTTTCATCCCAGCACCCACATGGTAGTTCACAACTGTCTATAATTCCAGTCCCAGGGGATCTGAACCTTCTTCTAGTCACTGAGGGCACTAGGTATACAAGTGGGACATTTGTATACATGCTGACAAAACACCCATAGACATAAATAAGAAAAGAAATACCTATTCAAACTCCTTGCCCATTTTGGTATTAAGTCTTTGTCTAGATTTTGGGTTTTCCTCACTTTCAAAAATTATAACAGGACACCACACACACACACACACACACACACACACACACACACACACACACTTTTATGTGCTTCCCAGTTCACCCAGGTTCACTGGGTTTTGTTCCCACCCAGTCTATAATGTCTAGAGCTAAGGATCCTATAGAATTAGACCCATAGACGAGCAGATATACATCTGACGCAGTGGCTGGCAGATAGAAGAGCTCCACGAATGTTTCCTGCTAGTGGGGAAGAGATGAACATAGAGAATTCAGTAAGAAGATGATAGCCTTCGAAGAAGAAAGGAGAGTTAAAAGCCACAGATGAGTCCTGCCCTTCAAAACTCCCTGGCCATAGCAGACACCCTGAACTGATCTCAGCACCTTTCAGCTAAGCCTGATAAAGCTTCAGAACCCTCAACAGAGCACTCTGGGCGGCCACTATCAATTTATCAGCGCCAACATGAGCAGCGAGACTTATTTATCAGATTTGAAAACTGAAGCTCAGGGAGAAGTGTTAACGTAGCATTTAAAACCCCAGCTCAGCAGCCGGCCGGGGAGAGGGCTCAGTGGGTAAAGTGGTAGCTGGGTATGCAGAAGGACGGGTTTGGATCCCTAGCACCCATGTGAAAATTGAACTCAGGGCTGTAACCCCAGAGTTGGGGGAGGGGTGGAGCTAGGAGACTCCTGGGGGCTTGATGGTTGGCCAGTGACAGCTTCAGAAACAGGCCCTGTTGCAAAGACCAAGGCAGAGAGCAATGGAGGAAGGAAGATACTTGGATGTCAACCTCCGGTCTATGTCCACAGACAGGTGAGGAGCACACCTGCATACAAATGTGCACACACTTGCATCCCAACATATACAAGTAAACAAACAAACCCCAGGCTCCATATCTTGAGCTCTCTTCACCACGCCTACAAAAAGGCCTTGCAGCACCCATTCTGAAGCTCTGTCTTTGACGTGGCCACAGCAACTTCACAACAGGCCCATGACAGCTTTAAATGTTAACCTGACAACCTAGAACTACTTGATGAAAAGAATTCTGGAAGAGAGTCTCGATGAGGAATTGTCTACACTGAGATGGACTCTGAGCGTGCCTGTAGGAGATTGTCTTAGTTGAGTGAAGTGGGATGGGAAAACCCACCCTGAGTGTGGGTGACACCATTTCTCTGGCTGGGTCCTGAACTTTGTTAAATGAGTAGAGTTGGCTTGCCATGAGCAAGCAAGCAATCGAGTGAGCGTGTGTTCACTTTTCTCTGCGCTTGCCTGTGGATGTGATATGTCCAGCCACTTTCAGTGCCTGCCCCCTGGGTGACCCTGCTGTCATATACTGTAAACCTGCATGTGTGAGTGAAGGTAAGCTCTTCTCCATAAGTGGCTTTCTGTCAGAGTTCACAGCAGCAGAAATGGAGCTTAGGCAGGGCCCTTTATCTTTCATGCTCAGTAGCTGAGCACACGGCTCTCCTCGTCGTGCCTTGCCCCATTTCTCCCACTCACCTTCTCCTTCATCTTCTCAATCTTCTTCACAGAGCTGCGGCGCTGGGGCCTGTCCTCATGCCGGAGCAGGTTCATGCTGAGGTCTCCTGACTTGTTGAACTGTTTCTCCTCCTGCTTCTCAGCCTCCTTCAGCTTGCTTTCTGCACTGATGCTCTCTGCGTGGTACATGTGGTATGTTTTCATAACCTGGCGACACATGCGTACAAGAAACCAATAGCCTGTTATGGCTCAGCATGGTACATCCTGTGGTTCTGGGCTCCACCCCAAGTTCCACATAACTGTCTTCCTTCCCATCACACTTTCACCTTAATTTCTTTACCTTTGCACAGATTTCCCTGGAAATGAAGGTGCTCCTCGGGTGTGCTGGCTCTGTCATGAGTGACATCATCATCATCACCCTCCTCTTTGTTATCATTATCACATCACTGAGGCTCTACTAAGTGTCAAGCATGAGCTAGTAAACAGAAAATTATGAAGAGCCACTACAGCCCACAGGTGAGCTGGGCCTATGTTGGCTATCCTCTATAGTCCTACTAGCTGTGACCCTTCCTCATCCCTAGCCCCAAGTCAGGGGAAGGGCCCTTAAAATGGGCTCCGCAAGTGGCCCTGTTACAT
The DNA here is from genome assembly GCF_030254825.1 of Meriones unguiculatus. Classification (NCBI taxonomy): domain Eukaryota; kingdom Metazoa; phylum Chordata; class Mammalia; order Rodentia; family Muridae; genus Meriones; species Meriones unguiculatus. The sequence continues at coordinate 103,636,428 of NC_083353.1, forward strand.
AAGCTAATAGATACTTTGTGGTCCCTGGAATACACTCAACCTTGGCAATATAAAGAATTTCAACAAAGCAAATTGTACTCTGCTACTCAGCTTCTATAACAAAACAGGATATGATTCTAACAGGGGAAATTCTGAGTCTGAAGTTTCATCCTGAAACATTTCCAGACTTGCAAAGAGTCCTATGAATGAGACACACAGTCGGCGCTTCCACTCAGATCTTGACAGAGACTCTTCTCTGAAGCCCACCACATGGCTTACTTGCAGTTTCCCCCGTAGCTACAAAAGCCCACTGCTCACTGAGCTCACCCCGCTTCGGTATGCCAGCTCCGGTAAACTCTGCAAACCCCATGCCCAGAAAGTACTGTGCGTGCTTGACATCTAGTGGTCGGAACACATGACTGCAGCTTTTCAGGTGAGCAAAGAAGTCTAGTTCCCACCGGTCTGTAGGCCGTGGTCGATGACAAGAGCATGCAGCCAAGAGCTGGACATACCTACTTCAGACTTCTTGGGATTCCTAATTTCCCCTTTGGTGCGCCCACGTCCCTCTATGCTCAGAGGCACTCAGCTCTGTGGCTTTGCTGTCACGATGCTGCTGCTGCTGCTGCTGCTGCTTCTATCTAGACACAAACCCGTCTTGGGTTCAGTGATGACTGCTACATTGACTTTTCTACTTCAGCTTTCCAGGTCTGCTTACCTCAGCAGCAACCTATCACCC